>NC_134386.1:5474173-6082415 GCF_035582795.1 Mycteria americana
AGAGCAAGGCAAATGCCAAGCA
Source organism: Mycteria americana (assembly GCF_035582795.1). NCBI lineage: Eukaryota > Metazoa > Chordata > Aves > Ciconiiformes > Ciconiidae > Mycteria > Mycteria americana. Next base: position 5,474,196 of record NC_134386.1, read on the forward strand.
GTTCTAGTGTGTCCCCCGCTGCAAAGCAACCAAGGAGTTGGGACACAAAAGATGTCGAGGTCTGGGGCTGTGGAGTGGCCTGAAGGGTCTGGGAATGCCCCCCACTCCTGCTTCAGCGCTGAGAAGGTGGGATCCTGGTCTTTGGGGCGCTCGTGCCAGCAGTCCTGGGCTCCTGCACACCCCACATCCCACCCCACTGCCTTGACACAGCTCAGGGCAGATGGTGCCCTGTGTTGATCACGATTCACAGCATCCTATGGCTCCTGCTCACATCTGTGTGACTCCTCAGGGAGGAAGACGTCCAGGCTTTTTGCAGAGGTCCTTCCGGCTTTGCAGCCCCGCTATCCCACAGCTACCCTTTGCTTTCTGCTCAGCAAATTTTCTCTTTTCACTGGTATAATCTCTCTTTCCAACGTCACAGTGGATTCATCCTCTTGGGCAAGAAGTGTCTCCCTTCAAGGACTGGAGCTGCCATCACGGGAGAGCAGGAGGAGGGTTTGGAGCCAGGGAATCCTTTCTGTTTGCATTTGTCTCCCACGAGATCTGCAGGATCCCCTCCTGATTCAGACCCCGTGGTTAGGAACAGGTCAAAGCAAGAAGACGACAGGGTTTTGAATCATTTCTGTTTGATTAGGCAGAAGTGGATCCTTCTGCAACCACCACCACAATCATCAGGGATCTGGTCTTGTTCTCAGAGCAGAGTTCTGGTAATGCCGCCTGAAAATTTAATACGGTTTTTCAAATCCTTTCAGAGACCTGGGTGCAACACAAGTTACTCAGCAGACATTGCTCACACTCCTCCTGACAACAGTCCGCTTGGAAACGCTGTGAGTATGCAGGGGCTCGGTCCCAGACGCCAGCGGATCGTAATTGCTGAAACAAGGTGTCTGCTTGGGAAACAAACCAGCTCACCACTAAATCAGAATAACGCCAGTAAGCCTAAGGTTTGCTATTTACTTTTGAGAACCTCCCAAACCCACCTGCTAAGAAGCAGAATTTCACCTTTTAGATGACATTTTCCAGGTTTTTCAAAGGGAAGCTTTAAATCAAGGTGGGGTGCATTTCTGTTTCAAACTGCATTTTGGGATTGGTTCCATTTTCAAAGGTAAAATCAACATTTTGATGCCACTGGAGAAGTCTGTCTCCTATCTGAAACCTCTCTTAGAAATCTGGAGAACATATTTGTCCATTGGAACTGGGGGGTGGGAAGTTTTCCAGAGCTGTAGAAGAAATCCAAGCAAAACCATGATGTGTTATCTGTGTGTTACCTGAGCTGGACTCGGAGACATGGATTGAGATGCTGGGTTTTTCTCCAGTAACCTCTTATCTTTAGCAAACTGCCCAGTGATACGGCCTGCTGCCTCTGCCAGGAGAAACACACCACTGAAACCCCGTGCAGGACCATCAAGTTCCACTGCGAGAACCTGTGCACCACCAGCACTCCCCGGTGCGGTAAGCTTCCCGATGATGTAGACTCCTCAAATAAATCTGCCTGGTTTCCTCTAGCTTTAGGAGATGCTGTAGCACGGCCCCATTTTGTGTGGGTTCCCAGGCAGCGCTGGCCACCTCGATGGCATCAGTCCAGCCCAGTGGCCCCTGGCCAGTCCCAGGGACACTAAACCTGGGCAGACTCCACGCTGCTCGCTGAGCGCAGCTAGAAGAGCTTCATCCATGTGAGGCCTTTAAATCAACCCAAAGGCCAGTGCAGGCAGCTCAGGTGAGACCTGGGAGGCCTCTGACTCTGCTCCCTGAGCCACAGGCACAAAAAGTTCCCCCTCGAGCACATGACTTGGAAAAAACAAGGGTTGAAAAGTTACTAGTGATTACGCGTTATCTTCTGTGTCAAATACTATCTTGAGAAGAAATAGCTTGCTGGGCTAAACAAACACACGAGCTTCCAATCCACACAGCGCACCTAGCCAAGGAAATCATGCATGCCCAGTGCCGTTCCCAAGCGCTGGAAGGCACCGTCTGTTCGTAAGCCCCCCAAATTTCCCCTGACAACCTCCCGAGCTTTCCCACTGCCACCATACCTTGGCTGGTCACAGTTCAGCGGCGAGAGGGGTCCCCGGCGCAGCATAGACGCGGCCAAAGGGTCTGGCAATGTTCGCATTGCTCTGGCAAGGTGGCATGTGCTGAGCTGCACCTCAAACCTGCCACCCACACTGGAAACACCAAGACCCGTAACCAAGCGTGGATGCCCCTAGGCAGGCTCTGCAGAAACCTCCTGTAATGCACGATGTATTGGAGGGGGTCTGGGATATACAGGTTCCAAAAATTGCCTGAGTGACCTTGGAAAATTGCCTGGTCTCTCTGCCACCCTGTTCCCCATGTGTAGGAGAGAGGACAGTAACCCCGATCTCCTTTGCAGGGCATTAGGTGAACACCAAGCATCGTTATTCCCTTGTTAGCCTGTGCAGCGTGAGCAATGCACTGTCCTGCTCAATCTTTGCACAGGGTAAATATCATCCCATTCAAAGCAGAGACAAGCTGGACTTCTGCAAATAGATACAGTAAGGTTTCCAAGGTCCCCAAGTAACTCATTTTCAAACTGGATGTGGACAAGCGAACCTAACCTCGCCACAGGTCCAGGGAAAACAGGCTGGTAAGCCATTTAGGGCTAGATACCTCAAAAGTATTTATGTGTCCAATTTCCTATCATTTTAACAGGAAAAAAAGGCCTAAATACCTTTGTAATCTGTAAATATTCTTGACCATGTCACCCTGCCTCTGGCATTAAGCTATCTGCAAAGCAGGATTAGAGATAAGGTTGTGTTTGCAGCCTTGGTGCAAGACTCTTGAAGACTTATCCTAGCTCTGCAGACTCAGCGTGTGCCCTTTGCGTGCCGGGGCAGAGCCCTCCTGGGCGGTTAGCATCGCTCTGGGTCGAATCCCCGCTCTTCCGCTGCTTCTAGGCCTGGTGATGGGAGCTGCATCCATCAGCAGAGAAACAGCTCTCCATTATCGGGGGCTCGCTCTGACTGCAGATTGTTGCAGACGACAACCCAGAGGCATTTTAATGTGAAACATCCCAGGTTTTCCTGACTGAAGAGCTAGTTGGGATAACTGATCAGGGACAAACGCCGCGTCTTTGGGTATTCTGCTTTCCAAGCTCACTCCTAGTTTAAAAGCTTTATGGTGATTTAGCAACTCAACGCTGGCTTGTATCGAGCTGTGGGAAGCTCTCTGACAGCAAACCCATTCCCCTGGGATGTTTCCCACCGATCCAAACAGAGCCCTGGGAGACACCAGAAAAGAAACATCTATCTGTTCTGCCCCGATGAGATAATCTGATTGATTTAACAAGATTTTTCCCATCTGTAACACATCCACCATTCAGTTCACACACTCCCTTGTCTTAAAGATGCTCAGGGTAAACCTTTGACCCTGTATTTTGGCAGAAAGCTTCTCGTGATGTGGGAGTCACTGACCTGCTCTCTTGGTGTTTTACAGCTCGCACAGATCCTCTGGAAGAGAAGCAAGGAGAAATAACGGAACCGGTACAATCCAGAAAACTGAATGCCAGCACGGTGTTGAACCTCAAGTCCAAGGAGCCTTCGCTCGGAGACCGTGAAACCGTAACGCTTGCGGTTGTCCTGAGCCTGACTGGCACTGATGGTGACCTCAGTAACCCGAATGATCACATTTCCAGAACAAATTCATATTCCCTTCAGCACCTATCCAGGCAGGAAGGCAAAACCAGTAATGAGCTGATGCTGATGCTGCACAGCATTCAGCACATGGGCTGGACCAGTGAAACTGATATAAGGAAACTCTATTTTCTAGCAAAGGCGCTAGCGGCCGAGCTGAAGAAGAAGCTGCACAAGGCTAAAAGCGTCGTGACTGTGAAAAACACCATCTCACCCCTGCCAGCGCCTGCCATGCAGAAGCACGAGGTGCATGAGATCCCAGCAGTGGAGGGAGAGACAACCACGGGCTGGGTGCAAAAGCAGCGTGCCTCGGGTTTGAACCAGGCAGCATTAAACCCCTGGGAAGCAGCTGGCAGGTTAAACCCCACTGACAACGTCTCCGTCTTCAGACATTACAAAATACCCACACCTCTCTCAAAACATTCCCTTTCGCGCTCCCCAGCAGAGGCCCCTCAGTTATCCGGGACTTCTAAGATTCAAAATTATTCTGATGCTGTGGAAGAGACCAAGAAAACTCATGGGATGGAGGATGTGGAGGATGTAGAAGATGCAGAGGAAGCACCATCTCCAAGGCAGGACTATGTTTGGACTTACAAAAAGCACAAGCAGGGGGACAGCCCGTATCTGAATGAAAGTAATCGGCTTTTCTACAAGACATTTGGCAATGTGAAGCCAGAGGAAGAGCCGACACCAACAGAAAGTAAAGCAGAGCAGAGACTAAACACAAACCAGCATTTTTTCTATGACCTGTTGGTTAACAACAGCCCCCCCGCTGCAAGCAGCACGCTAGAGGACACGGCTGAAGAAGAAGGTTCCTCTCTGCATGGGCATTTACCAGCAGTCCCTCGAACCGCAGAAACACACTGGAAGCAACAAAAGGAAGGATCCAGTTTCCTCAATAAACCAGGTAGCTCCGACAGCCCAGATGGCGCATCGGTTCAAGGAGACCTCTTTGAAACCGAGGTCCATCATCACCTGCGCTTGCTCGTCCCAGACGAAGCCCTGCGGACGTTCATGGCCCACGTGGCGCAAGCCCTGAGGAGGGACTGCAGCCTGCCCGAGCTCCAGCTGGCCTGTGCAAAGATGGTCTCGAAGACGGGGCTGCTCATCAAGCTGCTCAGCGAGAGGCAAGGTGACCAGGGAGCCTCTGCTCTCGCAGGCCAGTGTCTCCTGGAAGGGAATGTTTCCAATGGCATGTCACCGGCCAGGGAGGCGGGCAGGAAACCCGCAGGGAAGGTAGGAGAGGTACTGGGCATGGCTGGATGTGTCCTTCTGGACAGCGGGGGATGGCAGGAGCAACCCTCTCTCCCCTCCTGATTTTCTCTCCTTTTCGCCCAGTGGAAACCAGAGTACACCTCTGGCAACAGGCTCCTGTTAGCGATATCAGTGTCTGTCATCATCATGATTAATCTCATGGTGATTTGTCTCATCGAGGTAAGCCAATAAGTCGTTTGACAGACAGCTGTCAGTCAAGCCTTGTAGCTGGAGTGCACAGGGGCAGGGCGGTGCCTCCCCTCACAGTTTATGAGCCCCGGGATGCCGCTGCGGATGCCCATGGACATGCTGGGTAGCACAGGAGATGTTTTTCCAACCTTGGAGCTTGTCGCGGCATCCACGCCATACAGCTCAGCATGGGTTCCAGCCGGCTGGGGGGGAGCCTGTCCTGGCATCTGTCACGACCTGTCCGCAGCCCTGCTTTGCAGCCTTCCTAACAGCTTCCTCTCATCACAGCCTCTCCCATCAGCCCTTCCCCGAGTTTTATCCCGCAATCCCTATCCCTATGGAGTCACCTCCCACCACTCTTCTCCTGACCCTGTTCTGCTCTCCTGCCAGCACCGACTGCTTTCAGCCATGCAGCGATTCCCCTGCTACCTTCCCTCTTGCCAAGATCAAGCCCTTCTGCAAGGTGCCACCGCTCTGCGTGGGTCAGGGCAGTGCCAGAGGCAGGCAGGGAGAGGACCCAGCATGCCCGCAGAGTTTCAGCCTCCCTTTGGGGCCCTTCTCCTCGGAAAACAAAGCTTTTATTTCTTTAAAAGCCTACCTGCATGTTTCAGACTGGGATAAAACAGGAGGGGAGTACCCTGCAAAACACCGCGCAGATAAGAAAGGCAGACATAAACATTGCTGAGATTAGGAGAGCTCTGGGAGTTCAGGTCATTCCGGAGGCAGGGAAAAGCGGGGAGTTGGGAAGGGAGGATGGGCTCTTTCTAAAAACGTGGCTGCTGGCACAGACTTGCACATGTATATAACGGGCTCGCTTGGAGGAAGAACCTTTTGGCCTCCCTTGTTTTTCAGAGTATGACAAGAAAATCCTAATGTTACAAGTCTCTCTCTCTCTCTCCTTCCCCAGGTTTGCTCCCAAAAACCTGCAGCCGCTTCCCAACCCCAAAGCACCGGTAAATCACGCCCAAGATGGTAATTACTCCCTGCACCATGCCACTGCTGTGCCACGAAGAGTCTTTACTCTGAATAGCACCTAATCCCCGAGCCCCCCAGCCACGCGGGTGCCGGCTGCCAAAGACTCACCAGTCTATGTTTAAAACACGTAGCTTTTTTAAGAGGCCCAGAAAAGGGACCCCAAGGCGTGAGTGATCGGCAGGGCTGTAAGCTCACATCTCAACCAGCCACCCAGGCAGCCCTTTTCCCTGCCGGTGATGCTACACCCTGGATGTGGTGAATGTGTTGGCCCTGGGCTCCCATGTGGTCCCACGTCCCTGCGACCACGCTGCCCGGCCACAAGGAAATACCTCTCTGCTCTGGTTCCCAGCAAAACGCTCCTCTGGTGACAGCTCTGCCCTATTTCTCCCTGCCCTGCTCCCCAGAGGCTGTTGAAGAGTTCGCTCCTGTCCTCCCCAGATGCCTTTCACATCCAGGCTAAAGCAGGACTCATTCCAGGCACATCAGCCAGCACCGTCCCTTCCTTCTGGGGCTCCTCATCTTCCTTAGGGTCAGCTGAAACATCTCCCCGAGCAGGTAGAGACTTCAGCCCTGGCAGGGTGCTGGCACCCGCTGCAGCCCTCCCTGGCCAAGCCTCCCTGCTTATGGACTGGGAACGGTGAATTCCAGGGTGATGACACACGAAAGCCTTTTTTTCTCCCCCTTTAACCTGCTAAATCCAGATGTTTTGCAGCGCCGTGAATGCCACTTGCCTGAATCCTACAGTAGCTGCTTCCCCAGCAGGGCAGGGTGCAGGCAACCTTCCTGCCAGTAACTGCCGTCACCAGCTGCCTCCACTTTTTATCCTTCTTTTCTTTTTTTTTTCCCAGGTTCTTTCAAAAACTCCTGCCACGGGGATGGAGCACGAACAAGTACGACATTAGAGAGCAGGTAAGGGCAGGGAGCACGTGCCAGGTGTCCCCTCTGCCCGCAAACTGCACTGCCAGCTGTTTCTCACCCTCTCCAAAACCTTCCCTTCCCTGGCGCTTTCCAGGGCTCAGATCTGAGCAAAACCAAACCGCAGTGGCTTAGAGACCTGTACCGACCCCTCGATTCCCAGCATAAAAAATCCATGGCTGAGCTGTACGACGGAGAGACGTCGGACGAGGAGGAGATTTTCCAGTCCGAGTTAAAGTAAGTGGGATGGCGATGATGCCTGTGCTTACTTTTCAGCTCTTGTTCTGATGTAGGAACTGCTGAGGCTTTCCTTGCCTGCTATTTCCTTGCCTGCTTTTTCCTTGCCTGCTTTTTCCTTGCCTGCTTTTTCCTTGCTGCTATTTCCTTGCTGCTATTTCCTTGCTGCTATTTCCTTGCTGTTATTTCAGCTGGATGCCCACAGCACCCCAGAAAAGCTGCGACGGCGGGGAAATGCAATTACCCGGAGACCCGATGCCTCTGCCTGGTAGCTCCGCTGCACGCCAAGAGCCGGAGCAATGGTCCCTCTCCACGGAGGAGGATGCTTCGGGCGGCCGTGTGCTCGGGATACCCCAAAGCTCGTCCCAGCGGGACGGGAACAGGAGGGACGGGGAGCCCTCATAGGGCTCCGGCAGCAGCGGGCCAGGCTGGGCGCAGCACCGGGTGCCGAGGCCCGCAGCCGTGCAGCCTCCCTCCAGGCGTGGGACGCGCTCCCCTTGGGAGGGGACGTCCCCCGGGGGCACACGCGGGCCGGGGGCTGCTCTTCCCTGCAGGAAGCGAGCGAGGGGCTGCCGAGGGTGCTGGCTGCCGCTGCGCGCCCCGCGGGCGGGCTAAAGTTGTCGCATTTGTTCGACGGCGGGGAAGGGCTTCTGCCACCCCCATTAAAACCGGCAGGGTGTTCAGCCAGAGCGTCCTGCGAGCGGAGGGAAGCGTGCGCGCGCGGGTCTGGGCCCGTGCGCGCCCCGGTCTGGGCCCGTGCGCGCCCGCACACGCGCGTGTTGCCGCAACGGCAGGGCCACCGGCCGAGGGGGGACGCGGCTCTGCCGCGGGGTGAGCCCGGGGTGAGCCCCAGCCCCTGCCGAGCCTCCCCTGGGGGTGCGTGCTCGTGCACGCGGGTGCGCGCCCGCGGGTGCGCCGCCTGTGCTCCTGCCCGTGCGCGTCCCCGTGCCCGCTTCTGCGTGTCCGTGCGCGCCTGCCTGCCCCGCGCGGGCGTCTGCACGCGCGTGTGCATGTGCGCTCGTGCATATCTGTACGCGTGCATGTGTGTGCGCGTGCCCGTGTGCGCGCATGTACGCCGGCACACGTAGCGCACGTGTTTGTGTGCACGTGCCCGCCCGTGCGCGTAAGCGCGGGGCTGCGCGCGCCTGCAGCCCCGCCCCGTGCCCGGGGTGGGCGTGGCCCGGCGCCCCCGGCACCGCCCCGCTACGCGCTGGCGTCAGGAGGGGCGGGGCGTGCGCGCTCCCGGCAAGGCCGGCACTTCCGGGTTCCCCGGCCGGAGGCGCGGAGCCGGTGAGCGGGGGAGGGGGGGGTTCGCGGGGTGCGGGGCGCCGGGGGTGGGGGGTGCAGACGGGGGGTGCGGGGCGCCGGGGGTGGCAGAGAGGGGCTGCAGCGTGGTGCAAGCAAGGGGTGCCCCCGCAGCCCGTGGCCGCCGGCCCTTCCCCAGGCAGGTCCCCGATCCACTCGTGCGCCCCCCGCAGCTGCGAGCCCCCCGGCAGCCTGGCACCGCGGCCCCCAGGCCGACCCGTGCCAGGGCCCCCACGCGTGGGCAGCGCTGCCCGGCCGGCGGCCTCGGCCCTGCGCGGAGCCTCCCCCGCGGCGCGGGGTGCTTGTGCCCCCCCCCCCCCCCACCACCACCACCAGCCGCGCCGCGGGCCCGATGCTGCTGCCCGCGGGGTCCCCCGGGGGGGCTGCCGGGGGGCTGCTCCCCGATCCGCTCCCGCCAGCGCTGACACCCCGGGCCTCCCGGCCCGTCCGGCCCCGCAGCCCCCCAGGCTGCACCCCTGCGCGATCCCGGCAGGCGCGGGGTCCTTACAGCGTTCCCGGATTGATGGCGCGTCACGTTCTCTACAAATGACGTTTTCTCACTTAAAATGCGTGGTTGCGAATGAGCTGAGGGCAGTTCCTGTGTCCAGCAGAAAATGGAGAGTTTAAAGAGCCCCTTTCTTGTTGCCTTCCTTCCAGCGACCCCCGGTTCCCCCCGCCAGGGATGCGAGCTGCCCGCCCTGTCAGCCGGCCACCGAATCAACCGGGAAACTCCGGCACTGGCAATCTGAAGCGACCCCAAAATTGGGAGTATAAATACGGGAACATCTTGCTGCAGCGCGCTGGGGGTTTCACAACTCGCTTCGTGACGCCGGGGAAAATCAGCCCCGGCTTTACCTGCGGCTCCAGCAAATTGTAGCCTGGTTCAGGAGCGGACGACGGGCTAAAAGAAATTCTCCTTTTGGAGCGTTTGAGAAACAGGGTCTCGCCATCGAGGGCAGCGCTGGGAGCTCGGCGGCTGCTTTGCCTCCCCGGCTGCTCCTGGGCGCCCTGCTTAGCACCGCGGGGGCAGAATTCGGAGGGGTTCGTCACTGGCCGCTCTCCTCCGACCCCGCCGGGTTTGTCAGCCGCAAGGAGGACGTTTCTGTAGGGAAGAGGGTGGCGTGTTGGTCCCCGTCCCCTATGCGATGCCCGTGGGAACCGCGACGGTGCTGAATAGTGCCAGGCTGGGCGCAGAGAAGGAGCTGGAGTCGGACCGTGAGGGTCCTGCTGCTGCTGTGAGCTGGGGCCGGGCTCTAACCCTGCCCTAACCTTGCCGAATTCTTTCCGAGGGGTTTTATCCTGCAACAAGCCAAGCCCCTGGCTGTGCCAGCCGACTTTCCTGCTCCCGAGCTGCCTCTGCTTGGGGTCGGCTTGTATTTTAAGTGTGGCTGGGTGTGCGCGGGCCCTGGGTGGAAGGCAGAAGCTGTGTAGGAGGAGAGGGCTGTCCCGACACCAGCCCTTGGACCCACGGTCCCGTCAAAGCCCTCATTTCCCTGGGGCAGAGGGTGACTGGTGCAGCACTCGTGCTTGGAAAATGACTGGCTCTGCGTCCAGGCCTTGAGTCACCGGTTCACGCCGTCGTCGTGGGCTGTTGTTTTCCATTTGCAACGTGTGAGTGGTGACCTGCTGTTTATTTATAACTCGGAGAGCGTCGCTTGTTGGGAGACTGAAGAGCCGAGCTCTGGGACGGGGTCTCTGCTTCTCCCGGCACAAGGCTTGATTGGAACAAGCTGTTCCCAAAGAATTTGGCTGTTTTGCAGCAGTTTGGTAAATAAACAGCTCTGCTCTCACGCCGGCGACTCTCTTCCTCGGTAGGTTTAACCGCACCAGCTTGCTGGCTGTTTTCATTTCTCACTTGTTTTATTTTCTTTGTTTTACTCGAGCTGTTGTGCTCTGCCTGCGTAGCCTCCGGGGTGATGACTGCTGGGAAACAATGTGGGGTTTTTTCTGCTGTAGATGTGCTTGTCTCCGCGTTTGCACATCTATCCCCTCTCTTATCCTTTCAAGATCACAAGGAACAGCCGTGGCTTTCCAGGATCTGCCTGGAAGTGCTTCGGTGTCCTCCGGTTCCTTCTAGAGCCGGCTAGCCCAGCGCCAGGGCTGTCGGTCCGATTCCCCCATGTTTCACTGAAGATTTGCGTTAGGTGAAATCCGCCTCGGAGCTGGTTCATTGCACTCGTTATTCAGGAAAATGCTGTCCGGTCAGAATTGGTGCCGTGTGGATTCGCGGCGTTGGAACAAACTGGTTGGACTGGTTGTGGTGGGAGTGGAGAGGCCCGTGGTGAAGGCAGCGGGTGTCCTCCTCCGCGTCCCACCTCCTGTAGACGCTAGGAGAGGTGATGCCAGCAAAGGAGCGCGTGTTCTGGGGGAATACCACTGACTTAGTAAAATCTGGACGAGGTCTTTGCAAAAACACCGCTGTCAGCCCCTCCCCTGTGACCGGCTGGGGACACCAGGGTGGCCGACACCAAGAGCACAGACAGCGGGTGCAGTCCTGGAGCTGAAACACCCACGCTGCCTCTCCGGGCATGAGAAATGCCACCCCCTGCCCACAGCTTGCTTCTCCCACCCTTGGGTCTCTGTCCCCAGCTCTTGCGGCTTGAATTTGTCTTGGGTGGGACACGGTGCTTGTTGGCAGGGCGTATGCAGGAGGTGGCGGGGAAAGGGGCAGAGGCTGCCCGGCCTCAAGGAGCCTGGTGCTGCCTGAACCTCCCGCGCGGAGGGCAGAGATGGGGACGGCTCTCTGTGGTCCTCATCAACCGCTGCTGTCACTTAGGTGTCCCCTCACTCCCTCCAGAAACCCCCAGCGGTGCCTCGAGCCTCTGAGCCAGAGGTTAACGTTCCTGCAATCACTGCGCTCCCCCGTTTCCGTGTTGCAACCCGAAGAGAGGAAATCTTATGACAAGTCATGGCAAAAAGTTTCCTTTTCTATGAAATTGCCTGTGAACTCTGGAAAGGCTGAGGATTGATCCAGGGTTTGTCCCCAAAGAGCTCTCGACCTGCTGCTCTGAGCAGGACTGGCTGGTGTAGTATGGGCGCTGGATGCTCCGGGTTTGGGCTGCTCCGGGTTTGGGCTGCTCCGGGTTTGGGCTGCTCCGGGTTTGGGCTGCTCCGGGTTTGGGCTGCTCTGGATTTGGGCTGCTCTGGATTTGGGCCACCACTGCCTTCAGGACCAGCCGTGGCCATGTAAGAGCTGGTCTGCAACCCGTGCTTCTACCCTGGTCCGACAGCTCGCAGTGCAGGGAGAGGGGCAGGTTGAGGCCATCAGCTTCGCTTGGGGGAAAGCTGTGGGGTTTTTGTGTTGGCTTAGAAATAAAATCTGAAGTCTCGATGCCATACCAAGCCCCTTGTCTGCCGTGGGCATGCCCAAACCCTGCTGTCAACTGCTGGGCTCTGTCCTTCTCTACCTGGATGGCAAGTGCTTCCAACTCAAGGGAATAAATTTCTTCTCCAACCTCTCGCATCCTTAGAAAGCTTTGCAGCAGTAGCTGGTGCTGGAGCGTGTCTCAGACCCTTTGCAGCACCAGGACACGCTGTGTTTGAGCGGGGATGCGGCCGCGCGGCAGGCCTCTCGCTGACAGCCGCGTGCTTCGCTCACGGAGCCTCCCGGCACAGCTCGGTTTCGGCAGACGGCTCTGAAGAACGGGGCAGGAGGCCAAAAGTCAGAAGTCGAAGGTCCCTTCTTGTCTGCAGACACCCTGCAGTTGCGGATGACCCCAGCGAGGCTGCTGCTGCCTGCTTGGCTCTGGTTTTGCCAGGGTTTCCCGTGGTGGGAGGGCACCGATTTTTCTCTCTCCCACCAAAGCCAGCTGCAGCAGAGCAGCCCGGCCGTATGCAACCCCCAGGGGCAGGGAGAGATCCTGGGCGGTTCAACGTCTGCCTCTGAACAGAGCGACTGTAAACCTGGTGGAGAGCCACCATCCTTCCTTCCCGGCTTCCCAGGCAGCTCTGTGCCATCGGGACGAGCACCCGAGCGCCTCTGAGAGGGTCTGTCCCGGCTGGGTTCGGCAGCAGCATCGCTCCTCCGGCAAGTACCGGAGGGATGAGCTGCTGTCACCTGTGCCCAGGGTCTTCTAGGGGGTGACACCCCTCTGTCTGGGCCACCTTAACGCCGTTCACATGGTTTTTGGGTGCCGTCATCCAGGCTCACTTGCTAAATGCCTGTTTTGATGCCCTTACTGGCACCTGGGCATTGCAGATGATGTAGAAACAGAGGGGAAGCAGCCCCTGGCCCTGCGTGCATCGCTGCTGGCTTGACCGGCCCGGTGTCTAACCCGGTTTTAGGGCTGCCTGTGGGCAGCTTGCTAGGGTTAATTACTCCCTCTTGCAAGGGTTAATTACTCTTTCTCTCGGTCTCTGGGCCAAGCTCTGTTTTGCCTGAAACTCTCCTGGCTCCTGGGAAGCGTGGCGTGTTTCGGTGCGGCTGTGGGTCGGTCCCAGCTTGAGCCCGGCAGCGGCCTGGCCGTGAACGCTTGCAAAACGCCTCGCTGCGTGATCCATGCCTCTTGCGTGACGCCGGGTGCTCTTCGCGTGACAGGTGAGTTAGGTGTAAACTAAACGGGTGCTCAGACGTGCTCCTCCTCCTTGTCCCAAAGGTGACATGTGAAGGCAGCGCCCGGCGTGGGGAGCGGCAGCAGCTGAGATGCATTCGAGCCACACCGATGACCCCAAGGAAGCCATACAGGTGAGCCAGACGCCCTGAACCTCCCCAGATAGCTCCTGTTAATCCCCGTGCAACTCCAGTTACCGGCGGGGACGTGGTAGGACTTGTTGGTGCTGCTAGCTGGGGTTGGGATGGTTTATACAGGCGAGGGGTGGCTCGTGCTTTCCAGCAGAGAGGATCCTTGATGGTTTGGCTGGTGGGGGGGGGTTAAAGCAAAGAGGGTGGCCATGGGTTAAATCACACCAGACTCAACTCTGGGCTTTGCCCCTCATGGCAAGACCCAGCGTGGGGCGGGGGAAGGTGCTCAGCCCTGATACCTGGGTGCAGGAGCGTTGCCGCTCTGTATATCTGGGGCTTCTTTACCCAGCTTTGGGAGTCTAAACACGTTTAATGAGCAAAGTTCAAACCCAGCGGTTAAAACCGGGCGTTTAATTCGTCCCACAGCAGAATTAATTCATGCATGACAGATAAAATCATTTGCATTCTTTAATCCTGTTAGCCCACGGTTGCTGCGTGCAGGTGGGTTCCTTGTGCCGGCAGATCTGCAGGGCAGCTGGGAAGCAGCTCCTGCTGCAAGAGGCGTCCCCTGGTACGGGCAGGGAGAAGGTGCCTGTTCCCCCGGCTGTTGTCCTTGGACTACAGCTGCTGGAAACCTTCTTTAGATGCTGAAAAAAATATCCTGCGCTGGAAATCTAATATGGGTTTCTGCAGCCAACCCAGGCTCGAGTCAAAATCTGCCCTGCCCCAGTTGCAGGGGCTGGTGCCATTCAGCGGTCGCCTTGAATGCTGCGTGATCGATGCCGAAACGTGAATTGTTTGATGGGGTCCCAGCTGAGTTTGCAGTGTTTGCCAAACGCTTGCTGGGAAGTGCAACTTTCATTTTAAATAAGGTTGATTGAGACATCTGGGCTCAGCTGTGTTAGGAAAAAAAAAAAAATCCTCTCCACCAGCGCAGAACTGTTAGATTCACTGAAGCTGCTTCTTTTCGACTGGTGTGAGAAAGAGGGGAGCAAAGCTGCTGGAAGGTAAAATTCCCGTGTTCCCGCTTCAAAGCCCACCGAGGCTCTCTGAAGGCAGCAGCTAAACCCCAGCCGTCCTTCCAAGAGCACCTTTTTTGGGGGGGCCCGTCCCCAGCAGTGCCCGTGGGTTAATCGACACAGACGAGCTGCCGAGAGCGAGATCGATGGCTTTGATTTCTGCTGGCGGGACTCGTTAGCGTGTCACGTGCTGCTTGGGCTGATCTGCACGAGCTCAAGTGGTATCGCAGCCCTTGTTACGGGCTACCTCCTTCGAGTTTCTCGTTTATCGCCCATGCTTATTTAATCCACGTGTTTCCCCCGAGCAAGCGCCTGGAAAGAGCTGATTTCTTTTTTTCTCCTTCCTCTTAAGCAATTTGGTGTCCGCAGAGGAAGCGCCACACGCTCTAAAGGCAACCCCAGAAACCCAGTGGGCCCCGAAACACCAGCTAAGATTGCATAAATTACTCATTTTTTTTAAAAAAAAAAAAAGCCAGATGATCTGTGATACCAAGAGCGTGAGTCCGCAGCTTCAGCCGTGGCTGCTTTGTGGCTGGTTCAGCCGTGGTGCTCCCTAACAGCCACCGCAAAGCACGTGGATGAAGCAGGAGCCGCGTGGTGCTTTGCTCTGCGTGAGCCTTGCGGTTTTTGAGCCCTTTTGTATGAAATCTTTCCTAATACTTATTTTTTTATAACGCAAGCGTGTACCTCCTGTCTTGCAGCTGATCAAGAAGCAACTGGTGAATGCCATCAAGGCGTTGCAGAAGCAGTACGTGACCTCGGATGCTGTCGTAACCAGCGATGACGGGAACGCGAACACCCTCTGCAGCGCCCTGGAAGCTGTCTTCGTGCACGGGCTGAAGGCGAAGCACATAAAGGCAGAGGGTGGGGGGAAAGGGAAGAAAACAGGGGGTCGGGGACCGCTTCCCCAGCCCGTCTTCTGGGGTCTGCTGAAGAGCATCACCCATCGGTGAGTGCCCGGCCCTGCCGAAAGGTGTTTGCACGCTCAGGGTTATCCCCTCTCTTTGGTGCAAAAGCCACGAAATTCGGGGAATGGTGAACAGCAGGATGGCTCGATGGGAAGCCATCGTCTCTACCCCATCCCATGTGCTCAGTCCCTTCAGTCGGAGGGAGACCTGCTCTCGCAGGGTGTCTGGGGCTGCCCGGGGCCTCTGGGAGATGCAAACAGGGGAGCAGAGCCCCTGCGATGCCCAGCGGTGCAGGGCTGGGCACCCGGTGCTGTCAGCACGGCCCCTCTCGGCGTGTGCAGGGGTGAAGTGCCATTTAGGCGTGAGCCAACGTCCCCAAGCAGTTAAGGGATGAAACGCTGCTGCCAGCTTAGGGCACGCTCCTTTCTTATTTATTGCTGGGTGCCAGGCTGTATGTGGGGACCCCGCGTCCCCAGGGGGACCCCAGTGACCGCACTGGCGTACGGCAGCAGCGGGTTATGGTCGCAGCGCGGGGGTCTGGTCTCTCTTCTGACCTGGATCTGCTGGGGGTGGTTGGCCTCCGTTTCCCCGTGGCCCATCCAGCCTTTGAGGAGGTCTCGCCTGGGAAACTGTCATTATTTGCTGGGGGCTTTCTGAGCCGCTCCCTAAGCAGAGTCCTCCCACGCTAAATAACAGCCCACACGCAAATAGTTTTGAAAGCTTCATCCAACTCCATCGCCGACTCTTAAATTATGAAAGAGCGCATGAAAATAACTCTTCCACATGCTACAGGGGATATTTTTGTGCCCTTTGAAGGTTTTTTCCTTCTTTCTTGAGAGACAGATTAAAGAAAAAAAAAAGACTTACAAAACTTTTGCTCTGTTTTTTGTAGCATCTGCAGCGCTGACGTGGGCTGGGGCCCGGGAGGATTAGGGAGCGTGGCGTCGCTGTTGGATTTTGGGGGAGAGTGGTTGAAGCGAGGAGGCTGAGATTGCTTGAGGAGCTCAACCTGACCTGGTCTCTCTTTTGGGCTGCCACAGCAGTTTTCACTGTGTTTTGGCTGATTTTAAATTTGAAGCTAGGATTTAGACACGCAGTTGTCACCAAGGAGTATCCAGCCAGAGCAAGCCCCACCAGCATGCGGGGACAGTGGCAATTTCCCCCTCTGCATCCTTGGTCCAGGGCAAGCGATGGGAGATGCCTCCAGCCAGCGAGAGGAGGAGCGCCCAGAGGCACCCCAGGGATGCCTGGGGTTACTACCAATATATTTAGCTTTGGGGAGTTCAGGAGCAATTTTTTTTCCATGGGGAACCATGTGTTCCACGGGGGAAAAAGATTTTCCACAGCCTTTTTTGACCCAACTCCTAAACTCCCCGCAGCAGAGCAGGTCGGGCAGTTCCTGATGGAGAATCTGCCCCTCCCGCACCCTGCGATGGACTGAACGCAGAGCCACTCACGTCCTATTCTGTTCTTTTTCTCCCTTTCCCCAGAAATATTGTCTCAGAGCTGGAACAACTCATTTTTATCAATACGGACGTCGGCCGCTGCCGAGCCTGGCTGAGGCTGGCTTTGAACGATGGCCTCGTGGAGTGTTACTTGAAGCTGCTGCTGCGGGAGAAGTCCCGGCTGCCCGAATACTACCAGGCGACCGCTCTGCTCTTGGATGCCGAAGAGTGCGAGTTTCTCCTTAGCTACTTGCAGGGCTTAACGTCCTTAACCTTCGAGCTCTCCTATAAATCGGCGGTTTTGAATGAGTGGACCATCACCCCTCTGTCCCTGTCGGGTCTGTGTCCTGTTTCAGAGCTGCTGGAGCCCCTCACATCCTCGACATCTGAACCCCGCAGAAAAGCATCGCTGGGTTCGATCTCCCAATCATCGGGGTCGGATGAAATCGAGATTCAACCCTCCGTCCTACCCATCAGCAAAGCCAGCAGCAAAATCAAGCTCACGTCGTCCTCCTTGAGCCTTAACACCACGAGCTCGTCCCAGCTCTCCTCCAGCCTGGGCTCCGACAGCATCCTCCCGGCTCACTGCGCCCGCAGTCCCGAGCGCGGCGAGGAGCCGCTCTCCTGCGACTCCGACCTGGGGACGGCCACCGCCGAGGACCTGGACAGGTCGCTGCAAGAGTGAGTCTTTTCCCAGATCTCCTCTTCAAAGGGATTTTTAACCCTCTCCTGGGCTCTCATTTATTTTCTCTCCATAGGCAGGAAGGCTTTCTCCCCTGTTTTTTCTTTAACAAGCTGTTCTTTTCCTCCTGGAAAGAGCCTGAAAGATAAAAAGAAACGCTCGGCATGGCTCGCAGGGACCCTGCTGCCATGGCAAATGAGCTTCTGGCCACTGAAGTGTGTGTCTGTCCTCTTTATTGGGGCAGAAACATCAGAAAAATGCTGCTCCCCTGTTTCAGGAGCGTCAGATCTCCCTGGCGTACGCTGGGGGATGCTCCGGGGCTTTCTGCGGGGGGAAAGAAATGAGTTTGGTCGCAGGAAAGGGTTATAATTTGCATCTTTGGCGGATAATTTAGAGGAGGGAGGTTGTTAGTGTGTCATCCTCGTGATTTATTTCTGCCAAACACCCAGCACAAAGATTTCCAGCGGGTTATGTAAGCTCTGAGTAATCAGTAAATATTTTCCGTGCCACCTTTTAAACCTGGCTGTGAAGGAGCCTGGCCTCGGGGTGCTGGTTGGCGAAGGCACCCTCTTCCCCATAAGGGTCTCGGAGAGGCTTTAGAGCTGCAGTCTGTTCTTCCCCATCGATAATGGCGTCATTACCTACTTCGGGGATTTTGCATCTTAAGATGATCCTAGAAGAACCCGCGTTGATTGGATTAAACTCGTGATGGAAAGACGTCGTTTTGAATTTTAATCTTGGGCTGGTTTAATTCAACCTAACTGGTGGCGAAGCAGGGGCATGGGAACAGCATCTCGTCTGGCCAGGCTCCACTAATAATTACTCATTAACAGTTATGAAAACATTTGAAATTTGGCACACGGTCCGTGGCTGGATACGTGTCTGGGAGCTGTATGTGGGGCTGGGGCTGTGGGGAGCACCCGGCGCTCTCCCTCCCTTACGAGGTGTCCGTCAGAAGGAAATTAAACCCCGTTAACGGGCGCGGTTAGGAAATGCGTCCTTTGCAGGCAGGGTCCTTGCCTGCAGCGGGGTTGACTGCTGCTCCGTAGGGCACAAATCACACATTTTTCGGTTAGCGGGACGGGTGCCACGGGGATTTTTTGCAGCTGTACAGTGCTGCCAGCCTGCAGGAGACGAGCAGTGATGCTGAGCCCTTTTTTGGGTGGTTATAAGTTGCAATAACTAGGGGGTTTTTATAGGTTCTGGTTAACTAGCTGCGGTCACTTCTCTGTTTCCAGGGTGTTGTCCGAGTTCAGCAAAGCCAAGCCAAGCCTGGAAGCCCCGGAGGGAGGGCTGGTCCCCAGCGTGCTGGGCTGCTCCCCGCAGCCGCCCGCCTGCCCCCGCGCCGCATCGCCCGTCCCCCCGGCACCGTCCCGCAGAGCTCGCCGGCAACCGCCTCCCAACGCCGACGGTCCACGCTCCGCGCGGACGGGCGGCGCGGTGGCCGCCTGCGATGGGGACGGCGATGCAGCACTGCAAGCCGGCGGCACAGCCGGCGTCTCGGCCACGGGGCGCGGTGGTCCGGGTGGAGGAGAGACAAGCAGAGGCGGCACGGTCAGCGGCAGCGAGGCAAGCCAGGCTGTCCACAGCCCGACAGCCCAATACCTCCTTTCTCCGCTGCTGGGTTGTCCGGTAGGTGTTACAGCTCGCTTGCTATCAATCTCCTCGTTTTTATGCTTCCTGACCAGCACATCTCATGGAAAAGGAAAATAAAACTGGTGACAGCTTCTGAGTCGGCACCGGTTTCTCCAAACTCTTATCGTCCGTGCTGCTTCCAGTCTCCCGACAGCAAGTTGGGTGTGAGCGATGCTCCCCGCTCCGTGAGCACCTTCCTGGACCCCGTGGAGCTGTGTCCGTGCAGCCGCCCTGGGATAAATTGGGTCAAAGTCGATACTCCCTGGTAAAAGAGGCACCAAAGCTTTTGAAACCCTGCCTGGCCTGCCAGTCGTTCCTCGCCGGGAGCGGCAGCAACAGGAAGTTTTTGGTTTTGTTAACGATATCTGAAGAGTGATGAGCTCTTGCACAAATCTGGCCGTAGGCTGTGTGCAAGCTGATAAAACAGCCTGAGAGTCAAGCTTCTCATGGGGACTTTTCTTCATTTGTGGTCCACATAAGAGGAGGGAAAAGGGTTGACTGGACAGGAAACCAACCGCAGTTTTCCAGTGGAAAAATATTCACACAACACATCTGTTCCCCGAGCAGGATGGCATTCCCTGGTGCTTAGGCTAGCTTAAACAGTGGTGGATTTCCCCTGTTGCCGCCGAGGAGTTGATCCACTTGCTTTTGCTTTTAGGAAACTCTTTAAACAGCCCTGTCCTCTGTCTAATTTGTTACTGACTTTTCCATCCTGGTTCCCATCGTTTCCATCCTGGTTCCCATCGTTTCCATCCTGGTGAGGTTAGGATATACTTCATACCCCCCTAAACAGTTTCTCTTTTTGGTCCCTGCTCCTTTCAGCTCCCTCCCAGTTATCCCGTTTCCGCTGCTTCCTCGTGGCATTGGGCCAGTTTGACCTAATCTATGTATAACATACGGTGTCAACAGGAAATTCCCCCCTGCTTTCGCATGACTCCCAGAGCAACCTGCGCTCCTGGTCGGGGAGTAAGCCGAGCCTGCCTGGATGGTGCGAGCTGCACCACGAGCCACCCGTGATCCTCGCTGCGGGGTGCTGATGGCTCTTCTGCTGTCGTTTAGTTCGCTGTTCAGAATAAAAGGCTCTTGGAAAGCAGGGCAGGGTAGTGGAGAGGTTGTTCCTGGTGGGACGCAGCCCCGGAAGGGATGCGCTGGGTCTAGGGAAGCTGCTCCCTTTTGCCGGAGCACTGAGCCGGGGTGTGTTTTGCTCCTGGTGTTCGGCGACCTTGTCCCAGAACCTCGCTTCGTTCTTGTAGCCAGAAAAACTCCTGGAGAAGTTACAGCCATGTTTTGTTTCAGCTTAACGAGCTTTCTTCTGCTTGTGGGTCTGATCTCCTCCTGACTTCCGGAGACGAAGGTTTCCTCTGCCTTCCCTGCCTTGCTTTTTGCCTGTACTGATCAGGCCTGGTGTTTGTAGCATCTGCTTGTAAGTCGAGGGTCTCTGTTTCATTCTAGACATCTTCTCTGTACCTCGCCCCATCTCTGTGCTTCCTGGAACAAGGACGGTGCCGCTGCTCCAGGCAAGCTCACACCCTTCCACAGCAGGGCTGCTTTCTCACCCTCTATCAGGAATATTTCCAGGACCAGATATCTTGTATGGGCTTACTGCAGGGAGTGTGCTCTCCCCCTGAGCCCCTCGATGATTTTAGGGGGAGAGAACCAGTCAATTTTGGACTTTATAATCCCACCAGTATATAATCCCGATATTTGCCAGGTACTGACACAATCCCATGGAGCATTCCCCGATCGGAGAGAGCAGGGGAGCCATCCACGTGGGCATGGCCAGCATCGCTGCTGGGGTTTCAGTCTGTGCGGGAGCAACCCTCGTGGAGGGGTCACTGTGGGCCTGCACATTTGAGGGGCACAGGGTGTTCAATAAGTTTGATAATTAATATATTTATTATTTTTTTAAACAGAAAAGAAAGAGCTGGATCTCAGAAGATGATTTCTACAGGCCTTCTCCGGGAGAGAGCAGCGAAAGCACGGCTGACACCAACGGCTTTGGGCCAGAGGGCTCTGGCGAGGGTCCGGCCCCGGGGCTCATTAGTGCTCTTGACTTGGAAAGGCTGTCGGTGCCGTCCTCGGAGAGCGGGAAGCCCAAAATGTCACCCGAACGGGAACACAAGGGCTTCAGCGTTGTGCATCGCAGGCAGATGGGTACGTGCCTCCGCCGGGTGTCTACGCCGGGCAGCGCGCAGGGGCTGGGGGCTGTTTCGGGTGATGGGCAGCTTGGGAAGCCCAGTTTGCCACTGCTGAGCTGATGGCAGCGCTAAAAGCTCCAGAAGACTGTGGGGCAGCTTCCCTTGGCATTGCCGAGCCCACGATAGCTCTGCAGGGAAGCGTTTTAGGAGGAGAAGAGGTATGTGGGTGTCTCTGTCCCCGTGTCTCTGTCCTCTCTGTGGGACACATTTCCTTTATGCTGTCCCACTCGTTCTCAGCCTCAAAACGCAAACGCATGCAGACAGATTATGGAGACCGAGGTCCTGTAAACTCCTGCCCCATCCCACGGTCCACGAGCACCAGCTCCCAAAGCTGCGATGCCTCTGGTTGCTCGCTGTGAGCCACCCGTTGGCTCTTCTCTCTCCACCAGCTTCCCCTTTTTCCGTTAAACTGAGACATCTGCTTTTGCCCCAGGTCTTTCCAACCCTTTCCGAGGGCTCCTGAAGCTGGGCAGCCTGGAGCGGAGAGGAGCCATGGGGATATGGAAGGAGTTTTCCTGCGAGCTGTCGCCGCTGGAGCTCCGGCTCTTCCTGGACCACGAGGACCGCATCTGCGTCGAGAGCTATTCCCTGCTGCGGTGCGAGTCACTGGCGCTGACGCACTCGGACGGCCGTTTCGAGCTGGTTTTCCTGGGGAAAAAACTCTACCTACGAGCTCCTTCTCGAGACGAGGCCGAGGACTGGTTGGACAGGATCCGCGAGGCGCTGCAGAAGTGCCGGCCTCAGCTGGAGGAGGAGGAGTGGGAGACGCTGGAGTATCCAGAAGACGGTGGCGAAGGCCAACCCGTCCAGAGCGACTCCGCTGCTCTTCTCCAGTACAGCGACGTGCCTGGGAACAGCTTTGACTGGACTCCAGCTCACGAACCGGAGCTGGATGCAATAAAAGAGGCTGTTCTGTACGTGGAGGTAGACAAAACCTGGGTCCCCTTTATTTTTTCCCTGTCTCTAGAAACTTTAAAGTGCTTTAAAGTCAGAAACAACGACAAAATTTTAAGCAACAGCTATGGTATAGAGACGATCCAGGACATCCTTCCAGACACGAGCCTTGGGGGACCCGCATTCTTCAAGGTGATCACCTCCAAAGCCGTCCTGAAGCTGCAGGCTGAGAACGCAGAAGAAGCGGCCTCGTGGAGGGAGCTGGTCCGAGGGGTGCTCATGTCCTACCTGGAGAGCGCGGAGGAGGCGCTGACGCTGGGCGGCAGCTTGGACGGGCACTCCCAGGTCATCCTGAAGAACATCGTGAAGGAAAACGGCTTCCTCTTGCAATACCTAGTGGCCATCCCCGTGGAGAAGGGCCTGGACTCGCAGAGCTTCATCTGTGCAGGTATACGTTGGGTTGTCCCAAAAACAAGAAACCCAGCTCCCTCTTGGAGGACGATGTTGTGTTAATGAGGTGGCATCAAGTTAGAGATGCCCTGAGTCCTGCCAGCCTGTTGCAGGCCAGCTGCTGGTTTCCCATCCAAACCCCGGGCAGCACCAAAGCCCCTCGGTGGGGTTTCACGTCCCAGACCAGGGGCACCTTTGGTGCTCTGGGTGCACGGCGTGAGTCCCCCCGCGCTGAATCCCCAGCCCGGCCCAGCACAGGTCCAACTGGGCTGCTACTGGGCTCCAGTTTAAGATGCTTGTGATCTAGACAGTGGTGGGTCTTGGCTTGAGGGCAACCTTAGATGGACCGAGAGGCCCAGGACTCTCTTCCTGGGCATTTCGTGGCCCCAGCTTGCAGGGAAAGTATGGTCGAGGGCAAATGCTGTTTTTCCGGTAATGCAGCACAGGAGCGAGTGCTGCGATGGGTGTGACGAGCTGATTTTGCAAAACATTCCTTTAACCTTCCCCTAACGCCTCTCGGCGCGCGGGGCCATGCTGGTTTAATAGGATAACGCTCGCTGACCTCCACGGGAGGTATAATTTGCTCTTTACCTTGGTAAGTTAATTAAACTTCAGATTTCTCTCCTGCTTCAATTATATTTCGTGTACCCTCCAGCAGGTTTTTTTTTTTCTTTTAATCTCACTTCTTTTTATATATATTTTTTTTTTTTCCATTCTGTTTGGTCTCTACCTTCCCTTCCAGGCTCTGTTCTGCATCTTCCATCTACCAACAGATGGAAGCAGCAAGCTGAAAAGACAAATTCCCAGTTTTTATGTGTAGGTCCTCTTAGGGGGCTGCCAGCCCTGCTTTCACCGCCCTCCCAGCCGGACGCCCGAGCCTGGCACAGGAGCGGTTTCCTTACCTGTCAGGGCGTAATGAGCGATAAAAACTTTTTTTTTTTAATTATTTCAGAGAGCAACATCTGACCTCCATGAATTTTTTTTTTTTTGGGATGCGCTCCAGCTACCCCGAAGTGTGAAGGATGGGGTGGCAAAGCCTTCCCCGAGGATGGCAGAGGCTTGCTTATGCTTCGTCAGTTATTTTAGAGAACTGAACCCATTAAAAATAGCACGAAGGGTTTTCCTGCCTTCCCCCTCCAAATGAGATGTGCTCCCTTTTCAAGTCACTATAAAAACCCTGCAGATTTCCCCCGAGACCTGAGCTGGCTTCCTCCTGGGTTACCCACCGCTATAATAAAGGCTTTTTTTGGCTTAATCCACCCCGACCTCATCCCTTGCAGACGAAGATCCCTTGCAGACGTGGTTTTGGTACCCTGCGGCGGCAGCGGGAGAGAGAAGGGCTGAGCGAAGGCAAAATGGGGCAAAGCTACGGGAGGAGGTGATGGGGCGGGCAGGTGGCTTTAGGTTCTTCCCTAAATCACTGGGATGTTTCCAGAATTCACTTTTAAAAAAAAAAAAAAAAACAACGAAACAATTGAGCCACTTAATGGATAAAAGTGAGTTCAGGGATAGTCCAGACTCCTTTTTTGTGGAGGAAGCAGCTCCTGTTGGACCATCGTGGTCTTAAATCCACGGGGAAGGGGCTGAGGACCTCTCACTGCACGTCCTACAAGTGCCTTAGCTGATCTCCAACCCTTCCAAAACCTTCCTTGCTCCATTCCCCACTCCCGAAAGTTTCTCCCCGCATCCTGGTGGCGATGGGAACGGGCTCCTGGGGCAGCGCAGGTTCCCTCTCATCGCCTCGTCCCTGCTCCCTGCAGGCTGCTCCAGGCAGATCGGCTTCTCCTTCGCGAAGCCCAAGCTCTGCGCCTTCTCCGGTCTCTACTACTGCGACAGCTGCCACCGGGACGAGGAGACGGTGATTCCCTCGCGCCTCATCCACAACTGGGATCTGACGAAACGAGGGGTAAGTCCGGGCCCGGTCGGTGCAGGGAGCAGGAAAACGCTCCTGCATCTGCCCACGCTTCCTGAAGGTCCACGTGAACATTTCCACCATCAGCAGAGGTGGAGATGTCCGCCCTAGACCTCCCTCCGAGCCTCCTGGGCTGCTCCTCGGTGCCTGCCCACCTCTTGCCTCTCTCTGCCCCAGGTTTGCCGGCAGGCTTTGAAGTTCCTCACCCAGATCCGTAACCAGCCGCTGATCGACCTGAAGCTGGTCAACGAGAGCCTCTACGACCACGTGGAGAGGATGGGACGGATCCACCGGAGCAGGGAACAGCTGAAGCTGCTGGGAGATTATCTCATCATGTGCCGCAGCGGGGCCCTGAAGGAGCTGAGCAAGCGGTGAGGTCCCTCTCTGGGTGCCGTTACCCCTGCATCCTCCTCTTTGCGCCCCGATGGTCTCCTGATCCTCCTCATCGCTCGCCGTTGAAGCGGGGAGCGACGCTGCCAAGGCACGGGCTGGTTTTTAGCGCCACGTCATCTGCTGTAAGGAGTTATCCCTCTGTTGGCTGTTGAGATGTGGCTCAGGAAACACCTTCCTGACTGAGGAGCTTCTGGCTGGACAGGAAACACCTGGGAAAATAGATATTTATTACATTTTCCCCCCTTTGAAATGCTCTCACACGATTTCCCCTGGCAGGATTTGGGATGTGTGGCACAATGCAAAAAATCAAGTTCGCGGTGATTTTCTTCAAGAGTCTGCATCATCCAGGCCCCTCCTTGCCCCAAAGCTATTGGAGATGTGGTGGAAACCGTCTACCACCTTCCTCTCTGTGCTTCTTTGCAGGCTTGATCACAGGCACTACCTCTTGGAGTGTCCCCACAAGTACAGCGTCGCTGATCTGAGGCAGGTGAGAGCTTTGCGTGGTCGTAGGGGTTTTGCTGGTGAAAACACCCCTTTTCTGTCGAGCGTGGCACTTCATCATCATCATCAGTAGAAGGTTTCAAATAGCTTCATTTTCCTTTTGCCTTGCTCTCATCCATCACGTGCACTCTGCAAGCTTACACGTCAGCTTAAAGGCAAATAATTGCCTTTATTTTAATTTGCCAAAATAATTGGCACGGGCCCGTATCCTCAGAGAACCATGGAGATCATGCAAGATCAGTGTTGACCTCTGTAAGCCAGCATTGCTGCTACTGCACCTCCACGCAAACTTGTGTCTGTTGCAAGTAACGCGGGAGGTGACGGGCAGCTGGATTTCGCATCGACTCCGGAGCCGGGAGCCCGTCCTGGCAGGTTGTGGGTGCTGCTGCCGGTGCTCTCAGGGGTCCCGTTGCGACCCAGGCACGTGGGGCGTGGGGCGTTTTTGGAGGACAGCCTTGTCTTCACGTGGCAGCACGAAGCGCGGGTATAATGTGGATTTTGCACAGTGCAAACCCGATGGGAGACGGGCTCCGCGCCTGCCTGACGTATCTCTGCCCCGCAGATAGCCGACGGCGTCTTCGAGACCTTCCTGCAGTCTCTGCTCCAGTTTGCTTCCCATCACGTCTACAACTGCGACCTGTGCACCCAGCGAGGCTTCATCTGCCAGATCTGCAACAGCAGCGACATCATTTTTCCCTTCGAGTTTGACACTACCACCAGGTGAGCAACGTCTTGGTCACGTCCCGCTGCTGCGAGGCCACCCAAGCTTATGGCCTGGCTTTTCCCAGGAGCCTGGACCATCCCCTGGGTCCCTCTCTGGGGCTCTCTGCTTTCTAGGCGCGTGGCCCCGGGGTGGCCTGGAGAGAGCTCCGAGCCGTTTGTGCGTCCTCGCGGTACCCATCAGCTCCGAGGTGTTTCCAACCAAAACTGGGCTGTTTGGGGCGGGAGAGGACCGTTCTCGCAGAGCCGAGATGTCGCCAAGCGAGGTGGCTTTGCGGATTGAACGTGCGGAGCCACCCGGCACCTTGCTGTCAGCCTGCAAAAACGTCGCTGGGTGCTGGGTCCCGGGGCAGCAGAGGGGCCGGGGGCAGGAGGAGGAGGATGAAGGTGCCGAGTGCCCCTGCCTCGCTCACCTGGCCGAGACGTCGCCCGTTCGCATTCACTGCGGCCCCTTCCCAGGGCTTGCAGGAGGGAAGGAAAAGGAGCAGTGGGACTGTTCATACGCCGCTCTACAACCAAGGAGGGGAGGAAGGACACACGGACAAGGATTTGGAGATAAATGGTGGGCAGCCCTGCCGGCTGTGCTGGGGAGAGGCTGGGGACGTTCCCAGCAGGACGGGGGGGACGCTGGCTTCATCTGGGTTTTGCTCCTGCCTGCAGAGCTCGCAGCAGTGGGGTCAGCTGCTGCGCGTGGTTCAGACGTTGAAAGCGGATGGATGTGTCAGAAGGAGCGGCTTTATCCCCACCATCAGGGTTTTCTAAAGAAATCAATATCAAACCCCTGCAGCCCAGGAGCCCGGTCCATCGTAGGTGGAGAGAGATCCACATCTCGATGGTTATTTGGTCATGGTCAACTCGGAATTGGTTATAGTCGTGCTGGAGACGTTTAACAGGCTGGTGGGCCGCATGCATTGCTTTGCCTGGCCGTCCCTAAAAGCGAGCAGCAACATCCAGAAGCTGCAGAAAATGCCAGCGAGACCAGGGTCCTTGGGTACCCCGTGCATTACGTGGTTGCAAATATTTCCAGGGCAGCTGAGCAGGATTGCTCACTCTCCCTCCTTGCCACAGGGACGGCATTGTGCTGCTTATCGAGGACAACATCCCCAGGGGACTGATTTTCCCTCGAAAAAGAGCGTACAGGCTCTGGAAAGAGCAGGCGCGCGGGGCTGAGCTCCGCTGGCAGCTGCCCGGAGGTCTCATGTCCTGTAAAGCCGGGCTCTGAAGTTTGTTGACCTCTTTTTTTTTTTTTTTTTTTTTTTTTTTTCCTGGCGGAGGAGGTCGTGCAGCAGGAAAGCAGCTCGACCAACATCCTCGCCAAGCTCAACCCGGCTTCCTGCCCCACTGCCCGCCCCGGGGACAGCCAGCTGCCGGGGTCACGCCGTCACTCGCTGCAGGATGCGTCTGAAACGCCTCCTAACAATAAACCCAGCCGGGCGCTTGACGTTCTTGTCGCAGCAGCGGCGGCCGCTTCCTGCAGCCGTTGCTCTGGCAGGTGGAGGCGGGAGATGCCGCCTTTCGGCTGCTGCTCGCTCGGAAACACGCGGGGTAAAACCCGACCCCGGCTTTGCAAATCCCCCCGCGCTCGGGGAGGAGCTGCCACTGCTGCTAATCCAGAGAAGCGGCGTGAAAATATATTCCAGTGGGAAAATATACGGCGCCAGGCAGCACCCCCCGACCCTGTCCTTCCGTGCTCGAGCCTTTTCCGTATCCTGAGTAACTCGGGGTTTGCAGCCGCTTGTCAGGAGCAGGATTTGGCCCAGGCTGCGATATGTCACGGTCCCTCGCCTGGTGCGCTTCTCCGCTCCCCTCTCCACTCGCCCTTTGAGAAATTAAGGTATTCGGTGGTATTTACACATCGATTGTGCACCGGGTATTTGCACTTGAGGGCATTTAAAAAATACGCCAGCTGACCCGCTGGCATGTGGATGGGCTGCATTTTGCTGCTGCTGGTAAGGCGGGGGATCGCGACCGGGCAAGAAGTGAGCTCAGCCTTCGTAGCAGGGACTTTTCTTCTGTTGACTCAAGATAAGCAGTGAACGCCTCTCGCAGAGCCGGGTGTCTCCTCCCCGCCGGCCCCCGCGCAAGGTATCATTTGTGGCTGTTTACATTCCTGCCGCAGCGCTGAGCCAGAGCAGGGAGGTCCCGGACGGGCGCTGGCGAGACCTCCCCGGAGCCGGCCGGCTCAAAGGCAACGCCATCCTGGCTGCCCATCCCCTTCCCTGTGGCTCCGATGTCCCCAGGCAGCGTCCCTGCCACGTGCGGGTCCCGCGGTCGGGGCTGGGGGTCTCCTGGCTGCACCCCAGCCCCGGCGAGCAGAGGGTCCGCGCTCTGGCGCTGAGCTGCATCGCGTCCCCACCGGCGACGCGTCCCCAGCCGGGTTCTCGCCGCCCTGCGCCGTCGCAGGGTTTGGTGCCTCAGCCTTGTGGCTCTCGTGCTGCCAGCGCTCGGAAAGCGAGGTGCAAACCTCACTCAACATCTCCCTCCTTCATCTGCAAAAACCCAGCAGCGTGCTGGCAGCTGCCCGCAATACTCTTTCCGGGCGAGCTGCTGCTTTTGCTCTGAGCTTGCTGGAGGTGAATCTTTTGCTCGAGTAGTTACTGCTCCTGCTAGCAGGGTTCGTCCTGAGCTAGAGCTGGCTCTCGCTGGGGCCGGGGCTCTTTGCTCAGCAAGCGCTTGGAGGAAACAGAGACGAGGTAGTGTCCGCAGGTCTGGTTCGGTGGGGAGAAGTTCCGTCTTTGCTCTGATGGTATTTCAGCTTTTTCCCCCTTGGTTTCTCCTAGGTGCAGCGAATGCAAAACCGTCTTCCAC
Organism: Mycteria americana; assembly: GCF_035582795.1. Classification (NCBI taxonomy): domain Eukaryota; kingdom Metazoa; phylum Chordata; class Aves; order Ciconiiformes; family Ciconiidae; genus Mycteria; species Mycteria americana. The sequence goes on from NC_134386.1 coordinate 5,502,967, forward strand.
CGGGACTGCCAAGCCCGCGCCAAGTCGTGCCCCCGCTGCGAGCGCCGGCAGAGGTACCAGCGAAAGCTGGAGGCGGAGGCCAGCGTGGAGCCAAGCCTTTAGCATCCGGGGACTGACCTCGACGCCGCCCTTGGCTTCTCGGCCAGCCAGACTAGCGCCGAGGGGAAGGAGCTGGTGGGAAGTGCAGAGAAGAGACCCCCCCTGCCCGGGAGCTGATCCTGCCCCGGCCCTTCCCCGGGCACAGGGAGCCGGCGGCGCTGGGCGATGCGGCGTGGGTGCTCTGCCCCACGGAGGGACCCTCTGCCCACCCAGGGCTGAGCAAGGGGGACTGGAGGGGTGCGTGTCCCCTCGCGCTAACCCGGTGCTGCTGGGGGTGCTCCCCGTCGCCCTCCCGGTGGAAACCCAGTGGCTTTCCGGGGTGTAAATCAGGATTTCCAATCAAGGGTGTGGATAACTGACATTGATTAAAGCTCTAGTTTTTTAGGATGTTCGATACTGAAAAAATGGTATTTTTTTACACGGGGGTTTTGCACAAGCTGGCCTGCTCCGGGGAGGTGACGGCAGCCACGCGGGGAGAGGAGCAAAGTGACACTTGTGCCTTTAGGGACCTTGCGTGCCCCGGGGGGACCGCGGGCGCCGGGACTGCCGAGCATCTCCCGCTCGGAGAGCCCACCCATCACCGTGGCCTCCGGGAAGAGAGGGGAGAGAAGAGCCGGGCTGCTCCTCCCTGCCTGCTGCTTTTAATCCTCAGAATAAATTTTATTTTCCTTTCACCCCTCCCCATGCAAAAATAATTAAAGTTTATTTAATGAGTGAAGACGTCTTCAGGGTTTGCTTCTCGGCAGCAGGCGCCGAATCCCGCATCCGACCCGATGCTGCGTCTCCGTGGGAGGAGGGTTGGGGACCGGGATGCTGCCTGTCCTCCGTCCCCCCGGGTTTGGGGGACCTTGCCCCATTTTCCCTGCCCCATTTCCCTTCCCATCTGCTCCCCACCACTGTCAGCATCTCCCGTTGTTCTTTTCCCCCCTTTCCCCGCCGCCCCACTCCCAGTAGCCAGGAGGGTTTGGGGTGCAGCCACCAGCGCTGGGACCCCCGTGGGACTCCCTGGGCGGGGGGGGGGGGAAGCCAGGGCAGCTCCCACAGGACCCCCCTACGTGGGGGTCCCATCCCCCTGCCCGGGGAGGCCACGCCGGATCCGGCAGCGGCGCAGATCCCGGCTCGGCCGAGGGGCAGGGCCCTTCCTGCGGCAGGAACCTCCCGAGGAGCCGTTTCCTCGGCCGGGCGGCAGCGGGTCCCCTCGGCCATCGTCCCTTCCCTCCCACCCCGAGGGGAGGAAACAGGCCGGGTCCCCACCGCCCTCTCCTCTGGCCGGGGGGCCGGGCACCCAGCGCCGGCGTGGAGCCCAACCCCGTCTTTCGACGAGGCGCTGGCAGGAAACCGGGGCGAGTCGGGACCAGCCCAGCACGGGCACGAGCGGGACCCGCTGCGCGCCCCACCGCCCCCGCCCGCACCCCGACCCCGCTGGAGGTGAGATCCGGGGGCACGGTGGCTTTGGGGGCTCGGGGGCTTGGGGCTCGGCGGCTTTGGGGGCTGGGGGACGGTGGGCGAGGACGGTGGCGGCGACCCCGGGGCTGTTTCAGGCAGGTTTGGGCGGTTTGGGCAACGTCGGCGCGGGGTTGGGGCTCAGCAGGGACCCCCCAGCTCGGCTCCCCCGGGGTCACTGCGCACCCCGAGAGGGGTTGGGAGCTGCCGTCACCCCTTCCCCGTGCCGTCTCCCGCAGGCGGAGGCACCAGGGCGGCCATGGAGGCGGCAGTGCCGGCGGAGGAGGCGTTGGTGCTGGTGGAGTACGGCTTCGAGTACCGAGCCAAGGACGGGACCTTGGTCTCCATCAAGCCGAACGAGCGCTACGTCCTGCTGAAACGAACCAACCACCACTGGTGGCACGTCAAGAGGAGCGGGGACACCCGGCCCTTCTACATCCCTGCCCAGTACGTGAAGGAGCTGCCCCCCATCGCCGCCCCAGCCCCGCTTGACCCCCCGCCGCCGGGGCACACCGGGATGGATGCAGCCGCGCTCACCCTGCGGCAGCCGCCAGCCTACGAGTACCGGTTCGTGGGTGCTGCCCAGGCGGAGGAACCGGCCGGAGGATGCTCGGTGCCCCGGAGGGACTCGGTGCCCTGGAGGGACTCGGTGCCGCGGAGGGACTCGCCACCAGCGCTCAGCTCTTTTCGGGCCCCCCCGGGGCTGAGCCCCCACCCCGCCGAGCCTGTGCGACCCTCGCACTCCCTTGATGACCTGGCACGGGTGACGCCAGCGCCGCACGGTGCCACCGCCGTGGGGTCGCGCAGGGACCCCCCAGGACACACTCACCCGCTCGGCAAGAGCCGCTCTGAGACCCTCTACGCCCCCAGCAAGGACAGGGATGCGGCCAGGAGGTGGCTGGGGTCCGGCCACGCGGCTCAGGTACGGTGACATCCCCGGTGACATCCCCGGTGCCGTCCCCAACGGCAGCGGGGGGGGGGGGGGGGGGTGAGCATGTTGGGGGGGGCAGGACGCCTGGGTCCCCCAGCTGATTCAATGCCCCATGTCCCCCCCCGGCACAACCCCACGTCCCCCGGCACGGCACGGCGTGGCACCCAGGGGCTCCCCGGCACTGCTGCCACCGCTGGGACCCCCCGCGTCGCCCCACCGAGCTGACCCCAAACCCGTGGGCCACCCCCACACACAGGTTTGCCAAGAATTCCACCTCGGGGGGGGGGGGGGTGAGCGACCCCCCCACCGGGCACCCACCCCGAGAGCCTTCTGTGCTCAGCCCCCTGCACCGTGCCTCAGTTTCCCCACCCGCATGGGCACCCCTGGGCTCTCCCAGCCCCCCCGCTCTGCGCCCGCAGCAGTGTCCCGCCGGGGTGCAGAGCCCAGCAACGCCCGCGGTCCCCGGGGGGGCTCGGTGCCACCCAGGGGTCCTTGGGGGGTCCCACACCCCGTCCCGGCGGTGTTCCCGGGCTGAGATGAGGCAGAAAGGGGTTAACAGGGAAGCGCAGCAACTCCTCCCTGCCGGGGCGGGTGTCTCACCTGGGCGCAGCACCCAGCGCCGGAGGTGGGTGCTGGGTGCACCCCGGCTGAGGCGGGTGCCCCGCCACCCCAAAACCCACGCTCGCCCCACGCCAGTAAGTAGTGAGGGGCCCCTCCCAGCCACCCCCCCGGGGCTCCCTGCTGCACCCCTCTTGTTGGGGGGCACCCAAGGGTGGGGGGTGTCCCCCGGCCACTCACCTGCCACCGACACTGACTGGGGTGCAGCGGGACGAGAGGGCAATGGGGGGGGGTCCTGCATCCTTGTCGCCCCTCCCACCCCAGAACCTCTCTTTGGGGTAACCCCAGGCACCCGCATCACCCCGAGCCCGCATGTCCCCCTCTTTGAGGGGGGCTTGAGGGGCTGTGCCACCCCGGGGGGGGGGACTCTGGCGGAAAACGGGTCTCAGTAGCAGGGGGCTGGGTTTTACACCCCATTTTACACCCCGTTTTACACCCTGCAACCCCGGCCGTGCCGGATTGACCTCCCGGTGCTCTTTGCACACCCAAAGGCACCGATCCCGCTCCGGGAGAGACCCAGCATGGTCCCCGACCCCGGGGCCGTTGCCGGAGCTTTCCCCTTCCCCTGCCTAAACCCAACCCGTGCCAAAACCAACCGGCGTCGGCACCGGCGGGGCTGTGGCGGCCTCGGCCCAGCCACCATGTGCATCTACCGCCTTGGCTGCCGGGATGGGCTGACCCAGTGCTGGGGGGACGCAGCCCCCCGGCTCGTCCCCGTGCCGTTGCCGGTGGAGGGGCACGATGCCGGATGGGCCAACCTAAATCTGGGGGGAGTTTTCGCAGTTAGCGCCAGCTGTATCCCCAGCGCGGCATCGTCCCGGTGCAATTCCTGCTCGGTCGGCCTCGGCTTTGCCCCAGTGGGTGACGGGTGGCGGCTGACGGGGTGACAACAACCCCAAAAAAAGCCAATTCCGCCTTGAGGCCAAGCGCCGGGCTCAGAGGCGGCTCTTCCGCTCCCCGAACCCCGGCAGGAAGCGCGGTCGGTGCAGGCCCGGCACAGGGCGCCGTCGGTGTTACCGGAGCCTCCCGGTGCCCCCCACCGCCTGCCCCCCCTTCCCAGCGCCTACCGAGATGGGTGACCGGGCGTCGGGTGTTGTGCAGCGGTCCCGTAGCAGGGTGTCACGGCTGCTGCACTTGGGGAAGGTAGGCAGCACCCATGGGTGCACCCAGCCAGGGTGGGGGTGGGGGGGTGTTGTGGGGTCACCTCCTCCCTCCAAGCTGCCTCCCGAATGTCCCCCGGGGGTTTGCACTGCGGAGGTGGCACCGGGCACTGGCGGGTGCCAAGGTGCCTGTCCCAAAGCGGCGAGGGGCACCCAGCCCCCCCCGGGGGGAGAGAAACCCCCGGGATGCACCCATGGGAGGGAAGGAGGTGCTGGGGGGGGCCCCGTGGCGGGGGTCCCCCATCGTCACCCCCATGTCCCTTGTCCCCGAGGTGACGGCGGCCTCTCGCACTGGGTTTCTGGCCCCACTCGCCATGGTGGGGGGGTCAGGGGGTGGTGGGGAGGGTGATGGGGTGCCCCTGGGACACTCAGTCCTCTGTCCCCCTCCGCTCCAAGGTGTCCCCAGGGACACTGCACCCACTGTCCCCCCCCACCCCGGGATGGCGGGCAGGGCCGGCGTTGGGAAACTTTGTCCCCGCGGCCGTTGGAGGTCGGAGGGAGGCTCAGGGGCTGTAAAGCTGGGGAGAGCAAAGGGTGCCAGGAGGGGATTCCCCGCCGGCAGCCGCCCGCCCGGGGCCACCTGGTCCCAAGGGGACGCGTGCGTCCCCCCAGCAGCCCCGGGGACAGCGGGGGGCAGCCAGGCAGCCACGCCGGGGGTGCTCGGGGCCTTATTTTGGGACGTGGCGATGGGGCTGTCAGTCTCAGCGCCCGGCTCTGCTCACCGGTGGGTCAGGGTGCTGGGGCGGGTGGGAGGGGCTGTGGGTGCTGGCGGTGCGGGTGCCGGTGGTCTGGGTGCTGGTGGTGCGGGTGCCGGTGCCAGTGATGTGGGTGCTGGCGGTGCGGGTGCAGATGGTCTGGGTGCTGGCAACTCGAGGGCAGAGGCTGGGGGTGCAGGTGATGTGGGTGTTGATGTCGCAGGGTGCCGATGCTGAGGGTGCTGATGTGTGGGTGCAGGTGCTGTGGGTGCAAGTGCCGGGTGCTGATGCCGATGGTTGGGGTGCAGACGACGTGGGTGCTGACGATGTGGGTGCAAGTGCTGGGGTGCTGATGCCGCTGAGGTGGGTGCAGAGGCTGGGGGTGCAGGTGACGGGCATGTTGCTGGTGTTGGGGCTACAGATGTTGGTGCAGATGTTGGGGTGTTCATGGTTTGGGTGCCAATGACCTGGGTGCCGATGATGTGGGTGCAAGTGCTGGGTGCTGATGCCAATGACCTGGGTGCTGATGATGTTCGTGCAGACCCTGTGGGTGCTGACGATGTGGGCGCAAGTGCTGGGGCGCTGACGCCGATGCCCCGGGCGCAGGTCCCGGGGGTGCAGGCACAGCAGGTGACGTGGGTACCGGAGATGTGGGTGCTGATGCTGGGGGCCACGATGCCCCAAGCCCAAACTCTCTCCGTGTGCCCAGGCCGGACTCTTATCCCCACTGCCAGGCGGGTGCTCCCTGCCCCAATGTGTCCCCTCGGTCACAAGCGGTGTCCCCAGGGCTCTGTGTTGGGGCCAGTTCTGTTTAACGTCTTTATCCATGATCTGGACGAAGGGATCGAGTGCACCCTCAGTCAGTTTGCAGATGACACCAAGTTGGGCGGGAGTGTTGATCTGCTTGAGGGGAGGAAGGGGCTCTGCAGAGGGACCTGGACAGGCTGGATCCATGGGCCGGGGCCAATTGTATGAGGTTCAACAAGGCCAAGTGCAAGGTCCTGCACTTGGGTCACAGCAACCCCATGCAACGCTGCAGGCTTGGGGAAGAGTGGCTGGAAAGCTGCCTGGCAGAGAAGGACCTGGGGGTGTTGGTTGACAGCCGGGTGAATATGAGCCAGCAGTGTGCCCAGGTGGCCAAGAAAGCCAACGGCATCCTGGCTTGTGTCAGCAATAGCATGGCCAGCAGGACTGGGGCAGTGATCGTGCCCCTGTACTGGGCACTGGTGAGGCCGCACCTCGAATGCTGTGTTCAGTGTTGGGCCCCTCACTCCAAGAGAGACATTGAGGGGCTGGAGCGTGTCCAGAGAAGGGCAACGGAGCTGGGGAAGGGTCTGGAGCACAAGGCTGATGGGGAGCGGCTGAGGGACCTGGGGTTGTTCAGCCTGGAGAAAAGGAGGCTGAGAGGAGACCTCATCGCTCTCTACAGCTGCCTGAAAGGAGGGGGTAGAGAGGTGGGGTCGGTCTCTTCTCCCAGGTAACAAGTGATAGGACGAGAGGAAATGGCCTCCAGTTGCGCCAGGGGAGGTTTAGACTGGATATTAGGAAAAAATTCTTCACCGAAAGGGTTGTCCAGCATTGGAAGGGGCTGCCCAGAGAGGTGGCGGAGTCCCCGTCCCTGGAGGTGTTTAAAAGCCATGAGGAGGTGGCACTTGGGGACATGGTGTAGTGGTGGGCTTGGCAGTGTTAGGTTTACGGTTGGACTCGATGATCTTAAAGGTCTTTTCCAACCTAAACAATTCTGTGATTCTGTGTGTGGGTGCTGTGGGTGCCCTCCTCCACCACCCGGCCATCGCTCTCAGCTCCTGCCCCGCACAAGAGGGTGTCTCAGGGCAGCGCCGGCCGGGTGCCCGGGCAGGAGGATGCCCCAGCAGCTGGGGCAGGGCAGGCTCCGGCTCCTCGGCCCCCTCACCCGTCTGCCAGCCCGGGGACCGTGGCGGGGACATCCCAGGAGCGCCATCCCCAGCATCCCTGCCCCGTGGCTCGCCGCACCCGTTGCCAGCCACAGCACCCGAGTGACCGCTCCGTGTCCCCCCAGGCGCGCAAGGAGCCGGAGGAGCCGCCTGCCCCCATCTACCTCAACGTCCAGGAGCTGCAGGAAGAAGCTGCAGCTGCCGGCCCGGCCCCGGAGGAGCCCGGTGGCTCCGTGTCGGACTGGGAAACCCACACAGATACGGACAGTGGACATTTGTTTTATTATAACCCGGTGACGGGTGAGACCACGTGGGATTGTCCCTTTGGGCAGGCAGAAGAAGGAGTGAGTCCTGTCGCCTCTCCCGCCTCCTCGCTCGCCCACAGCCCGGCGTTTCCCGAGTGGGAACAGTACGTGGATGAAGCCAGCGGACAGGCTTTTTTCTATAATTCGGTAACAGGTGAGACGTCGTGGGACCCCCCCCACGCGGGAGACGGAGGCAGCTCCCAGGATATGTACCCTGGGGTGACGCGGTACGGTCCCATGGAGCAGAGGGTGAGCACCCAGCGAGGCGCGGGGATGATGAGGATGGGGATGGAGATGGAGACGGAGATGAGTGGGAGATGGAGATGGAGATGGAGATGGAGATGGAGATGGAGATGGAGATGGAGATGGAGATGGAGATGGAGACGGAGATGGAGACGGAGATGGAGACGGAGATGGGGATAGGGATGGAGATGGGGATGGGGATGGAGATGAGACAGAGACAGAGATGGAGATGGAGACGGAGACAGAGACAGGGATGGAGATAGAGATGGAGACGGAGACGGAGATGGAGATGGAGATGGAGATAGAGATGGAGATGGAGACGGAGACGGAGATGGAGATGGAGATGGAGATGGAGATGGAGATGGAGATGGAGATGGAGATGGAGATGGAGATGGAGATGGAGATGGAGACGGGGATGGAGATGAGACAGAGACAAAGACAGAGATGGAGATGAAGATGGAGATAGAGATGGAGATGGAGATGGAGATGGAGATGGAGATGGAGATGGAGATGGAGATGGAGATGGAGATGGAGACGGGGATGGAGACGGAGACGGGGATGGAGACGGGGATGGGGATGGAGATGGTGGAGATGGGGCAGCCCTCACCTGGGCTGACCACGGCTTGGGGATGCGGATGCTCTTGGTGCAGCACAAGATCTTGACCTGCTTCTTCTCTCCAGCCACCCACTCCGGAAACAGACTATCCCGACCTGTCTCCAGATGAGCTGGAGGGTTATCCCGAGGAGGACTACTCGCCCATGGGCTCCTATGATCAAGGGGCCCCTCTCTGTCTGTCCCCGAGGTGCCCCGAGGAGCTGGGCTCACCCCCGGGCTGGTATGGGCACAGTCACCCCGAGGGAGCCGTGTTCTGCTCCGAGCACTTTGCCTCTGACATGGTACGGGGACGGGGATGGGGACGGGGATGGGGACAGGGATGGGGACGGGGATGAGGATGGGGACAGGGACAGGGATGGGAATAGGGATAGGGACAGGAATGGGATACGGACAGGGACAAGGACAGGGACAGGGATAGGGACAAAGATGGGGACAGGGGCATCTGCCAGGGGATGAGCATCCTCTCAGGGCCACAAAAGCAGGGGGCAGGGGCTCTGGGGTGCAGTGGGTGCAAAGCCCAGCACCCGTCTGGCACGGGCACCTCGGGCATCACCCACTCGCTCCCCTCCAGGTGCTGGCGGGCGGCCGCCACGACCGGGCCAGCAGCGGCTCCAGCCAGGACAGCGGGCTCTTTGCCTGGCACAGCACCGTGCCGCCGGCGCTGGGGCTTAAGGAGGAGAAGGTGAGCACCCTAGGAGGGGCAGGCAGCCCTTCCCCACCCCGGCACCAGGGAGGGCAGGGGGCAAACGTGACCCCCACACACGCTTTGCCTTCCAGTTTAGAAGCCTTGAAAAAGCCGGGGTGCTCAACCGCACCAAGACGGTGGACAGAGGGAAGCGGCTCCGGTAAGCGCATCCCGGTGTCCCCCGCCACCAGAGAAGGGAGCCCCGGGGGGGCGGAGGCAACAGGGGCGGTGCCGTCCCCCTGCGTGACCCCCCCTCTGCTCCCCAGGAAGAACTGGAGCTCCTCCTGGACGGTGCTGGAGGGGGGGATCCTCACCTTCTTCAAGGACTCCAAGCACTCGGCCGCCGGTGCCTTGGTAAGAGCCCCAACGGCCTCGATGGGGCCAGCACCCAGGGGATGGGGCCAGCACCCACGGGATGGGGCCAGAAGCTGTAGGATGGGGCCAGCACCCATGGGTTGGGGCCAGTACCCACAGCATGGGGCCAGCACCCATGGGATGGGGCCAGCCCATGGGATGGGGCCAGTACCCACAGGATGGGGCCAGCACCCATGGGATGGAGCCAGAAGCTGTAAGATGGGGCCAGCAGCTGTAGGATGGGGCCAGCACCCATGGGACAGGGTCAGCACCTGTGAAATGGGGCCAGCACACATGGGATAGAGTCAGCACCTGTAGGATGGGGCCAGCACCTGTGACATGGGGCCAGCAGCTGTAGGATGGGGCGAGCACCCACGGGATGGGGCCAGCACCCATGGGATGGGGCCAGCACCCATGGGACAGGATCAGCACCCGTAGGATGGGGCCAGCACCCATGGGATGGGACCAGCACACGTGGAATGAGGCCAGCAACCATGGGACAGGGTCAGGACCTGTGGGACGGGGCCAGCACCCATGGGATGGGGCCAGAAGCTGTAGGATGGGGCCAGCACCCATGGGACGGGGCCAGAAGCTGTAGGATGGGGCCAGCACCCATGGGATGGAGCCACGGCCCACAGGTCAGGGCCAGCACCCACGGGACAGGCCCAGCACCCTGCACAAGGGCCCCTCCCGGCACCGGGCTGGGTCGCTGCACGCCGGCGCGCGTGCGCTCACACCTCCCCGCGCACACACGCGCTCCCCCCGTGCGGGAGCTGGGCCAGGGCCGGTGTCGGGGCACCCTCACGCAGCTCGTCGGGGCGAGCGGGGAGGAAGCAGCGCCTGACCCAGCCCCCCCCCAGCACCCAGCGCCCGCCGCCCGGATGCAGAAGCTGCCGTGGGTCTTGCAACACCCTGCGGTGAGGGTGGCAGGGGCAGGAGCGGGCACGGACCCACGCCCTCAGCGGGGTGCTGGCCCCACCGCTGGGCGGGGGTGCAGGGCTCCGTCTGGAGGGACCCTTCTGGAAAGCAGGGGTGGAGGGGGGCTGGATGGAGGGGGAGCATGGCCAAAGCACCCCGAACCCCGGAGCATGGGGAGAGCAAGAGGGTCTGATGTTCTTCCCCTGTGAAAACCCCTGGGGACCGTCCCCTCCCCGGGAACAGCCACCGGCAGCCTGCAAGGGACTCCTTTCCCCCTGCCACGCTGCCCCGGCACGGTGCTGTCGCCAGGACGGACCCTAAAGCCGAAGACCCCCGGGGTCCCCGGGCAGGGCTGGGGATGTCCCACGAGGTGACGGTGGCTGTAGGCTCCAGCTGTCCCCAAGCTGGTGGCCATGAAACCCCCCCCATGGCAGCAGCACCACGTCCTGGTCCTGCAGGGAGACCCCGGTGCCATGGGAGGGGACAGAGATGTCCCACAGGGGACATTTGCCACTCCTGCCTTTCTGGAGGAGGAAAGCCCGCAGCCCCCCTGCGGAGCAGGACTCCGGCGTCCCCGTCCCCTCCGGGGGGTGCCAGCGGTGTCACCCTCGTCCCCTTTCTCCCGCAGCGGCACCCCAGCACCCTGACCACCCCCGAGCACACGGTGGAGCTGCGCGGGGCCACCCTCGCCTGGGCCGGCAAGGACAAGTCCAGCAAGAAGCACGTCCTGGAGGTGAGCCGGGTGACAGTGGGGGGGACATCGGTCACTCACCAGGGTGCACACGTGGCCCGCAGGGCGGTGACGATGCCAGCACCTGCCTGGTTCATCCCGCCAGTGGTGAAGGGGATGTGCTGGGGTTGGGGTGGTGGGGACGCTGGGGGACATCCCCGGGCTGGGAGCAAAGGGACACGCTGTGCTGCCGGCCACTGTCCCTTTCCTATGGACATGGAGACGTCACCACGGGACGTCCTGGCTTCCAGAGGGGTTTTTCCACTCAGGCTTTGCACAGGGAGGAGGTTTCCGGCCACCCCGGCTCGCCGGCAAATGGCAACAATTGGGGTCATTGGTGTAACGAGTCGAGTGCCGTTCTCAGCCATAACCTGGCCCCCAAAGCCGGGTGGTCGCGGCCAAATGCGGGCAGCCCCAGGGCCCTGCCCTGACTGCCGCCCGCTGCTCCCACAGCTGAAGACACGGGAGGGCTCAGAGTTCCTCATCCAGCACGACTCGGAGCAGATCATCGCCGCCTGGCAGAAGGCGATCGCCGACAGCATCGGCAGGCTGGTGAGCAGGCGCCTGCCGCCCACCGCCCCCCGCCCTGCCACCCTGGGGATGGGCACAGGGGTCTCACGCTGCCCCTTCCCTAGGGCACCGACCTCCCCGGCGAGGAGGATGCCGAGACCGGGGCTGAATTCAGCTCCCAGGAAAAGCTGGGGAGCGGCGAGAAGAGGGCAGGTGAGCTCGGGCATCCCGGCACAGGGACGGGCACCGGGGTGTCACCGGCAAAACCACCCACCGGGCAGGGTGGGGAGGCCACTGCACGGAGTCCCCGGCTCCCCACGGTGGGGGGACATGGCGGGAGTACCCCGGTCCCTTGGGACCATGGTGACCTGTGCCCCGTCCCCACCAGCGGCCGGGCAGGCACCGGGCAGCGCCGGCGGCGAGAGCGACTCCAGCAAAGTCCGGAACAAACTCCGCAAGTTCCTGCAGAGGCGGCCGACGCTGCAGTCCCTGCGCGAGAGGGGCTACATCAAGGGTGGGTGCCAGGATGGGGCTGAGCCCCTCGGGGTGTCCCCAGGCTGGGAGGTGGGTGGGGACAGCCAGGGATGGAGCTGGGACAGCAGGTTGGGGGACCAAGCCCAGCCCTGACCCCATGTCACGGTGACGGGCTTGGGTATGTGCCATCACCTCCAGCCCCCCCTTACAGGAATGGGCCCTCCTGCGATGTCCCCAGCCCCGTCCCCCACCCCGGACCTGCCACCGGGCGTCCTTTCAGCGTCGCCCAGCCATGCTCAAGCCTCCATTGGTTTTTCCAGACCAGGTTTTCGGCTGCTCCCTGCCGGCGCTGTGCGAGCGGGAGCGGGGGACGGTGCCCCGCTTCGTCCTGCAGTGCATCCAGACCGTGGAGAGGAGAGGTACCGCCCCGGGGCCTGGGGACAGGGACAGGGACAGCCCGGGGGCACCGGGGTGGGGACGGCTCTGGGTAAAGCCTAAATGTGATGGTTGGGTTTTCCCTGGAAGCTGGCTGCTGCGTCCCTGCAAAGCCATGCTGGTCGCTGTCACCATGTGCCACCCGGCTGCGGGCATCTCCCAGGGGACACTGGGGACACGTGGGTACCTGGAGCTCCCTCGATGGTGGCTGGTGTCACGTCCCGGGGCGGGCTGCGGTTAACTGGGAGCTTTTCCCCCTTCTCCACCGTCCTCTGCCAGGTCTCGACATCGATGGGCTGTACCGGGTCAGCGGCAACCTGGCCACCATCCAGAAGCTGCGCTACAAAGTGGAGCATGGTAAGGTCACCTGTGGTGACAAGGGGGGACAAATGGGATATAACCGCCCGCCAAGGGCAGGATGAGAGGGCTCCGGCCAGGGAGGGAGGGGACAGGGACCCTGGTGCGTCCCCGGGGCTCTGGGACCTGCCTGAGTTGCTGCCCCCGCCCCACAGATGAGCACCTGGACCTGGATGACGGGCGCTGGGAGGACATCCATGTTGTCACCGGGGCGCTGAAGCTCTTCTTCCGGGAGCTGCCGGAGCCGCTCGTCCCCTTCAGCCACTTCGACAAGTTCATCGCTGCCATCAGTGAGGCCCAGGGACAGGGACGGGGACAGGGACGGGGATAGGGACGGGGATGGGGATGGGGATGGGGATGGGGATGGGGACTGGATGGGGATGGGGATGGGGATGGGGATGGGGATGGGGACGGGGACAGGATGGGGATGGGGATGGGGATGGGGATGGGGATGGGGATGGGGATGGGGACTGGATGGGGATGGGGACGGGGACAGGATGGGGATGGGGACGGGGATGGGGATGGGGATGGGGATGGGGATGGGGGTGTGATGGGATGGGGATAGGATGGGATGGGGATGGGGACTGGACGGGGATGGGGACGGGGACAGGGACGGGGATGGGGATGGGGACGGATGCTCTGGCTGCTGGAGCCAGCACCCCACCGTGTCTTCCCTCCCCTTGCAGAGATGCAGGACCCGACCAGGCGGGGCCGGTGCATCCGTGACCTGGTGTTCTCCCTCCCGCCCGCCCACCACGACACCATGAAGGTCCTCTTCCGCCACCTCTGCAGGTGACACCCGTCTCACTCCCCCCAAACCCAACCCGCTGGCAGGAAGGGGGACAAGACCTGGGTTTGGGGACATTCCAGGTGACACCCTCCCTCGTCCCCGCAGGGTTATCGAGTACAAGGAGGAGAACCGCATGTCGGTGCAGAGCATCGCCATCGTCTTCGGCCCCACGCTGCTGCGGCCTGCGAGCGAGGAGGGGAACATGGCCATGCACATGGTCTTCCAGAACCAGGTGGTGGAGCACATCCTCAACCAGTACAGCTACATCTTCCCCGACGGCTAAAACCCCCTGGGGACACATATGGGGACAAGCCCAGCGGTGGGGGACATGAAGAAGCAGTGTCTCAGGGGAAGGACTCGGCCACATGTCACCTTGGACTGTGGGTGGTGGCAATCGTGGGCTTGATGAAGGGCAGCACGGTGGCCCGGCTCACTCGGGATGAGGCTCAAGGGGTGGGTGCCAGAGCTGGGGGCACCCCGAGCACCCCGTCCTCCTCTGTCACCCGCTCCCTCTGGGGCCGGATCTGCGGAGGTTGAGCCCCAGGGAGTGCGTGGGGTTTGGGGGGGTCCCCATCAGTCAAGAGGGGACGGTGGAGCCCTGCAGTCCCCAGCTCGCCGGTGGCACAGACCCAGCATCCCTGGGTAAGAGGATGGAGGTGCGTGGCCGGCGGTGCCCACGGGGACAGTGCCACCGGCGGGGTGGGCAGGGAGAAGCCAGGCTGTGCCGCAGCCGGAGCCGGTGTCTGGCACGAGCCCGCCGACATATTCCCGAATAAAGAGCCCGTTCAGCTGCAAGGACGAGGCGTTGCTGGCAGGGCACGGGGACATCCCCAGGGACACCGGGAGCACAGCCGGGGCTCAGTGCCCCTTGGCTCCTGGTGGCCCTTGGGGACAAGATGTGCCCCTTGTACCCCAGGAGGAGGAGGGGACCTCGGCATGCCCAGAGGGGCGAAACTGCAGGCCACCATGGTGACCATGTCCCCTGGGCTTTGGGACGCCTTTCCTGGCTGGCATCGCCAGACGCCACGTCGCCCCGAGTGTCACTGCAGACAGTGGGGACGGGTGCTGAGAGCGATGTGGTGGGGAGCGGGTGCCAGTGGGACATGAGCTCCTGTCACTTTGGGCATGATGGAGACAATTTGGGACACAACCAGGAGAGTACGGGACGCAAAAGGGATAGTAGGGGACACAACTGAAATGCTTTGGGACATAATGGGGACACTACAGGGCACGGCAGGGACACGAGGAGGATGCTTTGGGACACGGTGGTGACGCTTTGGGACACAAGAGGGGCAGGTCAGCGTATGACAGGGGTTTGGGACGCGGGGGGGGTGGCTGGGGTATAGAAGGGACACTTTGGGATGCGGCGGAGACACTTGGGGACACAGCAAGGGCACTTTGGGGTGCGGTGGGGACACTTTGGGATGTAATGGGGACACTTCGGGACAGAGGGGGACACGAGGGGTCATGACGGAGAGCCTTTGGGATGCAGTGGGGAGACGTTGGGGCACAAGGAGGTACTTGGGGACACGAGGGGATGCTTCAGGGGTGCAGTGGTGGTAGTTTGGGACACGAGGGGACACGGCGGGGACACTTTGGGACACGAGGGGCCGCTCTGGGACACGACGGGGAAACTTCGGGGCCCCTCCGGGGCGGGGCGGCGGGCGGGGCCGGGCCGGGGGCCGGGGGCGGCGCGGGGCGGGCCCGGCCCGGGGGCGGGCGGGGGCAGAGCCGGGCAGGGCCCCGCTGCCGGCCCCGCTCCGCGCCCCCCGCCCGGCTCCATCTTGTGCGCGGCCGCCGCGGAGCGGCTCCAGGTGCGGGGGCCGGGGGCCGGGGGGGCCGCTCCGCCCGGGACCCGCCGAGGGGGGGGGGGGGCGCGACCCCGCGGGCGGGGCGGGGGCGGGAGGGGACCCCGGGGCGATCCCCCCTCGGGACCGGCGGAGCGACCCCCCCCCCCCCCGGCCCCTTGGGACCCCCGGGAGCGCCCGCCCCCCTCCCCCCCCCCCCGCGGCTGTAGGGGACCCCTGGGACAGATGCCCCCCATAGAGCCGTGCAGGACCCCCAGAGAGACCCCTCCCCTTGGGACCCCCGGAGCGACCCCCCCCGAGGGCCTTGCGGGACCCCCGTCAGTCCCGTGCCCCCCTCCCGCCACCGGGGCTGTGCAGGAGCAGGGACCGCGTCGAGCCGCCAGCAGCGACCCCGCTCAGGGCCCCCCCGGACCCCCCCCAGCAGCAACCCCCCCCGAGCCTCACAGGGACCCCCCAGAGCCCCCCAGCATCAACCCCCCCCCCCAGATCCTCACAGGGACCCCCGGACCCCCCCAGCAGCGATCCCCACCCTCGCAGGACCCCCCCAGACCCCCCCCTTCCCCTTGCTGCCACAGGACCCCCCCAGTGCTCGGCGCTGCACAGGCAGGACCCGACCCCAACCCAGCCGGGGGCAGGGACCCCCCAGGGCCGGGGGGTGGGGACCCCCCCCGGGGCTGTCACCCCCCCCACTCCCCCAGGACCAGGCACCGAGGGGTTACGGCGCAGAACCGGCTTTGGTGGCCAAAATCCCTCTTAAGGCGTTAATCGCGGTGGGAACGGGGCGGGGGGGGGACAGGGCCACCGGGTGGGGGTGGGGGTGGGGGTGGGGGGGTGTGTGTCCCATGCTGTCCCCAGCCCTGCGGGGGGGTGGGGGGGGTGGGGACAAGTGCACCCGGCCTGGAAATTTAAACCAAATTACTAAACCTGGCTTAAAACTCAATGGGATTTAGGGGAAATAAAGGGTGGGAGGGGGGATGCACCAGGGAGTGGGGCTGGAGGGTTTGGGGGTCACGTCTGGCACCCCCCCCGGTGGGGGGTCCGGGCATGAGTCAGGGTGTAAAGGTCGGGAGCCGGTGGTGTTTGCACGGGCGGTGCGGAAGTGGCACCGTCCCCGTGTCCCTCCCCGGCAGTGGCTCCCGGCTGGCAGCAGGTAGGGAGGGCAGAGCTGGGTGTCCCCCACCCCGGCGGGACGGGGTCCTCTCCCCGCCCCAGGGTGGGCACCGCTGGGGACCCCCTGTCTGTCCCACACGGTGGCATGGGGGTCCCGGCCGGCTCTGGGGGACCCCATGGCCCTGCAGGGACGGGGCTCTGGGGTCCCCACAGGGATCAGGCTCAGGGGGACCCCATGGCCCCATAGGGACAGGGCTCTGGGGGTCCCCACGGCCCCATACGGCCCAGACCTCGCTCTCCTGCTCCCAGCTCCTGCCCCTGTCACTGTGGCCGTGGTGGTGGGGTGGGGGCAGCTCCCCACGTACCGTGGCCGAATCCTGCTCCACCCCGCCCCCAGCATCACCCCTTTCCCCCGGTCCCCCCCCGGGTGACACTGCCTCCAGCAGGACCCCCGGGGCAGGGGTCCATCAGTGGGTGACACTGGGACCTGGCCGGGCATTTTGGGGTGCAGGAGGGGATAGAGGGAGCATCCGTGGGGGTCCCAACCCCTCCCCGGTCCCCCCATCACCACAGACCCCGCTGTGCCGAGATGGCACCGGACACCTGAGCCATCCCCCCCGGCGGGGACCAGCCATGGAGACGGTCGTCATCGTGGCCATCGGGGTGCTGGCCACCATCTTCCTGGCGTCCTTCGTGGCGCTGGTGGTGGTCTGCCGGCAGCGGTACTGCCACCCCAAAGACCTCCGGCACCACTACGACACCAAGTGAGTGATCCCACGGGGGTGGCGTCATTCCCGTCCCCACCGGGGGAGGGGGATCGGGGAGGGACCCCAAACCACATGGGCTGGGGACAATGCTGGGGACGTGTCCACCATCATCAGGGGGACGATGCTGGGGACATGTCAGCATCATCAGGGTGTTGGGGGCCGGGGGGGGAGCCCAAGGAGGTGGCCCTGCCTCCAGGGATGTCCCCCATGTCCCCAACAGACCCATTGTGGACCTGATGGGGACCACCGAGACGCCGTCAGAGCCCTCAGAGCTGGAGCTGGACGACGTGGTCATCACCAACCCCCACATCGAGGCCATCCTGGAGAACGAGGACTGGGTCGAGGACGCCTCGTAAGTGTGTGAAGTGTGTGATGTCCCCCCAGCGTGCCCTGTGTCCCCCACACCACTGCTGGGGACCCCCATGCAGTGCCAACCCCATCACGGGATGCCGGTAGCAGAGATTTGGGGGTCACCAAGCCATGGCCAGTCCCAAGAAGGGGTGGTCCTCAAGCTGGTCTCTGGGTGGGAATGTCCCCAGGGGTCTGGGGGACCCGGGGTATGGGCAGGCAGGTGGGGGGGATGCGGGGGGCGAGCAGGAGGGGGGTCCGCCCGGATTCACACCCTCCTCCCTCTCCGCAGGGGTCTGGTGTCCCACTGCATCGCCATCCTGAAGGTGAGTCCAGGGAGTGGCACTGGTGGCCATGGTGGTACCGGTGGCGCTGGTGGCAATGGTGGCACTGAGCGCCCACCCTGGCCCCGCTCCCGTTGTCTCTGTCCCCCCCGGCCCGCAGATCTGTCACACACTGACGGAGAAGCTGGTGGCCATGACCATGGGCTCGGGTGCCCGCGTGAAGTCCCCCGCCAGCCTGGGTGACATCATCGTGGTGGCCAAACGCATCAGCCCCAGGTGACAGGGGGGGTCCCGGGGCTCTTGGGGGTGTGATGGAGGGTGTCACCGCGGTGTCCCCTGGGGCTAACGCCATCCCCACCGGCAGGGTGGACGACGTGGTGAGATCCATGTACCCGCCGCTGGACCCCAAACTGCTGGATGCGAGGTGACGCCGGCGGGAGGGACGGGGACGCTCCCTGGGTGGGGGGACACCCATGGGTGGGCAGGGGGGACACCAGTGCTGCCCCGTGCCACGTAGCTGGGGACAACCACTGCGGGGTGACCCAGCAGGATGGGGGATGACCTCCACACCCCGTGCTGCAGATGGGGAAACTGAGGCACAAGCCACGCTCCCAGCAGCAAAGCCACCATCCCTGTCCAGCACAGGGCGGGAGGTGACGAGGCCACCGTGTCCCCGCAGGGCGGCTGCACTGCTGCTGTCGGTCAGCCACCTGGTGCTGGTGACCCGCAGCGCCTGCTGCCAGCCCGCTGCCCGCCACTGGGTCGAGCGGTCGCTGGCGGCCGCCGAGGAGCACATGGCGGTGCTGCGCCAGGCCGCCATGGCCACCGAGACCGACCAGCCACCGGCCACCGAGGCCTTCCGGCAGGAGCAGTCGGCCATCTGAGACTCCCCCACCCCGGCACCCCTCGTTGCCAATAAACCCCCCGGGATGTCCCCCCCATCATGGGGGGCCCCGGGTCTGGCCTGGCCCTGTGGTTTCTGGCTCCAGAGGGGGGTTTGGGGGGGCCGGGGGGGGATGAGGGGGTTTGGAGGGGATTTGGGGGGGCAGGTTGGGAGTTCAGGGGGGGTTGGACGGGTGTTTAGGGGGGTTTGGAGGGGATTTGGAGGGGGCTTGGGGGTTTGGCAGGGGGGTAGGGGAGGTTTAGGGCGGCTTGGGGGAGGTTGGGGGATTTGGGGGACATTGGGGGGTTAGGAGGGGCTGGGGGGGTGGGAGTTTAGGGGGGTTGAGGGGGTTTTAAGGGGGTTTGGGGGTTTGGCAGGGACATTGGGGGGGGTTGGGGAGGGCTGGAGGGGGTTGCAGGGATTTGGGAGGGGTGAGGGGATTGGAGGTGGCTTGGGGGGGTGGGAGTTTGGGGGGGTTGTGGGAAGGTTGGGGCTCTCGGGGGGAGTTGGGAGGGGATTTGAGGGGACTTGGGGGTTTGGCGGGGTCCCTGGGGGTGGGGAAGGTTGGGGGGCTCGGGGGGCTTTGGAGGGGGTTGGGGGACTTAGGAGGGGCTTGAGGGGGTTGGATGGGCTTGGGAGGGATTGGGAGTTCGGGAGGTGGGGGTTGAGGGGTTGGTGGAGGGTTGGGGGGGTTGCAGGGGCTTGGGAGGTTTGGTGGGGAGGGGTCGGCAGGTATTGGGAGGGGCTCGGAGTGGCCTGGGGAGGATTTGGGGGCGGTTGGGGGGGCTGCCCGCCCCAGAAGCGAGGCCCTGCGGGGGCCGCAGGGCTCAGCACAGCGCGGTGCGAGGCCCCGTGCCCGGCCAGGGGCTCCGGGTCCCGCCGCGGAGGCGCCACCGCTCCGGGTGGCCCCGGGGCCAGCGGGCCGAGGCCGGGCCGGCTCAGCGCACCCACGCTCGGGGGGCTGCGGTCATGTGCCCCCGCGTCACGTGACGGGAGGGCGGGGAAAGTGGTGAGGGTGAGGGGCGGTGCTCCCCGCCCCCTTTCCCCGAGTTGGCCAATGGGAGCGGGGCGAGTGGGGCGGGGGGCCAATGGGGGACGGGGGGTGGGGCTTGCGGCGGGCCGGTACCGCGACCCGGGCGGCGGGTCTGGGAGCGGGGCAGGTACCGGGAGCGGGTACGGGCCGGGGCGGGGCGGGGGGCACCGGGAGGTGCTGGGAGGCACAGGGGGCGCTGGGAATACTGGGATTCCCTGGGGGCACTGGGAGGTCCTGGGATTCCCTGGGAGGTCCTGGGGGGCACGGGGAGTCACTGGGGGCACTGGGAGGTGCTGGGACGCACTGGGGGGCACTGGGAGGTACTGGGAGGCACTGGGAGTCACTGGGGACACTGGGAGGTACTGGGAGTCTCTGGGGACACTGGGAGGCACTGGGAGTCCCTCGGAGCACTGGGACGTACTAGGGGGCACTGGGGGTCACAGGGCGCTCTGGGCGCGGTGGGAGACACTGGTGGGCACTGGGAAGCACTGGTAGTCATGGGGGGTTCTGGGGGCACTGGGAGGCACTGGGAGCGCTGGGTCCGGGCCGTCAGTGTCCCTGCGGAGGCTGTGGGGAGGGCCCAGCCCTGCCCTGGGGGCCCCGGGTGTGGGGGGGGACACAGTGCGGTGACACCGAGGGGTCAGGGCCACCCCCTGCCCCCCGCACAGGGTCCCTCCCACATCGGGTCCCCGGGGGCGGTGACCCCCCCACGGCATGTCCCGGCTGCCGGGGGGGCTGTGGGGCCTGGGCCTGCCTCAGTTTCGCCCCCGGGTGGGAGCTGGGGGGGGGCAGCACACCCATGGGTCCCCACCCGTGGGACGGGGCCGCACACTCACAGATGCCGGGGGGGGGGGGGGGGGGGGCAGTGTCACGCCACGTGGGGAAAGGGAAGTGAAAGTGATTGTGGAAGTGGGTGGCGGGGACGGCAGGGCGTGCGGGGGGGACAACGGACTCGGCAGGGGGGTGTGGGGCAGCCCTTAGCACCCATGGGTGCTGGCCGGGGGGGCTGCCCCCCCCCCGACAGCGGTGCTGGCTTCCTGTGCTGCGGGGAGATGTTATCGGGGTGCTGCGGGCAGCGGTTGGGGTGCCAGACACCACAGCGGCCCCCCCGGCACGTGTGGGTGCCCCCCCAGCGCCCTGGGGTGGCCCCCCCAGGCATCCTGGGGTGGGGGGGCCCAGGGAGAGGAGGGGGGGGCCGGGGCTTCCCGGCACCCGGCTGAAAGGGGAAGCGAGAGCCGGAGCGCGGTGCCGTGGCAGAGGCCTGCCTCCCCCTCGTGAGTGGGGAAACTGAGGCACGGCGGTGCTGGGGGGGCTCCGCTGCCCGCAGGTGTCCCCAGCGCCATGAGGACCCTCCTGCCGCTGTGGCTGGCCCTGGCCGGAGCCGGTGCCTGGCTGCGATGCCCCGACGGGCAGCCGTGCCCCGCCACCCCAGTGAGTGCCCAGGGTCGGGGGGGTGGGTACGGGGGCGTGCCCCCACCAGTGGGTAACCCCCCCGTACTCCCCTCCCCAGGTCCTGCCTGCCAGCAGCGCGGCAGCGTGCCGGGATGGCTCGTCGTGCCCCGCCGGAGCCAGCTGCCCTCTGCCAGAGGTGAGTCTGCCCGCCGTGCCTCAGTTTCCTCCCTCTCTCCACCATTTTGGGGGTCTTGCCCCCCCCCCCGCAGCCCTCCCACCCCCATCTTCTCTCCCCCCAGGGAGTCCTCTGTGCCGGCGGCCACCGCTGCTGTCCCCGAGGGTCCCACTGCAGCGCCGACGGCGAATCCTGCATCGTGTCCCCAGGTACGGGGGGGTCACACGTGGGTGGGGGGACATGGGTGGGCCTGGGTGGGGGGCATGGGGGTCTCTCACCCCGTCCGCACTCTCCGCAGGACCCCGTGCTGTCCCCTGTCCTGACGGACAGTCTGAGTGTCCCGACAATGCCACCTGCTGCATGACGGCCAGCGGCGCCTGGGGGTGCTGCCCCATGCCCCAGGTACGGGGGGGGGGGGGACATAGGGACATTGGTGGGGGACGTCACGCGGCCACCGCTGTGACGAGCGGGTCCGGCGCCCGCAGGCCTCGTGCTGTGCCGACAAGGTGCACTGCTGTCCCCACGCCACCGTCTGCGACCTGGCCCACGGGCGCTGCCTGTCACCCGCCGGTGATGTCCCCCTGGGCACCAAGTTCCCCGCCTGGAAGCGCCAGCCCCCGGCAGCAGGTGAGGGGTGTCCCAGTCTGGGTGGTGGGGTGTCCTCGCTGTCCCCGCGGAGGGGACACGGAGCTGGGGAGGGGGCACGGTGACGCTGTGTGTGTGTGTCCTCCCGCAGTCACGCTGCGCCAGGTGCTGTGCCCCGACGGCCGCTCGGCCTGTCCCGACGGTGCTACCTGCTGCCAGCTGCCCTCGGCGCAGTACGGCTGCTGTCCCCTGCAAAACGTGAGTGCTGGCCCCGCGCCGGACACCCCGCACCGGGCACCTCCTGCCAGGGACCTCATACCAAGCACCCCACGCCAGGCACCCTGCGCTGGGCACCCCATGCCGGGCACCCTGTACCAGGCTCCCCACGTCAGGCACCCCACGCCCACCAACCCATACCAGGCGTCCCATACCAGACCCCCGCACCGGGCACCCCACGCTGGGCACCCCACGCTGGGCACCCCGCGCCGAGCAGCCCACGCTGGGCACCCCGCACCAGGCACTGTGTCCCAAGCACCTCGTACTGGCCACCCCGTGCCAGCTGTCCCATACCGGGCCCCCTGTACTGGCTGCCCATACTGGGTACCCCATGCTGGGCACCCCGTCCCAGGCACCCTGTCCTGAGCACCCCACGTTGGGTACCCTGAGCTGGGCACCCCATGCCGGGCACTCTATGCCAGGCGCCCCGAGCCATGCGCCCCATACCGGGCACCCTGTACGGGCAGCCCACGCTGAGCACCCCATGCCAGGCACCCTGTTCCAAGCACCCCATGTTGGGCACCCCGCGCCGAGCACCCCGTGCTGAGCACCCCATCCCCACACCCCATACCGAGCACCCCATGCCGGGCACCCCGTCCCAGGCACCCCGCGCTGAGCACCCTGTGCCGGGCGCCCCATAGCAGGCACCCCACGCCGGCAGCCCGCCCCGTCCGTGGCACCGCTGGGACCCCCCGGGCGGGCAGGGTGGGCTGGGGTCCGGCAGGCACCGACGGCGGGCTCTCCCCCGGGCAGGCGGTGTGCTGCAGCGACGGGCAGCACTGCTGCCCGCAGGGCACTGCCTGCGACCTGGAGCGCTCGACCTGCACCTCGTCAGGGGGCTGGGCACGGCCCCTGGCATCCCTGCCCAAAGGTGAGGACCCCCCCGGGGGGCGGCCAATCCCACCCTGTCCTGGCCCGGGGAGGGGACGCCGCCTCCCGACTGTCCCCTTGTCCCCAGCTCGTGACGTGAAGTGTGACGAGGAGACGAGCTGCCCCGATGGGAGCACGTGCTGCCAGCTCAGCTCGGGGGCCTGGGGGTGCTGCCCGCTGGAGGAGGTATGGGGGTGCGGGGGGGTCTGGCCCCCGGGAGGGACAAGGACGGGGGTTCCCTCTGCCCCCTGGGACAGGCAGATGTCCCCCTGTGCCCTGGGTGGGATGAGGGCCGATGTCCCCCAGGAGGGACAGGGAGGGCTCCCACGCCCCTGATGTCCCACGGGGAGGGGGGTGACACCGGGCCCCTTTGCTGGGCACCTGCCAGACCCCCTCTGCTAACTGGGACCAGTTTGGGGATCCGGTGGCAGGAGGTGATGAAGGGACACGAGGCCACCAAGATGCTTGGGAGCCTTTGTGTGTCCCACTGTGAGGGGACAAGAGTGATGGGGGGGCCCCCATATCCCCTCCCCTCTCCCCCCCCAAGCATGGCTGGAACCAGTTCGGGATGGGGGGTACAGGGGACAAGGGAGGGCGGGAACAGGCAGGAGGGGTACGGTTTGTCCCGTGGGGGTCCCGGGGGGCCGGGCCGCGCTCAGACCCCCCTTCTCGCCCCCCAGGCCGTCTGCTGCGACGACCACGTGCACTGCTGTCCCCAGGGCTACACCTGCGACCCGGCTGCGGGCAGCTGCCTGCAGGAGGGGGGGGGCCGCCGGCCCTGGCTGCGGAAGACCCCGGCGCTGGCCCGTGGGGGGGACGTGAAGTGTGACAACAAGACGAGCTGTCCTGACGGGAGCACGTGCTGCCCGCTGAGCTCGGGCAGCTGGGGGTGCTGCCCGCTGGAGCAGGTTTGGGGGGGGCCTGGCCACAGGGACAGGGGGCCCTCATATGGGGACAAGAACATGCTGGGGTCCCCAGCGGGGTGGGGGACCAGGGCGGTGCACCCCGGGGAGCAGGGGTGCCTGGGCTGGGCTGAGACCTGGGGGGCCCGAGGTGTCCTTGGGGGGGGACACAGCTCGAGGGACCCTGAGCGGCTGGAGCCCAGGCCCTGGGGACATGGGGACATTCAGCCGGGCACTGCCACCTCCTGTCCCCTGCCCCGCAGGATGGGGCAGATGTCTGCTGTGCCCTGGGTGCGATGAGGACCAATGTCCCCTGTCGCCCAGGAGGGACAAGGCCAGGCCCAGGGCTCCTGATATGCCATGGGATCGGGAGGGTGACACTGGGCTCATTTGCTGGTCCCCCATTCAGACCTTTTCTGCTAACTGGGACCAGTTTGGGGCTCCAGTGCTGGGAGGTGGTGAAGGGGTGCGAGGCCACTGGGATGCTCTGGGATGTCAGGGTGTCTGGCTGGGGGATGACAAGGGTGGTGGGAGTCCCCATATCCCCCCCCTCACCTGTATGGGATGGAGCCAGGCCAGTATCGGGGGGGGCAGGGGACAAGGGAGGGCAGGAACAGGCAGGAGGGGTACGGTTTGTCCCCTGGGGGTCCCCCAACGTGGATCTGGGGGTCCCGGGGGGCCGGGCCGCGCTCAGACCCCCCTTCTCGCCCCCCAGGCCGTCTGCTGCGACGACCACGTGCACTGCTGTCCCCAGGGCTACACCTGCGACCCGGCTGCGGGCAGCTGCCTGCAGGAGGGGGGGGGCCGCCGGCCCTGGCTGCGGAAGACCCCGGCGCTGGCCCGTGGGGGGGACGTGCAGTGTGACGAGGAGACGAGCTGTCCTGACGGGAGCACGTGCTGCCCGCTGACCTTGGGGGTCTGGGGGTGCTGCCCACTGGAGCAGGTTTGGGGGGGGCCTGGCCACAGGGACAGGGGGTCCTCATATGGGGACAAGAACATGCTGGGGTCCCCAGCGGGGTGGGGGACCAGGGCGGCGCACCCCGGGGAGCAGGGGTGCCTGGGCTGGGCTGAGACCTGGGGGGCCCGAGGTGTCCTTGGGGGGGGGACACAGCTCAAGGGACCCTGAGCGGCTGGAGCCCAGGCCCTGGGGACATGGGGATGTTCAACAGGACACTGCCACCTCCTGTCCCCTGGGACAGACCCACTCCCGCTCTGCAGGGTGGGGCAGGTGTCCCCTGTGCCCTGGGTGGGACGATGGCTGATGTTCCCTGTCCCCCAGGAGGAACGATGCCAGATGTCCCCTGTGCCCTGGGAGGGATAAGGGCCAATGTCCCATGTGCCCCAGGAGGGATGTGGCCAGCCCAGGGCTCCCACGCCCCTGATGTCCCACGGGGAGGGGGGTGACACCGGGCCCCTTTGCTGGGCACCTGCCAGACCCCCTCTGCTAACTGGGACCAGTTTGGGGATCCAGTGGCAGGAAGTGATGAAGGGACACGAGGCCACCAAGATGCTTGGGAGCCTTTGTGTGTCCCACTGTGAGGGGACAAGAGTGATGGGGGGGCCCCCATATCCCCCCCCCCTCCCCCCAAGCATGGATGGAACCAGTTCGGGATGGGGGGTACAGGGGACAAGGGAGGGCGGGAACAGGCAGGAGGGGTATGGTTTGTCCCCTGGGGGTCCCCCAACGTGGATGTGGGGGTCCCGGGGGGCCGGGCCGCGCTCAGACCCCCCTTCTCGCCCCCCAGGCCGTCTGCTGCGACGACCACGTGCACTGCTGTCCCCAGGGCTACACCTGCGACCCGGCTGCGGGCAGCTGCCTGCAGGAGGGGGGGGGCCGCCGGCCCTGGCTGCGGAAGACCCCGGCGCTGGCCCGTGGGGGGGACGTGAAGTGTGACAACAAGACGAGCTGTCCTGACGGGAGCACGTGCTGCCCGCTGAGCTCGGGCAGCTGGGGGTGCTGCCCGCTGGAGCAGGTTTGGGGGGGGCCTTTGGAGGGGGCATGGGGGGGGGGGGCTGTTCCAGGGCACAAGGGGTTGGGGATGGGAGGGGGGGGGCTTTGGGGCAGAGCGGGGCTGTGGGGTGTTTGGGGACAAGCAGGGCTGGGGGACACAGGGACATGGGGGGACACAGGGACATGGGACGCCCCCAACTCCATCACTGCCCCCCTCCATGGGGGCTCTGCGGGCACCTTGGGCACAGGATCCGGCACAGTCCCTGGGGCTGCTGCTGGGCGTGAGCGGGGCCGGGGGGGAGGTACCTGGGGGGGGGGGAGGGGGTCAGGGTGGCACCCGGGCGCCTGGGTCCCCCGTTGAGCCCAGCCTCGCCCCCCAGGCCGTCTGCTGCAGGGACGACCAGCACTGCTGCCCCCGGGGCTACACCTGCAACGAGGCCGCCCAGAGCTGCGAGAAGCTGCTGGCACCCCCCCGCCTGCTGCCGGCCCCCGCACCCCCCCGCCGGGCACCCACCCCCCCTCCCGCCCCGCTGCGAGCTGCCAGCACCCAGCCCGCTGCCAGCACCCAGCCCGCTGCCAGCGTGCCCTGCGATGCTGCCCGCTCCTGCCGCGGCGGACAGCGGTGCTGCCGCAGCCGGGGGGGCTCCTGGGGGTGCTGCCCCTTCGCCCAGGTTAGTGGGGGGGGGGTACCAGGGTGGGGGTCAGGGTGGGCATCACCTCCTCCTCCCCCCTCACCCCCCATCTCTCCGCAGGGCTCCTGCTGCTCCGACGGCCGCCACTGCTGCCCCAGGGGGTCCCGCTGCAGCGGGGGGGGCCGGGGGTGCAGCCCCCAGCGCTGGGACCTGCCCGCGCCCCGCAGGGTGCTGCTCTGATGTCGCAGGAACCTCCCCGGGTGCCACCACCCCAATAAAAGGTTTCTAGGACAAGCCCCCACCCCTGGCTCCTGGGGGAGGAGGGGGCGGAACTGAGGCAGGAAGCAGAGGCGGCGGGGGGGGGTCTTTTTTTTTTTTTTTTTTTTAATATATTAATGCCATCTAACGAACAGGCAGGGACGCGCAGGCAGGCGCAGGCAGCGGCTCCCTGCCCAGCCCGGCCGGGGGCAGGCGGTGCCGGGGGGGTCCCCATGTCCCCCCCACCGCCGGCCCAGCCCCCGCTGGCCCCTCTTCTTCCTCGCCACGTAGAAAACGTTTAGAAACACGATTAAAATCCAAAGCCAAGGGGGGGATGAGGCTGGGCGGGGGGACAGGGCCCCCCCGGCTCCTACGGCAGCTTGGAGGCACCACTGGCCCGGGGGGCACTGCCGGCCCCCCCCACCCTGCAGGGACACAAGCGGGGACATGCCTCAGGGCCTGGGGGGGGATACGCAGTTCTCATCATCATCCCCCCCCCCCCCCCCCCCCCCAAAAGCCAGGGAGGTGAATGGCAATGGCACGGTGGGGGGGACAGACAGGGCAGCAGGATCCATGCGGCAGAGCCCGGGGGCGGGGCGGGGGACACACAGGATAGCCGGGGGGGTCCCAGGGACACAGGTGACCAGGGGACACAGGTGACCTGGGGCTCGTCCCTCTGCCCCCTCCCCTGGCGGGGCACGGGGGGGCGGGGAGGGTACGCGACACAAGGCACGGGCAAGGTGGGTGAGAGTGGGGGACAGAATGGCGGTGGGGTGGGATGGCAGCGGTGGGACGGGACGGTGGCAGGACAGGATGACAGTGGTGGGACGGGACGGTGGCAAGATGGGACAGTGGTGGCGGGATGGTGTGGTGGGGGAGGGGACGGGGATGGGGCAGGGCAGGATGGGGGTGGGATGGGACAGCGACAAGACAGCATGGTGGGGGGATGGTTTGGGATGGTGGGGGGCTGGATGACAGCAGTGGGATGAGATGGTGGCTGGATGGGGGGTGGGCTGGGACGGCGGCAGGACAGGATGGCAGTAGCAGTCTCCCCCCCCCCGCCCCCCGGGGCCCGCAGCTCCCCCACCGCCCCCCCGGGCCAGAAGCCCCCCCACTCACTTGACGTTGAAGACCATCAGCGGCCGCTCCTCCCGCTTCTGCCAGGGGCTCTTACGGTCGCCCCCCTCGTCCCCCCCCTCGCCCGCCTCGGCCAGCGCCTCTTCCTCGGGGCTGGTCAGGGAGTCGCGGGGGGCTTCGCTGGCGCTGCTGCGGCCGCTGCCCCCCCCCCGCCGCCCCCCGCTCCCCGCCTCCAGCAAGGGGGCCAGCGAGCTGTCCTCGGGGGAGGCGGCGGGAAGGGGGGGCCGGGCCCCCCCCTCCTCCCCGCCGCCGCCCACTCCCCGCGGGAGGCGGGGGGGGGGCGCGGGGCCGGGCCCCCTCTCGCCGCCCTGCAGGTCGATGTAGGAATGCCGGACCTGGGAGGAGCGGCCGTCCAAGGAGACGAACCACGCTCTTGGGGGGGGGGGCCCCCCCAGTTCTAGTAACTGCTGCCCCGCCAGCGCCTGCAGCTCCCCGTTGAGCTGGGCCACCGCCGACCCGTCCAGCAGCACCGGGATGGCCACCGAGCCGCTGACCGGTTGGGGGGCGCGAGCCCCCCCCCAGTTTTCCCCTTCCTCAAACGGCGGCCCGGCGGACGGGGGGGGCGGGGGGGCGGCCGTCGCCGCTGTCGAGCCGGGCCCCCCGTCGGTTTCGGGGGGGCCCTCCGGCTCGCCGGGGGCCAGGCGCATGTACCGGGCGGGGATGAGGAGGGTGGGCATCACCCCCCGGTAGACGTCCTCCGGCCCCCCGCCCCGGTCCAGGGGGCCGCAGAGCAGGAGGGGCCCCGGGGGGGCCAGCGAGGGCGGGCGGGGGGGGGGCTCGGGCAGCGGGTGCTCGGTGGGCTGCGCCCCGTAGCGGGAAAACGCGGGGGGCGAGGGGGGCCGGGGGGGGAAGGCGGGGGTCCCCCGGGGATGCTCGTCCGGCGGCTGCAGCCCGTCCACCGAGCGGGCGGCCCGGAGGCCGAAGGCTTCCCCGGGGCGCCCGTAGTCCTCCGGCGCGGGGGGCTGGCGGCGGCGGGGGCCCAGGGTGCCGGCGGGGGTGCGGGGGCCGGCACGGAGCGGGGCGGGGGCCGGCGGCTGGAAGAAGTCCGGGCGGGCGGCGGGGAGGTCACGGGCGGGGGGGGGTAAACCGGGGGTGGGGAGGTCGGTGTCCCCCCCCGAGGACGCCGTCTCCAGGTGGCTGCCGCCGCAGAGGAGGTCCAGCTGGGACACCGAGGTGGCCTGGTCCCGCCGGGCGGCGTCCAGCGGCCCCGGCAGCGGCAGCTTGCGGTGCTGCGCCCGCGGCTTCAGGCACCGCCGCCTGCGGGGGGACGGCGGGGGTCACCCACGGGGGGCGGGGGTCCCCGCCCCGCCCCGCCCCACCCACCTCCACCTCCCCCACCTGCTGCAGGGTGCTGGAGGAGGGGGCTCCAGCCAGCTACAGGGCAGCGGGGGGGGGGGGGGGGGGGGGGGGGGGGGGGGGGGGGGGGCCCCCTCCAAAGCCAGCCCTAGGGCACCCGGGGGTGCTGGGCACTGGTGCCCCTCCCGCCCCCAAGCCAGCGGCATGGCGCCTGTGGGTGTCACGGGGTGGTGCCCCCCCCCCCCCAAGGCAGCTATAGGGCACCTGGGGGTGCTGGGGAGTGGTGGCCCCCCCTCGCCAAAGCAGCTATAGGGCACTCGGGGGTGCTGGGAGGTGGCGCATACCCCCCCACACACAAAGCCGGCTATAGGATGCCCAGGGCTGCCAGAAGGGTGGTGCCCCCCCATAGCCAGCTATAGGGCACCTGGGGGTGCCAGGGGGTGGTGGCTCTCCCCATTAGGGAGCTATAGGATGGTTGGGGGGGTGCCAGGCAGACAGTATCCACCCCATAGCCAGCTATAGGACACCCAGGGGTGCCAAGGGGTGCTGGCTCCCCCCATAGCCACCACCCCTTGGCACCCCTGGATGTCCTATACAGCGTATAGGGTACCCAGGGGTGCCAGGGAATGCTGGTTCCGCCCCCCCCATAGCCAGCTATAGGGCACCCAAGGGTTCCGGGCAGGCAGTGTCCCCAGCTATAGGATGCCAGGAGGTGCCAGGCAGGTGCTGCCCCCCCCGTACCCAGCTGCAGGGTGCCCAAGGGTGCCAGGCAGGCGCTGTCCCCCCTCCAAGCCGTGGTCGGGACCCCGAGGGTGGGGGGCGGGGGGTGCTGACCTGCAGTAGTAGATGAGGAGGCAGAGGAGGATGAGGACGAGCAGGGCCAACGCGCCCAGGATGGTGAGCAGGAAGATGGTGTGGTACGTGGTGATGTCCGTCACGCCCGCCGCCATCGCCACCAGCCCTGGGGGACAGTGGGGTCAGAGAGGGCACGGGCACCCCCCACCAGCGAGGGCACCCAGGGGCTGCACCCACCAGCACCCCATGGGATGGGTGTCCCTCACCCCCTCCCACCAGTCCCCCCCTTCACCCTGGGGTGCTGCCAGCCCCCAGGACAGCCCGTCCCCAGAGCCACAGGGACAGGGGGATCCAGGCTGGGGGCACCCATGGCTGTCACCCTACCTGTGCTGGGAGAGGGCAGAGCCGCTGCCCAGTATCCCAACTGGGAGGAGACGAAGGTCCAGTAGAGCTGCCGGCCTTCCTTACGGATCAGCCCCGTCCCGTTACGCACCCACAGCCCTGCAGGGAGACACAGCCGTCCCCCCCAGGTGGGCTGAGACCCCCCAGACTCATCACCCCTGCCACCACCATCCCCAGCAGGAGCCCACCCCCCCGCCACCCCCCAACCAGCACTCACCGCTCTTGGGGTCAAACCTCCAGGCCGGCACACTGGTGGCCACAACGGGCCCGGCGTCGGGGGCCAAAGGGACGGACAGATGGACGGGGCCGGCCAGCGGCACCTCCGTCCCGTTCCCGGTGAAGAGATGGACGCTGAGAGCCGCCACGGGTGCCAGCTCCAGCCAGGTGGCATTGGCTGCGGGGACAAGTGACGGGGACATGCATATGGGCGACCTCATCGGGTGTGTCCCCCAAGTCCCCCCGGTGTCCCCGTACCACTGCCGTCCTGCTCGGCCCCGAGGAAGGCGGGGAAGGCGCGGGCCAGGCTGGGGCCGGTGGCGGCGGTGAGGGACGCGGCGAGCTGGCTGTACGTGGAGCTGCGGGGCAGGCGGGCTGCCCGCCGCGGGAACTGCGCCCACGGCTGTCCCCGGGCACCTGGGGGGGGACGAGGAGGGTGGCAGCACCCAGAGGGGGTGGTGTCACCCCCCTCTCCATCCCCATCGCTCACCTGGGGATCCCAGGAGGATTTGGACCAGGTCCTCGTAGAGGATGAGGGTGGCGGGGCGCTCGGGCAGCAGGTAGAGGCTGATGGAGGCGTAGACTGCAAGGAGGGGGGGAGATGGGGGAGCCCCAACAATACCTGCCCGGCCCCCCGAGTTGGGGGGGGCTGGGGAGGAGGGGGAGGGTGGGTGCTGATGGGGAGAGGGGGGTGATGGGCCCAGCAGAGCCCAGTATCAGAGGCGGGTGGGAGGGGGAGAATAGGGCAGCAAGGGGGGGGATGGACATGGGGACAGGGACGGGGAGGGATAGGGGGTGGCAGGCAGCGGGCAGGGTGGGGGCACCCCCTGCACACCCCCATCCTTGTGCACAGCCCAGGTCTGGCGTGCCCGTGCACCTCCCTGCCCTTGCACAACCCCATCCTTGCGCAGCCCGAGCACCCTAATCTTTACACACCCCGATCCTTGCACACCCCTGCACCACCCCATCTTTGCACACCCCGATCCTTGCACACCCCTGCACCACCCCATCCTTGCACACCCTGATCCTTGCACACCCCACACGCCCCAATCCTTGCACTCCCCGATCCTCGCACACCCCCTGCACCACCCCATCCTTGCACGCCCTGATCCTTGCACACCCCATGCACCCCATCCTTGCACACCCCGATCCTTGCACACCCCACACGCCCCAATCCTTGCACTCCCCCGCCTCCCAACCCCTGTGTGCCACCGTGCCCCTGCACAGCCCCAGTCCTTGCACACCCCATGCACCCCAGTCCTTGCACAACCCCACACACCCCAGTTCGTGCACACCCCATACACCCCGATCCTTGCACACCCCCTGCACTCCTGCCTTTGCACACCCCCCGCGCCCTGATCCTTGCACACCCCCCGCCCCCCGAGTCCCTGCACGCCACCGTTCCCTTGCACACCCCCATCCCTGCGCACCCCCATCCCCCAACCTGCACCCCCAACCTTGCACGCCCCCCCTCTGAGCACTCCCACGTGTCCCACCCCCCCAGCAAGGTGACCCCATCGACGCCGCCCCGCGCTCCCACCCCGCCCCGCGATGGCCCCGGGGACGAGGGCTGGCGCCCAGCCCAGGGTGCCCCCCCGGCTCCCCCCCATGCCGGGATGGGGGGACTTCGGGGTCACCAGGACATGGCCATCCACTCCTGAAGGGTCCAGACTCCCCCCAAAGACCCCTCTGTAAGGGACCCCCTCCCCAAAAGCCCTTTGGGGTCCCCAGGGAGGGACTGGGGTCCCAGTAAGGGACTGGGGGTCCCCAATAAGGGACTGGGGGTCCTAGAAAAGGACTGGGGTCCCCAAGAAGGGATCAAGGGCCCCCAGTAAGAGATTGGAGCCCCGCCCCCCCCAAGTAAGGGAGGAATGAGGGACCCCATTAAGGGCTTGGGCCCCCCCATTAGGGATTGAGGCCCCCAGTAAGGGACCAGTTCCCCCAGTAAGGGGTCAGGGCCCCTGTAAGAGATCAGGGTCCCCCGTAAGGAACCAACTCCCACAGTGAAGACTCAGGGCCCCCCATAAGGGCTCAGAGCCCCCCAGTAAAGAGTTGGGGTCCCCCATGAGGGTGCAGAGCCCCCCAGTAAGGGATTGGAGCCCCCCATAAGGGCTCAAAGCCCCCCAGTAAGGGGTTGGGGCCCCCTGTGAGGTCTCAGAGCCCCCCAGTAAGGGACTGGGGTCCCCCATAGGGATTCAGAGCCACCTGGTAAGGGCTTGGGGCCCCCATAAGTGTTCAGAGCCCCCCAGTAAGGGGTTGGAGTCCCCAATAAGGGCTCAGAGCCCCCCCATTAAGGCATTGGGGTCTGCCATAAGGGGTCAAAGCCCCCCAGTAAGGGATTGGGCCACCCCATAAGGGCTCAGAGCCCCCCAGTAAGAGGTTGGGGTCCCCCATGAGGGTGCAGAGCCCCCCAGTAAGGGATTGGGCCACCCCATAAGGGCTCAGAGCCCCCCCAGTGAGGGATTCTGCCCCCCATAAGTGTTCAGAGCCCCCCCAGTGAGGGATTCTGCCCCCCATAAGGATTCAGAGCCCTCCGTAAGGGCTTGGGGTCCCCAATAAAGGCTCAGAGCCCCCATTAAGGCATTGGGGTCCCCCATAAGGAGTCAAAGCCCCTCAGTAAGGGATTGGGCCACCCCATAAGGGCTCAGGGTCCCCCAGTAAGGGCTTGGGGACCCTCATAAGGCTCAGAGCCCCCCAGTAAGGGATTGGGGTCCCCCATAAGAGCTGGGGGTCCCGGTCACTCACGTGGCAGCTTGTTGACACGCCAGGGGACGGAGGCGGTGACGTAGCCACGGCGGGTGGCGGGTGACGAGGACCCAGGTGCCCAGGCGGTAGGGGACGGGCAGGACGCCGGTGCCCTCGTGGTCGGTGGTGCCGGCTGCCAGCGAGCTGCGGTTACCGAAGACCTCCAGGGTGGCCTGGGCCAGCGGGGCCAGCGTCCCGCTCTCGTACACCTGCACCTTCAGCAGCACCTCTGCGGGGACACGGGTGACGTGTGGGTGCAGGCACAGGGCACCCCACAAGCCGATGGGTAGCCCCCAGCATGCCCTGCGGATGGGGTGGGGGGCACCGTCCTGGCAGGGTGGTGGGACCCATCTCAGCAGGGTGGTGGGACCCATCCCGGTGGATCGTGGCCACCACCCTGGTGGCTCACGGGCACCACCCCGGCGAGGTCACAGGTAGCGTCCCGGGGCAGCAGGCACCGTCCTGGCAGGGCTGTGGGCGCAGCCCAGCAGGACAGCGGGCACCGTCCCGGGGAGCGTGGCCGTCACCCCTGTGCCCCTCTCTGTGCCCACCCTGTGCCCCCCTGAAGCGGGTGGCCGGGGGACTTATTGCTCCAGGGTGCTGCCCCCCCACGGGTGGGTGCACCCAGTCGTGTCCCTCCCAAAATCCCCTGCAAGGGGCCAGGCAGGGCCATTCCCCCTCAGGGTGCAGCTCCCACGTGTCACAATGAGTTCGGGGGGTCTCCACCCCGGTGGGTCCCACTGGCAGCCCAGGGACGCGTCCCCACCCCAGTCCCCGATGCAGGGCAGGGACGGGGATGGCTGGGGGGGACCCCACACCCCCCGTGCCCCCGGCCCTCCCCGTGCCGGCACCATCCTGCGCATGAGCCCGCAGCCCTTGGCAGCAGGCCCGGCTCAGGCGCTGTCACCCTGGCAACGACCTCCTTCATCCCGCGGCCCCGGGCGCTTTCGGGACCCCGTGTCCCCCCCCCTTGCAGCATCCTGCCCCCCAAAAGCCCCCGCGCCACTGGGCAACCCAACCTCCCCCCCCCCCCAGATGTTGCCCAGATGTGGCAATGGGCGAGGGGAGGAATTTGCAGCAGCTGCTTCGGCGACGCGCAGGGGGGTCGGGCAGGAGGGGGAGACGGGGGGCGTCCCCCCACATACCGGGGACAGCCGGCACCCGGGGGACAGGAATGTCCCCGCGGCCACATGCCGGCCACCCGCAGCTGCCGGGGGACAGCTGGCACCAACGGCCACCCCCTGGTGTCCTCCGGAGGGGGGGCCAAGGTGCCACCCCCAGCAAGGGGGTACGGCCCCCTCCCCCCCACTCTCTGCCCCCGTGGGCACAAGCCCCCCCACCATGGCCAAGGGGTCCATAGCCTGTGGCACAGCCACCGCGGGGCATGCTGGCAGCCCCCCAGCTTCCCAGTTCCTCCCAGTATGACCCCACGGCTCCATGATGGGTGGGCGGAGGGTGCCAGGCCCTGGGGTGGGAGCGGGACCCAGGCGTCC
The DNA here is from genome assembly GCF_035582795.1 of Mycteria americana. Lineage (NCBI taxonomy): Eukaryota > Metazoa > Chordata > Aves > Ciconiiformes > Ciconiidae > Mycteria > Mycteria americana. The sequence continues at coordinate 5,537,601 of NC_134386.1, forward strand.
GGCCCTGCGCCTCGTCACCGCTGCCACCCCACGGGGACGGGCACGGGTGACGCCATCTGGAGAGCTGAGCCAGCACGGGCAGGCTGGGGCCGCGGCCGTGCCAGGGTCGGGGACCCCCTCACCCCACTGCCCCCATCTCACCCCCCGGGCACGCCCTCCCCGGCACAGGGGCACTGCCAGGAGGGTTTGGGGTGCGGGTGGGGGGTCACGGGGAGCCACGGGGACCCCGAAGTGGTGCGCTGCACCCCAAGGCCCACCCTGCCTGCCAGGAGCGGGCAGAGGTGCCTGCAATGGGGTGACAGCCGCACCGCGCCCAGGATGCCCCCCACCATCCCGCACCCCCGGGTGCCGCTCAGGACCCCCACCCACCCACCCTCCCTCCTGTACTCCCTGGCCTGGGACCCACCCACCGTGTGGCATCCCCCGGTGCTGCCCAGGACCCCCACCCACCATCCTGCACCCCCAAGCTGTGTCCACGACCACCACCCACCCTCCTGCACCCCGCGGCCTGGGACCCCCACCCAACCTCCTGCACCCTCAAGCTCTGCCCCCACCCACCTTCCTTCACCCCCTGGCCCGCGACCCCCACCCATCATGTTGCACCCGCTGGCGCTGCCCAGGACCCCCACCCACCCTCCTGCACCCCGTGGCCTGAGACCTCCCCCACCCTCCTGCACCCCCAAGCTCTGTCCACGACCCCCACCCACCCGGCCGCACCCCCGGGCACTGCCCAGGACCCCCACCCACCCTCCTGCGCCCGCAGGCCCTCCCCAGGACCCCCACCCAGCACCCTATGCCCGCCGGTGCCCAGAACCGCCCGGGGAGGGGGGAGACGGACGGTCAGACGGGGGTGGGTGGGGGGGGGCAGACAGACAGACAGACAGCCGGGGACCGCCGGCCGGCCGGCCGGCCGGGGCGGGGACAGACGGACGGCCAGCCGGGGGGGCGGGCACGGGGGGGGGGGGGGCCCGTCCCCGGCGGGAGGGGGGTCAGGCCGGCGGGGATGGGGGGCTGGAGGGGCCGGCGGGGGTCGGGGCGGGGGTCGGGGCGGGTCGGGGCGGGGGCGGGCGCCTCCCCCCCCGCCGCCCGCCGCCCCCCACACAAAGGCCGCTCTCACCGTGCGCTCCCGGCTCCGCCGCGCCCCGCGCCCGCCGCCCGCCCGCGGCCACCAGCAGCAGCAGCACCGGCAGCGGCGGCAGGAGGCGGCGGGGCCGCATGGTCGCTCCGCGCCGTTACCCCGCCATGCCCGGCCCGCCCGGCCCGGCCCGCTCCGTTACCCCGCCGCCGCCGCCGCCGCCGCCGCGGGGACCGGGCTCCACCTGCCGGAGCCGCCGGGCACGGCCGCCCGCCCCGCCCCGGCCCGGCCCCCACCCCCGGCACCGCCCCGGACCCCCGGACCCACCCCCGGGACCGCCCCGAGCTGCGGGACCGGCACTCGGGACCGGCACCGGCGTCCCGGGACCCACCCCCGGTACCGCATCGGCATCCCGGGGCTGACCCCGGTACCGGCACCGGTGTCCCGGGACCCACCCCCGGTACCGCATCGGCATCCCGGCGCTGACCCCGGTACCGGCCCCCGGTACCGCACCGGCAAACCGGCACTGACCCCGGTACCAGCACTGACCCCGGTACGGCACCGGCATCCCAGGACAGACCCTCACTACCGGTACCGGCACCCCGGGGCTGACCCCGGTACCAGCACCGACACCCAGCATCAGCACCAACCCCCCCGGCACTGGCACCGGCCCCCGGTACCGGCACTGACCCCCGGTACCACAGCAGCATCCCGGCCCTAACGCCCCCCCCACCGGCACCCCCGATCTGACCCCCCAGCACCACACCAGCACCCCGGCACCAACCACCCCGGTACCGACCCCCCAGCACTGCACCAGCCCCCCGGGACTGACCCCCGGTACCGGCACCGGCCCCCTGGGACTGACCCCTGGCACTGGCACCCCAACACCGCCCACCTCCCCCCATCCCGACCCCCCCCGGTATCTGCCCCTCCCCTCCGACCCCCATTTCCTGACCCCAGCACCCCCTGCCCCCCCCGGCCCCTCCCGCCCCCCAGCACCCACCCGCCAGGCCTGTGCGGAGGCACACAGGCCCCTGGGGCACCCCAAAAGGCACCCGGAGGTCCCCAAAAGGCACCTCCTGTCCCTCTTCGCCCCCACATGTGTCCTGTCCCCTCCCCAGGCCCCCCCATGGCACAGGTCCTGGGGGAGGACACCCCCACGTCACCCCACGGGAACCACCACGGTGCCAGGCAGAGATTTATTGCCCAGGGGCAGCAGTGGGGTGCTGGACCCCACAGGCACCCAGGGGTGCTGGGGCCATGGGAGTTGGGACATGGGTGCTGCGTACCATGGGCACCCAGGGGTGCTGGGGACATGGGGGCTGGGATGGGGGTGCTGCGCCCCACTGGCACCCGAGGGTGCGGGGGACATGGGGGCTGGGATGGGGGACGCGCCATGGGGCGGGGGTGCAGGGAGACCCCGGGGCACCCCGCTAGCCCTGGGCACCCCCCGGCTCCTGCTTGGGCGCCAGCTCCTGCATGTCCTCCTCGGTGGGCGGCCGCGTCCTTTTGAAGAAACCCGCCTGGAAGAGGGACACGGTGACAGCCCGGCCCCAGGGGACCCCATGGCATCACCCCCAGGGGACCCCATGGCATCACCCCAGGTGCTGCCCCCCACCCTGTGCCCCCACCCCCCAGGGCTGGGTCTCCCATTTCATGGGTCCCTCCAGTGCCATCAGGGTCCCACCACCATGGGGGGGTGTCACCGGTGTCCCCAGTGTCCCTGTGTCCCCCCTCCGCCCACTCACCTTCCACATGAGGAGGATGAGGAGGGTGAGGAGCAGGAGCCCAGCAAGGACCCCCAGCACCACCCACCACACCGGCACGGCCCCCTCACCCCCGGGGCTGGCGCGCACCACCTCGGTGACAGCCTGCGGAGGGACAGATGGGTGACACTGCCGCCATCACAGCCTGTCCCTGTGTCCGTCCCCCCACCTGTGCCAGCCCTACCGTGGCCTCCCCGGAGGGCAGGACGTGGGGCCGGACGCGGTAGGGCATGGCCGAGGTGTTGAACCAGGCTCGCGACTGAATGAGGAACTGCTTCAGGAGGTGCTCCCGCTGGGGACGGACATGGGGACACGTGGGGACACGTGGGGGACACACAGGGACATGGTGTCAGGGGTGCTGGCAGCCAATGGGGCACCCATGACCCCACACTGGGCGTCCCCAGGGCCGCTCTCTGCAGGTCCCTGGGGACCACCGTGCAGGAGGGGGCATGAGGGGGACACCCTGGGGACACAGTGCCACCCTGTCCCCAACAGGGGACAATACCTGCTGCAGGGTGTCCATCCAGAGCAGGGCTCGGACGCTCACCAGCACCCGCTGGTCCTTGGCCAGGCTGGGCACCCAGCAGGCGATGCCCACGCACGTGGCGTTGCTGCAGTCCTGCGGGACACGGCAGGCGTCACCCTGACACCCACCCCGGCGCCCCGGGGGGACACGGCGGGCGTCACCCTGACACCCACCCCGGCGCCCCGGGGCGCACGCCCCCAGCCCCCACACCCATCATGGGCTGCAGGTCCCCGGGGAGCGCCCGCTCACCACGGGGATGGGCTCCTCCAGCCCGGCACCTGGCGGCTCCTCCACCTCCCTGCGGTCCCGCTGGTGGGTGCCATTTCGGGGTGCTGCGCCCGTGGGCCGGGGGATCTCCAGCTGGAAGGAGATAAGGGGGGGGGGGGGAACCCACCTTGGCACCCACGCAGCGCCCAGCGGGTGGGTGCCGGTCCCCAGGCAGCACCCTACCTGCTCGGCGTTGAGGCCGGGCGGGTTGGTGCAGCTCATGCCCCCCTCGGTGCCCAGCTCCAGCAGGTAGAGCAGGATGCGGCCGCCCAGCTGGCTGGGGACGGCGAGGCGCAGGGTGACCCCGCTGATGGTGCTGGGACCCTTGTTGTGGAGCTGCGGGAGGACAGTGAGGTGACACCGGGGAGGGGACAGGGGAGGGCAGTGCCCTGGGCACCCATGGGTGCAGCACCCTACCTGGTAGACGTGCTCCACCTTGATGCCGTGGTCCTCAAGCCGCCGGCTGCCCTCCACCCTGTGCCAGCTCGCGGGCAGCACCGTGGTGGCAGGCAGGGAGTTGCTGGCAGGAGAGGGGGGTCAGTGTCCCCCTGTGGACCCCCGGTCTCCCCGTCAGTGTCCCCCCATGCCCCCCCAGACCCTCACCCTCGCAGCTCCATCACCGCCTGCGCCTCCACGGGCACCGTCACCGTCACCGACGCGTTGGTGGGGCTGGGGCTGTTCTTGCTGCAGGGACACGGTGGGGTAAGTCTGGGGACACACTGAGGCCACCAAGTCCCGGGTGCCCGGGTCCCAACAGTGGGCAGGGGATGGGGGACAGGGGCATGGCACGGTGTCACCTCCGCAGCTGGAGCTGGAAGGTGATGGCATCACCCATGTCCTCCAGCCCGGACACGCTCAGCTCCATGTCCACGGTAATCTGGGGGGGGAGTGGGAGGGAGCGCGGGTGACCTACCACCAGAGGCCGTGCCCAGCCCCGACGCTAGGGTGATGGGCTCAGCGGGGGAGACCCCGCATCCCCTTACCCGGGCGCCCGCTTTCATGGGGTTGCCCAACTCGCAGAGCACCACGTGGCTCCCGTTCTCCTTCCTGGGGTTGCAGCTCAGCTTCTCCTGCCCCTACAGGGTGGGGACACGGGGGGGGGTGACACACCCTGGACCCCCCCATGCACCAACCACCCTGGGGGCCCACACGAAGGGTGATGGCCACCAAGGGCAGCGTTTGAGCCACGGGGCGCCCCTGGCACCCCGACGCCGGGCACCCACCAGGATGCTGCTGCGGGCCGCCTGGTAGTGGGTGCCGGGGGGCAGCTGCACCCACAGCTCGGCCTCGAAGGCGCCTTCGCCCGTGTTGCTGGCGTCGGCGCGCAGGCGCAGCACGGCCTCGGCCCCGATGAGCAGGCGCCTGCTGGGCCTTGGCGGGGAACACGGGGACAGGGCTGAGCACCGCGGGGTGACACCGGGCACCCACCCTCGCCCACTCGGGTGCTCACGTGTCAGCGGCCAGGTGGAGGTCGGGGACGCAGAGGTTGTCCTCGCCGCAGTCCTCCAGTATGATGTGGGTCTGGGGGGGAGGGAGGGGACGGGGGGAGACAGGGGGACGGGGGGGGGTGCGGGATGGGGAGTCGTTGGGGACAACAGGAGGTACAGAGGGGACATCCCGGGGAGGTGTTGGGGACAGCAGGGAGGGTAGGGGCAGATCCCAGGGGGAGACTGGGGACAGTGGGGGGTACAAAGGGGACAACCCAGGGAGAGACTGGGGACAGTGGGGCATACTGGGGGCACATCCAAGGGAGGGACTGGGGTCAGTGGGGGGTACTGGGAGGACACCCCAAGGAGGGAGCAGGGAGAGCAGGGGGGACATCCCAGGGAGGGACTGGGGACAGGAGGGTGGGCACAGAGGCTTGGGCAGGGGGAACACGGGAGCAACTGGGAGCAACGGGGCAGGGAGCAACTGGGGACAGCAGGGAGGATAGGGGACACATCTCAGAGGGGTACTGGGGACAGTGGGGGGGACTGGAGGGACAGCCTGAGGACTGATTGGGGACAGGGGGGCGGGCAGGAGGGACATCGTGCAGAGACGCTGGGGACAGCAGGGAGGGCAGGGGCTATGTCCCAGGGAGGGGTTGGGGACACTGGGGACGGGTTGGGGACCGTGGGGCCCGAGCACAGCAGTGGCAGCGGGTGCCCCGGGGTGGGGGCACCCACAGGTGCCCTGGCCCAGCCATGGGACGTGCCCACCCCGGGGCACCGCAACGACGTCCCCAGCTCAGCCACGTCCCCCTCCTACCTGCGCCTGCACCAGGGTGTCCCCGTAGAGCACCAGCCCCGGGGCCCCCCCGGGCAGCGCCAGGCTCAGGCTCAGGGCGACCGGGCTCAGCTTGTCCTTGAAGTCGGCCTCGTCCTGGGGCACCCGTGGGCAGAGCACCCCGGTGGGCACCCCACGCCCACCGCGCCCCAGGGCCCCCACCCACCCACCCGGGCTGGGGACGCCGCTGTCCCCATCCCTGTCCCCCGCCCTCCCAGGCTGGGGACAATGCTGTCCCCATCCCTGTCCCCATCCCAGCTGGAGATGCCACTGTCCCCATCCCTGTCCCCCACCCTCCCAGGCTGGGGACGCTGCTGTCCCCATCCCAGCTGGAGATGCCACTGTCCCCATCCCTGTCCCCCAGCCTCCCAGGCTGGGGACGACGCTGTCCCCATCCCTGTCCCCATGCCGGCTGGAGATGCCACTGTCCCCATCCCCCAGTCTCCTGGGCTGGGAATGCCACTGTCCCCATCCCTGTCCCCCACCCTCCCAGGCTGGGGACAATGCTGTCCCCCTCCCTGTCCCCATCCCAGCTGGAGATGCCACTGTCCCCATCCCTGTCCCCCACCCTCCCAGGCTGGGGACAATGCTGTCCCCATCCCTGTCCCCATCCCAGCTGGAGATGCCACTGTCCCCATCCCTGTCCACCACCCTCCTTGGGCTGGGGATGCCACTGTCCCCACCCCTGCCAGCCCGCGCTGGCACCGTCCCGTACCCGCAGGTAGGCGGTGAGGTTGTGGCACAGGGGGGGTGTCCCCGGGGCCAGCGTCAGCGCCTCGTGCCAGGACGGCTGGTGGCCCTGCAGCAGCAGGACCCTCCGGGACAGCCTGGGCTTCAGCCGGTCCAGCTGCAGCTCAGCGTCGAGGCCTGGCAGGGCACAGCGGGCAGGGGGGCATGGCACCGGTGCCACCCCTGGTGACACCCTGGCGGTGCCCCTTGTCCCCCCCCGGGTGACGCCGGCACTCACGGATGCTCTGGGGGATGTGCTGGCCCGTCACGCTGACACACAGCACCACGGGGAAGCTGCGAGGGAGACAGCACCCAGGGGTGCTCAGGGACCTGCTGCTGTCCCCGGGGTGATGTCCCCACACTGGTGGTGTCCCCACGGCAGCGTCCCCATGGCAGTGTCCCCACCACATGGCTCACCAGCTGACACGGGCGCCGGAGCCAGGCAGGACACAGTCCAGGAGCTCAGGGTTCAGCCCATCGGGGACACTCAGCTGCGTCCGGGCCACCACCACGGGCTGTCCCCTGGGACATGGGGACAGAGCTGAGGTGCCAGGGGACCCGGGCCGGGAGCCCCCGGTCCGTGCTGCCACCAGAGCCAGTGGGACGGGCACTCACCGGTACACGGCCACCTTGGCTGCCTCGTAAGCCCCCACCAGCAGATCTGCGGGGACAAGCAGGGGGTCGGTGACGGGGTGGGTGGCACCAGGGTGGCACCGGGGTGGCACGGTGGTGGCCATGTGGCGGGGCCGTACCCGGGTAGCCGTTGCCGTCCAGGTCGGTGGCACCACGCAGGGCGAAGCCGAAGGCGGCTGGGCCGGGGAAGGGGCTGTCGAGGCGCTGGGTGGGCACCGGCATCAAACCCTCACTCTGCCCGCGGAAGATGAAGACCTGCCCGCTGCCACCGTCACCCCCCAACGGGGCGCCCACGGCCACGTCTGGGGACACGGGGGACGTAAGCACCCATCAGGTGCCCCATCCCGGCACAGCCACCCGCCCGGGTGCTCCTGCCTCGGTTTCCCCAATGGTTTAGATCCATTTAGATCCCGTTGGGGGTGGCAGATCCCCTGGCAGAGCCCCCCCTCCCCACCCCCCCGTGCCAGGCCGGTGTTACCGCCGTAGCCGTCCTTGTCCAGGTCCCCGAGGCTGGCGATGGCGGCGGCGAAGCGGCCGTAGGGGTGGGTGCCCGTCAGGGTCTGGGGGGGCCGGGCAAGGGGCCGCTGCCCCCCCCCGAGGTAGAGGTAGAGGCGCCCCACCTCACTGCGCTGGCCGTCGGGGCGCCGGGCCATGTACAGGGGGGCACCCACCAGCACGTCGTCCCGCCTGCGCCCGGCACGGGGGTCAGGGTCAGGGCCCCCAGGTTTGGGGAGTGGTGGCACCCAGGGGTGTGTCAGGCAGGGGGCAGCACCCTAGGGTGCCCCCATGGGGGCTGGGGGGGGGGGGGACAGTCCCAGCTCTCACCCGTCCCCATCGACGTCAGCCACGGCCACCGTGTGCCCGAAGTACGATGCCACCTGGAAAGGGGCAGGGTGAGGGGAGGGTGGGGGCTGTGCCAGGGGCACCGTGGGGTGCGCTGGGTGCTGGGGGTGGTGGGGGGGCAGATGGGTGCTGGGGGTGATGGGGGATGCTGGGGAGCTATGGGGTGGGGGTGCAGGGGTGCTGTGGAGCACCAGGGGTGCAGCTGGGTGCTGTGGGGTGACGGGCGATGGGCAGGGTGGCAGTGGGCACCGGGGAGCCCCGGGGTGCTGGAAGGGGGCAGCGGGGTAAGGGGGAGCAGTGGAACAGGCACTGGGGGTGATGGGGCGGTGGGGCAGGGTGCTGGGGGTGCTGGGGGGCGCTGGCACACGGGGGAAGGGTGCTGTGGGGTGTCAGGGCAGTGGGGCAGGGTGCTGTGGGTGCCGGCACAGGGCGGGGGGGTACCTGCTCACTGGCGATGCCCCGCAGCTGGCGCATGGTCACCCCGAAACTGAAAATCTCCACCTGCCCAGAGCAGCGTCAGGCCCCGGCCCCATCCCCACCCCAGGGTGCCCCCCCAGGGTGCCCGGCCACAGCGGTGTCCCCACCACCCGGCATCCCCACAGCCGGGCAGCGGGCACCCGACACCACTCACCTCGCCCCTCGTGTTGCTCTTGTTGGGGACCCCCACCACGTACTCTGCGGGGGACGAGAGCCCTGAGTGCCCCCGCCGTGGCATTGGGGTGGGCACGGGGGCACGGGGATACCCCCGGCACTGCAGTGGGCACGGGGGCACGGAGATGGACAGGACTCCGGAGATGGCACAACCCGTGCCCCAGGGCCCTTGGGAGGGGAGGGCACCCTGGAGCCCAGGGGTGCCCAGGGCCTGTGTCCCACCCCCCTCAGGTGGCCCCGGCTCCAGACCCACCCGGTCGTACCTTTGGTTTTGGGATCGTCATCAAACTCGCCCACGGCCACCGAGTACCCTGCAGGGAGGCGGGCACCGGTGACCCCTGCCATGCCCTGGCACGAGCCGGCTACGGGGCCGGGCTGCCCCACGCCCACTGCTCACCCAGGTACGCGTCCTCATAGTCCCTGGACACCGAGTCCTCCGTGGGACGCCCCGGGCGCTCCGGCCACAGCAGGGACTTGCCGTGGAAGCGGGTGAGGATGGCGTCCACCTCCACTGAGTACAGGAGCCCTAGGGGACACCGGGGCGGGCGCCAGCGCTGACAGGGCACCCTCTGGCACCCGCCCCGGGCTGCCAGTGCCACCGCGGGTGGCACCTACGGGGGTCCCCCGTCCCGGGTGCCCTCCTCCCGCCGTGCCCACCCAAAGGTGAGGACCCCGGCACTGGCCAGCCCGAGTGGCAGTGCCCGGCGGCAGGACTCACCCATGAAGTAGTACCCGCCGGGGGCACCCAGCACCAGCGTGCCGTCCTGCGGGACGAGCTGGCGTCAGCATCCGCCCTGGGGCACCCCCTCCCTGGCATCTCCCACCCTGACATCCCCCACCCCGGCATCCCCACCCGAGCATCCCCATCCCGGCATCCCCATCCCAGCATCCCCCACCCTGGCATCCCCAACCCAACACCCACACCCAGGTACCGTCCCGGCCACACTCTGCATCCCCAGCGGCATCCCCGCGGGCATCCCCGGGGGCACCCCGGGCACGCCAGCCCCAAGCACCCCAAGCACCCATCTCACCGGGGTGACGGCTGCACTGAAGCCAATCTCGCAGTAGCGCTTGTCGTAGGCTGCGGGCACAGGGCAGGGTCAGACCCACCAGGGGTGGGGGGCACCCACCACCCCCACCCACCCACCTGCCCTCACCGTAGTGGCTCTCGTGGTAGGCGCTGGCCATGAGCTGATCGCGGCAGGGCGAGTACCAGGCGACGCGCCGCAGCCCGGGGGCAGCCACGAAGCAGGTGCCCGTTGGGGTGCGGAAAGCCTCGTGCTGCACGTCCATCACGTTCCAGTGCTGCAGTGGGGCGCAGGCCTGGGGACGGGGACGGGAACGGGGACAGGGTGGGTGCCCACCTCGCCGCCACCCCAGGGTGCCCACGCGGCCGCCCGGTGCACCCACCACCAGTTTGCCGTCCCAGCTGGTGACGGACGCCCCCAGCCACTGGTGCGACTTGTAGGTGTAGAGCTTCAAGGTGTTTTGGGTCTCGGTCTCATCCCCTGGGGGAGCGGGAGAGGGGGAGCGTGCCAGGCCAGCGGCCTCCCCACGCCCCCCCATCATCCCACGGCACCCACGCACCCGCAGTGTCGATGGGGAGGGGGTGGCAGGGGGTCTCTCCGGGGGGCCAGGAGCAGAGGAAGATAGCGCCAGGCTGAGCCACGCCGGGCTGGGAGGTGTTGGCGTGGGGTGCCCCCACCACCACGCTGGGCCTGGGGTGGGCAGAGAGAGCGTCGGGGTGGGGGCAATGGGTGCCGTGCCCGGCCCCGGCCCCCTGCTGTCTCCCTACCTGCCCTCGGACGTGTGGAAATCCAGGGCGAAGCCGAAATAGCTGCCGGGGGGTCCCTCGTACACGGTGGGGGGGTCCTGGAGGAGCCCCAGGGCGGGGGCCGAGCGCAGCCCCCCGAGCAGCAGCAGGGCCCGGAGCAGGGCAGCAGCAGCGGCGGCGGCCCCCATCGCCTCCCCGAAATGCGGCCGGGGCACAGCCCCTCCGGGCGCTTCCCCTGCTTATCTCGGGGGACGCAGCTGGGGACGGCGCGGCGGGGACGGGGGACGCAGGAAGGGCCCCCCCGCACGGAAGGGCCCCCCCGCACGCACAGCCGCTCCTGCCAGGGAGCCAAAGGGGTACGGGGGTGCGGGGGGGGGGACGCGCTGCTTTCGGCCGGGGGACGGAGGAGCCCGGCGCGGCTGGCGGAGCAGGGCAGGAGGTGGCAGTGCCACCGGGGGACACGGTGAGGGGCTGGGGGGACGCTGCCGTGGCGGGAAGTGGCACGACAGCCTGCGCCCACCACCCTCCGTCCGCCGGAGGCCGGGGCCGAATCCAGCCCACCGCGGGGTGCCTATCTCGGGGTGCAGGCAGCCGCAGCCCCGCCAGCGGAAGCGCGGGGGGCGGGGGGGGGGGGGGACAGAGGGGCACAGAGGCCCCATCCGTCGCCCCCCGAAGTCCCCTCCGCAGCCAGACGGAGCAGACAGGGGGTGGGGGACGCCTGGCTCCCCACTGTCCCCCCACCAGTACTGGACATCGCCACCAATCTGTCTCCCGTTCCCCAGGGCAGGGACACCCCAAAACCCTCCCTGGGGAGGGAGTGGGGCCGGGGCAGCCCAGCTGCCGAGCACCGGCGCTTTGCAGGGAAACGGCTCCGGCGGGGGGACCGGTGCCAGCGCGGGGGGACAGCCCGCAGCCAAGCGAACAAGGGGGCTCCTTGTCCCCGGCGGAGCAGAAGGTGCCCCGGCATGCCAAGCCGGGTCTCGGGTGGCTGCTGGGGCCCAGCCCTGCAGCGACGGCCGCTGCTTGGCCGAACCCACGTGTCCCTTTCGGCTTAACCCACTTGCGGAGTTAATTTAAACGCGCTTAATTAAGGCCACTCAAGCGGCCGGGGGCTCCTTTTGCCCACCCGGAGCCGGTGGCAGGGAGAGGCACCGGAGCGTCTCGCCGTGAGCCAGCCCCCCATGTGGAAACAGGGTTTTCATCCTTTTAATCCACGCTGAGGCTGCGGGTGGGAAGCGAGGCAGGGACCACGGGGGCCGGGGCTCCCCGGGGGGCGCGGGGTGGCCCCAGCAGCGCCCGAGCGGCACCTCGGCCCCCGAGGGGGAGGCGGCCCCCGGCGCGGGGTCTGCACCCGCCCTCGGGAGCAGCCGGGAGGCAGCTCCGGGCTCTTGGCTGCCGTGGGGTGGCTGCAATCGGAAACCGGTGGGATTTGCCCAAAGCTGGGGCTGAGCCCGGGCCGTCGGGCTCTGAAGATTGGGGAGGGTTCAGCTGAGCCCGGCCCAGCTCCATGCCCCTGGCAGAACTTGCTGCGCACAGGGGTCTGCACTGAGGGGCAGCTGCTGCTCTTCGGGAGGTCTCTTCCCAGGCTGGCAGCAGCGAGCATCCAAACCCAGCTGAAACCCACACCAGAATGCTTTATGCAAATATATTTCTTTCCTCCATCAAATTACTTAATTTCCTGTTTCTTGCAACACTTCCACGTTGTCATTCATCCAGCCAACCAGTTCCAGGGTCACCCGAAAGTCCTGCACTTGGGCCACAGCAACCCCATGCAACGCTACAGGCTTGGGGAAGAGTGGCTGGAAAGCTGCCAGGCAGAAAAGGACCTGGGGGTGTTGGTTGACAGCCGGCTGAACACGAGCCAGCAGTGTGCCCAGGTGGCCAAGAAAGCCAATGGCATCCTGGCTTGTGTCAGCAATAGCGTGGCCAGCAGGAGCAGGGCAGTGATCGTCCCCTGTACTGGGCACTGGTGAGGCCGCACCTCGAATGCTGTGTTCAGTGTTGGGCCCCTCACTCCCAGAGAGACATTGAGGGGCTGGAGCGTGTCCAGAGAAGGGCAACGGAGCTGGGGAAGGGTCTGGAGCACAAGGCTGATGGGGAGCGGCTGAGGGACCTGGGGTTGTTCAGCCTGGAGAAAAGGAGGCTGAGGGGAGACCTCATCGCTCTCTACAACTGCCTGAAAGGAGGGGGTAGAGAGGTGGGGTCGGTCTCTTCTCCCAGGTAACAAGTGATGGGATGAGAGGAAATGGCCTCAAGTTGCACCAGGGGAGGTTTAGATTGGATATTAGGAAATTTTTCTTTACTGAAAGGGTTGTCCAGCATTGGAACAGGCTGCCCAGAGAGGTGGTGGAGTCACCATCCCTGGAGGAGTTCAAAAAACGTGTAAACATGGCGCTTCAGGACATGGTTTAGCAGGCATGGTGGTGTTGGGTTGACGGTTGGACTAGATGATCCTAGAGATCTTTTCCAACCTTAATGATTCTATAGAAGAGGACAGCCCAGGCAAAGGCAGGTTGCATCCTGTACCCCAACCCTGGCAACATTCAGGGCTTTGAATTTTTCTCCTTTAACCAAATCAGGACCTTTAGTTAAGAAAGCAGAGGCTGGTGCTCCTCACCATGAGCAATCGCCTCCTCCGACACTCATTCAGGCTTGCAAAGGCCAGGTGCGACCACCAAAGCAGCAGCAGCCCCAGGGCTGGAGAGGGGCACGGCAGGCAATCCCCGATGCCACAGACCCAGACAAGCCAGAAGCTGCTCAACCACCAGCTTCAGAGGTGACCACGGTGGTGGCAGAAGCAGGCCCGCCCCAGCTGCCCGCTCTGCCTTCTGCTGGGGGTTAGTGCCACCTCCCAGCAGAAGCAAGCGGAGGGACAACGCTGCAGCCCAGGTCAGGAGCTGCTGATGGGGGAGATGGAGAATTAAAAAACACCAGGAGGGCTGAAAGAGCCGACATCATGAACTGCTGCGGCTGGCAGAGCGCGGAGAGGCGGCACCATCCCCGCTCGCAGGGGCTGGTACTTCTCCTCCACCCCTCGGCTACCAGCTGCTGTTAGAGAAGGAGCCGGGGGGTGGATGGGCCTTCGGTCTGAGACACTACAGAACCACGCCGACCTGGCATCCAGCAACAGCCGCGGCACAGCCGCTCGCTCTGCCACCGCTGCCCCGAGCGCGGCAGGGAGGAGGGCAGGGAGGCTGGATGCAGTGCCCCGACACCCAACCGCTGTGGCTGGCTGCAGGAACGGCACAAGGGAGAGCACGGAGCGGAAAGATGGGGCGGCCGAGATGCTCAGCACCGGGGCACGCTGCCCATCCAACCACCAAAGTACCGACAAGCACTGTTTCTTGCCTGGTTTCACCTTTAATAACAGTTTGACCAGGTGGGTTCACCGTGCCAGGAGAGAAGTTTGTGGGACTTGCTCAGTGCGTTGAGGGCTCCTAGCCAAAATAATGCCCTTAAAAAAAAAAAAAAAAAATTAAGAGTACATTTTCTCTGTATCCAGCTCAGTATCTTCTGAGCAAAGTATTCCAATTAAAAGTTGTTTTACTTGATGAACCAGGCATCTAGTACTGTTATTTTAGGAAAAAAGACAGCCCTGGGCTACATCGTGATCAGATGCAGCAGCTCCAAGTCATCTCACCCAACCACACATTTTTTCCACAAATCATTGGTTTATTAGAAAGGTTTTTTCCCCTCATTTTACAGCATATATATATATATTTATATATATATCTTATGTGACAAAGTTAAATACAGTCTGTTTATGCCTGTTAAGTAATGATAGGTTAATTATTTTTAGCACTATCCTGGAAGTCAAAAAAACCCCTGACTGCAGCGTGAAGGGTGCCAGAACACGCATATTGAATCTAGAAGCTAATGAAGCTCAGCATTGAGACATTAATACTGTATCCTGTTAATTATTTACAGAGAAATTGAGTCCCTTTTTTTGACCGTTGTGTTTCAGTCCGACCTGCTCAAACGCAAAGTTTCTCGTTTAAAGAGTGAGGAAGCTCCAGTTTGCGATCCTTTGAATCTCCACCCCCCCCGGGTCTCGGTGCTGCGCTTCGGGAGAGGACGGGGAAGGGGACACCAGGCAGCCGGCACGTGCTCTGCGTCCCCTCGCTGCCTGCTCCTGCCGGGTTTGGCAGGCAGGAGCGGGTTTGCCTGCCTGCCCTGAAATCAGGCCCCACAAAGCACTGCAAGGTGCCCCCGAACCGCTCTAACACAAGAGGACCTGAACCTGAAATACCCAGGTCAACGGGGACAGCAGCAACTCGTCCTGGTGCGGTGGGAAGAGCTCGTGGATGGAGAAGCCTCCCACAGTTAGTGCTATCTGCAGCCAGCGGACAATGCCGGAAAGAACAGAGCAATCCCTTATGGAACATCACAGGCAGGCACAGCCTCAACGGATTAGTCCTAAACCACCTCTCCCTGCATGTAAGATGGCAAACGGTTACGGTTAAAAGGCTCTTCCTTCACCGGAAGACTGTACTGCACTGCACAGCAGGGCTGGCACCTCCAAATCACCGGTTCAAACCCAGGAGAAAAAAAGAAAAAAAAAAGGCGGGGGGGGGGGGGGGGGGGGAGATATTTTATACTCTGGGAGACAACCCAAATTCCCAACACTCCTGAGACTGCCTCCAGTGTCGATTTCTATAAGCAGCTGCTTAGCAAAGGCAAGGAGCGCGCAGCATGCCCGGGCTGCTTCCCTCCGCAAAGCCGGCAGCCACCGCCGCCCTCCAACGCGATGCCGTTCATTAGCTGTTAGAGTCACCGGTGTCGTCCATGCACCTCACCTAGTCCAAGTCTCACATTTTTCTTCTGCAAAATGCTAAATGAAGATTTTTTTTTTTTTTTTTACATTTTATAGTACATAAAAACTTCAAAAATACATGAGCTTGATAAAATATACATGCTTAGTCATTTTGCATCTAGCTGAAACTATAAAGTTGAACCTTTACAAGTGTCTTATTTCACCTACAGCAAACATATTTACACAAAAGCCACCAGAACAAGTACCACTAAAAGAACTGGCTGTAAAAAATATTATTGCGGTATACTACAAATGTAACCTTTTTATATGAGCTACAAAAAGCAGCATCTTTGTTTACAGAGTTCAGTGCAATTCTTTACATTAAAAAAAAATACCCTATAAATTAATAAGGAAACCATCAGTATTACAGAGGAAAGAATACACTTTACATACCCCGGCCACTCTCCCCAGTCCTCTGTATTGCTTCAATTCCTAAAGGGATTTTTCTTCTCTCTCTCATCCGAGTGCCTCTTTCCCAACACCGCAGAAGATGGAAGTCAGAGTAATATTCCCCCCCAGGCGAAGAGTGGTCAAAGCCCAGATTGAAATCACCAGCCAAACCGAGGACCTCTCTCCAGTCCAGGATATCCAGAAGGCGTCAAGGTGCAGTCCTCGCGCAGGAGAATGCTAATGCAGGATGGAGAAGGGTCGGAGCTCTGAGCACACGCGCAGCTCCTCTCTTCGGCTTTAAAATAAGATCTTACTTCCACCTTTGCTGCCCACACCGAGAAAAAAAGAACCCAAGTATGCAGCGATCGGGTGCCAAGAAATCTCCTGTAACGCCTGAAAACTGGTACTGGCCCAGCCAAAACTAGAGCGGCACTGCCCTTCCACCAGTCTCCTCGCCAGGATCCACAGCTGTCAGTTACTGAATGTTTTATCGCTGATTACAAGCCAGATTCAATCATGCTGACTATTTTAATTAGATGACCTCATTAAAAGGATTTTGAGAGACCTATTAGTGTGTATGAAATCTCATTTATCATATACAAGGCGGCCAAAGGAAGATGACCAAGTGTAAGAATCCGGGGGAAAAAAAGCCTTTCCAAGTGTCTCGCTGGTCTACATGTGACATGATTCTTCTAGGATACAGTGCTGCTACGTGTACGGAAGTGTCGGGGACGCGAGACAGTCCCTGGTAGCAGATATACACAACGCTTACGAACTGACCCGCCGCCTGCTGCTGCCCAGCCCTCAAGCCTTTGGCTTCTTTGGCTGCTAAAGAGTGAAAGGAAATTCTCAGGCCCCACCTGCCAGCTGGATCAACTTCAACCCCTTCCCAAAATGCAAAATATTCTCCTTCCTCCAAGGTTACTTCATTTTGTCCTTCATGTGCCGTGACTGGGCGGATGCTGCAAGTCCTGTCCTGAGAAAATGGGGTGCAGCAAAGGGTGAAGATGTAACGCTGTAGCGGCCGCAGCGGCAGCGGGTCTCGGGGCAAGAAGGGTTGGATAAAGAGCGTGAGGAACCGGATGAAAAGTAAAGGGGCCCGGATGGATAGCTGACGCCGGAATGATGTGGATGGGGTGGCTGGCTAGAAACGTAGCAGGGTGCCCTGGAATAATCGAGTGGGTCAAGTGGGATAACGAAATAGGCGTCAAGTGGGGCTGGGGTATATGATGAACCTGAGCGAGAGGCTGGGGATGGGGGTGAGGGTGAATCCCGATGGCGGCGGCGGCCGCGGCGGCGTGGTGCTGCAGGATGGCATGCTGCACGGTGGTGATGGAGGTCGCGGATGCCGCCGCCGGCTGCTGAATGTGGATGGGCTGCAGGGCAGGCGCTGCCGGCGCCAGGGCCGCCGAGGCAGGAAAGGCCTTGACCTGCTTTGCCAGAAGCTGCTGCTGAATGTGCTGCTGAGCAGCTTGCTGCAGCTTACTGTATTTCTCCATTTCTTCAGGTGTAAAAGTGATCGGCTGGCTCTCGAGCGGTGCTAGAGAGGAGTCTTCTCCTCCTTCCCGGTCTCCTTCAATGCTCGGCTCCCCGCTCTGAGGCACGTAGCCAGAAAAGTGCTCAACATCTGGAACTAAGGGCATCATACTGGTTTCTACTGGAACAGGCTGGCTGCCCCCGTCCATAGGTTCTAGCCCATCACCATCGCTCGGATCCGAGAGGAAGTTGTGCGGCATGACCAGATCTCCAGAACCAAAGCACTCAGGGAGTGCCGGTGCTTCGAGAGGAATGGACGGCATTTCCACAGCAGGTTCATCACGTTTCTGCTCATCCAGAGGTTTGTCCTGAATTACCATCACCACTTCTTCCAGGCCAGCCAACTGAGCCTCCTCAATGCCTTGGGAAACATCCTCAGAATCCGACAGCTCTTGCTCCTCGCCCCTCTCCAAGCCAGACTCTTCATATCTTTTGGCGTTTGGTTTTCGAACGGTTGGCAGTTTCCCAATTAAGGGGAGAACCGGTTTGTTGCCTAAGGAAGGAGGAAGTTTTGGGCCAAAGTAGCCCTGGGGAGGATCTTTGAGCTTTATGCCCACCTTGTTTGCTCCTGCCAGCATCTCATCGGTGATGCAGGGCTTCTTCTCAACCTTCCTGGATTGAATCTTTTCCAGGAGAAGTTTTGCAGTGACAGAGTTTCTCTCTTCTGGACTGCAGTCACCTTCCGAGGCCCTCCCCGTGCCAGAGCCGCTGCTGTTCTGGGAGAGCGAGCCAGACCCTTTCAGATCCTCTCCTTTGCCATCCTCTTTCTTCAGTGACGATCCTTCACTTCGGCCTCTCTGGAAATAGTGAGGAGACTGTGAGCGATAGATTTTGGACCTGATAAAGTCTCTTCTCCCAGACCTCCTCTCTTCAGGGCTCTCGTGGCCTCGAGAGCCCTTTCGCGAGAGAGACCTCTGCGAGTGGCTTCTCGTACTGCGGCTGCGATCCCTGCTATAGCTGCGGCTCCGTTTCCAACTGCGACCCGTTACGCTTCGGCTTCTCCTCTTGCTTCGACTGCGGCTGCAGCTGCTACTGTGTGTTCTGCCCCGGCTCCTTGTTCTTGACCTGCCTCGAGGGTGGGTTCGGCTCCTGCTTCGACTCCTCGACCTGCTCCTACTTGAGCTGTAGTCATCTTCAGAAGAGGAGTACTTGCGCCGCTTTGATCTGTGATTTGAGCTGTTGTAGTCGGAGTCATCCTCCGAGTCATGGGACCGCTTTGAATGGCACCTTGACCGGTCACTGTAATCGCTGTAGCTATCATCCGAGTAACTTCTCCGACGGCTGTACCGGCTGTGGTCCGAGGAGGCGTCAGAGCTGGTCGAATAGGACCTGTGAGAGGAGTGCCTCCGCCCCGACCTGGAGCGGCTCCTGGAGTGGTCACTGCCGGAGTCATAGTCATCGCTGTACTGTGACGGGGATTTCTGCCGGCAGTGCTTCCTGTGAGAGCCCTCGTCGCTGTCGTAGTCCCCGCTGCTCTGCCGGCTCCTGCGGCTGGTCCTGGCCAGGGAAGGAGCCGAACACTGTCTCCTCGAAGCAGGTAACTGCTGCAGCTCAGCCTTGTGCTTTTTGCTGCCGTGCTCTTGGCAGGAGTTACCACCATCCTCTTTTTTACTGCTGCTTCCCTCTTCAGCAGACAGAGACTTCCTCTGGGACTCCTGAGAGAACCGCTTTTTCTTCTGGAAATGGCTACACTCTTCAGACAGTTCGGTTTTTAGCGCTCGTTCTGATTCAGTAGAAAGAGAGGATTTGCCTTTTTTGTGTCTGTGTCTTTTCCGTTTCTTCGGCTTCTCTTCCCCCAGGTCAGTTTTTCGGCCCTTCTCGTCAGCTTCCTCCTTGTGTTTACGTTTGTGTTTGCTGGACTTTTTGTGCTTCTTTTTCTTTTTGTGTTTATGGGATCTCCCAGATTTATTCTTACCAGTTATGCTTTTACTACTGTCCTCTCCCTCTCCCTTACTAAGGCTTGTCAAACTGGACTCCTGCTTGTTCTGGGAGCCACAGGTGGACAGAGATTTGCTTTCCATTTTTAGAGCAGAACTGTTAGCTGCGCTTTCTGCCTCCTTGGGTTTGCTTATCTCACCAGAGTCTGTACTCTGAACGTTTTCTTTACAAAGACCCCCTGGATCCTTAGATTTCTCTGCTCCTTTACCTTTAGCATCTTTGTTGCGAGAGAGCTTGAAATCAAAATACAGGGGGTTACAACTGTACGAAACAGATGGTTCTGCTTTGGTAAATATGAGAAGCTCTGAAGGCCACTGGAGAGTCGTGCTCTCATCTTTACTCAAAACGGGGAAAAAAGGTCCTGTTGGATGCTTTGGTCCTTCAGTGACATCTTTACAGCCTAGGACAGGCTGAGTGACTTCTTTAGTAGTGTCTGGCTCAGGGAGATTGCTCTCTGTAAGATGCTTGCTCTCCTGCATACTCGCATTTTCTGGGACTTCTTTTAGTTCTGTTTTGCTCTGCTGAGCTGCAGTTTCAGTAGTACTCTGCTCCTTCTGCTGCCCCGTGCTCTCAGCAGCCTTTTCTGTGTGCTTGCCGGGTTTGGGTTTTGGAGAACTACCCTTTTTAACTTCATGCGTGGTTTTTTTGTTCACATTTTCAGCTTCCATTTGTTCGGTGGACTTCATGAAAAGCAGGAATTGAAAATTAGGCTTTACTTTACAATGGGCTGGGGGAATATAGTGGTAGTATTCTGGTTCAACTGCCATTGGTCCGTCTTCTCGTCTCATCTTTTTCAGTTTAGATAAGGTAGTGGCTAGAGACCCACTATCTTTGTCATGTTGGTCATCTTCCTCCGCCTTGCTGTCAGAATTATTTGTGCTTTCGCCCTCACCAGATTTCTGCAGGCTCCCTGCATCTGAAGACCCTCTCTCATCACCTTTTGCTCCATCTGCAGAACTTGATTCTTCCACGTGGTCCTTGAAAACAGAAGCTATGGTCTCAAGCTTTACCGGAGTCTTCTTGGCAAATGAAAACGACACGCCTATCTTCTGCAGTGGAGTTCCCGAAGTACTCTTAATGCCAAAGCTGATTGCTTGCGCTGTCTGGATGGGCGTTTGGCTTGGCATAACAGTGCCACCGACTTGTCCAGTGTTTAGGAATCCTCTGTCCATAGTCATCTCTGTAGCGTGGCCAGAACTCGTCTGGATGAAAGAACTGCTGTTGGCTGCAGAATCGTCATCATCTCCACCTTCCTCATCCACAGCCACCGTGGTGGTTCTGAACATGGGTCCACTTCCAGGAGCACTGTATGAACAAGTTAAAATAGAAGAAACAGCTGACTGCCATTTGTATACCTCTGCATTTGGTTTCATGCTTGATCTCAAACAATCTTTTACCCGTTTCAAGTACTCTTGTATCCAGAAATATGCATTAAAATAGCATTATACAGCCATTTGAATTTTTAAAATATTAAACAACGGAAGAAAACTAGTATTGCTGCATAAAGCAATTTGGGGGTGCCCCGGACTACCATTTTAGTGAGTTCACTCCTACCAAAACCACAACATGAGGCCAAACTTAAGCGTGAAGCTTTGCCCTCAAAACTTGTGCAGGATTACAGGAGCAAGAACGCCAGTGCGGCAAAGGGCCGCAGTCCCACGCAGGACTCTTGCACACACGCTCCAAGGGTGCTCAGGGATCACCTCTACTCACCATTCAGGCTGTCTCCTCTGTTCAGCCAGTTCGTGTAGACGCCGGAGGGCTTTCTCTTGCTTCCTTTCATCTTTACGTGATCTTGAAGAGACATTTCGAGCAAATTCCCTCTGCTTGAGATCTTTCAACCTCTGAGGCAAAAGAAAGCAGGAACAGATTAGATAAAAGCAGTTTGTGGTTAAGTGTCCGAAAGCATCTCTTTGCTGTAGCACTGGAAAATATGCTGTAAAGCCCCTCCCCAGTAACATTTATTGAGCTAGGATGGAGCAACAGCATCGTAGCTCAACAAACCAAATGGAGCACGTTGCCATCCTCCCAGTAGCTAAATGAAAAGACAACTGTTGATCACTTTTGGCTATGACTTCAAGTCTCTGTATATACATTTCCAATCAACATTACTGGTTTTCTTTAGCATGTACAATAAAGCTGATTTCAAAGCAACAAGCAAATTTTGGAAGGAAAAGGGGGGAAAAAAAAGACTGTTTGCTGCTCTTGCAGGGTGCAAATGTACTTGACAAACAGTGCGTGACAGAAGTCTTAATAGCATGGGCCAAAGAACAGAAAGGGATTAGCTGGTGCAAGAGAGTCACCCAGGTATTATATCTTACAAAAGCAATGTACAAATTACATTGGAGAAGGTGCCAAAAATCCCATGCAGATGATTCCAGTAAGCAAATAAATAATACAACATACACCACAAATAGTTACTTTTTTCCTGACAGTAGTTCTAAGCGGTCTCTCAAGAAACAAAATGCTCTAAAATGCAGTGGGGTCTTTTGGGGTTTAATATTTTAGAGGGCAGAAACACTAAGTTCCCCAGAAATCTTATCATGTGAGGAAGCAAACCCAAACCCAAGGAACTTTAAACATCCTAACAGTCGCTGAGGAAATCTAGATACCCGATTCTAATAGAAGTCTAAAATCCAAGACTTCAGAAAATGTTTGAAAGTCCTTGTCTCAAAGCACTAGGAAAAGAGGTGCTGTTTTTCCTTGGAATATATGTGAAAATTCACAAGGCATTTTTTTTTTTAGAGTGCTATACAGAAGTTTAAGTAACAGAAAGCAGCAAAGACAGACCTCTACCATCCTAAGGGATTAATTTTTCTTTTTTGGTGCACAATTTGAAACCCTTTCAAAAGGCCCAATTCCAGAAAGCATCATGTACCCAGCTTTTGAAAAAGTTTCATGTTTTTCAGGCGTTTCATGAAGGGCCTGAAAGACTAACGGTACTCAAAAGACAGCAGTCACTTCAGAAAAAGCCTCGTACAAGATGTACAAATCACTGGTGAATTCTAAATATACCTTCTGGCTGGCTGACTTTGCCTCTTCAATGGAGCAGAGTCAGACTGGTACACACAGAAACAGTGGATCTGAACACTAACCCGAAGTTCAAATTAGAGGAATTAAGTTTGCCCAATGTAAAGAGAACATTGCTTTGTGAAAAAGGGGAAGATTTGACAAGACAGAGGATTCTCTTACCTAATCGTATTTACTAAACATGGTTGAGCGTTACCAAAATCAGAGGGGAGGACACACAAAAAAAAAAAAATACAGCTATAGACACTAGTAGAAAGAAACTCACTCTTGTGATCTGGACTCCAAAATTAGAAGGGTTTGCTTTCAATACATCAGCTGAAAACGTCACATCACAAAGAAAAAAAGAAAGTAAAAATATAACAAGAGTGGAAGAGAGAGAAAAAAAAAGGCAAGCATTACTACACAGGCTCTCGGTGTGTCTGCAAGCTATTCTATGGAGAAGGAGCTGAGCCAGCGAAGCTACGGGACCGAGCTTAGGGAGTCTGGAGCAGAAGGGGGGAACACACAGACACATACACGCACAGACACAGCAATGATCCCACCTGGAATAACAGAGCTACTTTCACCAGGACAAGTAAAGGGCTCAAGGGTTTTGTGGTGTATGTTAAATAGTAAATTTTTTTCCAAGAGGGAGGAAAAAAAAAATAATGGACTAAGCAATGCTATCAGCTTTTTCATGCTGATTTGAAAAGCGTATCTAAAATGCTCCAGGAAGTTAAAGTCACCAACAGCTGACAAAACTATTTAACTGGGGTTTGATGCCAAGTCTCTAGATCACTCATCCATTTGGAAAAAAATATGACCCAGCTATTTACAACAGAAATTAACTGTGACCTTTTACTTTAAAGAGGAAGGTGCAATGGTGCACTCAGAAACCCAGCTCCGCACCTCCAGAGATGGCCTTAAACATCTCCCCATGAAATAAAATGGGTTCAAAGTCAGTTGATAATGATGCAGCTGCCCACAATGCAATCCTGCCTTCATTACAACAGACAATTCTAATGAAAACAGAATTAAATGCCCATTTCCTTAAATGCTGACCTTTGCATGTCTCTGCTCCCCCAGACCTCCCACTCTCAACACTTATAAATTAGAAGTGATGAAGCAAACAAACTATCCCGATGCACTGCAAACTCCAGAATATGCAATACACAGCAGCACCCAGCTACACTGATATCTGCGCCTTTCAAGATGATAAACCACTAACCAGGGTGTCAAGACTGCTGAGAATTTATTACTCCCCAAATCGGGGAAAAGTTGGTCTGATTTTACAAAGCTGACTTTACAAAGGACTGAGAGATCTCAAGGCTGAGTTTCTTTTTATTGCACAGGGGCCAGAAGGAAGAAGGGTCTTGCTGGGTAAGTATAGGATAGAAAAGCTCCACAGCTGCACCATGCCATCTCCTTCGGAATGTAAAATATGGAACATAACATAGCCCAGAATCTTTGACTGACCTAAAATGATGCACCTATCATCAGAAATGACTTCTCAAGTTTACAAGGAGCCAAGTTCCAAGAAACCTGGCTGGACTGCATTATCTTACATAAATGCAACCTGGGGTAGGGGAAGGAGGGACGACAGAAGACCAGACTGCTCATCGGTAAAAACAAATTACTACAGGAACAGATGCAGAAGGCTACGTTCACAGGCAGCCGATTAGCACTGAACTTTTAAAAGAGCCAGAACTCTTCAAAATATCCTGTCAGAGTAACCGTTACCTCGCTCATTGTTTCAAGTGCATAATTGAATCCAGCCATTTATCCACGCAAAGAACAGTGGATAACGAGTTAACTACAGCTATGCCTACCCTCCTCCCCCAAACCTAATTGGGGTGAAGCAATTAAAAGCCTGAAGTACAATTTCACAGTAGTAAAAGGAGTGTACTGAAGCAACGAAATGCTTTTCAGCATACTCCAGGTCTCAGCCTTCCCAGAAAGCTATTTGAACTAAATCGATATTTAAGCTAGGCTTACATTAAAGAAATTTCTAATCCTTAGGCAAGCGTTCATTATCCTAATCCCCCAACAATTTAATATCGAAATTACTTTTTGGACCACACCATATGCGTGGGTGTTCACAGCGGCTGGATAGCCACAGGAGGCGTCGCACAGCTGCCCCTTCCCCCCCAACACAGCAAGACATTTAAACAAGAATTTAACGTAGCCACTCAGTCATCCTCAGGGAGCTTCTCTCCACCAACTAAGGAGAAGGAGCCCTGGGAACCCATCTTCTTGGGGTGAAACCAGCCTTTTTAAGTCTTCCCATGGTGCTCAGCAAGACTATAATTTCTTCAACATGATCAGAGCCACCAACCTGTATTAAATCAAACATATAGCTTCATGCTACTATAGAATTTAAAAATTAGGAAGCATTTTTTCTTCATAGGGAGTGTGTTTTCTGAGGAAGCAGAAGGTTTATCTAAGCAGCAACACATTTACAAACTGATGATAGTGACCATGAAGCCAAGAATATTATTCTGCTGGTTTGTTACTTTAGCTGTAAGAAGGGCCACATCAGGAAGTCCAGTGACCAGCAAATAAGGACACAAATCACTAGCACTTAAGTAAAGTTTGTCCAAATTTCTGCACGCTAGAAGCAGTACTTCACTACCTCAAGCCTTCCTTCAGCTTGGTATTGTGTTTTATTAATAGCTGCCACCCACCTCAGCTTTGTAACAAAGAATAGTATTTTAAGTTTTCAGCCTTGTTTCTAACAAAATTACTAAGAAGTCTCTAAATTTCAATGGCAGTGCAAATTGAGCTCTTAAAGAACAGGTTTCCTATAAAATCTGCAGCTACCTCAGTACTCCAGCACAAAGAGGCTACGGTAATGGATTATCTCCCCATCACTGCATAGCTCAGGAGGGGCCAAATTGGCATACAACGCCATTACCTTACAATTCTCTTTAAATCAGCTTAAATAAGCTGCACTCCAGCATCATTTAAAAGCTCTAGAGAGAGCCCATCACAGACACGTGAAGGTGGTTAAATAAAAGGGGGACGATCAGGATTCAGAAACTGTTGTAAGAGGAAAAAACCCAGCACACGCTGTGGCAATCATGCATGACATTTTGCTGGTGAGATGGTATGGAGGTAAGACCTCCCCAGCACCAAACTGGAGTGCATTGCTTTTCAGGTTCAGGACCAGCGGTAAATGGATTTTCTCAATTTGAGGTGACAAAGCCACACAATTTCACTGAACTGAGGCCCATTCAAGAGGCATTCTTTGCCTAAAACTGCAGAGCAGAAAGAGATCATGTTATTCTCAGAATAAAAAAAGCACTCCGCTACACTGCTTTACTAGACCTGAAGATCTAAGACTTTCATCACAAACCGTATATTCAGGAGAAAGGGATAGACTGGATCCACGTACAGTGAGATTTCTGCATTGGCTTGAGACAGGAGGCAGCTCATGTGACAGCACAATCCCATTAGAGCCTACTCCTCCCCTGCTATTGTTCTCAAGTCTGTCTGCCAATCCCTATTAAATAAAATAATAATGTACTTTTCATTACATGCCAGCAGATTTCTGGCTTTCTGAACTTTTGACATATGCTCGATTCTTTGCCACAAAAGCTTCTAGGAGTGAACTACACCATTAGCTAAATATGAGCTCAAAGGATGGCAACCTTTATAATTTTATATAAGTGAGAACACAAGCCCTGCTTAGTTTTGGTAATCAACATTCTTTGCACGCTCGTAAATGAAGTGAAAAGAGCAGAGGGGAAATGGCATGCAACTGCAGTTTTATTTCATCTTAATTTCTTCCCTGACACCTCATTTTCAACTTAGGAAAATACACCACGCATTAATGCAACACAGATAACCCAACGACACAAGTCTGCCTGCCCTTCAGGAGGCTAGCATCGCCTGTAATCACAATGTCCAGGCCCTGCACACTGAAGACTTATTTACTGAACACTCTCCATGTATAAGTGGTCTTCTCCAAATGTGTTTGCCATCAGCAAACAAGCAGCTGAACAACTAAAACTGGGTGGTTTTTGAGGGTAAAGCATTTCTAGAGTAGAAAAGCCTCCCATGTAACACCAAGTATCTTGGAGATTCTCTCTTCAGCCTTCTACATTCAACCTGTGCTTGAAGATACAAGTTTTTGGAAAGCACAAGTCCAATTCTCCCCAAACCAGAAAGTTCAGCGTTTGGATTTACAGTACTCATCAACGACAGCAGTGGCTGTGTTGGTAATTTTATTGTGCTTTAACAGATCCCTCCCCGTCGGCATTAGAAGAAAAGATCCAGATAATTAGGGCATGAAGAGAACTGCAGATCTATAGTTGCAGCTCTTAGTTCCACCCTCTTTCCCAAAGAACTTCTTTATGGAAAATACATTCCCTTTGTCCTTTTATAAAGAGAATCTATGCAGAATTAATCATCTACATCTCCAAAATGCCACACATTTAGAAATAAATAAAATTAAAGCTACATAAAAGACTGCATTTCAATAGTGGTTAGCGTTCTCACAGTTAACCTGGCAAAAGTTCACACAGGAACATGTTTGTTTTTCACACTGAATGCAGAAGGTGAATGTTTTTATTCTGTTTGGTCAGTGACTCAGTAAACAGCTCAACCCCTCATCAGGCATGCTAACAGGAAAGAGGTGACCGTATATGAGATTCTGTAAGTAAGTTCTTGGATGAAATAAAAAAACCCCAAAACCCACAGTAAAAGCTAACTGTAAATGCTCATTACTTACACGTAAGATAATTCCAACCGTAACAATTTCTGCAAGCTGCTCTAAGTGATGGGCAATACAGATCAGGTTTATTTGATAAGAATACACAAACTGGGTACTACCCCAGATAAGGTGACCCACATTCACCTTCATGCAAACCTAACATGAAGTATTCTATCTTGATGTCAAAACCCAAAACCGAATTAAGGGCCCACCCAGATGTAGTGCCCGAAGGATACATTCCCACTGAGTCCAGAGTATTCAAGGACTGTGGGAGCTCTCAAGCACCTGGACATCACTTATCTGCAAGAAAGCAGCACAAAAATGCCTCACTACCCAAGTTTCTCACTAGCTGCAGGAGAAGTTTCCTTTCTACATTTGCCTTCTTTTGCATTTGTCTGTCAATTATTATTACTCTGTTGATAGTCAGGACTGTGCAACATCAGAGGCGGGAGTCCTTCGTAAGCTACCAGTCCTTCTAGTTGCTAGGCTCGAGATCTTACAGCTAAAAAAAAAAAACCATTAAAGATATCAGTAGCTTTCCAGGGTACAAAAAGTTATGACATCTATGGTTACAGCCTTTTTCAGTTGCTCACTGAAGGATCTTTAAGGGAACTGAGTTTATTTTTCCTCTTGCAGTGCCATCTGTATGAACCCAAGTTGCTTTTAGTCCTCTAGCTTCCCCTGAGAGGGACTGACCATTTGGTGAATAGATAGGGTTACTGTTCTTTAAAACATCTGTACTTCCCATTTCAAGTATCAACCTAATAAAAAAATCTAGAGAACAACATTGCACACCTCCAACAAGATGTTTAAAATACAATGACTTAAACAGGCCAATGGTTTGTGATAATAAATTGAAGATTATTTTCCCAGTTAAGGTAATCTAGAAATACTGCCTTTTGGCTAGAAACTTGGTGTTGAGGTACAGACATATCCGAATGCCGTATGAAACCAGTATAGTCAGGAAATAATAATAATAAATCCTCCCCTTTAATTGTTTGGTGTTGACAAGTTGGTGGGTCCAAAATTTATCCGGTAGGGATCAATACACTTACCTATCGTCCCTGTTTCGCAATAATCCTGAGTTCCTTCCTGGAATACAAGACAGTGTCTTTAACTCGGGAGCGGAAAGGGATCTGAGCATGGAACATCTATTTACAGGGACAGCCTAATGCTCACTGAGCCACAGAAGGAATAAGCAAACACTTCAATGTTGTGGGTATGTGTAACTAAAAATACTTAAAAGCAAAAATGATCCCATGGAAATCTGTTCAACAAGCTAAGAAAAAGGCAAAAATGAAGCACTGTTGCCTCAAGAATTACCACTGAGAAGACAAAACACTGCGGATAATATATGCCAAGCCGGTTTGCTGTAATTATCTAGGATACCATAATGTCTCCTCTTTCCAAGAAAGCCTACTGATTAGCCTACTTTTAAGAAAACTTTGTTTTTCCTAAAAAATTTATGTTAGCCTTTACATAACCTTGCTTTCTTGTCCAAAGAGTCAAAATATGAAACATCGATGTGCAACCTATTATGAAAAGCACAGCGTTGTTTGTTTGCTTTTTTTAACTTCCTTAAAATTTAGAATAGACTTAGAAATGAGCCTATCTTGAGCGATAATGAACAACAGAAGTGAGATAGTGTTGCTTATGCAAATTTACCTTCATTATTTCTAGGTAGTTTCAAGTTCACTTACTGAACACTGACCCAACAGGGTGACACACATTTCAGCACGACATAATGCTGGACAAGCAATTTTTTCCTTAAGCAAAGCATGATTGCTTCTTTGTTTAAATCCCTGTGCAACTGGAAATGAATGCTGGGTGATGCAGCAAGAGTTTGAAGGCTCATTTTCTCCAAAGCCTGCCTGAAGTTACTGCAGTGGATGCAAATTATCCAAGAACATAAATTCCTTTAAAAATAATCAGCAATACCGAGCAACCCCCGAATTCTTTCTACTGATGAGAAGCTTACGCCACCCTGTGTGTTCCCAAGACATTTTTCTTTCAGGTGACTCTTCTTGCACCCTTACTGATGACTCCTTCTAAATCAAGGAGGGGTGGTTGCTTTCCACAGGTTTGTTTCTTCTTCCACAGCATCTCTAGATGCTAGAAAAACCCTCAGCCTTGCCAACCTCATGTCAGTCCCCCTATTAATCACCCAAGGGTTTTAAACAGGAGTTGACATAATCCTACTGCATCACCAGACTGTAAGAGTGCGACACAAACAGGTCCTTCCACCTCCTAAACAGATGCATGTAATTGCACTCAAGTTTCAACCAAGTTGATGGAAAACTTCAGATGAAGTACACTGCTATCAGGTATCACGACTGTGCCACCAGCTCGGTCAAAGCAGCCTGTTTTCCCAATACAAAGTAAATGAATGAATTTCTGCTCTTAATTCTATTAAACCACAATTCACCACAGTACTCAAACAGAAACTGCCCTGCTGTGAGATTTCCTGTTAAGACTCCCTTAGTGAATTTACTTTGAACTACCATATCCTATACTTAATGCACAAAAAAAATCATACTCTGTAGTGCCATATTCTTGTTTTTAAGCTGTTGCTTCACTGCTATTTTGCAAGATCTCGTAGTCTACAGCACATCCTCCAGAAGTTATCAGTATTTTAATGTTTGTATTGTTAGAATTTATCACTAGGAATATCAAAAAACCTCCTTTGAGCAATTTCATCTCTAGATGAGCACAACACTGCTGTCTGCTGTACCTTTACATCTCATTTAGCAGCTTCAAACGGTCAAATAGATCAGGCTAACACATGAACTTTTATTATTTACTGTGCAGTATGAAGTATCATGGAGGTACATCCCTACCTTGGGACCGAAGCCAGTTCCACACAGATTCGCAATCTGGAATTTGGAAAGTGCTCCTTTTTTTACAATTACACAGCCCATTATTTCCTAGTCTGTTTTCAATAACTTGACAGAACACAGACTAAAGTATTAAAATGCACACACGTGGCGTATCATCAGTCTCCAAAGTTGTACTATGATAAAAGCTGATGCAAACTAGGAGCCGTCCATATCCATCTGTACTTGTTCCCAGTTTAGCAGCAGCCCATTCCTGCCTGTGGGTCATTCAAAACTGGGCTCCCTTGGTGCCTCCTTGAACTCCTTGATGAGTTGGGTTTTTTGTTTGTTCTTTTGGGTTTTTTAAATGTACGGTGGGCATAAGAATCTTAACCAGTGACATAAAATACCTATCCCTGGGGCTATAAGGAAAATAGATACACTGGGGAAATTCAAAGTATTGACCACAAATAAGACTGCTGCAATGAATATAAAAGTGATGAATTGTGCTATCAACACCTGTTTACCTGCTTGTGAGCATGATCATAAGAGTTGATATGGTTGTCAAACTCTTGATGCTTTTGATACTGCTTGTCACAGAGTTCACAGTAGAAGTTTGCTCTGAGGTCTTCCAAAGCCTTGGCAATTGCCTTTTCTTTATCAACATAATCCTGCAAAATTAACAAAAAAATGCTTCTGTTAAAATTTCTGTAAAACAAACTGGAAGATGATGAACTAGTCCTTTAAGGAAAAATAGCCCTTAAGAAAACCTTAGCATACACTGATTATTGTATTTATTAAGCTGACCTGTCTTTGCAAATTAAAAGGTATGAAGGATAACTTTGCAATACTACCAACCTAGCCTTGACCCAGTTTCCTAACATAGAACATAAACTTGTCATTAGCACAGGTATCAGTAAAAGGAGACTGCTTAAAAAAAAAAAAAATCTAGTGCTGATGGCAGGAAGGCAGTTGCGGCTGCAAAGGGGAGAGCCTGCTGGATCATCTGAGATAAAAAGAGAGGTTCAAAGCCTCAAGCTAACACATAAACAAACTGGCAGCTGCCTGCTCGCATAAGATGCACGAAATACGCATCAAACCAAGGAAGATCACTGCTTTTGGAACAGAATCTTAGAACTTTAAATGCTGATACTTCCTCCATTTTGAGTGCTAACAGATGTCTGCTTGATCTCAGTTTGCCTGCAATTCAATAGGGAGGCACACAGATCTGCGGCTGGGAAAGCACAGTTCAGACACCGTTGAGCCTATTTCACTTCTCTGTAATTTTACAGTCAGTGAAATCTTCCCAGGAGCAATGCTGTCCATTAAGCTGAGCTCAAATACAGTGATTACACTGGGAGTGGGTACAGGTAGTTCCCATTTAATAAAAGAGGGGGAGAGAGATCGCCTTAGAGGTTGCAGACAGTATTTTTTTTCCTTACATAATTCAACATTTGTATAGGTGCAAAACCAAACCTCCAAGCAAAGGTGAGGTGTCTACATTGGCAACGGTCACGTCCTCCCCACTTTTGCTATATGGAAAAGTAGCAGCTTTTGGATTGGCAGTGGCAAAAAGCTCCGGGACTCGGTGGAAATCCCAGTCCCTCAAGTGGCTGCAATGGCTTGAAGTCCCAGTGCCTGGAAGTGCTGTGCTGCTCCGCGAGCCCTGGCACAGCCGCAGTCGATGCAGACCTGGAAGGGCTCAGCAGCCGAGGGCAGGAGGCTCTGAAACACTGATGCCAAGACACATACTAATCTCAGGGCTAAGCAACTTCTTCCTCTAGCCAGGTCGTTTCAATTGCAATCCCACCAGCAAAATTAATAAAACATCGCCGCTCTTTACAAGCAAGCTGGGGAAGGTTTACTTTAACAAGATGGAAGCACTTATGCTGATACAAACTAAAAAAAAAAAAAAAAAAAAAAAAGCTATAAATGTATTACGAAGCATGCTGTACTACCATCAGCATACCCCATATAGCTATTTACCATATGCATTTCAACTGGAATAAAGAGAAATTATATAAGAAAAAACAGCCTAACATTTGAGAAAAAACACACTCAAAGAGTTTAAGAGTTTCTGTCTTCAACACAAGCTTCTTATGGGAAATTTCCTTGCATTGGCAAGAGGAGCTAGCAAACATTTAAAAAAAGATACACTATGAAAGCTTTTTTCTTTTTATTTAAGATCTTGTTCAAGGCAATATGGTTTATCTCCCAGTTACCACATCAAAATTACATTAAAATAATATTGCTGAGCATGTTTTTCTATAATGCAAAATTCATGTAAAAAATTTCAACACGGGGGGGGGGGGGGGGAGGTGTCTGAAAAATTCTATTGCTAAAAGGTTTGTTTTCAATTTAAAGCACTGTTCACCTTCTAAATAATAATAATTTAAAAACAAAAATCTATTTCAAGTTCCTGCTTCCATCTATTACCAGAGGCCCTTGTTAAGAAGAAAAAAAATCAACAAAACTATCTAGAGCTTTCAGCCTGAAGCAGGTCCCCAGGAAGACAAGAAAGGAAAACAGAGCAGTGTGAGATCCACAGAACAATGACATTTAAGGTTCCTCTGAAACCCTGAACAAGCTTCCTGCGCCACGTGTAGGTTTTTTTTCCAGAAAGCATCCTGTGGCTAAACAATGAAAACACAGCCATTTGAGTGATCAGAATCTATACAAAAGAAGGGAATTAAAGAACATTTCTTGCTTGCTTCTTGGTTGCAGAGTTATCTGAAATTCCTTTGAGACTCACTGAATGGCTAATCAGGATGCAGCCACAGTTGGCAATTACATAATGGACTCCTGCAGAGCAATGAAAAAAATTAGGCTTGCAGAGATTTTCACAGATTAATACAGAAATGCAAGAGCCTAGCGATAAAAGCATGCTAATAAAAACACATCCGAGTTGGGAGGGACTGCTACCGCTCCATAGAGTTCCTGAAAAAAAAAAAAAGTCTGTGCTGAATAGTGGCAGGAAGACAAAACAGTCTGAGAGCAGCGCACGTTCAACTGCATTTGAAGACAATTGCAAAACCCACGAACTTTACCATAAATCGCACTGCAGACCTGAGACAAAACATCATTACATGCAATTCACACAAGAGCTCCTACCAACCACTCTGAAACGAAGAAATACTTTGTACTCGACAGCTGCTGTCTGAAGATGCCCAGCACGGCAGCTGGGGGTTTGCTGCAGAAAGGGATCGAGGCTTTCGGCCACACGCTGCCCGAGAACGGCCAACGTCACGGCCAAACCTTCCCTTTGTAGCGGGTGAGCAGCATGCCACCCAGCAGGACATTAAAAACAACAAAAAGGAGAAACGTCTTCAAGGAGAAGGTGCACCTGGACGTAGAGGAACTGTTCAGCACCAGCTGCATAAGCCCATTTAAGAGCACACTTGTACTTTAAAGTGTGCCAGAAGAGATCATTAACTGCATGCAGCTCCAAACTAATAATTAGCTTTAAAAGTAATTACAATGGCTTTTATTTTTAAATGAACAAATATACCAGCAATTCACTTGCCAAGCAAGTCAAGGTCCCAACTTAAGAAAAAAAAAAAAAAATCAGGAAAGGAGGCTATAAATTTTTGTAGCTGAATAAACCGCCTGCAGTATTAACTGTTGAACCGGTGAAATGGAATTTTAGATTCGCCATGGTTATATTTAATTTTAATGGAACTGAAACTACTTTTCCATTATTCCTCAAAGAATTAAAATTTATGCAAAACTGGCACTTTATTCTAATGTCTAGGGCTCCTCTTCAACCCCGGTACTTCTCAAATCTCAGGACAATTAAACAAGCAGGCTTTCCTAAGACTTGATGTACTTTACAGGCTGGTAAGCAGAAGAGTGGATTAAAGGACTAGCAAAGACCATGTCTCCACAGAGAACTCAGTTACAGCTAATCCAAGTATGCTCCAACATGTCATGCTCAATGCCAACACGATGGCCTATTTTTATCATTAAAAAAGATAACAGTCTTTGGCTTACAAAAAACCCCACAGGTTTTGTAAACCCTATGGAAATACAGAATATATGTGTGTGTATATATATTCTTTTAATGCTGCCTAAGAAATTCTTCCAAAGAGATACAGCCCATCCATTTCTCAAACCTGGAGCCATTCGTACCTTTCCAAAGAAAGCAGGATTTATGCAACAATACATAACGCACTACTTACTGCTTGCTCAGTAACAACAGAAGATCTACTGCACTTCCAGCTGATAACTGCCCATCTAACATTTGCATCTGCAGATTTTGCATTGACAACGTGGCAGGTTCACTAGAAAAATTTGGCAGCCCTGGGTCTAGGGAAGGAAATGTTCTGCTTATCCTAGGACTGTTCTTTCCAGAACAGGAGCAAAGCACACAGAGAAAGCCCTGCTGCTATCCTGTAGCTCTTAAGCAGCTAAACAAACATCAAGGTTAATTCCAGGAAGCGAATAACCAGTTCATTAAAATATAAATAATCTCAACAATGACAAAAAAATCAAGAATACTTAATTCCTACTACCATTACCGCAGCCCAACGAGAAGAGTTCTGTCCTATCAGAACAAATCCTCTCCCATTCAGCCCACGAGAACTTTGATGTTAATGCCCCCATTTCAGTACCTTGTATTTCTGCCTCAGCTCCTCGGTGTCTTCTTTCTCCACCTCCAGTACACGCCTCCGCTCAGTGGCATCTTCGGCGTAGTCGAGCTTTTTTATTTAAAAAAAAAAAAAAAAAGGAAAAAAAAAGAGATGCAATTTGTCCCATAAATACTTTGCACTACTGAGACTGCCAGAATGTGTAATTTTAAAAAGATGAGGTTTGAAACAGAATCTTTGCATATTGTACTTCACTTTCCCTCTTTTGTCATCCCACAGCGTAACCCATAGGCAAAACGGTTCATTAATCCTTCCGAGATGGAGGCTCCCGGCAGGCCTGTCCACTGCGGGCAGCAGCCTCAGCTTTGCGGAAGTGAAATTGCAAAGCCCAAGAATTTTGGATAGCATCCAGACCTCAGAACTCAGGTATCCATGGGTAAACAGAGTATGTATTTTGAGAAGTGTTTTCTTGCTGTGTTGATTTAAGAGCAAGTTTTTCTTTACCTTTGATGCGCGAATTCTCACTTTTAAATTTCTTTCCTATCAACTCCCCAAGAGCCATGCAAGGAGTGACAGGGTACAGGGCAGGAGCCAGAGGCGGGCAAGCTTACCTCCATTTCCATCCGCCCCATGCCCATGACATCGTACTTGACGACGATAGGGATGGGATCTGTCCTCCCTGTAAGAGGAACACACACACAGGCGGTCAGCAGCCGCTCTGTCGCCACAGCTCGCTTTACACATTGGGTTTGGGTGGTTAGAGATCTTGCCTTGGAGTGCAGAGACCAGAAAGCTACAGTGAACCAAACACAAGCCATTCTCACAGCTTACAGCCAAACCTGCTTCTCAGCTCCAAACCGGTTACAGTTAAATGCACCCTGAGTGGTATAAATGGTATTTTCTGAACATTAACTGGTCACGTAAAACATACTCGTGGTTAATGTTCAACCATGACAAGTCCTAGGGCAGGGCTGTTAACAGGACTTGAGAAATGAACCTTCTCCTCAATGCTTCCACATCAGGCAATACATTTTCCTCATCTTCTGATGCAAGTGAAAAAGCTATTAAATACATTTTACTGCTCTACCACATCAATAATTGATTAGGACTTTCCTGTAAAAGATGTGGAAGCCTCCCTCCCCCCAACTTTTGTCCCTTCCCAAGAGTAAGGAAAGCTGACCGAGAAGCGTGGCACAGAAGCCAAACTTCTTTCATCCAAAACGACCGCCGGGTCCAGGCCAGGTGGTCAAGCACCTGCTTCCCCAGCTCCCGCGGAGAGATGCTCTAGCACTCGCTGTGTCATCTGCAAGCTGTGAAAAGGACTAGTTGCGAAGAAAATTGACTTTGAACTAATCAAACTATGCTGGAGATTTTTTTTTTTAAAACATATCTTTAATCCACTCATAACCAGCCAAACAAAGCAAAATGGGGCAGACAAGCACTTTACTACCACAGCTTTTTTTTTAAATTATTATTATTTTTATTTTTACATCACAACTCGCGCTGTTCGTTGTGATGTAAGCCCACTGAAAAAGTACTTACCTTATCCGGTGCATACCTTGAGTGAAAAAACAGAATGTTTACTTCCCTTATTATTGCTCTTGTTTTGGTGTAAACAACTGTTTTG
Source organism: Mycteria americana (assembly GCF_035582795.1). Classification (NCBI taxonomy): domain Eukaryota; kingdom Metazoa; phylum Chordata; class Aves; order Ciconiiformes; family Ciconiidae; genus Mycteria; species Mycteria americana. Next base: position 5,573,556 of record NC_134386.1, read on the forward strand.
TTATACACACATACACATATATTATACCTTTGGGCTAAAAGATCTACAGGTTTTAATCATGCCAAAAATATTCCATTGCCATCCACATGCGCAAAAGGCTAAAGTCTTTAAAACTGCCTCAGAAAACCTGTACAGGCATCAGCTTCTCTCTTCTCCAATATCAGCTTTCTCCGACTTCTGCAAAAGCGGCAGTCCACAGATCTCAGACTCCACGGAGTCCTCAAAGGGAACCTACTCTGGTCAGACTTGTGTCTTTTTAACTCCTCAAGTACAGAGGCATGTGTTTTTCTTTCAGAAACAAGTCAATTTAATTAATCGCTTTATGGTTTTGTTTATACACCCATAAATTTGACAGGCATATAGCCCCCAAGTCCAAAAATAGTTAGCACACCGATCCAAAATAGTATTTTGAATTGAGCTTTCGTTTGGGTGTTTTAAGTGTTCTCTGTTTGAAAATGTTTCTCTTACGCCCAATGGTATAATAAAGTAAGCAGTGACTGCAATTTTTAGCAAAAGGACCAAATTAAAGACAGGTTATAAAAATGACTTCCTAAGTGCAATATCACTTTCATAACGTCTCAGCCAGGGATTTACTGGTAAGTGGTGAACCCAAATGGAATGGCTGGCAGCAACCGCCAACAATTTATATTCATTTTTTTCAAGCTTTTTTCTTTTTGGTTTGGTTTTTGGGTTTGGTTTTTTTTTTTTGTTTTGTTTTGTTTTTTGTTTCTCCAGCAATCGAGATCTTTCGATGCAGCCTCATTGCCCTGGTAAACCCCTGTGTACAAACAATGCATCAGTACTTTTGCCTTCTAAGGCAGTCAAAGTTTGTTGGTTGTTTTTTTGTTTTGGTTTGGTTTTTTTTTTCAAAATCTATTTGGAAATTGCAGTAGCAAGTGCTAGTGCCCATCATGTTGGGGAAAAATCAAGTTTGGACAGTATTAGAAATTTATGTTTAAACTGATTTTGGCAGTTCTAACACAAACAGAAACATCCCTTCTTAGCAATACCCTTTAATGAACAAGGATCAGACAAGTGTGCATAAAGAAAGGAAAGGAAAGGAAAATGAAAGACCAAGCAGAAGGATGATGGCTACAACAGAGAAAGTAAGCCTAACATATTGGTGCACTGATGACAAAAGGAGTAATTCAGTCTGAAAATAAAAAATTACCACTGCTAAGTTTACCATCACCACAACAAGTCCAGGATCATAACGCTGTAAAAAAGAAACACCATTTGTTAGGCAGAAACCATTAGGGGCAGAAAATAGGCCGTTTGTAGTAGGCAGGTAGGATGGGTTAAAAAAAATAATAATATGAGGCTTCTTCCTCACCCCTCCACCCCATCACCATGCTTTGCCCTGTGGAATCAGGGAGCGGGTAGACTTTGCGCAGTTGTTTTTTGTTTTCAGAGCTGCGCTCGAAACCTGAAATTTTTGGGTGTTGGAAGAGGTTGAGCTCCTGGTGATGGCCCAATTTAAAAGAGGTACTGAGGCACATTTAAGCAGGCAGTTTAAAAAGGAAACAAATCAGGATCTTAAGGCAATTACAAATATTTTGGGTCAAAAGGAGCTCTGTTTTCAGGTAAGAGGAGCATATTCAATGCGAAAAGCGATGCCTTTGTTTTAAACTTAACCATTATTTCATTACGAATGAAATACCACAGCAGCCGGCCAGTGCAGCCGCCCAGCGTGACATCCAGCCGACAAGTGCCAAGCCTGAGCACTTTGAGCACGTAACACGGCTACGGGCAGCAGTGCCCATCCCCGCCACCAAAACCACGGCTCTGTCCGGGGCAGCAGGACACGCTGCCGGGCAAAGCGCTGGGCGGTGGGTCATCGGGGCCGGGGGAGCCTCGCTCCGTGTCCGTGGAAAGCCACTACAGCTGAGGGAAAGGAGCGGGGTCTGTGTTGCCAGAGGGCCACCTCTCACCCCGCTGACTGCCAAGCAGGCTGGGCGGAAGATGGAGAACAGCCAAAGGGGAAAATGGGACTTTTTAAGTTAAGCTCTTTAAGTTCTCCTTTTAAAGAATTTCCTCAAGAAAATTTATTCCAGAGCTACTGTGCATGACAACAGGACCTTTACTAGCATGTAAACGAGGTTCTCAGACATTGCAGGACTCCCATGTTTAGGGCTCCTGCTGCCCCTTTTCGGGTACACTGACACACTTCGAAGGGAAAAACTGAGCTTTCAAGAAAGGGCAAGAATTCCCACACTCCATGCCACTACTATGCAGGGTTGCAAGCACTGCCACATCGATAGCTAACCCCCACACACAGTAAATCATGCAGAACACACAAAGCTGTGTCCGTGCCCCAGCCCCCTACACCCCAGAAAATCTATTTTCTTTCTGAACCAGGTCACAAACTCTTTCCTTTACAGACTGGTGACATTACACAGGCTACAAACCCCAAAGCAGAGAGGGTTATTGGATAAAACACTTCCACACAAGGGGAAAACCTCCATGGAGAGGACAAAGCATAAACTTCCAGCAGGATGGTAAAAAACAAACAGCTTACACAAGTTGCACCTTAGAAAATCCAATCTCATAAAGTGAATTAAGTTTGTAATTATTTCCTTAATTCAGAGATGAAATGAGATTTCAAAACTGAGCGGATATACTTGTTTTGCTTTCCTCTTCCTAAAGAAATGGGGAAACCTTTCTCCCAGCTTGTGAAAAACTGCTCACCCCCAAATACACCCCGACAGCCGCCCCCCTTCCCAGAGCCCTGCGCCGGCTCAGAGATCTGCCAGCGGCAGGAGGAGGCAGACTGCAGGCAGCACCTGGCCAGGCAGCCTTCTCCAAATTCACCCCTTTTTAATTTGTGCAAAGTTATTGGATACGAGCAAATACTTTGCCAGCAGTGCTGTAAATTAACAAATCTTGGGAAAAGAGTTAATCCTAACGCTTCAGGGCTTTAGTATCAGACACCAAGTCATGCTGCACACGGAGGATTATCGTTCCACGGCTGCCAGCTGCAGGGTGCGTGCTCCGTCTCTGGACACAGCGGGTAGATGCTGCTCTGCTCTTCGGAACGGGACACTGCACCAGATGGACCTGCCATCTGAGCCCGTCTAGAAACGCTGGCGTTGTCAACACTAGTGCACATTTTATCTTTCTTTTTTAAACAGTCAAAACAGAAAACAGTTTTCATCAATAATTAGCAGATTCAGAAGAACTCCTCCCTCCAGCAGTATCATGCACTGCAACAGATACAAGAGACGTTTCTGAAGGTCTGTTTAACGACAGAGAAAGAACAGGATGCTCCCATTGAAAAAAAGATGTACCCCCACAATTATGCGTTAACATAATTCAATCAAATATATTTCAGTGCATCACTTATGCACAGCATGTAAGCACCAGAGAGGTAACAGAACAGTCTTAATCCCGCTCACTATGTTGACATCTTAATAGAAATTCCTCCCAGGTACAAGCTTTGTGGGATATAATCCTAGAGGACTGATTGATATCACTCTTCATCAGAGGAGAATTTCATGAACTAAGCGTCTCAGGAGGATACAAACAATGGGACGTGATCTCATTGAGCACAGAGGATTTTTACTTATTCACTATCTTTATGCTACAGCCGAGAACAAAACCACAGTAAGAGACAACCTTCTAGGAGGTTTTAATTGCTCTTGCAAAGGGACTGCTGCAGAGATTAGAAACACGGCTGTGTGAAGGCAGCGCTGGGGAGCTTCATGATCACGTCACTGGATTTGCTGTGGTGGGTAAGGGTCAGTTTGTTTAGCCACCTGCGGTACAAACCCCTCTGCGGGCTGTGACAGGTAATAGGTGCCTGGAGCCAGGTATCAACACCCACAGCAATGCATCACAGATACAGGACCTGATCGCCATTCAGCTCCACTGTCTCTGCGCAGATGCGAGAGACGGAGGAGTCACTGTGGTCATGGATGAGTTTCATTTTCAAAGATTAGGATTTTGCAAGCTCTCAAAACTTTCCTGGGTCTATTGCATGTTTTGATAGCCCAACAGCTGTCACACTGAAAATTCAGACTCCTCATTCAGTACATCAAAAGGGGAGAGATGAGGAAATCCAGTAATTTTTACTGGTGAACAAGCCTTGGCATGCTCTGTGGTGCTCCTTGCTGGCTAAAAATGAAGGTACATTATCAAGCTTGTTCTGATTGCTGCAAGAAGCAAACAAACAAACAAGGGCAACCTTTTCTCCCGCTCTCCTTTGGGACTTAGATTTGCAAGCTCATCCTGTTTATGTCAGATTGCTGGAAGGGGTCACAAACAATCAAGAGATTCAAACGAAGTCTGAAATGTCTATCATCCTCAGCGACAAGCATCACGTCCCAGTGAGGAGAAACTGCTTTCCAAGTACACAAGAACTGCACTGTGAACTTAATCCTTACTAAACAGGAGAGAAATGACAAGCAAAAGACAAGTTGCAAACACCCCAGCCCCCTGGAAAACTTCAAACAGGAGCTCAAAACTTCATAGACACACAAGCCAAGGGTGACACTTGCAGAAAACCAAGCAGAGCTCCCTGAACTTCTTGCAAGGGAAGGCACATAGCGGAATCTGGGTCAAAAAACATCCCTAACCCAAATGATGATCGGTATTAAAGAACAACATGGAAGATGTTAACGAGCAAGAACATAAATCTTGGCTGATCTAGAATAGAAATCAGAGATAAGAGTCGCTGTCTTACTTCATCTCGGTAAGTGGAGAGGGCTAAAGAGCCCTGTCTGATTTAAGGCTACACTGCAAGAGTGGGGCAGGTTGTGCCTGGCCATGACTACTTGCTTCCCATGCACACATCTTTCACAGTTTAATAAAACTGCTCTAACATTATAGGACACAAAGGGCAATAAAGCCTGATACTAAGCCAAGAGAAGGACGTCTCTGTCACAATAAACATGTGTCACCGAAAGAATGAGTTCATTGACTACACACACTCAAGTAACCCATAAACTTATCACCCGTAATCGAAGGAAGGATCTTGCGCATTCGAAAGCGAACAAGGGGGCAACTGCTTCCCCCAAAGGAGGCTGAGGCATTAAGTAAACCCTTCCTTTAGGTCTGCGGTCTTGTGGATTTCAACATGGTAATGAAGATTGGTGTGATGATAGCTGACTTTCAAAGCCGCATTACCCAGGTTTTTCAAAGCTAACTTCACATGAAAATATTAGTCTTAAAACTATTGCAATGATTTATGATGCAAACATAAGTGTGGAAACGTTAGTCTATGCCAGAATTCAGGTTCCCATGAGGACATGTTAAGATACAAGAAGATAAGATTGTGTTCACATCTATTTCTTGGGTAAGACTGCCAAATCATTCCATACTTCATGAATAAAGGCACTGTTAAACGTTTTTATCGTTCTCTTCCATATTTTCTTCTATTTATTAGAAAGCTTCAAAACCCAGAAAGAATATTCCTCATTTCCTCATGGTGTTTTTCTCAGATGCTCATTGTTCCATGTTCTCAAGGCCTGACAAACATCTACTCTGCCTGCCTTTGTGAGATCAGAGGATTTAACAAATGGAAAAATATATATTAATATATTAACTGTAAGCCATTTGGCGAACTGGTGACAGAGCCAGGATTCAAGACCTCTGCAATTCAAACCCTGAGCTTATTTCTCCAAGCCGCAGCTGCCAAGTGATCACATTTGCGACTGATCTCAGTTGCTCAAGTGGTCAAAGCTCTGCTTATTACTCCCCACAGGTCTAACGAAACCGGCATCCAGAAAACACAGTGTGCATCACCTGCGGCCACCTGACACAGTCTTGGAACACTGACTCTTACTGAGCTTGATCTCAGAAATGAAAATTATCACAGAGGCTGCCAGAGAATGGATATTTCCTGCCGTAGCCACAGGATCACTTCTTCACTTGCAGGCTCTCCTCCTCTCCGCACATCTTCTAGCATTTCTTTCAGATGGTTCTGTTCTTTCACTCTACTCAGCCTTTATACCAAGAGGGAAAACAAGAGCTTGTCTGAACAGATTTAGTGAAGAACATGCCAAATAAGAACTGTGACATAGTATAACTGAAGGGGGGGGCGAGTGATGACTATATTTATCACAGAATTTGCAAGTCAGAGCAGAAATCCAATTGTGCTTTTTTTTTTTTAATTGAAAATCATGCAGCAAAAATACAGTTAGAGGAACTGAATTCTAGCATTTTTCTAACAAATTTGATATACCTGACTTTGCTACCTTGTTAGATAATTTATACATTCGTGAAAGGATAAGAATAAAATCAAAGTTCTATTATACACACTTGTAACTGCTGCTGTCTATGTGTCACCAGTACAATTTATACCACGAGTTTGCAGCACACCTTGATCAACAGGAACAGCACTGTCTTGACAATTTGTAAAGGGTTTATTGTTTTTAGCCTGAGTGGAAGAGAAGCAGCATCCAGGAAGGAGTTCTCAGCTTTACATGGCACTGCCAAGAGCTCCCATGACACTGAGCGTGGCTCTGACTGCAGGCAGCCTGCCTCCTCCACAGCAGCATCACGTTAGTATTGCTGCTCTCCAGGAAGAGTCAACCAGCCTTTCAGAACAGTCATGCTGAAATGATGCCAAAACTTTGCTAAAAACATAAGCAAACAAAAAGGAAGTTAATACTAACTAGGAATAGGAATCGGGGAACAGAAGGCATTTCTTTTGGACCAAAGTAAAGCCACTGCTACTTCAACTAACTGCCCCAAAAGGGACCTCCCATTCCTAAACATAGCCACTTGCTGCTTCTGTTTTCTGAAAAACTGAGATAACCCTGGTACTAGTATAAACAAATACCCCGCAAAGCATTTCCATCTACCTTGAAACTTAACTTTGTTTCACACTGAGTAACACTTTCATCACAACAATAATCAAGTGATGAAAGGGCTGCCTCAGACCCCTACAGACAACAGAGGAGCAAACTTACATAAAGTTTCAAGGCTCAATTCCAGTTCTACATGAAAACTCCGTATTATCTAAACTATTTGATTCAACAACATAAATACTTAAGAGTAGCTATGCCGTGACAAAAACACGTTGTCTGTTGCCATAGCAAAATACTAGATTCTGATTCACTTCTTGGAGATATCACAAAAGACCAGGATAATCCCAGTCTTGGGAATACTGTGGGAACATGAATTAAATCAATGCTTTTAAACATACCAAATTAATTACATGCTACAGACTGCATGTGAAGGGAGACGGCTGGTGGTGTAGGGAAACTTAACTGCTTTCTGTACAGGTGTTGGAGCAATTTTTAAAGTGTCAAGGCTGCAGTCAAACACATTTCCGTAAGAGAGGACTTTAAAAAGGCAAATCAGGATAAGTGTGTTGAATAATTACAGCTACTACCCACTACTCACAGGGCAACTAGCCAAGTATGCATTCTACCTGTCCACCAAAGCTGGTCAATCCTTCCTGCGAGTCCCTTCTGTATGAGCAGTAAACACCAGACAAACCTTCCTAACTGACCAGTCTGCACTCTCCAAACGGCCTCTATTTGCAGCAGACCATCCCTTCAGGGCTGCCCACCCTCCTTCCCTCCACAGCCCCTGCCACAACAGAGGAAGCAGCGGGATAACCATGAGAACAGGAGGATGGTTGTGAATTAGCTCAGCGATATCAGAGATGGGGGCTTTAACTACCCCTTAAAGCCCGCCTGCTTGCTTTTAGCTATCAAGTCTACCCTGGCCAGATTTATCAGACATTCCCCACCACACACACGCTGTAGTCCTGACCTCATCCCAGAGAGCCATCCAGTTCTTTGGCTGTGACTCCTCAAATGAGCTAGATGACCAATTCAATAGAGCCAAATTAAAACATCAGCCGGTCTGAAATGCTAGGTCATTTCACTGTGTCCCCTATATGTTATCTTCTTTCTGAGTGCACCAAATGAAGTCACATATTCCTGTGTTTTCTGGCAAAGCAAGTTAATAGCCTTTGTCTTTCCTAAGGATAGCATTCACCTACTCTGTTCAGTTTTCCCTGATCTAATTAAATGAGATTAAACTACTGGCGTTTGTCTTGCACCTATACCTCTAGAGTACTATTACCTCATATTAAACACACAAGTCCAAAAGAGAAAACAGAAGTTTTCAGCACAATTTTTTTTTTTTTTAAACAAGACTTGTCAAAAAATTGACAACACAGGGAAAACGTGAAGCGCTTATAAAAATGTTTTCAAATATATGATTAAAGTTATACCACTTCTGCATGTCAATCTCTCAATGCTTTTCATAATAATACCTTAACTTAATATGAAATACTTATTCCAAGAGAAATCATTAGAGTATTTGAAGTCAAGATTTCACTCAGCCCTCTCGTTCCCCTTATGACTCTTATGTAACTCCTCTGATTTATCCTCAATCCTCACTCTCATTTAGCACAGGACTTCACATGAAGGTCAGACAGCGTTTTTAACCACGTCTTTTGCTAGTTTTACTTTTTCAGTAGACCACAGAATTCTAGATTATTAATTACATGTGTTCCCCTCCAAAAAGAAAACAGTCTACCATCACCATTTTCTCATGTGTTAGAGCACAACCATCACACAATTGCTATAGAAAAGTGGTTCCCCAAACCATACTTTCCAGACTAAAAAACATGCCTGTCAACTGGCAACCTCCTCTTCTCCTTTTCATATTCATTGGCTGTTCGCAAGTTGAAGCATCATTTCCAAATATAACATAAGTTGTTTGTGGAAAAAAATGTGAAAAACATCAGGAGAAGAGATGAGCAGAGGAATGACTCTGCTGAATTCATTATGAGCTTCTCCAAACCATTCTAGCACTTGCATGGTCAGAGACGACAGCACTATCCCTATCTGATACTCCACTCAATACGCATCTAAAATAAAACAAAAGATGCAGATGTGTTACAGGCAGAATACAGCTTCTCTTATGACAGCTACGTCAGTAAGGACATGGATTACTTGCTTTCTTATCCAAATGGCTCAGCTCTTCCACCTGCTATGATGGTTAACAAGAATTACACCACATGGCAGCAGCCCCGGTAGGTACAAAACTACTCTGCTTCTGAAATTTTGCAGAGAATGAGCCAATCTACTGGGTGCCTTTGTACTACAACAGCAGATTTTTACCACCAGCAATTGGCAAGTGTGAATTTTAGGCTATTCCAGCTACCATCCAGAGAAACAGTTCAGTACTCTCACCACTGGATTATATCCACAGTGGGTAGTTAACGGAAGGGAAGCCATCACAACGGTACGGTCCTGCAGCGTGAAGTTCTTCCTGAACAACAACGTAACGGCCTTACTAGAAGAAATTAGCGTTTATGATTGGCAAGTATAATGTAGCATAACTTTTAGATTCACCAAAACTAAGGAGGGAGCCCCAGTTCAGATTAACATTTCGAATTAAAAGCTACATAAAAACAAGCACACTGAACTCATTAACTTCCTTTTAAATTAAAGTCAACTGAATGGAAAAAAAGATGAATGCAATACCAATTCCATATATGTAAACCAGGATTTAGGTTTTTGAGGGTTTGTTGCAAAGGCCCTCTGCAGGAGGTCAGATACCATATCCACAGCTAAAGACTACTTGAAGTGGTTCTACTTCTGCTGTATCTCTTAACTGTAGGCTGTTTAAGATTTTAGGCTCAGGCACAGCATGAAGCAAGTAGAGTTAACAACAGATGCTCTGCATGTGCTATTCTTACATCTCTTTTGAAATCTCTCCTGGTCTTCTCTGAGCAAGAAGAGAATGTGGAAGAGGGGAAGAACTTTTTTGTTTTGCTCTTCCATTCTCAGTGCACATCAAGTGACTTCACTCTTTAGACTCCGAGAATAAGATTAAAATTGGATGCAAATGTTTCCTTCCTGGCAGTTTATATTTGGATTTTGGGATGATCTAAGATTCATGTAAAAAGGTCACTGGATAATGAATTAAACACTCCCAACATGAACATCATCAATGCCACAGGCAATAGGCACAGGCTCTAGCTGCTTGTGACTGAGAGGGAGCACCCTTGATGTCTTTATGTTGAGCAGAACTGGAGCAGCAGCACTCCTCCACATCCTCTGCCTCCCCGGCGCCTCAGCCAGAGAGGCTGTTTGTCTGTCTGTCAGGCGGACAGGGCGCTGCTTTCCTTCTAGAAGGTGAAAGGCACTATACAATTCCTGCACGCTCTCCAAAGCCTACATTAGGAGGTTCCAGCACCTACCTGGGTTAAACCAGACAGGCTATTTTTACTCCTGCATTTCTATTAAAATGCAGGAGACACAGGAAAACCCTCACAGCCCATACCCACGATTTGTCTGTAGCTTCCAGACAGTTCAAACCACCAGAGCTTCAATAATACGTGAGAGAGATGGTACAGATTCAACACTTCGAAATGCAGAAAATCTAAATCTGGACAAGTATCCAAATCCAAATGCCTGATCAACCCCACGGGCAGCCCTAGTTCTCTCGCCCTCAGGACACAGTGAAACCACCCTCTTGCCTCAAACTCAAGACTGTACAGTCATCTGCTGTTCATTCCATCACGTCAGTGCCTGCAACACCACATGGCACAGGGCCCCTTGGGGCTGTGCTTTTGAATCCAGCTGGGGCTGGGAGAGGGCTTTAGCTTTTTTCAAGTCTCCATGTTTCCACATTGGTGACGCACAGAGCAATATGGGGCACCCGAAAGAGAAAACAGACCAAATTACACATCCAGTGAACGCCATGCCAAAGCAGAAGCCCAAGAGGTGACAACTACAACCACGTCCTGAGCTCTGGCACCAGCACGGGACACGAGAGGACTGTAAGATGCCATGCATTAACCAGAGGATTTCAGATGAAACCATGTTAGAGGAAGCAAGAAGCATTAACCACCAATGCGGTCCTGTCTGAGAAGTTAGAGTGCCTTAGTCCAAGAGATTAATATGCATTCCCAGAGTTCAGAGAACTCGTTACCTCTTGACAGTCCTCCACAGCACAGAAATACTTATCTCTCTAATGGGCTCACTGTAGGGCCATGGAAGTCCAATTACAAGCTCCCAGGTCTTCAGACTAAGGGTATGGGAACACGAGTAAGTTACTCGGAGGAACTCAGGGTGCGCTTGAGTTTCAAACACTTGAAGAGGTTTCTACAGAAACTGCCTGGGCACACAGTCTCGTGCCTGCTGTAAATACTGAGCACCTCGCTCCCAGTATCACGGGCAGACACTGTGTACGCAGGCAGTTCATAAGGAGTAACTGATAGGAAGCACTACCTTCAGTTTTTCTCAACGTAACATGGCTGTGTGCTTTCACCTTGGCTAGGACCTCTGCAGAACAGGAACTACTGGTCAGGGGAATGGCTAAAGCCACCCACATGCGCTGGGCAGCATTGGCTCAATTGAAATCACAGGATTTAGTGTGATGGGAAGAATTTAGGCTCGAGACAGCATGAGGACTAGGTGCATTGGTTCAACTAGCACTACAGTGTCTCAAGGAGATTTGCTAAATCCCTGACAAATAGACTGCTGGGGAACAGAAATAAGGCAAACCCGTGAAAGCCCTCTGGAGAAACTAGAGGTGAGCCTCTCCCATCCATGAGAACCTCTGCCACCACTTTCAGTCTTCAGTGGGCCCTTTTACTCGCCTTCTAATGGCTTCTGACACCACTGTGAAACATGCACACAGATCATCGTAACTAGCTTGTATTTTTAATTCTTTTAATATCAAAGCATCCAGCCAGCAGAATATCATTATAGTTTTAGAAGCTGCACAACTACCTGTTAGTAAGTAGGCAGTTAATTCACCTCCCTCCAAAAAGGCCAAACACGGTGATTCTTACACGTACACGACACACACACATCATGTCTAACCTGTACCAATAAGTGAGGCAGCAGCTTCCACTTGCAAATTGCTAAATATGAAACTCAACAGTGCATTTGTTTGGATATATTAATAATGGAAAGAAAATCTAATCTAGGAACAAAAAGCAGAAATAATTTTGTTAAAGACTGAAGCTGGTGTTGAACGTTTCAGACACAAGCTACTGGACTTACCCTGCAGTGACTTTCCCAATCCCTGGCCCAGCTTCCACCCATGTTTCTGGAGTAAGCGGTGTCCAATATTATCCTGACAGACAGAACAGAGAAAACAAACCAAAAATATTCCAATAATATATTCTTCCCTTCCCGCTGACATTTAAACATGTGATGAGCAAGAGATTTTCTACATATATATGCATGCAAAAAAATGCTACTGAAAAGGCAATATATGCCTAATAAAAGGGAAAGACAAATGTCAAAAATTGCTGGCTAGAATTTTTCCAGGGGGACAGGGTATCAGGGACGGTCACTTTCTGATGGTGTGCTGGGCAACTTTTGTGCATCACGTTTAAAATAAAATAATAAAAAAAAAGGCAATGTGGGAGAAAATAAAGTGTACCAATAAAAATTGACAGTAAAAAGCATAAAATCAAGCTATTTATACAATCATATCCATCACCTAGACAGCACCACTTAAGATTTTTTGTAAAGAAAATCTACAATGTGTTTAGTCATTTTGTTTGTGTGTCAGGCTTTTATAATACTGAGTAAGTTGTAAGTGCAAGACTGCCCCACCACTAGAAACCAAAACACAATCATAGCAAAATCCAGGCTAGACTTGATTGGGTTTTTTTATATATGTATATATATATATAAACTAGCATGCAGCCAATATTAAACTGAAAAAACGGTGATGTTAGTAAAAAAAAAATCAATTAAATAAAATGAGCTCAAGCACAGACTGGGTGATGCATTTCACATGTAAACTAACAAAAATACTAAGATGTTAGAATGAAACAGGCCTAGCAATAAGTTAACAGCAAGGAACCATTAGTGCATGTAGGGGAAACAATAAGCATAATGTCTCATCTTCCTAAAAAAAAGCTATTTCGGAATAAGTGGAAAAGTACTGACGCAGCAATTAAGTGTCAGCTTTTGAAAATTGGGCTGAGCAGGGCTCTGCATGGAGTTCATTAGTTTATATGCAACATTTCTTCCCCCAAAGAACAAGAGTGCTAACGGCACCCTTGTAACCATCTAAAGCTGACAGCTTATCCCTTATTGACCAGTTTACTAGCAGTGACCAGCTGTCAACTCCTCAAAGAAGGACTCTTGGTTAGAAACTTGTTCACCTTCTAATCATAAAAAAATAAAAATAAAAATAAAAATCAGGTATGTATTTGTTGATTATTAATTGTCATAAGGCAAACCACAACTCAAGGTATCACAAACATGCTGAATTATAACAGGCCGTGAATCCGTACCATTGAGTGGTACATGGAATCTTAAAAAAAAAAAAAAAAGATATATATGCTGCAGGTTTCTTTAATTAAATAACTAAGTCATCAACAGAAATCAGAATAGCAGTGGTTTTTTCACTCACTCCACATTGAAGAAAATGACCACACGGTTTGCAGAACTTTGGTGAATCAGCTTGAAAGACACAATCTTCCCAAAGATATTGGCTGCATGGACACATTTTTCCTCAAAAACATTCTATCAAGTATAATTTTTTTTTTCTGATATACCAGTAAAGCAAGACATTTCGTCTTGCCGTATTTTTCAAGGCAACAGTGTACATCTTTCCCACACTACTGGCTCTCCCCCAGGACATAATTAGGGCTACATTTAAAAAAAAAATCAAAAAAAAGGAGAAGTAAGGAAATGTCTAGTTATAAAAGCTTAAATCAGTATATGCAAAAAAAGGAAAAATGAACAAATATGGATTCCAACCACAAACACCATGGAGAAGACTATCGGTTCGGAAGCATAGGAAAACTTACCTGCAAACATATCTGCTGCAGACCGTTTCTCTAACGGCCACAACAACTGCACAGTCCTTCATGCAAAAGGGGCCCGAAGTTCAAAGGTTTTGTGGATAACGCACTAATTGTTCTACCATTAGCACTGCAACTGTATCTGACAAGGGATTATTGAATCCGATTTGAAAAGCCGGTGCTGACAAAAATGGCTGCATTTTCAAAAAAAGGACAAGGAGTACTTTGCAATCTTTTGCTAAGTGGAGATGAGACATTGTGCTGACTGTGTTGTGTTATGAATGCACTAAAATAAACAGACAGATGAAGCAGTATGCTATTTCCAAAAGCAGTGCAAGTGGAGTGAAAGCATTTCCATACGAACCTGGCTTTAAAAACTGGGCTGTCAAAAGAACAGTTAAATGTAACACAAAGTAAGAAACTGTCCAATCACTAATGGTAGTTTTTCTTTTGCTTTGTTTTCAATTCACTGCTTGCAAGTAATGTATTTATTAAAGAAGAGTGAAAGCATAAAATAAATTCAACAAGTCAAGACCAGCTGGGAGATTCAAGAGCGGTGTGTTGTGACTGACACAGTGAAGGGGTAAACAAATGTTAAAGGGAAAAAAGAAAAATTTAGAAGGGTTATACACATTAGCACCACTTTTACAAAACCACTCAAGAGGATGGTCGCAAGTTGTTTGACATAAATTGGAATTATGCCTGAACATTATCCTGCCTTGGTTCCCAGGAAGGGGGTGTTTCCCCCCCCCCCCGATCATTTCCATTTGTTTGCTTAAGCAGTGAAACTACTTCCTAATTTTAAATATTACTGAATTGAAAGGGAGCTGCTTCTGTTTCACTGAACAGGGAGAACAACCCTAAGAGTTTAATATAAACATTGGAGTTAGGACCTAGTCATTAGTCTCCTCATGACGATTTCTAGCCACGTTCTACCTTCTTCCTCCATTTCAAATCACTATCGCAGACCTCTCACAGAAGCAGACTGGCAGGACTGCTCTTCAGCATAAATGCTGCCCTAAAAATTAAATTATAGAAGGCCAGGCTTGCTAGGCTCCCACACGAGAGCCATCCTGCAAAGCCTGGCAGCCTGGGGAGTAGCTGGGGATATTAGGACCAAAATTTGACATGGGGCAGCAAGTGTTGCAACAGCTGGCAGCTTTTTTAAAAATTGCATTTTTAAGTGAAAGTTCTGCAAAAGCATGGGCTCTTTCACATAGAAAAGACATCTTTTTCTACACCAAACTTCCTCTCGATGTCAAGAACTGTCATTCCTTTTGAATAAACTATCCTCATGTTGTAGCAATTTTCCTACAGGAAGACTTGCAGTGATCTACAAAAAACACCAACAGCCCAACGAGGAAATCCCCCTGTTTCTCAGTGGAGAGCTGGCACGAGCCTCCTCACTTTCTTACACTATCGTTTTGGAGCTCCTTGTGTTACAGCCACAATAAAAATTATTGAGGCAGCCAAAATAAGTCTCCCAGTAGGTGTTTGAGTGAGCAAATGAGCTCTCATTTACCATCCAAACTACTCACAACAGCAGCGCTATCTGTCTGGGCAAATGGTCACGGAGAGAACGCTGGACACCGGACTGCAGGATGCTTGGTGCAGGACAAAGTAGCTCGGCAGGCTCTTGATGGAACAATTTACACCTCCTGGCATTACTCTCACCACTTCAGAGCTGTTCAGCAGTGATCGTTTCTATTTACAGATGGGGAACTTTGCATCACAGATGAAGCATAACTCTTCCACAAGCGTGTAGGAAATGTAAAGGTCTTGACCTCACCAAACCATCATGGGAGTTGGCTAAGCTACTTTGGAAAATTTCATCCAATGTGACCTTCTCCAACAGCTCAAATTGGCCTCCCCAATTCCCTATCCTGTGCCCTGACAAGATGCCCTTGAATGCTTTCCACGGGTATCAGTGATTCCTGATATCAGGATACCCCCAGCACAAATTTCTGACAAAGGTCCTGGCCAACAGAATAAAAATGCATACAATGAAAAGATGCGTGCAAGAACTGAAAGGTTTTTATGATGTTGTACGTGAGATATAATCCGCAGTTGGTGGATTGAGCTGCATTACGGATAAACCAAAACACTAGTTTTGCCTAACACAGGTTTTCCGTAAGATCCCCACGCCACCGCACGTGTCGTGTTCACATCATTCATCTCTCGGCATCGGCAGGAACCATACGTCTCTTGAGTGGATTGTAAGCTGTGCTGACTGTGTATTGAGGAATCTATAAGCAAGGATCGGATGCTACTGGGTGAACCCATGCAAACAAGAGGTTGAAAAGATTCCCAAAACAAAACCTATAGCTCACTACAGATGACACAATGAAGACTAGAGAGAAAAGCCAAATAGTAATGCTACACCATTCAGCTTCAAGAAGCACATTATTTATAGCGCTGTCCACATATGGCTACTGCTAAATGTCAAATCAGCAGCCTCATCAAATTACACTTTGGAACTAGTGGAGTCCACAGATCTGTACAGATATACGGTGCGACAAAACCCAGCTTCAGCTCGCACAGTCGTCTACAAGAGCCTGTGATCGTCAAACAACTACCAACTGAAGCCTGAAACCTTGTGTAGTTCAAGGACCTCCTTGTGTAACTGAGCAGAATTAGAGAGAGGGGGGAAAAGGACATTTGTTAGTTATGACAAGGACAAACTAACAAGCTCCAGAATAAGTGGGTGATACGCAGTCTCGCCTCCAACCTGCAACAGCGACAGCTTGGTTCGACTCCCTGACACTCTGCATACTGCCTGCATGGGGAAAGGGCTGCTGTCTCGTGTAGGCTCTAAGGGTATATTGCTATCCCCTACTCCATCTGTACTGCTGGGACAAAGAAAACCATAAATTCACAGCAACAAGATTCAGTAAACAAGTAGAAATAAGGAATTAACATGAAGAAAATCTGGATTCTATTAAAGCTGCAATACTTTGTGACTTCCCATTCGAGTAACTGAACTCAGTGCACTTAAAATATTTTAAAACAAATGCATGCAGCTTCTTGAATTTAAAAAGGGGTTAAGTGCTCTGATTTTTCAAGGACAGCAGACACCAGTGGTTCCACTGACGTGAGCAGCCAGTGTAAGTGCAGCATCTTTCAAACCAGAGCAACAAAAAAAAAAAGTGTTACTTGGGGGTGGGGGTGGGGAATATCAGTATTTGCAGCTATGAAGAGTCCATTGATATGAAATATTTTCTTCAATTTAGTAATGGAAAATAGCTGGCTTCTCATTTAGGCTACGTACATCCACTAGCTCGTGGCAGCTCTGTTCTCCATAAATGTACTTCGGTTATAGTCGCATGTTTCAGTCCAGACATCTTTGGCCTAAACAAGCTGTACAAAGCAGGATTTCCACAGGAACAAAAATACTAGTACACTAATTGAGGACACGTTTCAACATTGTAATGATCTGTAGACTCCCAAACCTATTTTTCCAGCCACCTTTGAGTTGCATGCTGTAGCAGTACAGTCAGCACCTCTCAACAGATAATGCTGCAGAGATGGATCTCACTTCAGCGGTGATTGTCAAACGTATACTTCAAGCGAAACCCTCTGCCCCCTGGGATTTCCAAATGCAAGCTACCTTTAGTCTTTAGAGCGTTTTCACATTACTAAGATGTGAGAAGCTGCAAGCAGCGTATTTAAGAGAATATACTTAATCCACTCTTCAGTCTGTAGAATAACCAAACTTTAAACTTTTAACTGGAAAGCGCTTTGACCTGCTGTTGTTACAAACACCCTTCCTCACACAAAGACATTTGTCATCCAAAGTATTTCCATAATGTGAAGCATAGGCTCTTACTCATTACTCTGAGCAGATTCCTTTTTAAAGGTCACTTGAATTGCTAACAGAGAACTGGTTAAGGATTATAAAACAATTTGTGAATAAATGTTAATATTGCAAATATTTAGATGTGTGGTATTTGGAAATTATATATCCTCTCAATTTCAGGTCAAGGACGTTACCCACTTCCAGGTGAACAACCAGCATAAAATACAAGAAGGCAGAAAAAGCAGTACGAACACCTCTTTCCTAGTGAAAGATCTTGCAGGAGAGGTACATGACTAAACTCTGACAAGAAAACCATTCCTTCTTTTAATGTGTGTAATTTGCCAATTTAAAAAGCACACAGGTGTGGAAGCAAAACCAGCACATAGTGTGGAAGCAAAATCATTTTCACAGGTGTCAGGAAACTTGAGAAAATTATTTATGCTTCCCAGCTACAGATTTTCTTTTAAGAATCAACAATGTCCTTAATGAAGATGATATGAAGATTAACCTTAAAAGCGACCAGTTTGTTTCTGACACCAGGCTTGTTCATGAGACCAAAAAAACACCCCGTGCAGCAGCTGTAGCTTTTACATTCTGGGACTAGCACATGAAGCCAGCTCAAGTGTGCTCCAACACAGACCACAGCTGATGGGATGATGCAGAACATACATTTACTCAGTTCTGTGCCTCCTTCCAGGAGTTTAACGTCCCAGGCTAGGGGTCTTACACCTCAAATGCTTGTTGCTCTTATTACAGACAAAAGAAGAGTGAAGCAAACTGGGTTTAAAAGAGTAATTGTAAGAACAATTGGTGGTTTTAACTCTTCCTCCTCCCAAAGAGGTAAGCCATTCTCTTGTCGTCTCCATCAAACTGTTTTCAAATTTAACCATAAGGCTGAACTATACATATTAACACCTACCAAAAAGTTGTAAAGATTAATAATGTCCTGATATTTGGATGGTGATATATACAGAAATAAAATATTAAAGCCGTAATTGAATTTAATTTTTCTGCTGCAGTTCAACATTAATCAAACTGCAACAAAGTATTACATCTGCAGATGATCCAAGCTGCACTGTGAGTCTGTGCGCCCATGTTGCTGGCTCCAGTGTACTTGTTCACATTTTACATACTTCTGTAGGCATCACTCCCTTCAGGACACCAAAGAGATGTAATCTGTGACCACTTCTATTCCTCTGTTTGGGAAAACACTTTCAGAAATCAGATAACCAGTCTAGTCTGTAAGTAGTATTCGAATTATTTTGAAATGCTGATTTCCAGCGTGGCACAGAGTGGGCTACCAGTCTTTTTCATTATATTTACATAAGGAAACAAGCTTGTCATTTTAATTAAAATCCCATAACACAACGTAAGTTTGAAGTATTCAGGAGAACATTGAATACAAATTCCCATCTCTGCAGCATTATCTCATGCGTCATCAATTACTGCCATGCCTAAATCTAGCATCATGCCAGCACATTAAGACAGTAGGTACTATATGCAGTGTTCACTGGACCAGAAGAACAGAAATAAGAAGGGGGAAAGGAAACCCTAGAGAAGAAATTAAAAAAGGCAGACCGTGCAATACAAACCAGATCATGGCTGCTTAGCTAATATGGGCCAACTGCTGCGGAAGAAAAATGTCGAACACCCCAAGTTGTGTAAGTTTTTTGTAAACATCTAACACGCACACAAACACACACAACACCAACCTACACATGAATGAAAAATATATATATTGATCCTTTGCTAAGACTAAGTTTCTTCTAAGTGCAGACTAATGTGAAGAAACTTTGACAGAGAACTTAAATTATTAATAGGGAAAAGAAATACTTGAGAAGTACTTTCTCAACAAAAATCTAGTCTTAATCAGAACACCACTAAGTGACCCTCGATTATTCACTACAAGTTTTCTTGTTCTCGTACTGAAACTGCAAATGAAACTTCGCTAAAGATAAGTGCCAAACTTAGGTCCAGTTTAGGCTGAACAAGCTATTGTGCCTAAGACTAGCAGAAGATGCTTTGCAGAAGAGAAAAATTTAAAAGCTCCAAAAAGCTTAAAAAGGTAAAACTAAACAAAACTTAAGTTTTCCCCATCTTATGGCTGTACTCTCCACACCTAATTCAAAGTAAAGCAATACTTTAAAGAAATTCACAGCACAGCTTCAGATTCATGGGGAAGGACTGCTATACTAATACTGTAATGCGTCCCTGTTTCCATGCCAGATGTCATTCTAACACTTTTCTTGAACACACCAGTAGTTTCCCAAAAATAGAAACTAAAAAAGGACCAAAATACATTCTACTACACTATTCCATCAGGTTCGCATATGAATTAAACTGATTCTTCAACCAAAAGTATAAAAACTTAAAATAAATAGCTATGAATGAATGTATTGTTTTAAATAATTTCTGGAATACCACGTTGAACTAAAATTTAAAGTCACCTATAGTTTTAGAAGAACTACTTAAAGATTAAATCCCAGACCCACGTAATCTCAGCATGCAATTTACCACAAAAAATTAACCCTGTACTGACAGAGATGCCCACTCCTATCAAATTTGACTGCATTCACATCAAGTACCATCCGATCACGGCCTAATTCTTGGTGGGTTGATGATGCTGATAAGTTACGTATCTTACCGATTCTATAGGCTTGTCTAGAGACGCTTGCTCTATCTCCAGGTGCCCTTCTTCATATTGATCAAAGTGATTGCCCTGTAAAAGAAGACAACTGTTAGCTCTACGGCAGAAAACACATTTCCAACAGTCTAGTTTCAAGACTCAGGTTTGTACACGGTATTATATTTTATATAATTTTGCTAGCAAAACAAAAACTTATTAAACACAGGCTTAATTCAGTATAAAGGCTATAAGAACAAAAAAATTATTCTAAAAACTAAGCCAATTTGATGATAATCATAAACCATGGAAGTTGGCAAAACATCAAACATTTATGACAACAATACTTTCAGTTTTTTTCTTTGGAAAGTCTATGAAAACGCTGACCATAAGCACCAGTGCTGGCCTCAAAACCACACAGGACAAGAAGCAGAAGGAATTGACCCCACCACCACTACAACGGGGTTTTTTTGTTGTCTTTTAAAGAAGAGTAAGGCTTTCCTTGCAGCAGGAAATCCAAATTGTTTGAGGCATACATGTAATTTCACACACCTTAAGTCAACAAAAACCCACAGTGGTACCAAATGAAACCTCTCCCTGTGCCCACAGTACTTGTTCATGGTCTGAAGCAGCCCCTTCCTTGAATCTAGGCAGCTGCACAGTGAACCATTAGTGGAAGTGATCCTCCAACATGCAAAAAAGCCGTTAGTTTCAACCCCGAGCAGTCCCCCGAGCCAGCTGACCATGCAGCCACACAAGCACATATGGTGGCACAAAGAATGCCGGGATGCACACACAGAACTGCTTATTCCTAACGTACCAGCTTAAAGCATTTGTGAGCACGGTACCTAAAACTGCTACAGAAAAAATTACAGGGCTGAGGAACACATCTGAGGAAGGAGAGACGGACCAAGAGATACACAGGGAAGCGCACTAATAAAGTCTGCAGATACTCACACAGCAAAGAACACACTACAAAGAATGATAAACCCAAGCACCTCGCTTCCTTACACTCCCAGAGCAACCCCATGAAACATCTTTAGTCCCACATACTGGCAACATATAATAATTGAAGTAGATGGGAAAATTAAATAGGATCGTCATTATGGTGTACTGTGCCCAGCCTCCACCAACGTACACCATACACACCTCTAGATTGCTGATTTCTGAACAGGGCTACCTCTCCCCTATCCAGCCGTGCCTCGTAAGCACAGCACAACGCACAAACGACAGCCACTGGAGTAGAGACTAGAGCCCAGCAACCCTCCTACAGCATCTGCTACAGCAAAATTCAATCTTTCTATGCTTTTGCCAAGACATTAAGCATACAGGGCTTGTGAGCTAGGAAAGCAAATGGCAGTCTCTGTCCTCCAGAATAACCGTTGGTGCTGGAACACCATCAGTGTGAATGGCCATTTCAGGGGGGAAATCTCTGTTGTACCTCTGTTGTAATTTCAGAGGTTTCTGAAACCTCAAATTCCTGAAACTGCAAACATGGTGAACCATTTTTGGCCATTCAATAGGTCCATGGTGCAGCACTAACATCCACCATTGCTAGCACAGACCTGGAAAGGAAAAAATCTGACTTTCTAGGTACAAACTCAAAATCAAACAGGAGAGATGCCTGCAGCTGAGATCAGCACAAAAGCCACTGAAGAGGGTAGTTTCAGCCGTCTCTCCTACATTCCCTGCGCAGTGCTCAGCGTCACAGCCCTGTGAAACCTCAGGAGGTGCTACGGCCTCGGCTGTCACCCCCTCATCCTTTCCCAGGCCCTGCAGTGCACTGAAATCCTTCTGGCTGCCCAGCAAACACCAAACACCTGGCAGTTTTTATTTGCATCCCAGCTCCGCAATTACTTTGAGCAGGAACACCTAGCACCACTGCCAAGAGAAATATGTTGTCACTCTCCTCCTTTCTACCAACACCAACTTTTCCTTCTGCAAGAATTTTCATGAAAGCCAGCATGCGAAAGAGCAAATTATAGTTGTAACGGACTGCCTGTTGGAATTTTACAAGCCAGGCACCAGCCTCCAAAAATCCTCTGGAACGAGTGTTTGTACCCAGTGATGCAAATCTGCAAGAGACCATCTTGACAAAAACCTGTTGCCAAGAGAATGTGCTTTGATGCTGGTGCCCCAACTGCCAGCCTATACATCATCTGCTGTCCACAGCGATAATTCACCCAGGCCACACTCTGCTCCCAGTAGTCTTTTTTCCCACGGCCTCTCCAGAGCAAATTTGGGGCTTAATCTGCAGGCAGCAATCCACTCCCATCCATTTTTTTTGGACAGCCTTCAAGGAACAAGCTGAAGGCAAACTTACCATGTACATGCAGTCATTGAGCTGCTTAAAAAGGCTAGTAATTCTTGGAGACGGGCACAGTGTAGATGTACAGACTGTACATGTGTGTGCCGTGAAGGCAGGGAGCCCAGCAGGGAGAAGACAACATAAAACCTGCCTCAATGGCAGACAGACATGGCCCAGCCTCCCAAAAAGCAGTGCCCAAGAGAACAAAAGCAGTCAAGAGTGCACATGCTGTTCATGAATCTGCACTGTTGACTGCTGAATGCTAGCAAAACCACATTACTAAAACTTCATACATAAAAAATTAAATCCACATAACATTTAGATAAACACCTGAAACACTCTCAGCAAAAACAAAGACATACTTCCCCCTGCCTAATTTCACAACGTGATTTGCTGCCTGCTCAGAATACGCCAACTAAATTACCTGGAGCTGGCAAAATATTTCTGCCTACTCACCGTCTCCTTCAGCACACTGCCTGCCAAGACATTTAAAATTGTTTTTACAAAGGCAAGGGTCAATTCCAGTTTGAAAGCACGCCTTGCTGATTTGAGGCTTTACAATGTGATTTTTCTGTGCTTAAAAACAATGTCTCCTCCCAGAAACTATGCAAAAGACTGAATGCTCACCATGTCACAGACAAACACAAAGACGTCAGAAAGCAGATAAAGCCATTTACATCACTAAGTTCTAGTCATCCCACTATTATCCACTTTATATATTGTGGGGCTTATTATCTACTTTGGGTTTATTGTTACTGGTATCTACGTTGGGTTTATTGTTACTGGTACTGGTATCTACTTTGGGTTTATTGTTACTGGTATCTACTTTGGGTTTATTGTTACTGGTAATGGGAGCGGGGAGGGTTGCTTGTTTTTACAAATAACCGCAATGCTAATACTAGAGCTTTCAAAACAGGCAGGGTGCTTCCCATCACCTTGAACTCCTGGGCATGCAAATGGCACCTGAGCACACGGGAACGAGCCCTGGCGGGATGCTGACAAACTGCTCGCTCTTTTAGGAAGCTGACTGCTACAGGCTTGGTAATTTAAGGCATCAGAATACCAAAGTGTCCAAACAGAACTGAAATCAATGCTCATCACAGAAACTGTTCTTTATTTAT
This sequence comes from Mycteria americana, assembly GCF_035582795.1. NCBI lineage: Eukaryota > Metazoa > Chordata > Aves > Ciconiiformes > Ciconiidae > Mycteria > Mycteria americana. The sequence continues at coordinate 5,597,148 of NC_134386.1, forward strand.
CAATACGTAAAACCTATGATAAGGGAAACATTTTCCTTCCACCATAAAGTAACTCACCCTGGAAAAAAGCAGGAAGATAATAATCCAACAGTCATATTGAGGTCAAATTTATGAGCGTGTTCAGCCCAACAGTGCCTAATTAACAAGGAGAAAAGTGGTTCTCACTTCTAGGGCCATGACAAACAGCTTGTTAAAGCGATGTTGTCTGCCATCGTGGCGATCACAGGCCTTTTGGAGCTGGGACTCTGTGGGGCTGGAAGCAGCACAGTCTGTCCCTTTGCTTCCTCATCCCTGGAGCTGGCTAAGGAACAAGTTGGGGAGAATTCCATCTGTTTTCCTTCTTTTCCAATCTTTCAACCTGGCACATCAAATGGATCCATGTAACATTTCTGTTTTGCTGTATCTTAAGACAATGAATCAGAGGAAGACAAAATACTTTAACATTTAAATCTAACAATTAATTAAACCCTAAATGTTGAATCTGTTGAGAATAAACTACATTTCTGGCAAACATGAACCATAAGCACAGACCACATTTTAATATGATTTTGATCTGTGTCTTCTGCAGACTTGAGGGATGCATCCCTCTTCAGAGGAAACCTTTAAGTGAAAAGAAGAATTCAATCCCTACAAAATGGATACCAGGCCATAAAATAACAGCTGCATTAAAACCAGCACTATTCAAAACCTATTCCCAACCCTTCTTCCCTGTGTGACTACTATAGAGATACAGTAAAATCCTGGCCCTGCTAGCTAATGACAAAGTTTCCACCTACTCCCGTGGACAAGGATTTCAGTGCTGAATGCAGTGCCCTTCTCCCTCTCATCCTCTGCCCTTCCATTTTAAAGCTGCCTGTATCAGGCTGTCTCACTTCTGCTTTGTAAAACAAGATGTGTTGCACTGCTTATATCACTTTCTTACAGATGCTACCTCCATCCTAAAATAGCAGGGCAAGTAAGATGAGAGGCTTCCACTTAAGCATCATTTATTGCTCTCACTTTGTGCTACAGCAAGTGCTCCGACGCTAGGTGCTTCACTACAAGCATACTGAAATTCAATAGATTTACTGCTTAGATGAGAAGCAAGGACAAGCCTTCAACATCTAAATATTCCTTACTATACACCACGCATGCCATTTAGTTTCCTTGTTGCCTTCACCTCCAGGAGCCAATATGTTTGCGTCCTGTAATTTTTTGTGTAAGATCATCTGAACTTTGGCTAACTACCCATTTTGGTTACTCAGTCACATGTCCTCTCCGCTCTCCTCCACTTTCTCATTGTTTGATCTTTGCACGAAGCTCTTCACCAAACCTTACATCTTGGAGCCCTCACGCACTTCACCACTGAGTTATGAATACAGCATTTGAAAAATCAGCTAACAAAAGCTGCCTCCATGCAGGATTTTAGATCCTTATTCTCCCTTATTTGGATTGTAAATACTTCAGAGCTCTGGCCCAACAAATGCCATTTTGTCCAAGATTAGACATAGCAGAGTCACTGCATTTTCTGAAACAAGTCAAGTTAAATAGCTAAGGGCAAAGAGTACTGCTGTTTCTTTCTTACTTGTAAGGTCCCAAACATCGTAGGAGTGAGACCCAGTCAGTATAATTAAAAAAAAAAAATGTAAGAACTTAATCACACTTGCATCCCAAAATCTTTAGTGGCAAGAATTGTTGCCAATAAATGACTCCATGCAAGTGAAATGAATTGTTGATTTAAGCCCATGTATCAGAGTAAGTTTAGTATCACAGAACTAATTCTCTCCCCTACACAAGGCACCTTGTCATGAAGATGCCTCACAAAGCATCTAAGGGCACACAGATATTACTGGGGACGGACGGATGGGGGGACAACACCCTTCTTTTCAAAGCATCTTCACAACAACAAGGCAGAAGAAACATATGCTCTCTCCCTCCCTCTCGCTTCCCCAAAAGGGTGTATCCAAAAACAGCTTCTGAGCGTTGCATTTTCTAAGTCACCTACAGCATCATCAACAGGGAGGAAAGAATGATGAGTCACTTCAACTGCTTCAAGGCTATTAGACCTCCCTGGATATTAATTACTGGACTGCTCTTTCCAATCTGTCCAAGCACAGAGGATATTAAGATGTCAGCATGCAGAATACATTCCATACAGTGTACATTCCTGACAGGAACTAGTGGTTTCTTTTAAGCCCTAAGTGATCCACGTATTATTTCAAAAGGAAAGTAAATGTGGCAGCCTACATTTCAGTAGCTAGGCCAAACCTTGAAACACGGCTCTCAGGCGGAGACAGGAGAAGACTACAACAAAGGAGTAGTATAACGGAGACGTGAAAGCAATGGTTTTCTTTCAGAATGCCTTCATTCAGCTGTCCTTTCAGTTACTGCTCAACATGAGAGCTCAGTTGCACAAACATTATTATTAATATGAAAGAAGATGATGTAAGTTACAAAAACCAACAGAAGTCGGACAAAGAGCCTAGAATAAGAATACCTGGGGAAAACACTGCCTGCTCCACAAGTCACAGGGACGACACCTACAACAGCACGAACGGAGTAAAATAAGAAAAGATTCCAGCGTAAAACCCCGCGCCTATGCCTAGGAGCACTAAAACCAGTGATGACTGGGGAGGGAACATGCAGAACGCAGTCGCTGAGATGACAAAGCAGAAACAACCTATTTGTGTCCATACTGAACTTCAGGGCCAGCTTAGGAAGGTGCACAGAAACACATGTTCCTGTGACCGTGCAGATAACAATCTAAAGAAAGTAATTTTGCAGAAAAGCCTCACTATACTCACCGTCATTATTTCTTAAATGCACTGGAAAAGAGCACAGCATGATCATGATTGCTTAACTGCACTTGAAAAGAGCACAGTGTGCTCCTTAGATATTCAAAAATTAGTTTTACACTGATAGAATATCAGGAAAAGACTAAAAAAACCCCTTATATTGCATTTACTTTAGAAAATAGAATTTTAAAACACTAAAGCAAATCAACACCACTTGTGCATATTCTGGTTCTCCATCAATTAAATCAATAAACCTTAAACTCCCCAAAATATTAAGTCAAGCCATAAAATTCAGGGTTCTTACCCACAAGTGCCACTTTAAAACATTTAACCAAGCCCACTCCCCATTCCTGAAAGCTCTGAAGGCATTAGGCTGTAAACCAGCAACTGAGACACTAGGAATATCTAAAAAGAGAAATCAGTATCCACAGAAAAGGCCATTTTCTAGTGTAAATAAAGCCACGGCAGACTGTGTTAGCTACAAATCAAGGAATATTTTGCAGTGCCCTCCAGTCTCTGCTCCCGCAGCTGGAAAGCACAGCTGACATTTCCTGCAGCCATCCCAGGAGGGGTCAGCACAAATGCAAGGTCTCAACAGTTGAGCGCAGGAAAGTGAAGCGGTATCTGTACACAAGTGAGCAAATGCCACCTCTCCAAAATCCTTGCTGCCTGCACACATATGGCACCTTCATGGATCAAGGGGGGGGGGGGGGGGGGGGGAAGACTGATACCAGAAGCAAATACCCTATTAAATTTAAAATTTTCTTTTTTTAAAAGGAGGAGATTGAGCAGTTATGAGACCTTTACGAGGACAAGGCACCTTAACGTCCATCAGCTCTTCCCAAAGATGGCTCCTAGCGCAACTCTTGCAAGCACTCCACACCCAGGACACCTGCGTGAACGTTGCTAGTCCAGCACCAGTGCTGTGGCCAAGAGAGACAGACATAGGAATCACTCTGCAAGGACCTGACAGAGCACAAGACTCTTGCCTAACCCAAAGACTAGGAATTTCAGCAAACCACAGTCAACAATCATCTCATTTTGTGTTGCATTTTGCATCTAGTTCTCTTTTTAAAAGTCTTTCCGGCTTGGTCAGCTGTTACCAGACCTGCCAGTTTTGCGCAGCCCCAAGCTGGACTGACCCACCTCTCCTCACACCTCCTGAAGGCGATACATACCACCGAGCACAGCTATAGGGTTACACGCGGGCAGACAGGAGGAGAAAAACCGACTCCAGGCAAGGATCAAATATAACAGATATAAGTGACAAGGTCTGCTAGTACTACCTCTTATTTTGTTTATTTGTGGGGCTCTATCAACTACATCATCTGCTAAAGTCACCAGTAAACTTCAGCCAACACAGATGGGAGAGGCAAAGTGTTAAAACCAGATCCAGCTCACCATAACTGATCAAGTGGTTATTACACACAATCAAAACATAACAGGTTTATAATTTCTCTGCAAGATCCATACAAGATCCTACGTACGCTGACTACAAATCTCAGGCAGTAATTTATGCTGCCCTTTTAAGCTAAGCAGGACCTGATGACTCTATACAATGGAAGATCTCCAAAACAGAACTGGTGCAGACAACAGTGTTAATGTTTAGAAATCCATCCAGAGAATTCAAAAACAACTCCAGGAAAGCGTAGCTTAGGAGTGTTTCTTGAACATTCATTATGCACCACCCAGAAGACAACACATTTTTAAGACCAACACACACCTAGAAGATGACTCCATCCAACCCTGCTCGCACTGGAAGCTTTCTTGGATAATTTTAAAGGCCACATGGTTTCTCAAAACTATAAAAAGTGATACAAAAGCAACTTTGTACTGGTACCTAGAAAGCCTTTGTTAATGCTTCCCAGAACAAAATCATCCTTTTTCCTGTTGTTCCCTGTACTGACTGTAAAGACGCAAAAAATATTCAGTTAGCCTTTCCTAGCAACGCAGAGGTAAAGCACTCACAAACAACAGCCAGCGTTTTCCTAGCCTTCCACACCTTATAAATCAGTTTCCCATCCCCTTCCCTGTAAATAAGCAATACAAGTGGGTAAGTACAGACACTGCACATCTTCACACCCTCCAAAACAGCTTAATATTTACAGTCAACACCTTGTGAAAGCTGCAGTGAAACCTCATTTTAGGCAAATACACACATCAATTATTTTGAGAGTACTTAAGACGAAAATCCTCTCAAGTCAATACAACAAAAGCAATCACTTAAGATTTGGATACAAATTTAAATTGGCAACTTTTGAAAGCACCACCTTGTAATTACACGTTGAGAAGTTGATGGCACCTTTTGTTTACCAAACTAGGAGTTAATTCTGATGGCAAAATTTTACCTCTTAAGTCCAAAAACACCGAAAAAACACCCGCCAGAACACATTCAAGACTACTCATAGGTCAAGAGTTTTAAAACTGGAAAATGTGCATATGAATACCTAGTTAGAGCTGTCCAATTAAAAACATGTTCTACAGTTCAGAGATAAACAGCTTGTACAAAAAGGAGTGGAAGCCAGAGGCAGGTCCCTGCTTCGCTATGCTTTGCATACTTTGGCACCAAACAAGAACAATTTAATGTCTTTCAGATTCCTTCTGCTGCTACCAACGCCAGCTACAAATCTGTTCCAGCACACGAGGGATGCTGTTCAGTTCTTCAACACTTCCAGCAACTGTACTGAAGAGTATTAGCATTGGTCTCACTCACCCAATTTTCGCTCAGCCATTTCTTAACATACCTCAATGCAGAAGATGCTGCAGCTTCCACCGCCCGCGTCTTCATGACTAACAAGGACTTTCAAACAAGAGAGACAGAGAAAACACCCTGACAGGATAGGGTGCTAATCATTTAATATCTAGGGTATCATTTACTTACCACTACAAGCTTCCAAGCTTTCATAGTATGGCCTTTTTTCTTTTTTTTTTTTTCTTAATACAGTGTTTGACTTGATAAAGGATTGTTTCTAAACCAAAATGTCGCAGAAAACCTCACTCAGGAGCACATTAACTGGATTCAAACTCGTAACTCATTCTGCAAGACTCTGTACCATTCAACGTTTTTATCAATGACCAGAGGGGAAACAGAGCAACTGCCAACCCAGTTTGCAGATCACGAAGCCCAACAAACGGTAAGCAACAGTGTGGACAGCGTGTTTGTACAGAGCAATCTGACCCGTGTAACAGGGGCCTGAACTCACTAACACGAAGTCTGTTTTCACAGAGCCCTGTACAAACACACCCGCAGCACGCGGCTGCACCCGAGCAGGCAGGAGAAATCCGAGTTAAAACCTCTTCACACAATACAGTAGCAAAAAGGATAAAAATACAGTCCACGGGCGTGTAACAAAGGAACAGCAAATAAGAATAAAGTAGTAAAAAAGATGTTTATCTCTGTACATTATACAGATGGAGCCTATTCTAGAATCCTCTATGCAAGTCTTCTGGTCACAAATGGAGAAAATTTTAAGACGCAGAAAGCCATAACAACACAACGGGAATGGCAAAATGCCCTACAATAAGAGAATTCAGAGATCAGACTGTTAAGGCTCTCAAAAGAGGTTAGGACTAAGACAGAAATGTTACATATGCCCTCACATAAGAAGAGGCAGTGTACTGATGTGTGCTTTGGCATAGTAAAGAAGGACATAACAAGAAACGACAGCTAAAAGCTGAAAATAGAAAAATCTAGAAGAAAAACAAAGGAAAATACACCTTTCAGTGGTCAAACTACCAGAACAATCTACAAAGGAAAATGTTCACCATCACCAGCTGCCTTCAAGAGAAAGAGAGGCTGTAGCCAAGCACTAATTCCTGGACTCAAAACTGGGTCAAATGACAGAAATTGAAGGGTGATGCCTGGATATTTAAAGCAGACATCCTAATATCAACTTCTGGCTTTAAAACTGTGGATGGCTAAAGTCTCAAATGAATTAATTGCTCATAGAGCTGCTTGAAGGTGGAAAGTACCAAGAATTACTATGGGTTTAGAACTGTATGGTAGAAAAAAAAGCATATGTCAACTGAGGAAATGTTGGCCAAGTACTGCAATAGTGCTTTTTGATCGGATGAACTCCTAAAGCTCTACATCCCCACGTAGTGGGTGTTAGGAGACTGGTTAGGAGGGTTTGGAGGGGGTGACTCGGAAGGAGCAGAGATAGCCTAGACAGCCTAGACATGGTTTGTGGGACTGCAGAATAAAGTGCTTCCTTTCCTATCCAGTTAACCACGGCAACAGAGAACATCACTGCACAAGAGAAGAGAGCGGAACTGACAAAACACAGAGTTGGGAAAGGTACAACCATGACAGGAAAGAAGGTCTATGTAAAATTAACTTACCACATGAGTTCCAAAAATTCACACTGAAGTTCAGATTCTCCTATGATCTTCTAAAAATGGAACCAATACTATTCCATCTACTTTTTAATGCGTTTTCCCCTAGTCTTCTCCTCCCTTCCTTGCTCACCTAGGCAGGCAAAAATCAGTCACAGTTCTGATGTTCCTGCTTTGCTCAACTGAGAGGTCAGCACATCTCGCCAAGGAGGTAAGAGCAGTGCCTTCCTGTGCTGTGCATATACCAGAAATTTAACCCTAATATAATGATAAATGAGGATCTCCAAACAATACTAATAGATTTTAGAAAATCTAAGATTAATGATTAAGTAAGAAAACATGCCATGGAAAGGGCTACCTGCTGGACGGCTCTCAACTACACCTGTCAAAGGCAAATTCACACACCAGGATCTTGCATCAGTTGGAAGCTCAGAATAACATATTTCGCAGAGATGCCAATCCTGTTCTTTCCCTCGTTCCCCCACATTAATTTTTTCTTCTCCCAATTAGTAAAACTAGGCAAAAGAAAATGACATTATTCATTTCCTTGCAGCACAGAGAAAAGCCACCAACTTACTTTGCCACACAACCCACGAGCAGTCATGGCCTGCTGAAGGATATAAAAATCAAATATGTTTGCCTTAGGCAGCACCTGAGAGATGAATTGAAGTTGAAGCCACTGACAACACGCACTCATTAGGACAGATTTTAAAACTCTGTGCTGTCGGCCCAGATGTCCGGTAAGCCGGACTGCCTAAGCTGCTTGGGAACAAAACTTATCCCTGACATTCTGCCAATTAAAAAGCATAAAATCCCCATGCCATCAGCGCTCAGCTCAACTTGCTGGAAGCAGCAGGACTAGAAGCACAGACCAGCCAGTAACAGCGATGTGCTCAGTTAGCTCTTTGAATCCTTTGGGGGGAGGAAAACCCCGCCCATCTTGGCATAAGCAAGAATACCAGAACTGAGGTTCAGACTGGCCATTTTTCAACCCAGTTTAGAAAACCAGGCATTTCTGCTTGGTGGAAGCGTTATTCAATCATACAGACTATACAACAAACTGAAAAAACAAGAGACAGAACAGTTTGTGTTCCGTCTGGCTAATGATGCAAGTAAGTGCAATGTACATAGGAAGAGGAAATTATTGTACACATATGCACATATGGCTCGTAATATTTCTGCTTCAACAATGAAAAGGAGAAAGATAGAGCAAGAAAACATTTTCTTAACATCTGCGAGTAACTGGGAGCTCCACTGGGTTTCAGCGATATGGAGACATCCACAGCATTCATTCTTTGAGTTCAGTATAGTTAATCTAAAGAATAAAATTATTGCGATTACAAACATAACACTAAAAAATATATTTACTTATTGCAGCACTCTCATGTATTCACACAGCTTTCAGTAATGCTTTTAAAATACTCTGTTAGCATAGTCAACAGCTATTGTTCATGATTACTTGACGTTACAATGGCTCACAAGCTTGTCTCAGCCATGGGGAAGCCAGTCAATCAAGGAGACGGCAGAGGCAGACAAGTGACAGACATCCCTGCGACAGGTAAGTAGTATGATCTTTTAGCCAAAGGACTAAGCTTGTCAGCGGCCCCACTCACAGATAACCCCTCCAGCAATGGAAAAGGGAAAACAGTTGGGATTTATTTGGGTAAGCCATCCAGCAGACTTAACTTACCCTTTCAGAGCCTAGAGAGAGGAAAGAGAAGGAAGGTCAGTAACATCCTTCCTCCTTCAGTAACTCATTTCACTGCCTAAAGTCTCCCGAACAAACTGCTGTGATGCCCTGGTCAGGGAAAGATCAAGTATTACTGGACAGAGCAAAGCTCAGCACCTTTCACTGGAGCTGCCCTCAAGTTCAGCACCTGCAAAATACAGTCAAAAACAGCGGCTTTCCCTTGAGCTTTTCTAAGGTTTGGGAGCATACAGCAAAGAGAGAGGAGGGTCTATGCCCTTTGTGCAGCTTCTAAAGCTACACAGCACAGCAAAAGCAAGACAATCCTAATTTAAAAAAAAAAAAAAAGCTGCTTCATCACCTCATTGCGGCGATATCCTCCAATGCTATTTTCTGCTCCTTTGGCAATTTCAACTTTCAAACGATCCTTAGCTTTGAGATTCCTTGCACCCTACCATAGAGAGGACTCAGAATAATTTCCGAGTACATAATCTTTCTCCTCCTGCTCCATACCACGATCCTTCTCCTTAAGGATATCTGACTTTCTTACCCTTATACTAGCTACTCTTTTCCACAGGGTTACTTATAACCCCATGACCGTGTCTCCATTCCCTCTGCAGCTTTCTTTGTACTCATCACATTTGTTTGGCTGCAGTTATGGGACGGTCCCCCCGCTCCCTCTTTTTTCTCCAATCCTCAGTTGATCCCTCTGCTCAATCATTCTCCCCTCATCACCTTTTTATGCACATCAGACCATTCATACCTTCTTTTTCTTGGCTGGTTTAGGTCCTTTCCTTCCCAAACCCATTCCCCTCCAGTGCTGTACGTTTCCATTCCTGCCTTCCTTGATTGCACTGAGCTTTCCTTAGTCAGGGACAGGGGAGGGAAGAACAGCCCTCAGCAGCTCTCTCACCTTTAATCTACTTCTCTCCAGCACCTCAGAAGCTCAGAAAGCTGAACATCACCTGTGCTAATCCTGCATTGCTAACCTCAACTCTCCCCTGCCCACATCGATGCTTGACTCACACTCTTGCCAAATTAATCCTCGCAAACCCAGAATCTTTCCAGTTTCTTTCCAGAAAGAAGGCTGATAACCATAGAGAACTCTCAAATGCTTTTTTTTCATCTAGTGACTCTTCCATTAGCCACATCACTAATCCCAAGGCATTTGCCTTTCTTCCAAACAGCTAAAAGGTTCCTTTGACCCATACACTTTGCTCCTGACCTTTTGTTTCTCTTCCTCTCTCGAGACAGTTACGCAGTCTTTTTACTTCATCAAGAAGATCACAAGTAGATCACTCAAGAATGAAATCCAAGGGATCTCCGCAGCCTCCCTCCCCCTCGCCATGCCGCATCCATCCCTGCTTCAAGCCGTGTAATTTTAGAGCACCATCTCCCTTTTGTCATGCCTGCTTGGGTCTCAACAGACTAGCAGTAACACAGGGTCACATTTGTAGTCATACTCTGTCAAAGGACAGAAATTTCACCTGCTGAAGCTTAAAATTAAAACTGCTAGAAATTGCATGGACAAGAAATTCTTAACACCGACAGAAACACTCCTACAAAGGGCGCCTACATAAAAATTTGTGGCTTCACACTAACAGAGTGTCTTATTTTTGCTGTAGTTTTGAGACCAGTATTTTATAGAGATGATCAAAAGCTGCACGCTAAAGGCAGGCGCATTTTTACCTATGCTTAGCAACAGTCACAGAGCAGCTTTCACAGCGGACCTGCAACACTCAGCATAGCGAGCCACTTCCTTTATTCCACACCGGTGTTATATCTCAAGTGACCTCCATCTAAATATAGAGAAAAAAAGTCAAAAATCTTCTCTGAAAGTGATTTTGATGAAGAAGAAGGAAAAATAAGGTTCAAAAAGCCTTCTTCCACCAATACACTTCAGAAAATTGTTATACTGACCAACTGTCAGGGGTACGTGCACAAGCGTTTGAGTTCCCACCAATTCAGTGCAACCTTGGCCAAGATACTTGGGCCCAGTCTCCCTCTAATCAGCTCCTTCATAGCTCGTTTTCATGTTCAGTCCTCTGCAAGCCTTAACCAACTCCAAACTGTTCTTCCCAGGGGACCAATTCCCCTTTTCCCTCGAAGGAAGCTTTAACACACAAAATAAAATGTCTTCTCACTGGCAAATTTTCAGGGAGAACAGAACAGAGAAGTTACGCTACTACAAAAACAAACCCTATCTTTTTATTTTTCACTCTAGTCTGTGGGGAAGACAATGAAAGCCTGATATTTGGCATGGATTCAGTCCTAATTAAAAATAGTGCCCTTTCTTAAAGTCAAGGCAAAACAGGGTTGCGACTGGGTTATTGTTTCCGAGCATGCTCGGCAGCTTTTAAGATTTCGGCATCGGGTAATGGAGCCCTGTTTCCTCCCTGACATCACTACACATTCTCCCTGCATGACCAGAGCAATGACACAGTAACAGGTTTTGCTGCTACAATTATTTTTTTGCGAAGGGGTTGTCCCACAAAGGGACAAGAACAAGGACACCGAGCAAAAGGCACATGTGAACAAGTTGTGCAATACCCGGCTGAAGAGCTTAGCCATTTCTTGGGTATATCCTGCAGTACCCGACTTGTTTTGGGTTTCCCATCTCTCCCCTCCCCTCCCGAAGCAAACTCTTACGAGAAACGTATTTTCAAACCCGAGATTGGGCTCGCTCCGCTTCCTGAAACAGGAACTTCAAAACCTAATCAGACCATTTCAATATTAATTACAACTCATTTCTTCGTTTAAGGAAGTGAACGATGCAAACCAGCCCCCGTGTTTAGGGCTGCGTTAGGAAGCCATACCTACAATCCACGGAGAAGGTAACGCAAACGGTGCAGTCAACCACGCCGATATGTATTTTCTCGTGCGTTTCTAACACAGTTTTAAAACTACTTATGAAGCGCGCAGCCCCTAAAACATCCAGAGGGAACAACATAAATGAATTACTACTGGATGTCCTGACCGTTTTCAAGATTGCACCTTAATGCTACATTAACTAGAATCCGCGACTATAAAAAAAACCTCCCAGATCTTTAGACGAAAGGCAGGAGTTTAGGTGAAAAGCACTGTTACAACTTCGGGTTCCCAAAACAAGAATGACACACAGAAGCTCATCAGTGGCTCTTCTCGAGCTGCGTTTATTCTCACTCCTTTTGTTTTTCTTTCTAACCTCGAGACTCTCTCGGGCTGAAGTCAGAAAACAAAATGTCATTGTCTAGGCTTAATGAGTCAACGTTAATTTCACCATTGTTTATTTAAATCCCCTTTAAAACAGCAGCAGTGGCGTTAATTACGTCGAAATACTAGTGCTTTCTTGGAGGGGACAGCAGAAGGAAAGCGCGTTTCCCACAAAGGGGGTCGCTGGCCCAGGCTGGGGGCAGCCGCAGAGACGGGGACGCCTGCGCCGGAGTGCGGGGCTCGGCTGGGGGCAGCCCGGCCGGGGAGCGGGGGGCAGCGGCGGGCAGGTGAGCCCCGCGGCGAGGCGGCGGCCCGACCCGCATCCCGCCGGGCTGCCGCTCCCGCCCAGCCTCCGGCCTAACAGACCGTAAAAGCGACCGGAAAACCACCAAAACCCGCGCTCCTGCGGGCGAGGGTTACCTCAGCGGGGGGGAGCCCCGCCGGCCCGCTCCCCCCCGCCGCCGTTACGACACCGCCGGCCGGTGCCTCCCTCCCCGGGCCGGCCCCCTCCCGCGGGTCACCTTGACAGCCCGCCCCGGCCCCCCGCGCTCGCGCCTTTGTGTCGTTACCCGCCGCCGCGGAGCGCCGGGCCCGCGCACAAAGCCCCGGCGGGGGGGCGGCCCGCCCCGGCCTGAGGGGGCCGCGACCGCCGGGCGTAGAGTGGGGGCCCGCCCGCCCCCGCGGCGCAGCCGTTACCTGGAAGTCCCTGTCCTCGTTGAAGCGGGAGAACCTGTCCGCCATTTTGCGCCGCCGCCACCGCCTCGCTCGGCCCGGCCCGGCCCGGCTCGGCCCCGCGCTCCGGCCGCCTCCTCTCAGCGCCGCCCGCGCCGCGGCAGCGCGCCCGCCCCGCCCCCGCCGCGCCGGGCCGCTCCGCGCATGCGCGACAGGGCAGGTCACGTGCGCGGCGCGGGGATGCTCTCACGGCGGCGCCAGCGGGCGGAGCGGCGGGGCGGGGCGGGGCGGGGCCGACTCGCTGCCAGGGGCTGGGCGGGGCAGCAGCGTCAGAGCCAGAGCCGGCCCGCTGACAGGGACGGGCAGCTGCCGGGGCAGCGGAGGGCGGCAAGCACCGGCGGCCGCACCGTTAAGCCTCCGCCGCGGCGGGCCGTGTCCGCCCCCGAGCCCCGCTGCCGTTTGGAACGGAGCGCGCACTACGCATGCGCCACTCCCCGCCTGCGCGCGCACCCTGGCAACCGGGGAGGGCGCGAGCCGCTGTAGCAGCAGGAGGCGGCTCCCCTCCGCCCGGCCCGTGGTGCGCATGCGCGGAGTCGTCAGGCGGCAAGGTCTCGAAACGGCGCGAGCCCCGCTTCAGCCTTCCCGCCCTCCCGGCCCGAACCAATGAGACTGCCCCAGCCTCTTGAGTGATGGCGGTGCGAACCAATTAGTAGCAGGGGGTCGCCACCGCCCCCTGGCGTGCGCCGCGGGTCACGCTGGCTGCTGAGGGAGCGCGTGCGCAGACTCTCCTCAGAGGGGTCGGGGCGGAGCGGGGGCTGAGGGGCGCTGGGAAGGGGCGTAGGGGCAGCCCAGCGCCCCTCGGGCGGTGGGGCAGGGCCCCCGGCCCACCTAGCCTGGGGGCCTGGGGCCAGTCCTGAGGTAGGCCATGGTGCCCGGGGCCAGCCCTGAGGTAGGCCACGGTGCCCAGTGCAAAGCCTGAGCTAGATCACGGTGCTCAGAGCCAACCCTGAGGTGAAGCATAGTGCCCGGGGCCAGGCGGAGCCATGCCTGTAGCCCTGCTCCCACGCCAGGCTTTCAGACAGGCCGCAGGGGCCTTGCTTCACCCCTGAGCAGGGAGGTGTGTGCCTGGCTTGCAGAAGCGTAGCCAGGTCCCCATATGTGGTGACAGGAGCATTGCCCCAGGCCTGCACACGCCATGCGATGCCTGCAGTCTCCCATCTCGCAACAACCGACAGGCCTTTGAGTGCAGGGGCCGTGGCAGATGAGGCCCTGCTTTTCGATCCACTGCCACAGCTGTTACCAGCTGTCTCTGAGCATGGCGGCATGTGTTGCCGTGTCTACACCATCCCTGACAGCAGGAAAACCAGATTCCATCTGTCTCTCCATTCCTTTTCTTTCTCTCACCAGAAGCCTCGCTGCCTGGATCCTGCTTGCGTGCTGCCCTCTGCCGCCTTGTCGAGGCAGGGTGAGGAGAGGAGTTCGGAAGCGGGCCTGTCTGAAGCGTGTTCACCAGACCGTGCCTCCACGTGCACCACCGAACCTGTTGGTGAGGTGAATGCCTGTGTCGGCGAGCCCTGCACAGTGAGGCTGTGGGTCGGATGCAGGGGAGGCCAAAGCGGTGGTTGTGCTTTGTTCTAGGTGGTGTAGCTCATAGCAGAGCTGACTTGATCTGTTACTGCAGCGTGCCAGGCTGGGCTGCGCTGCCAGAACTCCCGCACGGAGGTCCCTCACGCATCTGCCTCTAACTTGCTAGGAGGGATGCTGCTCTCATCCTGCTGCCCCACCTCAGCAGCCTTGCAGAAATCCCCTCGGGAAATCCCCCTGATCTTGGCTCTCTCCGGGACTGGTCAGCCCTGTGTGCTGTGGAGGACCTCATGGTTGAGGGCTGGGACCTCTGCATCACAGGGTGGGTGTGAGAGCTTTTGCTGGGCAGGAACATCCTTAAATTTGCTCCTCGTTGCCCTAAGAAAGTCCTGTTGATGCTGTGCCTGTCTGTGCTTTACTCTGCTCGCCGCAAAAACCTCAGCGCTGGGGGTCACACATCTCATCTTGCGTCAGGTCCGTGGTCCCACCCGCCTGGGTGAGGGACGGCTGCCAGTTTGGAGCTGCCAGGCCTCTGCCTCTGCTCCACAGGCCGTGGTCTCTCTCCCTGCTGACATCCCTGCGGCTCCTTGTGCCCTGAGGACTGCCCGGCAGCTTAGCCTCGTGGAGAGTGGAGAAACAGGCAGGGAGGGGAGCAGCCTTTCTCCTTCCAGGAGTCACCGCTGTGTTTTTGGAGGGGACTCTCCCCCCCTTGTCTGCCCGAAGCACCCAGAGGGGTCCAGGCGGGCAGGGTGGAGCCGGGATCCCTGCCCGGGGAGCCTGACCACGCTGCGTGGAGCAGCCCCGTGGGCAGCTCAGTCAAAGGGACACGCGCATCCTGCAGCCATCCCACCCGTGGGTCCTGGGTGGGCACCCTGGGCACCCTGGGCCCTGCTCAGCACTAGGGCCGTGCCCACGAGAGGGAGCTCCTGCTCCACCCAGGTGGCCAGTGGGACCCCCACCCACCATGGGGGGTCCGAGCCAGACGTGTCCCCCCGGGGAGATGCAGCCGTTTCGAGCCGGGTGGGATGAGCCCCAGGGCAGGGAGCGTGGGTACCCGGCACTCCCCGGGAGGGTGGCAGCTCCCCCAGCAGGGCCCAGGTGTGCTGGTGGCTTACGCCCCTTCTCGACATGGCCCCCCACCCCTGCCCCGCTGGGTGCCCGAAACCAGTGCTCATCATCACTGATGGGTGGGGGGCACCCAGCCCTGCCTGCTTGGACTTTGGGGCAAGGGGGATCTGGCACCATAGGGGTGTTGAGCCGGGGAAGAGGGGTGCCCCCACACACACCCAGGGGCTGGGTGACCTCCTCGGTGCTGCCCGAGGCCCCTCACCCCCTGCCTCAGTTTCCCTCAGTGCTACAGGGGTGAGCGGAGCCCGGCTGTGGCAGCGGGGAGCTGGGGCAGGCACTGAGCCTGCTTTGGGGGGCCAGCCCTGGGAGGGCTCGGGCTTCTCTGCCTGAGGTGCTTGAGGGGAACGGTGTCTCCAGAACAGGGGACCCCCGACCCCGAGTGTGTACGTGTGCGGCGTGCACCTACGGGTGCGAGTGTGAGTGCGTGTGCGGGCAGGGGGAGGCCGGGAACCGGGAGTGAAGGAGGCCCCTTTCTGCGGGCCAGGGGCCGGGAGGCAGAGGCCGGCGCTGCGGCTGCCTGGGCCCCTCTTCTCATGTAAAGCAGCTTTGTGCGGGGGCTGCAGCCCCCCGGCCCCCGCCGCTTGCCGCGGAGGAGGGAGCTGGTGGGGGGCCAGAAGGAACAGCCCCCCTCAGCTTCTCCCCACAGCGAGGGCCCATGCCTGACAGGGACCTGTGCCTGCTGGGGGACAAACCTGCCCTGCTCTGTGTCCCTAGGCTGGGGGGGGACGGGACACGACATCATCTGGAGGGGCTGGGCATGGGGACAGCTCTGTGTCCCCCCTGGGCACAGGGACAGCTCAATGTCCATACTGGGGCACGGGCTGTGCCAACTTTGGGCACAGGGGTGGCTCACTGTCCCACAGGGACAGCTCAGTGTCCCTGGTGGGCTGGGGACAGTTGGAGTGGCCGTGACACACTGTGGAGGCAGGAACAGGCCTCACGGCCCCGCTGCAGCCCCCCCAGCCTGCAGGGGGGATTTGGGTGGTGCTGGGGGACAGGCGGGCACCCAGGGGACCCTGAGGGCCACCCTGGGCCCATGGCACGGGCTCGCCTGCGTCCCCACACCCAGCGCTGACAAGGGCCAGGTATAAATAGCAGCCAGCTCTGTCACCTCCTGTCACATGCCCGTGCTGGCAGGGTCCCCCTGCCATCGGCCGGGGGCACAGCTGTTCCCGGGACGGGGAGGGATGGCCACGGGGACACCCCATCCCCTCCCGCCAGCCGTGCAGCGGGGCACCCCCACCACGGGGACCACCGGGGCCATCGGCCCCCACCCCATACACCAGGGCCAGTCCCAGAGGGGGGGACCCAGGTGTCCGGGCTGCCCACGTGCGGCATCGCTGTCACCGCCTCGGGAACGCAGACCCCGACCTGGCACGGGGCCCTGAGACAGAGCCGAGATGGCCGGACCCCCCCACACCCCACGGGGACCCGTTGCCAGCGCTGGGGGCTTCCCCTGGGGACAAACGGGACATTTCCCACCCCAAATCAGAGCAAAAGGGGAAACTCCAGGGGGCTGGCAGGGTTGCAAGGCCTCCCGCCACCCCCGCCTCGCACCGCCCGCTTCCACGGGCAAAAATTGTCACCACTCAACCTGCCAGTCCCCGGGCGGCTCTAAAAATACCGCGTCCTCCTGACAGCGACAGCTGAGGCCGGGGCGGCGGATGCCTTGGGGACCCGTGGGGGGGGCCGGGGCCCTGCGGAGGAGCGGGGCTGCCAGCCCTGGGTGCCCCAGCCCCCTGCCCGCCTGTCCCCCTCCGAGCCGGGACGGCCCCTCGCTTCCCATGCTCCGCTTCAGGGAGCCCCCCGCACCCTGCCGGGCCTGGCCCCCTGCCCCCTTCTCCCACCGGGATGCAGCGAGACGGTGGCCGGCGGCACCGTGCCCGGCCGCGCCTGCTCTTGCCCAGCGGCCGCCGGCACGGAGCCTGGCCCCGGCACACCGCGGCGGCTGTGCCGCTCGCTGTCCCCCCGGCCCTCCCCGAAGCCCCTAATCCATCTCTCGCAGCAGGAGATGCCTAAGCTGCCTTTTCATGCCGGCTCCTCCGCGCGCGAGCTCGCCGCAGTTTCAATGCCGGGCGCTGGCAGGAGATGTGTCGGACAAGCTGAAGGGATCCCTCCCCTGCCAGGAAGGTCAAGGTGTGCTTAGGCCAGCTTCCCCCGCACGCCGCCCCGGCCGGCGCAGGCCAGTGTCCTGCCAGCCCGGCTCGGGGTGGGTTTTGTCCCCACCGGCACTGGGTGGAGGTTGGGGACACACTGTGGCATCGGGATTTCACCACCCCTGGGGGTGTCTGGGCAGCCGGACCCTCATCTTGGTGGGGGCTTGTCCCCCCTGGCTCCTCGCAGCTGCTCTCGGGGTCACCCATCAGCCCTCTGGTCCCGTCCCGGGGACCCTCCAGGTGCCGGGGTTTGGCTGACACGCTGCGCCCGCTGCCTGCCGGCGCCTCGTGGGTGCCCGCTGCAGCCGCGCCGGCAGCAAGGGCTGCCCCTGGTGCTGGGGCACCCTATGGCTCACCCCACGGGTACCCCAGGGCTCGGCTCACCCCACGGCTCACCCCACAGCTCAGCTTATGCCATGGCTCACCCCACGGGTACCCCAGGGCTTGGCTCACCCCACGGCTCACCCCACAGGTACCCCAGGGCTCGGCTCACCTGGCCAGTGCTGCTCACGGACCCCTCCCACCCCATGGAGCCATTGCAGACCATTAGCCCAGTTTAGACCAGTACAAACCAGGCCTGAGAACAGCAGGCACCAGTTCCTGCCCTCCCTAACCCACAGGATAGCGTGTGTGCAACACAGCTGGGCACAGGCGTGCAAACGTGCACACACACACGTGCCAGCAGACCTTTCACACAAGCACCCCCCAATGCTGGCACCCCCCAGCACCCCCTGACCCCCCAGCCATGCTCCCACGTCCCCACGCTCGCCTCTCCTGCGGGCACTGTGTGTGCACGTGCACACTTGTGTGTGTGCACGCGTGTGCCCGCTCACGCACGGGGGTGCGGGGGGGCCCCATGGTGCCCGTGCCGGGGGCCCCGCATCCCTCTCTGTTCCCTTGGTGACGGACCCCGTCCTCCGCTGGCACCTTGAGCCTGCCGCCAGCCAGGGCTTTTGTGGCTGGTTTTAATTAGAGGCTCTTAAGTGTGAAACAAAGCCGAGGGCAGGGGCCGGGGGGGCCCTTCCTCTGAGCTCCCGGGGGACACCCGGGGGTCCCCGTCCTGCCTGGCATCGCCTGGCGCAGCCGCTCCGTCCCCCGATTTCTGCTACGCACTTCTCCCCGCCCATCCCCAAAGGATTGGGGTGGTGGGAGCTGGTGCTCCCAGAGCCCCCCCCTGCCCCCCAAAATATTGCCCTCCCGAGCGGTGCTGGCCACCAGCCCAAGCGCAGGGCGGTGTGCAGGGCCGGTGCCAGCCCCAGTGTCACCCATGGGTGTGCACCGGGGCTCCTGTCCCCGGGGAGGTGGCTCAGAGAGGGGCCAGAGATGCCCCTTCTGCTGGTGGGCACCGCTCGGGGTGCTGCCGGGGGTCCAGGGGCAGGACCTGGGGGGTTTCCAGCTGTGTCCCCTGGCCCTGGCCCTCCTGGCACCCTGTGGCACTGGAGGGGTCCCGGGGAGAGGGGCTGCAGGGGGACCATGCCCTGCTCCAAGAGGGACATCAGAGCCATCAACCTCTCCGGAGGCGGTGGCCCCCATGGGCCATCCCCTGGCAGGCGATGACCTGGGGACCCCGGGGTGCTGCGGGCAGGGGACTGGCAGCCCCGGGTGCCCACCAGCATCCCCCAGTGCTGTACTGGGATGAAGTGAGAGCGGAGCAGTGCGGGGATCGGGACTCCTGGCCCTCCCCACCCTGAGCAGCTCCTGGGGGGCTACGAGGGGGAGCCCTGGGGGGAGCTGGGCTTGGCCCCGTACTCCCAGTAATGCCCACCCTGGCCTGCTGGCAGCACCCACCCTCTCCCACTGGGTGCCAGGATTGGTCCCTGTCCTCGCAGAGTCCCCTCTGCCCAGGACGCCAACCCCAGACCCCCACAGGGAAGTTTTTGGGGAGGGGGCAGGACCCTCTCCCACTCAGCATGCCCCTGGCAGCGCCTGGGGTGGGATCCTGGTGACGGGGACGAAGGGGACCAAAGGGATTCCCCAGCCACCCTGCATGTCCCTGCGAGGGGACACCCCTGAGCAGGCAGGACCCCACCGGCTGCCTCCCTGGGGTGTCCCCAACACCCCCAGCCCACCCAGAGGTCCCTCCCGGGGCCGGCTGGCAGGTCTGCTCCGGGTTTCCCCCTCCCCAGGAGGGCTCAGCACCCGCTCCGGGTGGGACCATGTCCCTGTGTGTCCCTGATGCCCAGAGGTCCTGGGGACCCCATGTCCTGAGGCACCAGCACCCTGCAGCACCCAGGAGGACGGGGAGCATGGGGACAGCCCCTGCCACCCCCTCTGGAAGTGACATCCCCCCCCCCCCCGGAAAGAAGCCAAAATCCGAAGCTTTTAGGAAGCCAAGATCCACGTGGCTGTGCAGACGCCCCTGCAGCCCCTCTGGCCCCGGCCCCGGCTGGCGGGGCTGGGGCGAAGGCCACCGAGGCAGGGGACACCGGGGGGGTCACCCCAGCCAGACCCTGCACCCACGGGGCCGAGGGGAGCCGCGGCCGGAGGGGCCACCCCGCATCACGCCTGCAAACGGGGAGCCGGGAGCGGGCCGGGAGGCAGCCGCTCGCCAGGATCCGGCCTCGGCTCCGGCCCCCGCAGCCCGGCGCCCTGCCAGGGCCTTCGCCGGCCGCCTCCGGCCGGGGACCCGCTGGGCGGCTGCCAAGCGCCGGCCGAGCCGAGCCGAGCCGAGCCGAGCCGAGCCGAGCCGGGCCGAGCCGAGCCGAGCCGAGCCGAGCCGGGCCGAGCCGGGCCGAGCCGAGCCGGGCCGGGCCGGGCCGGGCCGGGCCGGGCCGAGCCGAGCCGAGCCGAGCCGAGCCGGGCCGGGCCGGGCCGAGCCGAGCCGCCCTCCCTGGCACATGGCGGCCGAGGGCTCGGCGCGGTCCCCAAAGGAAGCACCCCTGGGTGGCCCAGCCGGGGTACGGGTGGGTGCCCGGCCGCTGGCACCTGTCCCACCCCGGTTCGCTCCACAGGACCACCGTCCCGGCCTCGTCCGGGGCCGCGGGGACCCCTCCCTCCCCTCCCCGACCCCTTTGCAGGAGCGGGGAGCCCCCAGCATCCCGCCAAACGCCGCGGTGACAACCGGCACGTCCGGGAAAGCTGACGGGGGGGGGCGGGGGGGGGCGGGAGCGGGTGCGCATCGTATGTCCCGTCCTCCCCCTCCCGGGCTTTGATTTCTGGAGCCCCCCCTGCCCTTCCCCCTCGGCCAGGAGCCGCGCAATGGTTTCAATTACGCTCTGAAAGGCGGTGGGGCCCTCTTTTCACGGCAGCCCGGGTTTCTCCTGCTCACAACAAAAGCTTAAGTTACAGGAAAGGGAGAGAAAGGGAGGGAGGGCGGCGAGGGGAAGGAGCAGCCAGCAGAAAGCCCCTCGCCCCCCCAGAACGGAGCGGGACGGGGGCGGCGGGCTGCCCGCCGGGTCCCCCCCGTCTGCCCCTGCCTTGGGATGCTGCTTTGGGAAGGGCAGCCCCCCCATCCCGCTGCCAAAATTTGGGGTGATTGCCCGCAGTTTCTTTCCCTGATGAGGGTCTCCGGTGTGTCCCCGTCCCCTCTGGTGTGTCCCAGTCCTCCCCGGTGCGTCCCGGTCCCCCCCGATGTGTCCCGGTCGCCTCCCAGTGTGTCCCGGATCCCCCCGGTGTGTCCTGGTCCCCCCCTCGATGCGTACCACTCCCCCCCGCCGTGTCCCGGATCCCCCCGGTGTGTCCCAGTGTCCCCCCCGGTGTGTCCCAGCCCCCCGGCTCCCTCCCGCTGCCCCGGTTTTGGGGACAGAGGTGCCCTTCGCCACGGTTGCGGTGGGAGGTGTGGGGCCATGGTGGGGGACAGGACGCGGGATGTCCCCCGCCACGCCCGGCTGATCTGGGGACGTCGGGGACGCCCCTGGCTGTGCCGTGGCCTTGTGGGGCCGCGGGTGCCGGCTTCAGCAGCACCCAGGGTGGCCATGGGCACCCCACGGGGCGGTGACACCGCCTGGGTGACACCCGGGGACCGAGGGGTGTCGGGGCCGAGGCATCCCTGTTCCCAGGGGGTGGCTGGGACCCGCGTGGGTGCCAGGGGGCCACGAGGGCTAACCCTGCCCCGGTGCACCCTAAAGAGGACCCGGGGACAGCGGGGGACCCGCTGCAGCGTGTCAGCGTGGGGTGTGGGTCCTAAGGCTGGGGGGGGGTGAGGGGAGCAGCCCCACGGGTGGGCGGGCACGGGCTGGGGGCAGGGGACATGAGGGGGTGCAGAGGACACGGGGGGGGCCGGGGACACGGGGGGGCAGAGGACACGGGGGGGGAAGGAGACACGGGGGGGAAGGGGACACCGGGGGGGTGCAGAGGACACGGGGGGGGTGCCGGGGACACGGGGGGGCAGGGGACACCGGGGGGGCCGGGGACGCGGGGAGGGGCTTTTCACCGTGGCCCCGTCCCGACCCCACGCCGCGGGGGGAGTGTGCACGGCGCGGAAGAAGTTAGGGGCGGGGGGGCCCCACGCTGCCCCCGCTCCCCGGCCCGGTGACCCCCGGGGGCGGGGGGGGGGGGGCGCGGGGGGGCGGGGCCCGGGGCAGCGGGGGGCGGGGCGGCCGCGCCGTTTGAATGTGATTGGCGGCGCGGGGGGGGCGGGGCCCGGCGGGGGCGGGGCGCGGGGGGGCCGCTCCGCCCGGCGGGGACGCGGCGCTGCCCCGCACAAAGGCGGCGGGAGCGTCCGGTGCGGCCGCTCCGCTCCCCCGGCGCCCCCCGGTACCCCCGGCATTCCCTCCCCCCCCCCCCGGCATCCCCCCGCCCGGCACCCCGCCAGCGCCACCGCCCGCCCGGGGCTCCGGGACCGGGACCGGGAGCTGCGCCGCGGAGCACCGGGTCGGGGCAGCGGGAGCACCGGGACCGCCAAGTCCGGGCAGCGGGAGCAGCGCTGCGGAGCAGCGGGAGCCTCTGGTCCGGGCACCGGGAGCGCCACGTCCGAGCACCGGGAGCCGTCCCGCCGCGCGCGGTAGACGGGGACACCGGGAGCCGTCCAGCCGGGCAGCGGGCACACGCGCTCCGGGCCCCGGGAGCCTTCCGGGCGGGACCTGAGCGTACCCAGCCACCGGGAGCCGTCCAGCCAGCACGGGGCACAGCAAATCCGGTCACCGGGAGCCACCCAGGCAGCACCAGGCACGGCAGATCCAGACAGGAGGACCGGCCGGCCGGCTGGGCACCGGACACGGTAAATCCGGGCGCAGCAGCTCGGGGCACCATGGGCCCCCCCAGCGTGCTGCCCGCCCTGGCCTGGCTGCTGGTGGGGCTGAGCGTGCCGGCGCCGTGCCGGAGCCAGCTGCACGGCGAGAAGGGCATCTCCATCCCCGACCACGGCTTCTGCCAACCCATCTCCATCCCGCTCTGCACCGACATCGCCTACAACCAGACCATCATGCCCAACCTGCTGGGCCACACCAACCAGGAGGACGCGGGGTTGGAGGTCCACCAGTTCTACCCCTTGGTGAAGGTCCAATGCTCGTTGGAGCTCAAGTTCTTCCTCTGCTCCATGTACGCGCCAGTCTGCACGGTGCTGGAGCAGGCCATCCCGCCGTGCCGCTCCATCTGCGAGCGGGCGCGCCAGGGCTGCGAAGCCCTCATGAATAAATTCGGTTTCCAATGGCCGGAGCGATTACGTTGCGAGAATTTCCCCCGGCACGGTGCCGAGCAGATCTGCGTGGGGCAGAACCATTCGGAAGACGGTGGTTCACCGGCGTTGCTCACCAGTGCCACGCCGTTGGCCGGCCATGGCACCCCGGGCGCCCCTCGTTATGCCACCCTCGACCACCCCTTCCACTGCCCGCGGGCGCTGAAGGTGCCCAGCTACCTCAACTACAAGTTCTTGGGTGAGAAGGACTGCGCGGCGCCCTGCGAGCCCACCCGTCCCGATGGCCACATGTTCTTCAACGAGGATGAGATCCGTTTCGCCCGTATCTGGATCCTCATCTGGTCTGTCTTGTGTTGTGCCTCCACCTTCTTCACTGTCACCACCTACCTGGTGGACATGCAGCGTTTCCGCTACCCCGAGCGACCCATCATCTTCCTCTCGGGGTGTTACACCATGGTGTCGGTGGCCTACATCGCCGGCTTCATGCTGGAGGAGAGGGTGGTCTGCAATGAGCGTTTCCAGGAGGATGGTTACCGCACGGTGGTACAGGGCACCAAGAAGGAAGGTTGCACCATCCTCTTCATGATGCTCTACTTCTTCAGCATGGCCAGCTCGATCTGGTGGGTCATCCTCTCCCTCACCTGGTTCTTGGCCGCCGGCATGAAGTGGGGCCACGAGGCCATCGAGGCCAACTCCCAGTACTTCCACTTGGCCGCCTGGGCCGTGCCGGCTGTCAAGACCATCACCATCCTGGCCATGGGGCAGATTGACGGGGATCTGCTGAGCGGCGTCTGCTTCGTGGGCCTCAACAACATCGACCCTCTCCGGGGCTTCGTGTTGGCCCCGCTCTTCGTCTACCTCTTCATCGGTACCTCCTTCCTTCTGGCTGGCTTCGTCTCCCTCTTCCGCATCCGCACCATCATGAAACACGGAGGGACCAAAACAGAGAAGCTGGAGCGGTTGATGGTTCGCATCGGGGTCTTCAGCGTCCTCTACACTGTCCCGGCCACCATCGTCATCGCTTGCTATTTCTACGAGCAGGCTTTCCGCGAGCACTGGGAGCGCAGCTGGATCAGCCAGAACTGCAAGAGCTTGGCCATCCCCTGCCCGCTCCACTTCACCCCCCGCATGACCCCCGATTTCACCGTCTACATGATCAAGTATCTCATGACTCTCATCGTGGGCATCACCTCCGGCTTTTGGATATGGTCGGGTAAAACCCTGCACTCGTGGAGGAAGTTCTACACGCGACTCACCAACAGCAAGCAGGGCGAGACGACGGTGTGACCCCCGCCCCGAGCCCGGCTGCTGCCGCCGCCCTTCGCCTTGAAATTTTTTGGGGGGGTTTATTATATATATTTTTATTTTTAGATTTATTAACGTCTAAAGGGGTGTCTCTCTTTCTCTTTGATTTTTTTTTTTTGTAATTAAACCTGTAAATAGCATTTGTAAATTTAATTATATATTTCTATTTAAAACACAAAAAAAGAGGGAAAAAAAGGAGAAAAAGGAGAGAGAAAAAGGAGAGGAAAAAAAGGAGAAAAAGGAGAGGAAAAAAGGAGAGGGAATAAAAGGAGAAAAAGGAAAGGGGGAAAAAAAGAAGAGAAAGGAGAGCAAGAAAAAGGAGAGGGGAAAAAATGAGAAAAAGGAGAGGAGAAAAAGGAGAAAAAGTAGCGGGGAAAAAAGAGAAAAAGAGAGGGGAGAAAAAGAGAGGAAAAAAGGAGGGGGGAAAAGGGAGAAAAAGGAGAAAAAGAAGGAAGAAAAGGGGAAAAGCCCTGCCGAGACGGGGAGAGGGTTCTCTCCCTCCCTCCCTCCCTCTCCGCTGCCCGGGTTGGGTTTCCCCCTCCCCGCGGAGCCGCCGGGGCCGTTGGCGTTGGCCGAGGGGCCCCGGCCGGGCTCCGGGAACGGCCCGAGCCCTGCCCGCTCCTTGCCGGTCCCTGCCCGCTCCCTGCCCGCTCCCTGCCCGCTCCTTGCCGCTCCCTGCCCGCCCCGCCGGCCCCTGGAAAAAGGGGGCAAAAAGAAAAAAAAAAAACAATAAAAATCCCATTTTTCTTGCTCTCCTTTCGGAAACTCCCCAAGAAAGTTGGTTTTTTATCCCCCCCCTTTGCTCGCTCCCAAAAGAGGCCGTGGCGGGGCTGTCCCCTCCCGGCCACCCGGGGCCGGGGGCTCTGCCTGCCCCCTGCCCGCACCGCCCCCCCCTTGGCTGCAGACTTTTCCTCCCAAATTACTTTTTAAGCAGTCCTTTGCAAATACAAATGAGTAAAGCAAAGCGCTAACTTATTCCTGAGGGCTTTTTTTGTCCCCAAAAAATCAATAATTAAATGGGGGGGGGGTCCCCATGGGTGCTGCTGGGGTGGCCGGGAGCAGGACCCCCCGCTTGCATGGGGACGAGCCAGCATCTCCCTCCAGCTGGAACAAAGCGCTTTGCAGGGGAAAAATTAGCTATTTAACCCCCCAAATAAGGATTTTTCAATTTGCAGTGGGAGGGGGGGTGCCTCTCCTGTGCCCCCCCCGGAGGAAATAGCTCACATTTTCTATAGGATTCGGGGTTTTTGGCTGTGCGTGGGCCCCCCGATCCCGAGTCTCCAGAGAGAAGCGGATCCCGGCTCCGGTTTGGCTTGTCGGGATTTGGGCGATGCTGGAGATGGGATGCGGGGAGTTTCAGCTGGAGGGGGGCTGGCACGGAGCTGGGGAAGGGGAAGGATGGATTTAATCAGCTGGATTTAATTGAAATTAAAAAAACCCACTCTTCCCAAAATGGAGAGGGAGACCTGGCCGGGGAAGCGCTGACCCCACGGGCGCCCCAAAGCCAGCCCTGGGACGCCTCAGCACTTCTCGTCTCCATCATTTCAGGGGATTTTTGGATCCTCTGAGAGCAAAGGGGGTTTGCGGGGAGATTGAGCCGTTCCCCTTTCCCCGGCAAAGCCCTGGGATGATCCCAAAACCCCCTTAAAAATCCCAGTACTCTGTGGAAGGGAAAAGCGGGAGCCGAAAGGGTTAAGGCAGCGCCTCTCCAGCACATTTTGGAAAGGAAAAACTCTTTGGATCCGGTTTAATTTTCCAGCGATGACTTGGAAGGGGGGAGAGAAGAGGGGGGAAACGTATCCAGGGTTTTTTCCCCCCCTCCGTGGTTTGGAGAAGCAGTCTGAGGGAGGGGCTGGGCTGGCCGGGACCCCCCCGGGACCCCCCTCCCGCCTTCGGTGGCTCTCGAAATGGGAATTAAAATGGGGTTGATTTTATCGCTGCCGATGTCTTTGCCTCCCTCCCGGGGGAAAGCCCGCGCTGGTGGTGACATTGGCAGGATGAGCCTCGGCCAAGGGGACAGGGGGACCCCCCCACACCCCTCAACTCCATGCACCCAAAGGTGCCATCGCATGGGTGGGTTCACCCTTTCCGTAGGGGATCCCAGGGCCGTATCCAGCCCTGGCACCGGGTGCTTTGGCCTGGGGTGCTGCCCATCGGCTGGTTCTCGTTATCCGGTCGGAGGGTCCCGCTCCCTAAAAGGCAGATCCCACCCAAGGCCACTTTGTTTTCCGGAGGCGAAGCGCGGATCGCCGGGGGACGGGGGAATGTAAACTCTCCACCCAGGAATGCAGGAGCTGGGAGATGATTTTTTTTTAAAGGCTTCGGTGTCCTGGCTTTGGAAAACAGAGCCGGGGTTACAGAGGCTGCGCCCAACGGCTGAGCTCGGTGGGTGCTGAGCACCCCACGGGTGCTGCTGGGACCCACCTGGGGGTCTGTGTCCGTCCCCCCCACCCCGGCCCCACGGGCTCCTGCGATGTCCGGGGAGATTTGGAGCTGGAATTGGAGGAGTTGGGCCGGATCCTGCCCCGGCAGTGGCCGTGTGGCTCAGCCCAGGGCCTTTCAGAGGACTTTTTTTGGGGGGGTGGAGGTTTTTGGAGGTTTTTGGCTCTTGGGGCCGTTTGCAGCCCAAGTGAGGAAGGAGCTGGAGGGTGTCTGCCAGCAACGGTCACTGTGCCCCCCCTCTGTCCCCTGGACTGTCACCCCAGGGATGGGTCACCCTGGGTCAGGCTAACCCTGGGGACAGGTCACCCCAAGGATGGATCTCCCTGGGGATGAGTCACCCCTGGTCCAGCTAACCTTGGTGACAGGTCCAGGTCATCCTGGGGACGGGTCACCCCAGGTCTGGGTCATCCTGGGGACGGGTCACCCCAGGTCCAACTAACACTGGGGACAGTTCACCCCAAATCCAATTAACCCCAGGGATGGGTCACCCCATGTCCAGGTAACCTTGGGGACAGGTCACCCCCGGTCTGGCTAACCCAGAGAATGGGTCCCCCCAGGTCCAGCTAACCCCAGGGACAGGGGACAGGGACCTCCTCCCTGCACACGGCTGAGCCCCAGCCCTCCCAGGCCAGTGACTCCCATCCTCCTCTTCCTCTTTTAAGCCAAGCGAAGAGGGAGCAAACGCCAGTGACGGGTCCCGCCGTGTCCCCCTGCCCGGCTGTGGTGGGGGTCCTTTGATGTCCCCTAATGAGCCCCGCTCTGTTTTCACAGCTGCCCAACGCAGCAGAAGTCAATTAAAGTGCACCCTGGCCCCTCCCGCCCTGGCAAACGCCCACCCTGCCCTGCCCTGCCCCAGAGCACCCACAACTCATCACACCAGTGTTCAGGGAGGCTCACAGGGCTTGCGCTGGTGGGGACGGGGATGGGGACGGGGACATCCCCAGGAGGAGCAGCCATGGTCAGGTCAGCCATAGGGTGATGGCACTGGGCTCTGTCCCGGCAAGGAGACAGCCCTGGGGACAAAACCAGTGCAGGGGAGGGGGTGCTGGAGGAAGGAACTGGTCTCACCGGGAGAAGGACAGGTCATGGGATGTCCCCAGCACTGGCTGTCCCAGTGCTCCTGTCCCCCAGGCCATGGTCACTCCTCTCCCCTGGCCACTGGCTGTCCTGTCCCCTGGACCATGGGCTCCCCATCCCTGGCCACAAGCTCTCCTGTCCCCATATCCATGGGCTCTCCTGTCCCCTGGGGACACTGTCCCATGGGCAGTCCTGTCCCCATGGCCCTCAGGCTCCCCTGTCCTCCAGGCTGTCCCATCCCCTGTCCCCCAGGGGCTCCCCCACTTTGCTCCATGGGGACCAGTCCCACCAGCTCAGGGCCGGGTGACAGTTCCCTCGGGGCAGTGGGGTCCCCAGCAGCGATGCGGGGGGGTGGCAGAGGGCCAGGGAGGTGACAGGGAGCAGGGAGGTGACAAGGGACAGCTTGTGGTGACACGTCACACATCCCCACCAATCATTTCTGTCAGCCTTCACGGCGTGACAGGTCCCAGGGCCTTGGTGGGGACATCGTTGGCTGTCCCCAGCTCTCAGGCAGCCGCCCGCTCGCAGCTCCACGTGCCTTAACCTCCACGAGGACAAAGCCAGCAGGGACCCGAGGCCACGGGGACCAGCACCCATGGGTGACATGGACAGAGCGGGCCCCCTGGGTGCTCCCAGCCCCGTTGTCCCCCCGGGCCGCGGGCGCTGGAGCGGGATCTCGCTGAGGCCGGCGGAGCCCTGGCCGGACGCCAGCGAGGACAGGCGGCCGTGCTGGCTAAATAAGGCTCCTCACTGCGCCGCTCTTAAAGGAGACGAAGCTGCCAGAAAGCAGGATGCGCCCGCCGGGCAATTAGGGATGTCCCTAACGAGGGCTGGGTTTCCCAAGGCAGATGGAGGATCCTGTCTCCATCCCACCGCCCTGCCCTGATGATGTGGGATGGGAGGATGTGGGACTCGTCTCCGTCCCACCGCCCTGCCTGAGCGACGTGGGACCCCCTCTCCGTGCAGGGGTCACGCCTGAAGGGTGTGGGAGGGGAGGACGTGGGGCCGGCTCTCCATCCCAGCACCCTCCTGCAGAATGGGGGTGGATGGACACGGGATGAGTGGGCATGGTGCCCCATCGCCATCCCCGCATCCCTCCTGGAGAACTTGGGATGAGTAGGTGTGATGCCCGGTCTCATTCCCAGCGTCCTTCCTTGAAGAACATGGGACATGCAGATGTAGTACCCCGTCTCCATCCCAGCATCCTCCTGGAGAACTGGGGAAGGATGGGAGCGGGATGGGGGAGCATGGGAGCCCTCTCCATCCTGGTGTGCCTCCTGGAGAACATGGGATGGATGGACACGGGATGGGTGAGCATGGGACCCCTCTCCGTCCTGGTGTGCCTCCTGGAGAACATCCCAGCATCCCTCCTGGATGACGGGGGATGGATGGAAGTGGGATGGGTGGGCACGGTACCCCATCTCCACCCCGGTATTCCTCCCGGAGAACGTGGGATGGACGGGATGGGCGAGCGTGGGACCCCTCTCCACCCTGGAGTGCCGCCTGGAGCCCACGGGCTGGGTGGGCGGGGGGCCCCACCTCCCCCCCCAGGATCCCTCCCGGAGAACAGGGGACGGGTGGACGCGCTTCCCCGCCCCAGCCCCCCCCCCCCCCCCCCGAGCTGCCCCATCCCGCCCCCACCCCCCAGCAGCCCCCGCCCCGCCCCCGCGGGGCCCTGCCGTGGGGCTGCCCCACGGCCACGCGGTTCCGGCGCAGCTGGCCCGGCCGGGGGGGCCGGGGGAGGAATCCGGCCGGGGGGGCCGGGGGGGCCGGGGGAGGAATCCGGGGGGCGGCTCCGGAGGCGGCGTCGCCGCTGAACGCGGGGAATGTTTGTGCAGCTGGAGCCCATTAGGGGCGGGCGGCGCCGGCTGGGGCAGGGCGGCCCGGGGCGGGGGGGCGGGGTGCAAGGGGGGGGGCAGGGAGGGGGGTGCAAGGGGGGGTGTGCAAGGGGGGTGCAGGGAGGGGGGGTGTGCAAGGGGGGTGCAGGGAGGGGGGGTGCAAGGGGGGTGTGTGCAAGGGGGGTGCAAGGGGGGATGCAGGGAGGGGGGTGCAGGGAGGGGGGTGCAGGGAGGGGGGTGCAGGGAGGGGGGGTGCAAGAGGGGTGTGTGCAAGGGGGGTGCAAGGGGGGATGCAGGGAGGGGGGTGCAGGGAGGGGGGTGCAGGGGGGGGGGTGCAGGGAGGGGGGTGCAAGGGGGGGTGGAAGGGGGGTGCAGGGAGGGGGGGTGCAAGGGGGGTGTGTGCAAGGGGGGTGCAAGGGGGGATGCAGGGAGGGGGGTGCAGGGAGGGGGGTGCAAGGGGGGGTGGAAGGGGGGTGCAGGGAGGGGGGGTGCAAGAGGGGTGTGTGCAAGGGGGGTGCAAGGAGGGGGTGTGTGCAAGGGGAGGTGTGCAAGGGGGGGTGCAAGGGGGGGTGCAGGGAGGGGGGTGTGCCAGGGGGGTGTAATGGGGGTGTGTGTGTGCAAGGGGGGTGCAAGGGTGTGTGTGTGCGCAGGGGTGTGTGTGCAAGGGGGGGTGCAGGGAGGGGGGTGTGCAAGGGGAGTGCAAGGGGGGATGCAGGGAGGGGGGTGTGCAAGGGGGGGGTGTAATGGGCATGTGTGTGCAAGGGGGTGTGTGCAAGGGGGGTGCAGGGAGGGGGGTGTGCAAGCGGGGTGCAAGGGGGGATGCAGGGAGGGGGGTGTGCAAGGGGAGGGTGCAAGGAGGGGGGAGCGTGTGTGCAAAGGGGAGTGCGTGTGTGTGCAAGGGGGTGTGCAAGGAGGGGGGTGTGCGCAAGGGGGGTGCAAGGAGGGAGGTGTGTGCAAGGGGGGGTGCGCAAGGGGAGTGCAAGGGGGGTGCGTGCAAGGGGGAGTGCATGTGTGTGCGGGGGGGTGTGCGCAACGGCGGGTGCAAGGAGGGGGGGTGTGCACAAGGGGGCGTGGAAGGGGAGCGTGGAATGGGGGTGTTGAAGGGGGAGTGTGGGCGCAAGGGGATGTGCGTAGGGGGTGTGCAAGGGGGAGGGTGCGTTTGTGCAAGGGAGAGGTGTGCACGGCGGGTGCGTGCCCAAGGGAGCGTGTCTGCGCGCAAGGGGTGTGAGTGGGTGTGTGCCGCGGGAGGTGTGCCAAGGGGAGTGGGGGTGCGTGGGGGTGTGCGAAGGGGGGACGCAAGGGGGAGAGCGGCTGTGCAAGGAGGGTGTGCAAGAGGAGTACCTGCGTGTGCACAGATGGGGTGTGCAAAGGAGAGGGCATGCAAGGGGAGCGTGTGTGCAAGGGGGTGTGCAACAGGAGTGTGCATGCAAGGGGGAGGCACTTGAGTGTGCAAGGGGGGTGAATGAAAGGGTGAGTGTGTGTGCAAAGGGAGTGCAAAGGGCAGTGTGTGTGCAAGGGGGACCCCGTGCGTGTAAGGGGAGCTGTATGCAATGAAGAGCGAGTGCGTGTGAAAGGGGAACACGCCGGTGCACGCGCAAGGGAGCACGTGTGAGCGTGCAGCGGGGTGGGTGTGCAAGGGGTGTGTGTAAGCGTGCGAGGGGAGCATATGCCCTTGACGAGAAACCTGCGGGTGTGTGCACACGCGTGCAAGGAGCGGGTGCACACGCCATGGACGTGTGCTTGTGAGCGGGTGTGCAAATGGGTGTGTGCGGCAGGGAAGACCCCAGGGGCGTGGGGGGGTTGAGCCCATACAACATGGGCTGCGCATGGGATGGCCACGTGTGTGCAAGGCCACGCGTGGGGTGCCTGGAGCTCGCCGTGCCCCCTGAGCCCCCCGCAGGGCGCACACACGTGTGCACACGCGTGTGCCAGTCAGCGTCACCGCCCGCCAGCCCCCGGGCAGTGTAACGAGCTGGCCCGTCCTCAGCCCCCTCGGGCGGCAGCACCCCCGCGGGCCCCCGGCTCTGATGCGGCCCAGCTGCTGCCGGCCGTGCCGCACGGCGCTGCCGAACCATTTATAGCAAATGCGGGCCGCTGCCGAGCCGGGGGAGGGCCGGGGGGGCCGCGGGGACATGGGACACCCGGCAAGCAGGGGCTGGTGTGTGTGGGGGTGAAGGGAGTAGCCACGCACACACGCGCGTGCGCGCAGGGGCGTGCACACGCACAGACGTGTGGGCACCGTGCTGCATGCAGACGCCTGCGTGTCGGTGCGCGCCCGCCTGCCCGAACGCGTCTGGGCACGCAGGGATGGGGACACGCACAGGCACGTGCATGGACAAGCACGCGCAAGCGTGGACGCATGCATGTATGCACGTGTAAGCACACGCACACACACAGCCCTACACCCCCCCTGGAGCTCCCCCCCATGATGAAGGTTTCCCCATGATGGAGGTTCCCCCAAAATGAAGATTCCCCCCATGATGGAGGGTCCCCCACAATGGAGGGTCCCCCGAAGTGGAGGTTTGCCCCACAATGGAGGTTTCCCCATGGCAGAGGGTTTCCCCATGATGGAGGTTCCTTCAAAATGAAGGTGTCCCCCATGATGGAGGATCCCCCCATAATAGAGGTTTCTCCCATGACGGGGTTTCCCCCACAATGAAGGTTTTCCCATGGTGGAGGTTCCCCCACAATGAAGGTTATCCCCACGATGCAGGTTTCTCCCACAATAGAGGTTCCCCCACAATGAAGGTTTCCCCCATGATGGAGGTTCCCCCATGATGAAGGTTCCCCATGGTGGAAGGTTCCCACCATGATGGACGATTTCCCCATGATGGAGGTTCCCTCAAAGTTAAGGCTTCCCCATGATGGAGGGTTCCCCCATGATGAAAAGTCCCCCCCACAATGGAGGTTTCCCTGACAGAGGTTCCCCCAAGATGAAGGTTTTCCCCATGATGGAGGTTCTCTCACAATGGAGGTTCCCCCAAAATTAAGGTATCCCCTACGATAGAAGCTCTCCCATGATGGAAGTTTCCCTGATGACAGACGTTCCCCACCATGATGTTTCCCCCCAACGGCGGTTCACCCTACCATGGAGTTTTTCCCCATGATGGAGATTCCCCCCCAACGGAGGTTCCTCACGGTGGAGTTTTCCCTGACGATGGAACCCCTCCAAGATGAAGAGGTTCCCGCATGGCGGCAGCTCCCCAGAACCCTCATGATGGGGTCCAAGCCCCATCAAGCCCTCATCTGCAGCCAGCTGCAGCAGGAGGACACAAGACTAAAAATACCCAGGGAGTCACCATGCCAGCGCCAAGCCAAGCTCCGCTGCAGCACGGAGCTGCCGATGAAAGCGGCGTGTCCCTGCTCCAGACGGGGCGGCTCTGCTCCGTCCCCACGGCTGGGCTGCGGGGTGTCCCCTGCCAGAGCATCCTTGGGGCTGGGGGGACCCGGGGGGGCTGGGGGTGGTGGTGGGGACGTGCCCATGGGCGACCACCAAGGAGCTCAGCTGGTGCGTCACTGGTGGGGGAGGGAACCGCGGGGTGGGGAAGGGCCTGGAGATGGAGGGTGGCCTGGGACGGCGTTGGGTGGCAGAAAGCCCCGGCCAGGAGGGGGGACACGTGGGGACGGGGCTGGCGGTCACCCTGGGGCGAGCGTCACTGTCACTGCAGGCCCCCAGGGTATCACCACGTCACCACTTGGGTGTCCCCCCCGCCCGTCTGAGGGTCCGCAGGCACCCATGGGTGCACACGTGTGTCGTGTATGCAGACGAGCACGCCCAGGCACGGTGCACAGGCGGGGGGACACGTGCACACGTGTGCACACACGCGTCGTGCACTCCACACGGCACGCCCCAGGCACGCGCGGCACAGGTACACACAGCACACGCACACGTGTGCACCCAGCGCACACCCCCCGTGCACACACACACACGTGCTTAAGAACACACACGTGTGCACACATGCCAGGTTCGGGTACGCACACGCACCCCGCACATTTGCACCCCCCGAGGTACAGGAGCCCCGTCCGTGTGCACACACAGCACGCAGAGCTGTGCACACCCAGAGCACACGGGCACGCACGCAGCCCCGGCACGCCGCTCCCGCCCACACGCAAAGCACACACACGTGCATGCACACGCCACACGTGTATGCATGCACATGCACAAATCCATGCATGCACACCGCACACGCGCCCACACATGCATGCATGTACGCTGCACATGTGCACACCTGTGCACACACATGCAAATCTCACACGCATGCGCGCGCCACACTTATTCACGCACACACCCATCCCCACACCCATGCATGTGCAACACGGTGTGTGTGCACGTTGCATTGTTGCATGCACCATGCACACACGCACGCACACACTGTGTTACCTGTGTGCGCACACCCCACACGTGCACACCCGCAGCCCCACCTGTGAGCGTGCACACACCATGCACACACCATGCACACACCATGCATGCACAATATGCACCCTTATGCATATGTACCGTGCACACTCACACAAACACACCGTGTTGCATGCGTGCACAGACCCTGCACATGTGCACGTTCCCCAGACACACATGCAAACCCCACGCATGTGCATGCACACCTCCCATGTATGCACACCCCCACGCACATGCCACTCCCCCCACGTTGCACGCACACCCCCCGTACACGCACCCGCACCCCAGGCACACATGCGACCTCCCCGTGTGCATGCACACACCATACACATGCCAAGCACACGCCGTGCACACGCTATGCAAATGCCATGCACATGCCATGCGCACACCATGCACACGCCATGTGCTGTGCATAAACTGTGCACACACCATGCACACGCCATGCACAGACCATGTGCACGCCATGGACATGCCATGAACACGCCATGCACACACGTGCACCCACACCGGCACCCCTGGGCACACCCCACCTCCCACCCAGTGCTGCTCCCCTCGAGGCCGAACCCACCCGTGGGCCGGGCCGTGCGTCCCCTGCTCCTCGCAGCCAGGCCCGGGGGCAGCTCGGCCGCGGGGCCCTGCACCGGCCCGCGGCCCTGTGGGGCTGGGGACACGCTCGCCCCAGGCCTGTGCCCGCAGGGTGCCAGGGTGGGTCCCCCTCCCTGTCCTGCGGTGGGTGCTGGGGGCTCCTGCTCCACCCAAGCAGCTTTTTGGGCGCTCCCCGGGTGCGTGTGAGGTCGCCGGGTGCTGCCCGACCACCTGCGCCGGTGGGTGGCTCTGCCCCCCCTGGGGCACCCACCACCCCACCCAGCACCCCCGTCGGGTGCAGCTGTAGTGTGCGACTGTGCTGCACGGGGTGCTGCACAGCCACGCTGCACCCCCGCACTGCACCACTGTGCTGCACCCCTGCACTGCTCCCCGCACGCTCACCCTGCACCCCCGCACTGCACCCCTGCGCTGCACCCCTGCACTGCACCCCTGTGCTGCACCCCTGCACTGCACCCCTGTGCTGCACCCCCACACCGCTCCCCGCACGCTCACCCTGCACCCCCACACTGCACCCCTGCACTGCTCCCCGCACGCTCACCCTGCACCCCCGCACTGCACCCCTGTGCTGCACCCCCACACCGCTCCCCGCACGCTCACCCTGCACCCCCACACTGCACCCCCGCACTGCACAGCCACGCCGCACACCTGTAACACCCCCCCACACCGCACACACTCACGCTGCACCCCCACACTTGCAGCCCTGCACTGTGCACGCGTGCTCCTCTGCGCACCCCCCGCACCCGCGTGCACGCCCACGCTGCGTTCAAGCGCTGCACACGCGCACGCACACACGCACGCACACACATGTGCACGTACATATGCACGTGCAAATGCACGCACACGTGCACGCACACATGCCCGCACACACATGTGCACACACATATGCACGTGCAAATGCACGCACACATGCATGCACATGCACATGCACGTGTGCATGCACACACACACTCACACTCACACTCACACTCACACTCACACTGAGGCTGTGGGTGCCCCACAGGCGCCGTGGGGCTCCCTCTTTCCACGCTGGGGTGAAGCCCTGGGGCCCCTCCTGTGAAGGGGGGAGAGGGAGGGAGGGAGGAGGGAGAGATGAAGGGAGGGAGGAGGGAGGAGAGAAGGAGGGGGGATGAAAGGAGGGATGGAAGGAGGGAGAAGGGAGGGATGGAGGAGAGCGGGAGGGAGAGAGGGACGCAGGAGGGATGGCGGCTGGACGTCCGTCAGGCTGCCCAGAGGAAGGACGGACATTGGTAGCCGAGACCCAGCGCCGTCTCTGGGACACTCTTCCCTGCTCCCTGCTGGGCAGCTGCCGTGCCGGGGTGGGGACACGTGCCATCCCTGCTGGCGGGGTCCCCAGGCCAGCCCCAGGGTCATCCCCGCTCAGGGAGCACTGGCCCTCATGTTCACTCTGGTCCCTACTGACATGCAGGCAGAATGCTCTCAGTAAGTGAAGCCACACTTGGGGGGAGGGGGTTTAAAGGCCATCAGGGCTGTCCCAGCCCTGTCCGGGGACCAGAGGAGCCACCACCGAGGGGACCCCCAGGGTCACCCCTCCTCGCTGCCCAGCCTGGCCCCCCAAATCTGGCTCCAATTACCCAGCCCCAGCCTGAGCAAGAGGAAACCCGGGGCTGGGGCAGCAGGGGGGACAGCACCCTCCAAAAGGAGAATGGGGAAGTGACTCCCCCTCTTGTGGCACCGTGTCCCCTCCTCCCTGGGGCCACCCATTAGAGAGCAGCCCGAAACCCAGTGTCACCCTGAGCAGGGTTTAACCCCTGCACTGCCAGGGTCACCAGCTCACCAGCACTACCTGAATTTCCCTCTATTTCCACCACTTTTACCCCAAAAATAGCTGATTCAGGTTGAACAAAATATTCCCTTGGCCCAAACCACCACTTTTTATTAATTATATTATTATTATTGAGGCAGGGAAAGAAATCACCCTCCAGCACAGCAAACGCCCCGCTTGCCTTCGCCTGCCTCCTCCGGGGGTGCAGGCAGATGCGCCCCGTCCCTGTCCTGTGGGAGCGCGGGCAAGGGAAGGGATGGATGGACGGACGGACGGATGGATTGCAGGCAGCACGGTGGCACCGTGCCTTTGCCTACACCACCCTCTGCTGCCTGCCGCCACGCACGCCTGCGCCCGCTGGGGTTCGGGGGTGAACGTGGGGGTTTTTTTTGCAAACCGTGGTTCAAAACCCATTTAATGCTGGTTTTTTTGGGGGGTGGATTAATTAAATCCAGTGTCAGGTTTAAGAGCCAGGGCGGGTGGGCTCGCTGGCCAGCTGGGATGCTGCCTGGCACACGTGAGGCTCCCCGGCCACGGCCCTGATGCTTCGCCCACGGCACCCCGAGCTGGTGGCTCCACCGCAGCCCCTGGCCTTTCATCCACCGAAAATCCCAGCTCCATTGCCCTTTTGAAGCCGCCGGGGCTTTTCTCCCCGAAATGCGTCATCCCTCCATTTTTGATTTTTTTTTTAAGCGGCGGTTGTGGGGACGCAGGCCTGGATCAGTCCCGGTGCTGCGGGATCCAGCTGCCATCGGTGTGATAAGCTGTGCAGTGGGTCAAGTCTCAGCGCCAGCCCCATGGTTGTGGTCCTTGCCGTCTGCTCGCCGGGGCAGACACCCACTGACCCCCCGAGGGGGGAACACGGGGCCAAGTGACCCCCCACGCCGTCCCCCGGCACAGCCTGGAACCAAAGGTAGCTCCGGCTCTATCCCCTACCAAAAACCCAGACCCGTTTCTGCCGATTTCATCCCTCCCCCGGCCTCTCCCAGCTCATATTTTCAGGGAAAAAAAAAAATCCCCACCTCTGCTCACTGCCGGCCGGCCGCAGGCAGGGTTTGTTCTTTTCAACCCGTCGAGGTGTCTCGGCCGCGGTCCCCGGTGCCTCCTAATGTCCCCGTCCCCCTCGATTGCCGTCCGGCGGGCACGAAGCCGGTGCAGAGCTCGGCTCGTAACGGGGGGATAAGCCACCGCTTTCGGTGCCACCTCCCCAAGCCAAACCGCAGCCTGTCCCCAGGGCTGTCACCTTCTGGGTGGCTCTGTCGTGCTGGGATTTCCCAGGAGCGATGGCACGCTGGGGGCTGGTTTTATTCCCCGTTTGATATAAAACTGAACCTTCAAGGCATTACATTTGCTTTTCCGGTGGCAGAAAGGCGCCCGGTCTGCGGGGACGCCCCTCCCAGCTCGTTTGGGACCAAGGTGGGGACAGAAGCAGGGAGGGGGTCGGCCGTGGGGGGGCTTGGGGAGCTCAGCAGAGATTTGGAGGGGCTGCGTTCCGTCGAATCGAGGGCGCGGGCCCGGGGTCCCCGCGCTCAGCCCGGCCGCGCCCCGGCTGCCGCCAGCGCTGCCGGGAAGGGCCGGGGCGGCCGGGGAGCTGCGACCGGAGGAGAACGCGCCGGCGAGGGCCGGGCCCGGCGGCGGGACGGGGACGGCATCCTCCTCGGGCCGTGCCCGCTAGCCGTGACGTGTCCCTGCCGGTTTTCCGCCGTTCCCGAGGCCGGCGGGGGCGCGGGGGGGCCGTGGGGGGGGGGATCCCCCGGGACCTGCCGGGAGGCCGCGGCCGCCGATGGAGTCCCGCCGGGGGGCCGCGCTCCGCCCCGCTCCAGCGCCGGCTGGGGGAATTTCGGCCCCGGGGCGTGGGGTGTCTCGGGGGGAGCCGAGCCCCGCACCCACGGCGGGTCCCCCGCGGGCCCCACGCTCCCATGCGCCTCGCCCCCGCCCCCGCCCCCTTCCCCCGCCCCCTTCCCCCGCCCCGCCCCCTTTCTCAGGGCAACGCCCCCTTCAGCAGACTACGCCCCCCTTCCCCCGCCCCGCCCCGCGACCTCCGCGCCGGGACTACAACTCCCGTCATGCCGCGGGCCCGGAAGGGGCGTGGCCTCCGCCGGCCGCTTCCGGGCTGGCAGTGAGGAGGGAGTGAGGGAGCGGTAAGATGGCGGCGGCGGCGGTGCTGGAGTTCCAGCGCGCGCAGTCCCTGCTCTCCACCGACCGCGAGGCCTCCATCGGCATCCTCCACTCCATAGGTGAGGCGCCGCCGCCCGCCCCCGCCCCGCCGCCCGCCCCCGGCCGCCCGCCGCCGCCTCCCGCCCGCCACCGCCGCCGGCTGCTGACTCACCGTGCGAGCCGGACGGGAGCGAGGCCTGGGCCCGCTCCGCCGGCTCCGGCCCGGCCCGCTCCGCCGACGCGGGTCCTCCGCCCGCACGGCGGGCCGGGGCCGTGCCGCTGCCCGCCGCCGGTGAGGGCCCCGCGGGCCCGAGCGGCGGGGAGCTGCCGGGGCGAAGCGGGCGGCCGCGGCGGAGCCCCGCTCGGGGAGCCTGTCAGCGGCGCCCCGCGGCTCGGGCCGGCTTCTCCTCCCCGTTCAGCGCGGTGTTCCCCCGGGTGCGGGCAGAGCGTGGGCTTGCCTGCCGGGAAGCCTGCGGAGCGGCGAGCACAGGGGCCGTGGCGGGCAGCGGGGCGGGCAGGCAGGCGGGAGCCTGCCTGTACCGGCTGGTTGCTTATGGGGTTTTCGGTTGTGGTGTGACGGCGTCAGGGTGTTGTGCTGGTGGCGGTGGCCTGCAGCGGGTGCTCAGCGTCCTGGAGGATGGGAAAACTCTGCTGGAAGTGGCATTTCCTCTTACATCGCTAAAATACACCCGCTATTTAAATTACCTTCTCAGCGCTACACAGAAAGTTTTGAGGAGTTTTTCTGCGTGCTGTGTCTGGAGTTTTAACTTCTGCTTGTTTCAAGACAGATGCTGTTTGCAGCAGTTACCTTGTCGGGCTGTCCCGGACATTTAGCAGTGCCAAGGAGGTGTTGGTGCTATAAAGTGGTTTGTAGGCATAATGTCAACATCCCTCTTTATTTGGGGGTTGGGGCGTACGGGGTGGGGAGAGTGGGTGCCTTAGAAACAGGTGTATAAATGAGTAATTCTCGATTCTCGTAACGGATGGTGATTTTGGAAAAGATGCTGTGACCTGCTGTCACCCTGCTGCGTCGGGCAAATAAATGTTTCCTAGTGTGTGTATTAGACCTTGAAATTGGAATTGCTGTATGGT
The DNA here is from genome assembly GCF_035582795.1 of Mycteria americana. Classification (NCBI taxonomy): domain Eukaryota; kingdom Metazoa; phylum Chordata; class Aves; order Ciconiiformes; family Ciconiidae; genus Mycteria; species Mycteria americana. The sequence continues at coordinate 5,636,947 of NC_134386.1, forward strand.
CTTTAAAAGTTGCTTGCCCCCCCTCGGTGTTTCTCTGGTTAATTAGTAGTTGGTGTTCTCAAGCCTGTCAACACACCTACAACTTTCCATCCAGTCAGGCTCAGTCAGGAGTAATAGCTTGTGTTGCCGGTTGGTGTAAGCTGGAGCACTCCAGAGAGCGTTGCCGCGATACTTTTCTGCTTGAGAGCAAAGTTACTTTGCTTTTGACGCTGCACGTATTAAATTCTGGGGACTGAAAGCTGCAGTCTGCGTGCAGGGGCAGGATTTCAGTTCCCTCTGTAGAGGTGGGCAGTGGATTTTGGCTTTGTCTGTGGAGAAGTTGGATGAACTCACCTGCGTAGGGGATGGTGGAGAGGAATATTAACATGGTAGCAGGTAGCAGGGAAGAAAGTGTATTGTTTTGTGGGTAACTTATATGAAATTGATGTTGTGTAAACACAGGTTTGGTGCTGCTGTGTGTCATTTGGCCCTTCTACATACTTCAGAGCCAGAGTTACTCATGTTGGTACACAAAGCGATGATTAGATTGTCAGAGTTCAGTGTGGGAAGGAGCGCTGACTCCTGCAGCAGTTGTAACACCTGATCTGCTCCTGAGCGAAGAGGGCAGACGTACCCAGCTCACCAAGCCGATGTTGTTCTTGTGCTACGCTTTGACCACGGGATCGCGACTTAATACACAAAGCGGGAACATCAGAAATCCCGATACCAGAATACCCAACCCCGGAAATCCCATTAAATTTCTTTTATTTGGTTTTGTGGCTTCAGTGGGAGAAGGTCTGTTGGGTGGTGGTGTTTTTTAAATAAAGCTTGAACAGCTGGACTAGCTTAATGAGACTACTTCAATTGCAGTCAAGTTGGAGCACGCAGTTGTATCTATCAACTGGATTAAAGCCTTCGTGAAATATAGACAAGGTGCTCTTTATAAACTATGCATTTAAACTTTCCACGTAATCTGCTTTCCAGATCTCGCAGGCCAGGCTGAATTCACTATTGCCTGTTATAACAGTTACTTTTTTTGGTGCCTTTCCAGGAGCTGACTAGTAATGATTATCTTCTAACTGAAATAGCGTTAAAGGTAACTTTTCCACTCTTTTCTAGTGAAACGCGATGTCCAGGAAAATGATGAAGAAGCGGTGCAAGTCAAAGAGCAGAGCATCCTTGAACTGGGGTCGCTTTTGGCCAAGACTGGGCAGGCAGAAGGTGAGCCTGAAATAAGTAACGGAGGTGTCGGGTAAGAGATATGTACATTCAAATGAATTTAGTCTCCTTATTTAATGGGATAGAAGTGAAAGCAGTTTTTGGCAGGTTCTCACAGAGGCAGGACAGAAACTAAAAAACTAGATAAACAACATAAAATATTAATCTTGTGTTACTTGGCCCAGTATTTCAAAAGACTGCTGATGCATTGGACAGTTTAGTTTATGACCCTTTGACGTGTGGCCGTTGTAGTACAAGTGACTAAAGTTTTGTTAAGTTGTCTTGTTTGAGATGAGAAGTTCATCTTGTTTTGTTTTTAATAATCTCAGCCTTATTTCAAATGGGAAAGTTTGTCCCAAAAAGTCCTTTCTCACCAGCAACTTCTTTCTCAATTAATTGATTTATCTGTTGAAACGTTACATCAGAAAATCCTTGCCCAGCTCCTCACAAGAGCAAGACTTGACAGTCCCTCTATTGTGAATGTGTGAAAGGACAGAAATGGAGTAAACTTCTCTATTCAATGAGTTTTGAGTTGAATCTGTTCACGTCTTCTGTTTCCTGGAAAGCTCAAGGCAGTGTGTTTTGTTATTTTGTACTCAGCAGTTTAGTTTTATTTCTTTTGCTGAAGAATGCTTTTGCCTTTTCTGGAGCACCTTTCACCTCAAGCATTTTAGGAGCTGATACACCACGTCCGTACAAAGAGCGTTCTGTCCATGGCAGACAGTTGGCCATGGTATAGCCCTGATGTTTTCTAACTGTGCACAACAATAATTCAGGATGTGAAGTGAAGCGTGTGTGCTTTTAACAGTCTGAAACTGGTTGGGGAAAACAGGCCAGCAGAAGGTTTAATCAAACTGAACTTCGACTGGGACACCAGACCTAATGTTAGAGTCGTTCATGGGAAGCAGTATGAGGTCTCAGCAGCTGATCAAGATCACAATGTATATTTATTCTGAAACGAACACTTGGTGTCCTACTGTCCAGTCTTTGTAAACATCTATTTTGATTTGGCCATTTAACTGATCTACCCACATCTCCATGTGTTTGAGCATTCTGGACACTGATCCCACCATGATTTGCAATTGAACAGAGCTTGTGACAAAGTAGATTACTTGCACTTAGAGCAGTGCTGGAAACAAAGGTGCTATTCATCTCACCTAACTATAGAAGTCCATGTCCGCTTTCCTAGCGTGGACTGCTTTCATAGTTAGCGGAGAAAAATAAGCCCTTCCAGCACACGATTCGTCTCTTCCTACAGTAAGAATCTGGAGCAGGACAAATGAAAGCTGCAGTACAAGTGCCTGTTTCTCTAACTGAATATTCAAGGACCTCAAGTCAGTTCACTCAGGTATAGGTGTCTGTGTGGTACAGGTGCCTGTTGCACTCTGATGTTTGCTTTTGTAGAGATAACTAAATGTGACTTTGCTCCTGCACCAAGGAAGAGGTGTGTGTTGGGGCTAAAAAGGGGGAAGTCGTCAGAAGAGTCTCTTAAGGTAAAGGTGTGGATGTGCTGCTGGTGTGCATAAGCCTGAGAGAAGAGTTGTTAGGTGCATGATGGCCTCCTTACTGCTGCAGAACTTGGAGTGGTTTTGAGTTTAAGCCGAAGTCTTAGATGAGTGTAAAGAACTTCAGTGTATTCTCAGAGGGTGGCTAGCTAATAGATTTCTTTTTCTTTTTTTTTAAGGGGAAGGCTAAGTAATCAAAAATGACAAAGTTAACTCATCAAAACCAGGTTTATGAAGGAGCAAATGTGAAATGTATTTGAAATGTGTTAAAGGGAACACTGAACTACTATATTCTGAATAGGAGAAAATGAATTTGGCAACATTAAGAAGCCAGTTGTGTACATGTAGATCGGAGTGAGATTACCAGGTTGTGCTTTCTGGAGATCTGTGGTGAAGCTGGGGGATGAGGAAGGGGAATGCCGCAGCTTAGAGATGTGCTAGTCCTGCGGGAAAGACGCTGTCACCTTCCCTTTCTGCCTTGCTTTCTAGGGTGAAGTAGACTAGTAGGAGTGACTAGTCTACTTCAGCAGCATCTTCACCAGGTACAGCTGTTCACAAAGGTGCTAGCACCAGGCAGATGCAACAGATCTCCATATCCAAGGGGAGGGAATCCAGTGCTGCTTAACCTGGCGAGGAAATTACTGAGACTATGCAGTTTCTGGCCCAAATGAAATGGATCTCATCATTGTGGTTTTTCCTGCACACGTTTTAGCTAGCGGAATTTCTTTGACAGGTTCTAGGTGTTGCAGTGGCTCGTTGACTACTTTCGAGCGATAACTTCCCAGAGATGAAAGGGTCTGTGAGCTGCAGCCTCAGGAAGAAATCACCTGCAGTTTGGTGGGATATGAAAGTTACAGCTGCTGTGCTGCTGACTGGCTGAGCGTGTAAAATGCAGCTGTAGTTTTTAGAGGACTAACCTGTAGTGAACCATGGCCTTTGTTTAAAAAAACATAGTAATACAAATGACCCTCTTTATCTGCTTGATAGAGATTAAGGATTGAACTGGTAGATTAATTACTTTTTTTTATAGGACAGTTCTAGATTTTTATAGCATTGCTTAAAACGATAGGATTGGAATGATTTGGATCAGGTATTCAGGTACATGGCATGTTAGCTTGTGGAAGCACTTTCTCTGAGGATGAGCAGCAGACTTCATTTCCCAGAGCGGCTGCTCATCACTTTTCTAGAGCTGTCGATCAAGCACTGCATTTACGTAAAAAAAAAAAAAAAAAAAAAAAAAAATCCTAAAAATAGTTGACAGTTACATTGGTAGGAAAGAGAAATTTCTATGGGAACTTTGAGCTTGCATGTCTAAATGTGTAGTTTGCAAAATGTAGGGATATTCTAGTTGCTGGCTTCAAATCTACTTTCTAGTGAATTCTTGGGCAGCTGTTGAGCAAGTCAATGGAAAGATAAGTACTGCAGTATATTTAATGTGAATTTTTTTTCCCTTTCTTTTCTTCTAAAGTTCCTTTCCCATGTGGAAGAGTGTGGTGTGCACTAAAAACATGATTCCGTTGTCCTGAGAAGCAGCGATGCACAGTATGAAGTACGGTACTTAAGAGCTGATGGATCTCAGAGAGGATCTCGCTGCCTTGATAAGACAGACTGAAAAACTGGCAAATTCTTAGTTACAGAGCTCAAAGCTAAGGATATAGTGTGTGACCTGATGAGAAGCAGACTTGGTCCCTGTGTGAAGTGTGGTGTTTTCAAGGGCTTGTGTTAGTTGCATCAGGGAAGAGCACAAGAACCAGCTTCTGGGCAACCCCAGCTTTGGTGCTGCTTCTCTTCCGAGCCCAACGAGGTGGTCTGGAGCCCACCTTTCTCAGCTCACATCAAGAGGAGGGGTGCTTGAGAGTAGCTCTGCGCAAAACCGATGTGTTGGAAGCAGCTGTCTGCTGCTGTCATGGTAGTTTGTTTACTGTATGTGAAACCAAAGTGTTTGACTTTGATTGAAATGATTGGGATTTGCATCTGTGAGTGGTATTGCTGACGGAGCGGTCCTCAGAATGAAGGGGGTCTGAGTAAAGTCATCGTCTGCCACGGGGCAGTAGGTAACAGTTCCTTGTTGAGTAAAAGCTGAGCGCTGATTGAAACTGTCAGTCAGCGGGGCTCAATCTTAGATACTAAAGTAGCTGTGCTTCGATTCTAGAAAAACCTGCCCATTTATTCTCAGGCAGAGAGAAGGTAAAACTTACAGGAAATCTTAGGCATGGCAGTCACAGCATCTTGTTTTGTTCCATGTACAAAGTCCGAGTGGTTCATTGTAGAAAGAGTCACGATTTATTGCACTGCTGCTTGGAAAATAAGGCTTCTCTAAGGATTCAGGGCACACTCGAGATAAGTTTCATTTGTTCTAAAACTGTGCTTTCAGATGTATAAAAATGTCAGTACATCACCATGAACAATTGGATTGGAACGCAAATGCTGAGTCCTGAAACTGCTGTGATGTTGACGGCTGCATTCCTCTGCTCTGCAGGAATGACATTTTTAGTGTATTTCTTCATAAAGAAAGACTTTTCATTTGTGAGCTTGAGACTAGCTTTATAACTGTAAACTAATAAGGAGACTAGTAGAAACTGGAATCTAGTTAAGTAAGGTAAGATCTATTTAGGTAATGCGGGTAGCTGAAGTGTTAAGAAATGTCATTTTTTCAGCAGTGGAGCATGGGGTGTATCTGACTTTCGAGGGCTGGCTAGGTATGGCAGATTAAAATGTCAAACTGTGAGTTAATAAAAACATACTTAAACCATAAACTCCATTGCCCATTTTATAGAAAAATTTCAAAGCGTTTAGCAGATGCTTATGTTTTTAAAACGTGCCTGAGGCGAGTGTAGTTACAAATGGTGTTATAATTGGGCAAACTGAAGTAACGGGAAACGTATGCTGTGCGGATAAGACTGGAGCCCACCAGTCACCTTTGCCAGTGCCAGTGTTTACTGCAAGGCATTCCTTCAGGTGACGTTTATCGCTCTTTTCCTGTAAATGATGTTGAGAGACTGCTTATAAAATGTTTGGTGTAATAAATACTGCTGTGTGTAGACGTGTTGGGTACTCCAGCTGCGGTGTAACTCTTGGCTGTGTGGTTGTATTTCATGATTTGGTTTTTCTGTATACAGAGCTGGGCGGACTTCTGAAGTATGTTCGACCCTTCTTGAACTCCATCAGCAAAGCAAAGGCAGCCCGCTTAGTCCGATCTCTGCTCGATCTGTTCCTTGATATGGAGGCAGCAACAGGACAGGAGGTGAGATTTACATTTCGGCACTAGTCTGTTCCTCAAAAGCCTGTACCACCATTATCTAACCTACTTTGCTTCACACTGAAGAATTATTCATGTCAGGAAACATTAATTTAACGCATTTGGATATATTCTATTAATAAAAAATGAGGTGATTTAATTCACTCATAACCGTGGTTTTCTGCAAGCCTCATCCTGCTGCAGGTTAGGAGTAACTCTCACCCTGGGCGTTTTTCTCAGATTTGTGTTGCTTGCTGTTAGATGCACAGCATTAGCAGCGTTTTGTGGTGCCATCGGTGTTCGGGGTGAGAGGTGCTCCACCTGTTGCAGGGAGCTCGGTCTGGTGGAGAGGTGGGCGCAGTGTGCGATGGCACAGAGCTAGAGGAGCGAGTGCTCATGGGCTGTTCAGGAGTTGGTGGGGTTAGATGGCGAGTATTGCTTAGCGTCTTTCAACTGGAGACATGAAGGTGCATTGCATGGGGACGCGGTGTGTTGGACGTCTTATTCTACAAAGGGCTTCTGAAGCATGAAAGTTACTCCTGAAATGGGAATGGAAAAAGTTTTGCAGCTACCAAGTGTAAACTACTTCTGGTGGATGAAATTCTCTGCTAGAAAGCCCATTCATTTTAAGGTAGTCCCCAGTTAGGATTTAATCCATTCTCATTAGCTCCCTAGAATACAGTTGTTTTTCTTCTTTTTTTTTTTCCTTTTTTGTTGTCCACATGACTTGTTGGTTATTTGGGAATGGGAGAAGGACAGGAGCAACTTGTAAATGTAAATGATGACTTACAAGTGGCGCTGATCTGCAGTAGTAGAGGTTGTACTGGCACACCAAAGCAGGTAGGTAAAAGAGGAGGAAGGGAGGGTCTGAGCAACAGGTTAGGGACAAAGCCCACATACCTGTACGCACAGGGACTGGCAAATTACAGCCTAGAAGAGGTTCTGCCATGTGAGAGGCAGGTGGCATTCTCGTTAGCCAAATCAGTGCAGAAGTATCATCCTGCAGTTAAGGTAATCTAGCAAATGTTTTTTTGTTTGCTGTTCAGTTCTTGTGGCTTGCGTGTCCTGTTACTGTAGATGGTGACAGACGGAATCTTTAGCCCTTCTTCTTTAACAGAAGAGATTAAGGGAAGCGGGATGGGATGTGCAGGTGAGAAGGGAACCCCTAAAGGAGTCAGGAGAAAATGAGTGGCTTCAGACTTTTTATAAGGTAACTTGATGTAAGTGACAGTGTTTGGATGCAATCCCAAAAGGTGGCATTTTATGGCAGGGGAAAAACTTGGAGTAACAGCAATGGAAATATGGCCCAGTTAGTCAAAATATTCCCTTTCAAGCATATTCAGAAGCCAAACCCAAAACCTTAAGGAATTGTAACACCTAAGTTGTGAGGTTCCTGATGCAGTAATCCTGAATACTTTCAGCGCCTCAGAAATGTTCAGAGGGACATTTGCTTCCTCGGTGTAACGTACGTTAAGAAGGCTCCCAGGAGTCCAGTAAAGCAATGAAATTAGAGATTTCTCCAGCTCCTAATGCTCCAGCTATCACTGTGCAATAAATTGCGACTTCATAATAGCTTTTCATTAAATGTTCCTGTTTAAAAAGCAGTGACGAGGAGCTGACAAGTCCTGCAGTGTAGTACAGCTACAGAGCTGCTCCAGAAAGAGCTGCGATCCAGAGATTTTGGGAAAAGGCATTCCTGAGCCTAGCACCTCAGGATGACTTATTGCATATTATTGGCCAGTACTGAATCGACACCCTCTTCTAATTGGGGTGGAACATGACTGCTTTATTCATCACGGGAATCTCGGCAGTCTTAAAAATATGAGAAGCCATTGGGTTCCTTTACTCTGCTTTGAAGTGATAGATAAAACATCCAGCGTCACTTACGGACTGGCTCCTGGCACCCAACTTGGTTGTAAATAGTGGAGCCCAGCACCTCTGTTGCTTTATACTGCTAAAGGACGCACGTGGTCTGACATATTTAGGCCCTAAAACACGTGCACTTCATTTTCCTTTCTAGAGCAATTGAAAATACAGTCCTCTCTATGGCTAAATGAAATGGTGCAAAACACGCTGGAAGGGACCTCAAAGTCTTTTAGTTCATCCCTTGCCCTAAGGCAGAATCAGGTCTCATGTACCCAGATGTTTTTATTTCAAACAAAAACACAGCTGTTTAAGAAATGCTATTAGGATTTCAGCAGTAATTTTTACTGGTGAGACTTTGGAAGCCAAATCTTTATTTTCATATTCCAGTGGGGGAGGATTGTCCCTGGTGGTCAGAAAGTTATTGGAAGCCAAGTGCATTAGAAAAGCAATTGAAGAAGGGAGTCTGGGGTTTTTTTGTGATAGCTAAATCTTAAACTAAACCTTAATTTGCCTTCTGAACTTTACGTTCTCTTGCAATACGTATTATAAGTAGTATAATACTGTGAACATTGTTACAAAGCGCAGGAAGTAAATCTAGCAAATAGACTATGAAAATATGTAGCACAAATTATAGCTGTTCTGTATCATTTTGTGCAACGTTTCTGTGAGTTTAAACTCTGGTGTCAACATGATGCAGCCCGAGTGCATCATGTGTGGTTACCAGTGAGTCCTTGTTGAAGAGAAGTCGCTTAACCTTCCGCTGGTGAGCTGCAGTTCTCATCAGTGGTGAACTATGCTTTACTCTGGTAATATTAAAGGTGTTGTCCAGAGACATTTGGGCTAGGCACTAATGATGAAGGCTAATCTCCATGCTCATTTTAAAGTAAAGCTAATTTAATGTTCAGCAATGCTGCTATTCAGGCAGGAATGACTTATTTTCTTAAACTACATTGTGGAGATTCAGGCTTTGTTGTATTTTTGTTGCTTTGTAGGAAATGATTGAACCATACTGCTGTTTTAAAGAGGGGCAGCAGAAGGCTTTACAAATTTCTTTCTGCTCCCTTTAAGGTTGACCTGTGTTTAGAGTGTATTGAATGGGCCAAATCAGAGAAGAGGACTTTCCTACGCCAGGCTCTGGAGGTATGTTACACTGTGGATCCCAAACCTGTGTAACAGCGTCTTCCCTTTATCAGATTTCATACCTATAAAAGTAGAGAACTTGTAGTGTGTTGTCCAGATCTTTGCACGTGTAATGGACGGGCGGTAACAATTACACTAAAGTTAGGGACTCTCCTTGAATAGGCAGGATTTTACCCACTGTGTTTAGATCTAGCCAATCTTCCAAACAGTAGATCTTGCAGAATTGGACCGTATGATGTAATGAACGCAAACTAATTTAGTGAAGTCTGTGCAGATAAGAATATAAAGTTTCATTTTACAAAATAAATCTGTACTACCTTTCTCTGGCTTTCCTCACAGCAGTTGCTTTTCTGTTCTGCAGGCGAGGCTGGTCTCTTTGTACTTCGATACCAAGAGGTACCAAGAAGCACTGCAGCTAGGTAAGCCTCCCACTAGGTGGTGGTAGTAGTTCTTTGCTTGGAAATTAGTCTTGAGGCTGACAAGGGAAATGAACTACGTCATGTTCTTTGATAAGTTTTGTAGCACTTGGGCATTAATTTCTCAGTGCTCTACCAGGTCTGCCATCTTTTACTATAGCTTGGCAATAAATGATTAAGAGATCTCTTTGTTCTCACCATTTGTTCATTTCAAATAATTTTGGAAGCCACGAGGAGCTGTATCCAGTTGAAGGCCGTCAGGTTTGGCTCCTGCAGAAACATACGTAGTATACTGCTGTGGTCAGAGAGGGTGAAGGGAAAAACCAGCTTTCTTCAGTTTGCTCAAATACGGGCTCAATAAAAGCAGTAGTAATGCCAGGAAATGGCAAACCTCTAAGGATGTAATTAGACAAGCTCTTGTGAAGTAGTGTAAAGGCTTTAAGAATTTGCTTCTGCACCACCTGAGATATGGTAATTAACCATGTGGACTCTCCTACTCTGCTACAAAGCAGAGTAAAGCAGGTCATCTTACACCGCCCAACTCCCTTCGGTGCTTTTCAAATGCTCATTTTGCAAATGACTGCAGTAATGTAAGATGAGGTTTAAGCTGGCTAAAGGGTATTTGTACAGACTGCTCTGCCAGCTCAGCACGTGGGTGTGAGCAGGGCTGAGGGATGACTGCGCTGACACGGACAGAAGTGCTCACCCGGGCAGTGGTGATGCCTCACCAGGGACCTGTAACTTCTTGAACAGTGTGGTGGCAAGAGCATGTGTCATGTCCAGAGTCACCTGGGTGACTTGTATCTGATAAGAATATCAAATTAAGTGCTCTGATACATGGAATTCATTATCAAGTTAGAATTAGTTTGCATATGGATATGTAATGAACTCAGGTTTAAACTGATCACAGTCCACACTCCAAAGCTATGCTAAATTAAGTTAATTAATGACGGTGGTACAGCTTAAGGAGTTGTGAAGGCCTGTACCTGTAGGACAGCCTCTCTGAAAGCTCTATTGAGATGTCAGCGTTGTGCGCTAGCGTTTCTGTGTGGCTGGCCAAGACGTGGCTGTGTCCGCAGCCGTGGGGAGTAGATGCAAGCAGAGAGTGTCTGCGGGATGTTTCTAGGGAGAGTCTGTTCTCTTCCACCTAGTTATGCAGTTTCAGCTGTGGTTTTCAGCTTCTAAGCACAGAAAGTGAGGGTGAGGTTCTCATCACTGCTTGCCCTAAGTTAGCTCTTTAGTTTGTAGCGGAGGGAAAGAATGGGAAAAGTTTCCTCTAAGGCTGGCTCTTTGTGTCCTCACAAGGCTTCAGTGGGACAGTTTATCTAGGCGTTTCTTAGGCTGTCCATTCCTACCTCCTAAATTTGATCTGTAGATGTCTTGTGCTTAAAACATTCCTTCCTCATCCCATATTCTCAGGAGTTGCTTGCAAATCCTCAGGTCTCACCCTAGGGGAATGATGCAGGAATGGGCAGTACTTCAGGTTTGCTCGGAGCTCTGAACGTGAGTGGTAAATCATGCTGTCATCTGGGGAAGGGGACCAGAGTGACCATCTGAACTGCACAACCCATCCCTGACTTTCTGCTGAGTGTCTGCTGCCCATGATGAGGTGGCAGAGGCACGCTGTCCACGTACCCAAGTATTCTCACTGCCCTCTTCCACCTCTAACATCGAACTGGTCCATTCTTCTCCTACTGTGGACTGACACTGACCTACTATTATTTCCTTTCCTTTGTTCCTTCTTGGAAGAGCAGGTTGTGTAAGCCTCGCCTCCCGTCCTCAAAGCCAGTACTGCTGTGGGGGAAGAAGGGTGTCATCTGGAAAGGCTTGGTTTGTGAAGTCGTTGAGAGCAGATGCAGAGCAGGTTACAAAGATTCTTGTTCTTCCCCACTGCTAGGCTCTCAGCTTCTTCGGGAGTTGAAAAAGATGGACGACAAGGCATTGCTGGTGGAAGTGCAGCTGTTAGAAAGTAAGACTTACCATGCCCTGAGCAATCTGCCAAAAGCAAGAGCAGCCTTAACCTCTGCACGGACTACAGCCAACGCAATCTACTGTCCACCTAAGCTGCAAGCAGCGTTAGACATGCAGTCAGGTAAAGCCCTTCAGGAGAAGGGGAAAGTCTAGGACTCATCATGATGCATCAGTTGACTGATATTTGTTCTTTCCCGAGTGAATCATAGAAAATGATGCTAGGTGGGACCTCAAGGTACCTACCAGTCTGCCCCGCTGCCTCAAGGCAGGATCAGCTATAACTACATTGTTCCTGACACGTGGGTGTTTTTCAGCCTGTTTTTGAAAACCTCTAGTGGTGGAGGGTCTGTAACCTCCCTAGGCAGTACGGCATTACAGCACGTTAGCGTAACTGTAACGTTGTTCCTGACCTAATTTGCAGATGCTTATGTGAAGTGCCCCAAACTTGTCTGTCTTAACATGTCCACTTAAGAGAGAGCACAGATGTTCTTCTGCTAGAAAGAAAGGATTCCCTTTACTGAAGTACCAGATAAAGCACTGGGCAACCAAACTGTTCTGTCCTCTTCCAGTCACTTTCTGAATGAACGCTGATGCCTGCCTGTTTGTTCCTCTCAACAGGTATTATCCATGCAGCAGAAGAGAAGGACTGGAAAACAGCCTATTCATATTTTTACGAGGCGTTTGAGGGATATGATTCAATTGACAACCCAAAAGCCATCACTGCACTGAAATACATGTTGCTGTGCAAAATCATGCTGAACATGTACGTGATGAATGGTTCTGCGAAGAACACTTCCTACACTTAAATGGGAAAGGCTTTTCATTTATAAGACTCTAAACTAATGAAAGAACTCAAGCAGACAAGCTTTGCTGTTTGTCTTTATTTATGACCTAATCAATGCTTCTGATACAATGTTATTTGAATTGTAGTTATTTGCTAACAATTGGGAATTTTTGAGGCACACTTAGATTTAAGCTGGCCGTGTTGAATAAATGCTTTCTTCCGTTCCCTCCCCTCTCTAGCCCAGAAGATGTGCAAGCATTAGTGAGTGGAAAGCTTGCTCTGCGGTATGCAGGAAGACAGGTATAGAAACCTAATCCTTTCTCTCTTCCTATAATCTCTGAGAATATTGTGTTATTCTTTTTGTCAAATACTTTGGTCTTTTCATACCAAAATACTTTTCACTTCTGAGTGTCCTGAACGAGATCCAGAACTGATTATATTACCTTAAGTGCCATAAATCAATTGCCTTCAAAGGGAATACAGTTATTTTCACCACCTGAGAATCTGGCCTGCTCGCTTCATTTTCTCTGTTTTTCTCCTGCCTGCTTTCTTCATGAATTACTAAATGCCTGATGCTGTTAAGGTACTCACGTCTCAACCCTCGGCAGCTGCTCGGCAGCCATGGATCTGATGTATTTAAATCCGAGTTATTCATTGTTTTTACTGGTGGTGTAGCAAGTCCTGAAAATCCATTCATAGCAGTGTAGCTGAGCAGCTTGAGACCTAGATGACTGTAAGGTGGAAGCCAAGCAGCTGGGGAGTTGTTACATCAACTGTTTATTCTAACGTGTTAACTTGCCAGTCTGTGAACGCCACCCCCGTATTAAATCCAGGGATGCTTATATAGAGTACAGAGCCAGAAGCCAAGCGTGCCAGGGTCTGAGCCAGGCTTACACACTGATGCCCTCGGTGGCTTTGGTCAGCCAGCTGTTTACTTTGACGCAGCAGCTAATACTCACCTACCTCACAGAGGATTGGGAAGCTATTTAGTAGAGGAGGTCAGTGAGCATATGTGCGTAGAAAAGAGTCTGAAGTGGGAATATCCCTGCATTATCCCTGCTGGATCATGAAGGGCAGCCCTGGTCCTGCTTCATCTCCTTCCCCTGAGTGACAGCTGGGTTGGAGGCTCCTTTTCAGAGCAGGAGGGCTGTCTACGATGGAGGAAATCTTGGCTGCTCCCTGTGCTGTCCTCCTGAGACAGCAGTGATCGCAAGGTCCTGCAGCAGCTGTGGAATCTGAGCTTAAGGAGCAGAGAGAAAGTGGGCAGCCTTAGGGACAGCTTGGTGGGAGAGATGGTAGCAGGAGCCTGAGCCTTATGCACCATAGCCACCGGGCTGTCCGGCTTGTCTCACGCACTTGTGCCTCTCACCACTTGAAAACTGTTCTTTTAGTGGCGTTACTATTCTGTTTGGTATAAATATGGTAGTTTGGTTGTGGCTGAGTCTCTTGCTTTGTTTCAGCAGCTGCGGGGTAGACAAGAAATGTTTTCTGATGCTGTCCATGACAGGGTATCCGTAGGACTTCTGCCGTGCATCTGTTGCTCAGCAGAGGCAGTGTGGCATGCCGAAGGGCAGAAACACGTCTTAAAGGCTGAAAATGGCCATCAAAGTGTGCGCTTTCCTTAAAAATTGTATCAAACTCGCTCCCAACCTGCAACCTGATAGGAACTGCAGCTGGTATTCTCAAAACTTGAGTTCTTTGTTTCCGTGAAGCTGATTTCATGCTGTGTCCTGCAGCTGTTCTGCATGTTCTCCTTATTAGCAGCTGTTCTTACTCTGCCTTTGTGGAAGTAACACTGACATGGCTTTGTAGCAAAAGGAACATTGCCGCTTTGCTGTTTAAGCACGTTTTCAGTGTACTCCACAGTTGGCATAATAGCACTGAGAGGAGAATCCAGAAAAATAACTGACTCTCGTTTTCTTTCTCTGCAGACAGAAGCACTAAAATGTGTGGCACAGGCCAGTAAGAACCGATCGCTGGCAGATTTTGAAAAGGTGAGTCAGGAGACAGATAAAAAAATGGGGCCTGGCTGGACAAAACATTCAGAAATGCCAGTTTTGGAAAGTTGTAGGAGCTGCTACATCACACAGCAGGAAACCATAAAAACATTCATAGAAAGCAACAGTGCATCAAGCAAATACCCCACGATAATCAACCGGTTTGGTTTTCGCAGCATGGGAAGTAACAGCTTGCTTGACACTAGCTTTTTCCTTTTTTTGGAGAGCGAACTCAGAAGCAGTTTCCTGTACTTTTGGTGCTGTTCACTGGGATGTATATCTTCCTAAATTTTTTCCTGGCTTCAGCAAGAACACCACAGAGATAACGGAGAGGATTCCCATGTCAGGGAACAATCCTGTCATGCTGTCTCCTGAGTGTAAACCAGAGATTCTGGCTTGCTAAGTTCCAGCAGTGTGAAGATGAAAGATGCTTGCTGCACAGTGCTTGAGGGGCTGCTAGGCTGTCATGACCTCTTGGCCTTTTAGCTAAGTTACGGATTGGATTAACCACTGATACTTTGCTGGGCAGGGAGGGAAGACTACTTCATACTCAGAGGGCCTTGAGGACAGGAGATCTGTTGCTGCCTGAATTACTTGTTCCCACCGTGTCTTCTGCAGGCTCTGACAGACTATAAGGTGGAGCTCAGGGACGACCCCATCATAAACACTCACTTGGCTAAGCTCTATGATAACTTACTGGAACAGAATCTGATCAGAGTCATCGAACCCTTCTCCAGAGTACAGGTAAATGTTTCCACCAGGCACACCGACACGCTGATACCTCTGTCCCCTGCTGTTGGTGGGTGAGGGACTTGTTCCATACAGAGTACTTCTTACTCAGAGCTGCTCACCACTTCCAGAGCTCAGGGTTCGTCATGTTCAGCTGAAAAATTAGAAGGAGGGGGCTGAGGGGAGCTTTGGAAAACCATGTTCCAGTCCTTGCTCTTTCCACCTGTTTTTCTTATGCACACTGAAAGGTGGACATGCTTTTAACACTGAAGGTAACAGTGTTTGGCTTTTAAGGGCTCTGACAGGGTGCGGGTAAAGCTGCAATAATCTTGGAGAAGAAATGTTATTTCATGTTTCAGAGTGGAATGGCTTTAGGTGTCTAGTCCATCTTCAGTTAAAACGGGATATGAAATCTGAAGGACATGAAGCTGCAAAGCGGAGAAGGCCATTGGAGATTTTTAGGCCAGAGCATTTACAGGCCCTTGAGCTGTTCCTTGGAAGAGTCCCGTACCTCCATGTTGCCTGTCAAAAGTACAGCTAAAGATTTACTTAACTCTATTGGTCTCTCTTATAGATTGAACACATATCCAGCCTCATCAAGCTCTCAAAGGTAAGAACATCGCTAGAAATCAGTGGCACGTCTTAAGAGGGCAGAGGAATTGAGGTCAAATGGCATTCGCCACTGGCAAATAAATGTAGGCTATAGAACCTGACAGGTCAGCTCCACAGCATTTACAGGCAAATATCACTCTTGGGAACTTAACACAGCCAGTTTCCAGGAGTCATCCGACAGGCTCCCTCTGCACTAAGACTTGGCTGTAACATCGCCTTCCTTCACGTGGGTTTTACTCCCTGTGTTAGCACTTGCTTTTTATTGGAGGCAGATTTTCCTCTGCTGTAGTAACGGCTCATGCCGTGACCAGCTCCGTCTTCCCTGTTGACCTGCATTTAATCCCTGTGAGCGTGCCCAGAGTAATCTTGCTTAGACCCTTAAGATACAGGATCCAGCTAATTGCTTTGATTGAAGTTTCATTAGGGATGCATATGTCACATTGACTATTGCAATAACTGCTTTACAGATAATCCCAACCAGATTAAGTTTTAGGAAAATCCCCTGTAGTCCCCGCCAGTTGCATCCCCAAGTGCTTTTGTCCTGTGTTGCCATTAAGGCTGGAGGTTTGGAAGTGTCCTGAGCTCGGCCTTTATGGTCGTTACCTCATCTATCCTCCTTTTCTATCTGTGCGGTCTTTTCCTAGTCTAGCCCTTGGTGTTTAACACATACTGAATAGCGTGAGTAAATGCTGGACTGCAGTGGTTTCTTAACTGCAGCTGTGTCTGCTGTCCAAAGAGCAGAAGAGGAGCTGACTCCTGTGAGGCCTTGCCCGGCGCTGGGCAGGAGGTCAGCTCCGTGCTGAGTGGCTTCAGTGAAGCTTGGCCAATGCTTGACTAAATATTTGCTGAACCAAGCTAGAGCGCTCCAAATCCCCTAATGAGTAACGCCTGTATGAAATGACAGATAGACCGTCTTCTGTGGAGCAAGAGGGCAAGACACCCTGGTACTCTCGTCATTAAAAACTACTGCTTAATTTCTGATGTCATCTAAAGCGTGTGGTAGTATGGAAGCAGCGTGCGAGGAGAGATCTGTCCTGACATCACACTGAGTGACAGAACAGCCGCTTTTAAGCGGTGCTTATATCCCACCAGGGCTGTTGAGTGTGAAGTAGTAAAATTGGCATTTCTTTATATAGTTCCGGGAGACTTTTAATTTTTCTGCTTCAATTTCAGGCTGAGGTGGAAAGGAAACTGTCACAGATGATCTTGGACAAGAAATTTCATGGTGAGTCTCTGCATCCTTCAGTCTTGACTGCTTTGCTGCCCGAGGCCAGGTCGTGTGTAAGCAGGCTGGGGATAGACTCCTCTTCATCACTGCACCTTCGAGCCTCGAGTGTCCTTAGGCTGCTCTGCTCCAGACGGCAGACGTGCAGGTTAACAGGCACTATGGGAAGAGTACTGAGCGGTGGGTTTTTATTTGTCACTCTGTTGTCGAGAAGGCTGTTCCTATTGCTCCTTCCATCTGCCTTCATTAAGCTCGAGGCTTAATTTCTCACAAATGAGAAACGGCGTTTAAGCCCTTACTTGCTGCGGCTGCTTCCAAGGACAGTTGTGAGAGCCACTGGTGGGCTATCTAGCAAAGATGTGCTCTTCTGCCTTGGAGCTTACTGGGGTGTGTGGTCACCTTTCCCGGCTGATTAGTGTCAAGAGCGTTTTGTGTGTTGGTGGGGGCACCCACGCGGCACAACTGATGGGTTTGGGTTTGTCTGGGACCACAGGAGGCTGCTTCTCTAATAAGCCCTCAAGGAAACAGCTCTGTTCTTGTTTACGTTGTCCCTAGTGTCGATTTAGAAAGCCCTCTTGATCTATCTGAGCAAGATGAATGGCTAAAGAGACATACTGGTTAGAGAATAGCTCAAAAATTACAGAACCCAGCTGCAGTGCCCACCTGGCACCTGGAAATAGTTTAATTTATAAAATGGCTTTTTTCTTGCCTTGCTCCGGTGTTGTGCTGAGCCATCCTGCTGGGCACAGGGCCTTCGAGGAGGAAGGTAGCTGTTAGGGAACCTGCAGGCATAAGCATCTCCTGGATGCCTTCTCGGGCCCCTCTCCAGGACACTTTTTTTTTTTTTTCTGGGTAAGCTACTGCTAATGCAGTCCAGCCAAAAATCAGTCAGCCAGTCCAGTACAACACGAGCCCCTTCCAAACCCAACACAGCTGACCGGCCGTTTGCTGGGTAGATCTCTGAATTCCTGCTGTCTGGAAGATGTGATCTGTCGAGCGTTGCACTGGTAACCCCAGCTTTGTGTCCGCAGGCATCCTTGACCAAGGCGAGGGAGTCCTGATCATCTTCGACGAACCCCCCGTAGACAAAACTTATGAAGCTGCCCTCGAGACTATTCAGAATATGAGTAAAGTAGTGGATTCGCTCTACAACAAAGCCAAGAAGCTAACATAGGTGAGTGGAGGCAGGAGCTGGAGGTCGCAGCTGCTCCGGACCTATCGCTCCTCCCAGGCCAAGGTGCGGTTTGTGTCCTTGAGGCTTGTTTTCTCTCCTCTCGATTGACATGGCTCTGTTTTCTTTTTGCAGAGTTGAATTTGCTAGCTGTCATTTGGAGAGTGTGTGTGACAGGAGAGTGAAACCTTTGGGAAAATGTTAGGAGACTTTTTTTTTTCTTTGTTCTACTTTTCACTCGGAAAGTTTTTAAACTTCCTCATCCAGTGCATCTTGTATTCCATACGATGCGTGTTCCAGTTTCCATGTAATCTTTACTGGCCGAACTTTGTATCTGGGGGGGGAATATTGTTTAAACAAAAAGGGTATTCTAAATAAAAGGAAAAAGGCTTACACTACCTAAACATGTGCTTTCCACTTCCTGAGGGATGGCAGAGAGTTAAGCAGGGACAAAGTTTTGTTACCAATAGGTGCCCAAAACAAGTTTGTTTCATCTCTCCCTCAGCTCTGAAATCTGAGACTTACTGACGGTGTATAAGCAGCCAAGTTTATTCCATTTGTACTGAACCAAAAAAACCCAAAATGTACAGACTGCTGGTTTATTTTTAAAGGCCTCAGATCCCCTCGAAAGCAGCTCGACAATGATTTTCCTGAAGGCTTTCGCACCCGAGGAACCTGCTTCAGAATTGTCATTGTGCTGCGCTAGCCCAGACCCACCCTGCGCAGCCAAAAACCTCGAGACGGCTGCAGCCACTGTCTAGACCATTAGGCCAGTTTCTAATAAAGGGAACAGCGCAGGTTTCCCCTGGAGGCCTGTATTGCATGCTGTTGTTTTAAAATAGACTAGATTTTAAATGTTTTATCCCTCCCCCCCACCTGCATTGGTAGGAAGAACAGGTGAGCAGGCGTTCCCCGAGTCCTCGCCTCCCTGCGGGAGCCAAACCTCGTCCGGCGGGGAGGCGAGCTGCTGCCCCGGGCGCTGAGCAGACTGGTGGTATTCACCTCTGCTGCGTTAGTGTTTCTTTTTTTCAACATCAGATGTGAGACAGCTTGGCCCTTCTGGAATAGCCTGGTGCAGCTCTCGCTGGGGAGCTTCCTCGTTCCTGTTCCAAAGTCGTATGTGTGGGGGGTGGAGCACGGTGTATTCCAGCATGTTTCATTTTATGGTGAGGTTACTAGCTAGGTTTTAATGCCATTTGGGCAGTGTAAGCTTCTGCATCTCTGTCCTGCTAATCTTTGCTTTTCCTTTCCCCTCTGTCTCTCCTTCTATTTCCCTCTCCACGTTTTTCTTACAAAATTTATATTTTGTAAAAGGATTCTGTTTTATCAGGAAATATTTTGCCTTCACACTGAATCTTAGACTGGCTGATTTTTCTGCTTTCTGTTCACATTTTGACCTCTCCGACATTTTATTTTATTTTTTTTTTTTTTTAAATTTCCATCTCATCCAGTCAGTCACTGTTTGGGTTTTTGGCACCATCAATATCAAATGTACAAACGGTTCTTGCTAACCAACACCAGGTATATCTGATGTTCAGATGAGTTCCAATAAAATAATTTTTTTTTCAAAAATCTGTCTCCTGTCTTCAGCTGCCGAGGCAGGTCACGGGCACGCTGGGTGCAGTTTCTCTCTGCGCTTAGGGAAGGGTGGATTGCAACGCACGCTGCACCGGGGCTCACGAACACGTCGTCGGTGATGGTGTTTCTGAGACACGGAATGTGAGGGACCGTGTTTTAAGCAGCATCACTAAAGATGTACGGATTGTGACCCGATCCTGGTACAGCAAGTTTGAGTTCTACCAAATGAAGTTACAGTATTATTATTACCATTATTATTATTATTGTTATGGTGAAAAATGAATTGCGTCTGACCTCTTGCGCCTCTAGCCTTTCTTGAAAATACTCTGGTGCTGTATCGGAGAGTCTCGCATTGTGTACAACACCGTGCACAGATTCCTCTTAAGGCTAGAGAGGGTTTCTAGGATGTAATTGAACTGATACAACATCTTTAATTTTCATGTCTGGCGCTCCTGCACCTCAGACACCACCTGGTCGAGGTGGTGCAGGTCTTTTGGAAGGAAACCTGGCCTCGTAGGCAGAAAAATGTGAAGGACTTAACTCCTGCTCTTACGCAGGGGACTGCAGGGGAAGCGCATTTCTAGTTTTCGTAGTAGGTTTTTTGGAACTATAAATAGCTCGTGAGATATTTCCCCAAAGCAGCTCTGGCCAGTTCACTGTAATGCCACTTAAGTGGCATTTTCCCCGGGGATGCTTCGCTGTGGACGTGATTTGCTGATTTAGGTTGCTAATCGTCGGGGAGCGAGGGGAGATTCATTTGTGGAAGCAGAGCTGAAGCCCGCCTGTGAAGCGGTGACGGTCACGCGCAAGGTGCTCGGGTGGAGAAAGGTGGAGACGGCTGTGAAGTCCTGCGTGTCCTCGGCGAGAACGGTGTCCAGCCCCGGCTGTCGTCCCTCGAAGGGGACAGAATTGGGCCTGACCCAGCAGGTGATGATGGGGGGAGCAGACAAAGTCCTGTGCCGGAGGCTGAGGAGACCCGACCAGGAGCGAGGACGACCTAGCAGGTCCGCGGTGACGCTGGCTCGGAGGTGGCTGGGCTGCCTTGCGCGGGGTCAAGGAGGTTTAATTGCACGTTAGTTGCTCAAACCGCCTGCAGAAAGCTGGGATTTTCTGAGGCGTCTGAGCGCCTGCCTTCCACCTCCAAGTGTATTAAAATTAGGGCCAAAAAAGCTCAAATGGTAGGGCTTGTTGTTAAACCCTTTTGGCTTAAACTTCAAAAAGCTTAACTTAAAAAGCAGGCTTTTGCACAAAGGCGAGTTTCATGCTGCTTGGGTCGGTGTAATATTTTTAATGGACAAAGGGATTTCTCAGTAACAGCCGTGCCACTCGGGCTGGACTTGCACGGTCCCTTTCGGGTCATTACACAGAAAAGCCTCTCGAGCTGTTTGTGAAGAGGATACACAGGGGAGCTTTTGACCACCCTTAACAAACCGGTTCCCACACGTGGCTGGACACACTTCGAAGGATGTGCGGGTTTTCGGGTGCTTGGGGCCTCACCGCATCGGTATCACGGGTCGGTCCTGAGCTGCCTCCGAGAGCTGCCCTTGAACGGGGCCTGGGGTGTGCAGGGCCAGGCAAGTTTTCAAGCCCTGCTCCGTGTTTCAAACTGCTGTGTCTTGCTGCTGAGCATCGGCTTTGCTGCACAAGCTGTGGTCGTTGAGCTCAAGGTGCTGAGCAAGCCCTGGCCCTAGCACGGGATGGGGAAAAAGGATGGATCAGAAAATCCCTGATTTTTACCGCACAGCTGCAGCCTGAACCTGCCCGGCCGTGCACAGCACCAACCCCAACCCTCTTAGAAGCAGCAGCTTCAGCAGAGCTTTGACCCCCGGTGAGATTTTCTTTACCTTCCGTGTGCTTTAAACCCCAAGTGCGTGGCAGCCCCATCCCGGGCAGGTGCCTGCCAAAGCGCCCGTGTGGCACCGCCCTGGGACAGCAGGTTTGGGGACAGCCTCTTCCACTGTGTCCCCCCCCCCCTTCCTGGGCAGTTCTTGGTCCCCAGGCGCTGGGAGGGTGCGGCTGCGTCCGGATGGAACGGGAGAATTTGGGGGTTTTTGAAGAGTTCCGTGTGGTGGGAAGGGGACAGGCGGCCACGCGTCCGGGGCAGTGGTGGCTTTCGTGCGTGGAGGAGGAGAACTGAGCTCCGCTGAAGTCATCAGCCAAAGCCTGAGCAGTGTCGCGTCAGGACGAGACCTTTCCCTGGTTTATCGCCAGCAGCAGCACCTGGGGGGAGGTGGCACCCGGGGGCCGCTCTGGTCACCGCGGCCGGAGCCCAGCAGCCTCTGCCACCGCCGCGCTTGGCCGGTTTCGGCGCGGTCTGTGCCGCGGCGGAGCCGCCTTTGAGCGGCGCTGCGGGTTGTGCGGGGCCGCGGCGGCCTCGTGTCGCCGGTGCTTCCCCAGCCGGAGCCGTTCCCTGGCCCTGCGGGAAAGGGGTGCCCCTAACCCAGGCACGGGGGCTCCGAGCCGGGCGCTGGCCACGGCTTTACCGGGCAGCTGGTCCCCGCGGGGCCGCGGCACCGGCGGGCCCACGCGCCGTCCCTCGGCCTCCCGTGGGCGCGCAGGGGCTGCCGGCGCCTTGCTCAAAACCCGTCCCGGCCGCTGAGGCCCCGCACCGGGCATCCCCTACCCGCCGCCGCCGCTGCGAGCGCTGGACCCCGGCCCCTCGGCCCGGCGTTACCCGCCGAGCGGCCGCGCGGGGCGGCGGAGGGAAGCCGGGGCGCGGCCGGGGGCTCGGGGCCGGCGGGGCCGGGCAGGCGGCGCTTCTAGGTTCGAATTGTTGGGTTTCTTCATATTTTTCTGTGGTTTCTTATTTCCCCCCCCCGCCGGGCTGCCCGGCCCCGGCCGAGGGCTCGCCGCCTTGGCCCCGCGGTGGCCGCTCCCGGCCGGAGCCTGCGCCGGGACCCCCGGGCGGGGCCGCGCGTGCCGCCGGGGCGGGGCCAGCGGGGAGCGGGGGCGTGGCCTGGGCGGTGGCGGGGCGGGGCCGCCGCCGTCCGGGGGGCAGCGGAGGGGCGTGGCCTGGGCGGTGCGGGGGGGGGGGGCGGCCCCGCCCCGCCCCTTTCCCGCCGGCGCGGCGGGCGCACGTGGCGGCGCGGGGCGGGGCGGCGGGGGCGGCGGGCGCGCGCACTGCGCCGCCGGGAGCGCGCGCGGCGGCGGGGCGGGGCGAGGCGCGGCGCTGAGCGGCGGCGGCGGCGGAGCGGGCAGCGAGCGCGGGGCCGCGCCGGGGGCCGGGGCCGGGGCCGGGGCGGGCGGCGGGGCCCGCCGGTCGGCCGGCGCCATGGGCACGGTGCTGTCGCTGTCGCCGAGCTACCGGAAGGCCCCGCTGTTCGAGGAGGGGGCGGCCACGGTGGGGCACTACACGGCGGTGCAGAACAGCAAGAACGCCAAGGAGAAGGGCCTGAAGCGGCACTCGCTGATCTCGGTGCTGCCCTGGAAGCGCATCGCCGCCGTCTCCGCCAAGAAGAAGAGCTCCAAGAAGGTGCAGCCCAACGGCGGCTACCAGAGCAACGTGACCCACCTCAACAACGAGAACCTGAAGAAGTCGCTCTCCTGCGCCAACCTCGCCACCTTCGCCCCCCCGCCGCCCCCCGCCGCCGCCGCCGCCGCCCTCGCCTCGGCGCAGAAGGCGCCGCCGGCCGCGCCCGCCGCCGCCGCCGCTACCCCGCGCCGGGTCGTGGTGCAGGCGTCCACCAGCGAGCTGCTGCGCTGCCTGGGCGAGTTCCTCTGCCGCCGCTGCTACCGGCTGAAGCACCTCTCGCCCACCGACCCCGTCCTCTGGCTGCGCTCCGTGGACCGCTCGCTGCTGCTGCAGGGCTGGCAGGACCAGGGCTTCATCACGCCGGCCAACGTGGTCTTCCTCTACATGCTCTGCCGGGACGTCATCTCGGCCGAGGTGGCCAGCGACCACGAACTGCAGGCAGTGCTGCTCACCTGCCTGTACCTCTCCTACTCCTACATGGGCAACGAGATCTCCTACCCGCTCAAGCCCTTCCTGGTGGAGAGCTGTAAGGAGGCCTTCTGGGACCGCTGCCTCTCCATCATCGACCTCATGAGCCCCAAGATGCTGCAGGTCAACGCCGACCCGCACTACTTCACCCAGGTCTTCGCCGACCTCAAGAAGGAGAGCGGCGCCGAGGAGAAGGGTCGGCTGCTCATCGGCCTCGACCGGTGAGCGCCCGCCGCCCGCCCGCCTGGCCCCGCCGGGCACCGGGGCTGCTCCCGGCCCCGGCCCCGCCCGGACACGCTTCGCTCGCCCCGGCCCGGCTCGGAGCCGCTGCCCGGGGGCTTTTCCAGGCGGGGAAGGGCGGGAGCGGCTGCCGCTGCCCCGGGCCCGGCCCGGGGAGGGGGGGCGGGGGGGATCCGGGGGGCGCCGTCCGCCGCCGGACCGGAGCGCAGAGCCCCGGTCCCCCCCCCCCCCGGCCGCTGCTTCCCAGCCGTCGCCCCCTCCCCGCCCTGCGGGCCCGGGGACGCGGCGGCTCCGCCACCGGCTCGATCTCGGCAAATGGCGGGGGGGGGGGGAACCCCCGCGCCCAGCCCCGACCCCCGCGGCCGGGGCGGTGGAGCGGGCGGAGCGGAGCGGGGCTCCGCGGGCTGGCGGCGGGGGCGGCCCCGGCTCTGCGGCCTCAGCCCCGGGTGCGGGGCCGGGCACCGCATCACCGGGACAAAGACCAGGTAGGGGGGGAAAGGAGGAAACACGAAAAAAAAAAGAAAAAAAAATGCTCGGAAGGCTTCACCGGAGGCGGCTGAACGGGGCGATCGTGACTTACCGGCCCGGAGCAGCCGGTAACGGGACAGAGACGCGGCCCGGCCCCCGCCTCCTCCCTCCCCTTTATTTATTTTCTTTGAAGAGACTCGAATTTCCCGAGCGGGTCTGGGTTAAGGGAAATAACCGCTACTGTGTCATGACATCAATGTGAAATGTCTTGTTCCCATCGTGCACTGATCATGAGTATTGTGTAAAGGATCTACTTGAGTGTGCAAGCAAGGAAAGAATCTACATGCTGCTATATGAATACTTGGAACAAAAAAACCCCCACAAACTCCTAACCTACGGGGGGGGAAGAAAACCCTTCTTTATTCTTTCATTGTTGCTTTTACAGTGGTATTGCGCATGCAAACAGGAGCATTTTGTGTCTTCAAAAAAAAAAAAAGGAAAAAAAAACACTTTAAAAAATAATAATCAAAAGAAAAACCTTAACGAGAGATGGCTGTAAAAATTACACCCATGCACAAAGACCTGACACCACCCGATGCCGCAGTCTTGAGCTGGTATTCCCTTATCAGGCCTGGGGACTGATAAGTTTTTTTGGTTTTCATTTTTCTTTTCTCCGTGTGCACAGTTCTAGTTTAGTTCTGGTCCATTGGGCGTTAAACTTGCAAATGAGAGGGAGAAATAACGTGCCATTTATTTTTATTTTTTACTTTTCACTTGAAGCTCTTCATCGCTGTACATTGGACCCTGCTAATGATACATGTGTACGTACGTTTTTTTAGTGCAATCTCTTCTGTAGATCTTTGTTGACCAAATTGGTGGGTATTGTTACTTATTAATTTATATTTGTCTCATTTTGTATGTATGTGTATAGTGTGTTTGTAAGTATGTGTGGTTTATAACCTGACCGACTGTGTCATGGGGCTCAGTGTGCCTGTAATTTAATCCCCTCCCCTTATTTTTATTTATTTTTGTACTGTGCTGATTAAATAAAAATGCACTGACCATCCATTACACGGCAGCGGTTCGTGGCGGAGTCTTTTCTGCAATCCCACACCTCCTTCGCGGCGTTGGGAAATTGGATTTGCCTTGACGAAAGAGGGGTTTAACGCAGCCGCGGGTTTAATCGCGTTACCGGCGCCGGGGTCACCCCTTCGCTGGGGGCTGGCGGGGCCCTGCGAAGCGTCGCGGGGCGAGGAGAAGCATCGTACCCGGCACGCGAGAGGGGAAAAAGCGGGTTATTGGGACGCCAAAACTCCACTTTCCATCACGAGCATCATCTTCCCCGAGCCACCGCGCCAGTCAGAAACTGGCACCGCCATAGTGGGATGCAACTAAATTTTTTTTTTTTTTTTTAATTTATTACAGTGAATTATGTAAACAAAATCCCAGGTCCATTATAGTAGGTTTTTTTCTGCTCTTTTACACATTAAAATATCAGCGATTAAAAAAAAAAAAGTTCATTGCATTATCGCCCCAGGCTGAAAATCAAAATTCAATTTAGAAATAGTTAATTTATGGGAAAAACAGGAATATATATATATATATATTTTATATATTTTTATATATATAAAACCAGAGCAGGAACAGATAATATATTTTATAAAGACACATTTCATCACATATAATATTGCCATCTCGTAGTATTAGAAATTTCCTAAACCTGCGATTTATTGCCGTCCATCATGATTCGATACAACCATTTCGTTGGAGGGATAGCGTATAAAAGTGCTGATTAAATCTCCTGCCACTACCTTGCCTACGGGTTAGTGTTACTGGGGGGACGTCTGGACTAGTAGATATAAAAAGCGAGAAGTGCAAATAGAAAGGCACAGCAACGACGAGGGTTTTCCTTCTGGTGCTTCCCCGGGAGGACGCAAACAGGAGCTGGGGCGTCCCACGGCTCCAGCGTTGCCATTGCTCCTGCTGAGGAGCTGGTGCTGGGATTAAATGAGGCGCTGGAGGGTCCTTGGTGGTCCCAGCCGCCCGCCCGCGTGTGCTCGGCAAGGTCAGGAGCTGTCGCTGGGGTGGGACGTCGCCTCCAGGCTCCTGGTGGCCGCAGCGGTGGTGGGTGACTCGCGTTTGCCAGCATCTGGAAGAGCTTCTTCCCGAGGACTCGGGGCAGACCTGATGCGCAGAGCCCTCCTGCGCAGGACCCCGCTGTGCAGCCCAGAGCTGCTTACCGGGCGCAAGCTCCGGCTTGGGGGAGGGCTCCGGCATGGGGCCTCCCTGGCAAAGAGCACGGGGGGATTAAGCTCGTCCCACTAAAATACAGCTCTAGAGCTTCTCTGCACTCGAGGTGCCCCTTGCCCTCGGGTCTCGGTGGTGGTCAGGCACTAACGCTGCAGCGACCTGTCCCTACGCCCCGTGTCCACGGCATGGCTTTGGGAAGCCTGTCCTTGACGGGTCGTTAGGTGAAGAGCTTCTCCCAGGCTTTCCGATTCCTAAAAAGCTCAATTAAACAAGCGCTCCCTGTTGGCCAGCTGGGCTGGAGACAGGTGGGTCACTACGCAGATCCCCCCGCATCTAACGGGCTGGAAATCCTGACCTGACCAGCAGTGCCAGGACTCGGTACACCTAATCCCACAGCCCCACAATGTCGCACGGCCTCCTCCGCTCAAAAACCACAGCAGCAGCCTGATACACAGTGGAAATAAAAAGCCTGTTAGTATATACGGCCCTCCCGTGAACACCAAGCTGAAGGTTATCTGACGCGGGCGCCGCGCAGCAGGGAACCGTGATGCCACCAGACAAGCCAAGGTGACGCACCACGTCCCAGCATCCAACACCCGCAGCCGGGAAGACCCAGGAAAACTCTTCGAAGGGAGCAGCCTGGATGTTTGCAGTCGGGTTTGTGCTGCTGCCCCTCGCCTGGCGCGGACGGACGTGCCCGGAGTTAGCGTTAAATAGTGCAAAGCGAGGGAGCCGCGGCCTCGGCCCCCAAGCGCCACGTCTTGCTAGAATAACCCACCGGCAGCGGGTCCTTTCAGCCCTCCCTGAACCTCACTGCTGGGACTAACAGGAAGCCACGTGGATCATCTAAAAATTCAGCAAGGCCACTTAGTCCAAATGGGAACCCACCAGATTTTTGGGTGACCAGAGAGGGTAATTAAGGCAAAAGCAATGCAGGATTAAAAAAATAAAACCTCTGCGCCGTGAATCCCACTCTCCTTTCCGCTGGTGGACCTGTCTCCAACCGAAGTGCCTTGATGGGTTAATGAACGCCAGGCAGGAAAGCAGCAAGTCTAGCGGTGCGTGTCCGTGTACCATCCCAACTCCGCGCGTGCCGGCAGGGCTGGAGGAGTGCAGGGTGTCTCCCTGGCGTGGGAAGCCAGCCCTCCTTTCCAAACCTGGCTCCGGTTCCGTCGGGATTTGGTCTTACGGGACCAGACTCCCTGAGCCGGGTATCTTTGGTTCCTCCGGTGGAGGCTGCGTAATATTGAAAAACGACACACAAAAAAGAAACACAGAAGGGAATAGCGGAGAGGGTTTAAGAAATCAATGTGGGAAAGGGAGGAAAGGGTGCAAGTACCTATGAATGCTTTTTTTGGACTAATTCAGAAGCACTTTCCTGATATTCTGGCCTGTTTTGTAAGATGGATACAGGTCACCGGCTATTTTAAGCCTTCATTGCATGTGGTAGTAACACCCTCTCCTGAATTTGGGTTTGCTAAACCTCTAGCTTTAGAGATCTTTTTAGGCGCATGACCAAGTCACAGCTGAGCATCTCTAAATTAATCCCCTTGAAAAGTCCAAGGCACGGGGAGGGCGATCAAAGCCCCAGTCCGTCTTTCCTCCGCTCTCTCTCTCTCCGGGCTCGCTGCGCCGAGCGGAGGGGGATGCTAATTCCCCGGCACGCAGAGGATGAAACCGGAACGATGCCTGGTGAAATCCGGTTGGGATTGGTTAATCTTGGTTTCCACGGAGACGGTGCATTTCCGCCCGTGCAGGCTGCACTGGACCGGGTTGGTGACGCTGACTTGCAGAGCGCGCTTCTCGCTGCAAAGGCAAAAGGGAAAAGAGGAGTCAGGCAGGAGGGCTGGGATGCGCCTGGCACCGCTGCTCAGACCTCGGTGCGAGGCAGGGAGAGGTGTTTTCGGGTCAGGACGCATCCTGCGTCAAACCGAGCGCGCTGCCTTAAGCCAAGCCTCAGCCCTAAGCCCAGCTTTCGGGCTCGGTTGAGCCCCGCTCCCGCACGTGAAGGTCTCCCACACAGGGACTTTGGCATCGGGATCAGTGCCGATGGGGGAATGTCGCTTCACGGGCAAAGCAAAGGCCGGGTCTGCTGCCAGCTCGGCCACCCGCTGGCTGAGTGACCTCGCGAGCAATCACTCCTGTCTCTGTAATTACAATAATGATGAAATCCCTTGTTCTGAGCTCAGAGATTAAAAGTACAGCATGAAATAGCTAAAAGAATCACAGGCAGGGTTGGGTTTTTTTTTTTAACTCCCTCTCCAGGCAGACAGACTGACTGACAGACTGACCGACCACGCAGCCCCCTGGGGTCGGAGCGCCCTGAACGGAGGCAGCGGCTGGCTGGGAACAGGCGCTGGGACAACACTGTGTCACTGCAAGCCATTCCCCAGTTTTTTAACCCTTTAACCCAGCTTTGGTGCTGAAAATGATTCTCACGAGTGAAATCAGGAGTTTCTGCCACCCAAGTTCATTTTTGCTCGGCTGTTTGGGTCACTGCCAGCGGAGGACGTCAGGACAGCATGGCCAGATGGCCGCCCATCTCTGCTCCAGCCAAGCCAGGGTCAGGGATGGCCAGCAAGGATGTCCCCCTTTGCCAGAGGCCATAAAAGCCACTATTTTATGTCACAAATAACTTCCCTTGGGCTGGAAGCAGAGGCATGCCCGGCTGCTCCCGTGGGCTGGGGACGGAGATGAGGTGCGGCCAAGCTGATGCCAAGCTGATGCACGAGCTCCGGCCGTGAGCCCTTCGGCCCAGCAAAGGGCAGGCGTCGCGAGGCGGGAGCGGGAATTTGCAGAAGCGCCTGCAGCAGAGCCGGCCGCCCGAGCCACCGCCAGCCTGGGCAAAGGGGAAGAGAGATCCAGGGACGTGGCCTTTGGGATCTCTCTCCTGCAACCTCACCCGCACTTCAAATTCCTGAATTTCCAGCATTTCTTAGTATAATATTGAGTGGTTTAAAGACTCAGTGGCATCGACTCCACCGCCTCTCTTGATGCTCTAAGTACACGGAGGAGGATGTGCTGGGTTTCTGTTTTGCCGTGTTCAGCTTCCAGACCCGAGGTCTTGCCTTGCTTTAGCTGTTACAGGCTGCTGTCACTGACGCAGCCTAAGTCCTTCCTGCAGCACAGGCTTCGTTTTCACTTCGTTAAGACTGTTCAGGAGGCGTCACATCCCATAAGCCGCCTCTTATGCTGCTTCCAAATAATTAAGATGTTCACCGCTTCCATAAAAATGTTGGTTGGAGGGGTACTGGCAGGGCAGCAGTGCACAAAGCCCTCATGTTGTCCCAGGTATTTAATACTTATTTACTCTTGCCTCAGTGAGTTGAGGCTAAAATCCCTGCTTAGTTTGCTATTTTTACCGTGTCTTAGCAGAACGAGCCGCATATGCAGAGGAGCTTCTCGGAGATTCCTGCCATCGTGGGTTTGGAGAGCAGGTTTAGCATCAAGTGTCTGCAACAAGGGTAAGTGCCAACGACTTCCCTTCTCTCCCACAGCCCTCATCAAATTATAGGTAAGAAAATAGAGGGTCTGTCGCTGTTGATAGTCAAACTCTGTTGACCCTTTTGCGCAGCCATAAGCAGCCCAAACCAGGGGAGAGGAATGTCATTAACCTGAATTTTGACCACAAGCAGGACCCGTGCCTGGAAATCAGAAGGTCCTTGATGTATTTTGAGCCCTGTGGCTGTGGGACCTTCAGCAAGAAGCTAAATCTCTCTAGGTCCCAGCTCCTGCTGGAATGAGGGGAATCAACTCAACACATGTCTACGTGAAGCTAACATTGTCCTGGGATAGTGGGCTCTGGAGAAGATGCTCTGATCTTCGCTCCATGTAACATTCCCATTAAATAAGGGCTTCAATTCCCCCACCACGTTTTCCAGATCCCACCACGACGGTAATCATTCACTCTTGACCATATGTTGCTTTTCTCCATGTGAGAAGAGGTTTCAGCCTCAAAACCTTTTGTTGGGGGAGCAGGACAGCTCTTGAATGGCATCCGAAGAGCAATCCACGTGGGGATTTGCAAATCCACATTAGGGATTACAAACCCCGTCCTCGGTCTTCCTCGCTAGGCAATGCAACGCTGAACCCGGCCACCAGCTCCACAAGCAGCTCGATGTGCTGGGACCTTGAGTCTCTTGGGTGCTGCTCCTGTGCTTGGTCAATCGCCAACAAGGAAGAGGTTGGAGGAAATGCCAGTTTGCTTTCCAGTCCATCAGTCACATCAGCATCACACCTGTTAGTGCAGCGGCAAAAAGGGGAGATGACAGCTGCTGGCTGCCCTGGAGTAAGAGGGTTTTATTGACCGAAAGGGAGAAAACAGCTGCCTGCATCAGCCAATAAACCGGACCAAAAGACCTTCCAAATCACACTGCTACAACGAGATATTCCCAAGTAGCACAGCTGGGGAGATGCTTCCCCATGTTCCTGCAGAATTGACATCCCAAAGGAAGAGCCTGAGATGGAGATGGTCCAGCGTAATCCTGGAAGTCCAACAAAGTTTTCATAGACAAGGGCAACACACAGTGAAAATACCCTTTGGGGATCACTGGTGCTCCGCAAGACACTGAGCAAGACACCGATGGCAGCAAAGGCAGAGACAAGTCCCACTTCCACTCAGACTTGGGCTAAAAACTGAGTTTTCACTGCATAATCCATCCCACCACGGTACTTTGCTCTTCCACCTCTCCATCTCAATAAGATGATTCAGCCAGGAAAAGGTTGTTAAGGTGAAATTAAGGTGGAAGAAAGTTTGCACTATTAAATTTCAAGCTTGGAAACACACATCTATTCACCATCCATGCTTTAATTCCTTAAGCATTTCAATGGTTGTTAGTATTTAAGGAATATTTATGAACTTACTAATTACTTACTAATCTTCTGGCCTTCTGACAATTTAAAGGATCAACTGGGTTTCGTATTAGAGGTGGAAGACCTTGTCATTTAAAGACTTAAGGGCAGAACTGAACGTATTTATGACTATTCTGTGGCTGAAGACACAGTCACCGCACAGAGAGCTAAGTGACATGCCCAAGGTCACAGAAAACAGTGTCAGAATTAAGAGCTAAACCCAAATTCTCCAACTTTCAAGATCTGTCCACAGCAGCCCAAATGCCAGTCTCTTCTTTCATCCTGTAGATCTACTTGATTCAAGGATCCTGCGTTGGTTCAGACCCGGTTTCTTACCAAGAGCAACGTCCAAGCTCGCCCCTCCATTCAACAGGCAACGACTGCCTGCACGTTACATCCTCAAAAGACAGCTGGAAAGTTTTTGCTGTCTGGAGAAGACCCTTGCCCTCATCCTTTTGCTTTCATCCCCCTCGTACATACCGCATCCCAGCACCCCGCGGAGGTGCCGTGTCTGCCGACGGGAGAGCCCTCCCCTGCAGAGCCAACAGCGGGATGGCCGGGAGCCTCCGGAGCTGTCACTAGATTGACCCTTACTACAGGCTGCCCAGGAGAATTTGTTCCAGACATCAGCCTCTATTTTAGTAAGTCCTTAACAGGCTTCCGAGACACTTCTGCCGTCTCTCTTGTACAGACACACGTTCAGGAGACCACCTACAAGACGTCAGAGCTCATGTAGGTACCAAGCACAGCTCTGCCGAGACCAGCCCCGTCTGATGGCAGGTTTGGCTCTTCACCAAGCCCTGACGTAACCTGCACACCGACAGAAGTCAAGTCAATTAGGACAAAATGACGGATGCTGCTGCCGGGCATCTTCTGGGAAATAAAATTACTTATTTTTAACAGTGATTCCATTACAAGAGACAGCGAGATGAGAGCACTGGCCGAGACTCTGCCAGCTCCCAGCATCCAGGCGTGAAACTGCCTGGAAAAGCGTAAAGGGGAAAAAGGGAGCTTTCGTGGGAAAGTCAGGATCAATCCCAGCACTGCTCCAGTCCTGCCATGGAACCACATGATAATTTCTGTATATAATAAACCACATGATAATAATTTCTGTATATAATAAACACCAATGTGTTGGTGTTTTCTGAAAGCACAGGTCTTTTTATGTAACTGCAAACAATATTTTTGGGTGGAAACGGCCTCTCTCGACATCCTGGCAGTGCAAGCCGGCCCACTGTGCAGGCTGGGGCTTCTCTTTGCTCTTTGGATTTCGTGGCTCAGTGAACTCTGCAGGACTGGGTAACTTCTCTTCCTTCATCTGCTCCAAGCCATCCTAGCACGCAAAGTGCCTTTATCAGCTCACTTCCCTCATCTATTGACTCGGGCTCATTAGAGGAGTTAATGGCAAATAGTGGAGGCGATGGCTCCGGGTACGAGCGCGCGCGTGTGCGCGAAGCACCGCGAGCACCGCGTGAACAGCGTCTGCGTGGAGAACCACATCACGGAGCGAGAGCATCATTAGAAATACAGCGCGAGCGGATTAGACACCCGGGTAAACGCTGGCAAAAGGGAAACCAGCAGAGAAGAGATGACTCCAAGTGGAAGCAGACTACTGGCCCATGAAATATTAGAGTTTTGACTGAGCATTTAATCTAGGACCTCAGGGAAAACACAAGCCAAGTAGCGCATAAATGGCCACAGACATCTGTCAGCGCTGTTGATAATACAAAAGCATCTATGTCGCCAGTAAGTGGTGGGAAGCAGAATGGTGAAGGGAAAGAGTGGAGAAAGATCAGAGGGAGTTTCTGCGAAGACAGCGGGGTAAGACTAGAAAGTTAAACAAATGTATTGTTAAATAAATGTTAAACATATGAGATGCTTAAAGGCAAACACAGGCGACCTGGAATGCCTTGCAAGGAGCTGTAATAGGCATGAAAATACAGCAAAGCACTCGTCGGTGAGGTGTTCGTCGTTTGTAGCTGTGAGCTCCAGCAGGAAGCGCAGTGGGCTGCAGCGACCGCGGCACACGCCGTGCCCAGGGACAGCGGTACCCAGCCACGGCCCGGGGTGCTCCGGAGATGCAGCCCCATCGCTCACAGGGCTGGGAAGACGGGAGGAACGGGCAGTTTGTGGCAGATTGTCCTGGGTCTTTAAATGAGGTGCTGCCTGCCTATGGACGGAGCTAATGCAATCACGGAGCAGGAAATAAGTTCTTTTTAGGAAGCAAAATTTGGGTAGAAGATGGTAAAGCCGAGTACAGTAAGTGCCTGATTTTCACGACAACAAACCAGAGGGATTTGAATGAGGCTAAGCATGCAATGCAGCGTGAAACGAGGGCTCAGCAGTAATAACCTAAATGGGATGTATTCCAGTGGGGATTTTTTTAAACGATCAAATCTTTCTAGAGTTTAGATCAAGGCCTCTTTCTGGAAAGGCAGGCATCACTGTGGACTGGTTGGTTAAGGCTTCAAGAGAGCGTGCAGCTGCAAACAAGATGTTAGGAAGCATTAGGAGCAGGACGGAGAATACTGAAAAAATTGTAACACCTTATATAAGTCAGTGCTGCAGTCTCATCTGGGTACCGGCTGCAGCCTTTGAGGGGGTTTGGCATTGAAAAAAAATACAAAAAGGCTCACAGATGAAGGGAAGCTATAAAAAAGAAACCAAAAAAGCAGCAGCTATATTCTGCATGAAGAAAACACGTAAGAAGCGAAGAGAGAAACTAGAGAAGTCTAAAAAAAGACAGCTTTCAAGGCTCTGCTTCCTAACAACAGCCAAAGAGACACACAGTAATACTGAGAATTTCAAGGTGGGTTAAAATAGTTTTCCAGGCAATGTGCAATCTCGCTGCTGTGGATCGCTCCAGGCTGTGGCGCTCACTGCTACTGGGTGGCATAGAGGTGAGAAAAAAATGAGCAGGGTCTAAAACGACTTTGGATATAATATAGGTAATAAACATTTACATATCTGAGTTACAACAGGTGTCATTTTTGGAAAAGATAAGTGTCTTCTGCACGAGGGTTTAAAGCACACTGGCTGTGCAGGCTGCATATTTGGCAGGGGAGGGATGGGGGAGATATATCTTGTCTGACCACTCGTGGTTTTCTGCCACTTGCAGGACAATGATACTGGGGATATGTGGGCTCAAAGGAAAAGTTATAGTTCTCATTGTGAAAATTAACCCCACAATAGCTTAAACGGAGACAAAAATAGGAAAATCTACTTTCTCAACCTGTACAAGCGCAAAACCCGCACTGAAACCTCATCTGCATTTTCTGTCACCCCGGCTGTAACCTCTCAGCTTTGCACGAGGAGCAAAGTCGAGAGAGCCGCTCCGTGCGCAGGGCCGGCGTGGTCCAGGCTGTCGGCGGCCGGCTGCGAACAGAAGCATCCCCTGCTTTGGGGAGCTGGGGCAAGCGCCGTCCCTGGGGAGCCACGGCATGAAGGGCATCACATGTAAATAATCCTGGGTGGATATTTTATTCCAGGGAGAGAGACGTCCTGCTGCAAGTATTCAGAGCCCGCGGGCTGCCGGCGCTCCGGCACGCTCCATCTTTGTTCTCCTGCTGCCTCTCGGGGGGGCAGTGACATTTGAAGCGTGCGCAGCTTCAAAGCACGGGGTCCCACTTCCAGAAGGGATTTACGCACTTGCAGCATAAATTTCCCTAAGTAAGATGCGGATGATTTTGACAGCATCGTCCCTGTGACTCCTTGGCTCACTTCATCCTTCTTTGCTCTGCTCAAAGCCCCTGCCATCCGAGGGAGAAAACACCTTTTCCCGTCCAGCTCTTATTAAAACACCCTGGCTCACGTAGCTACAGGTTAAAAGCAATGATTTACTATCCTGTGTACCGAGAAAATAATTTAATGTCCTCTTTGCCTCCTCGCACTGGCTGCTGGACTGTATTAGCACTGCCAAAGGAAATCCCCCTCTACCCAGCGGTCCCTTCTTAGTGCAGCCCTGAAGCTGCAGCTGGCAGCACTCTTCATCCCATGGGTTTGGTTACCAACACCGAGAAGCCCAGGGTGAGGAGATTAATTGGAACCCATTTTCGGGTGCAGATCACTGCTCTCTGCTCATACTCAAGAACAGCTGGATCAGCAGGGGATGAACACGCGTGGTAGGTAGCGTGCCGCTCATTCAGCATGTGCTGCATTACTCGCATGTGCGCCGAAGGGACACGACAACATCCTAAACCACAACGGGTTTTCAAAATCTGCCTTGTGAAACCCTCTCTGAGGTCTCACACAGCGAAAGCATGAGACAAACAGGATGTTTTCTCAAACTGTTACTTGCTTTTTAGAGACGTGGGTTGCTTGCGTTGTAGAGCTCTTCTGTATCAGGTGGTCTTGGTGGAGATGAGACATTAAGATGGATCAAAGCTATGGAAAAGAGAGACTGCAAAGAAGTCAGACACAAATAAAGGAGATCTCAAGTCGGGATCAAAAGGCGAGTTTCCATAGGCGAAGGTCAGAACAAGTCCTCCAGGCATTTTAATGCCAAGAAAGGTCACCTGAGTTAAGCACGGCTCTGGCAGGTCCTTTCTCACTGTATGATTTTTCAAAATTATCTGCAGTCAAGTGACACTTGATACCGTGAATTTTTTTCAGCCTTCAAAACCAGAAAATGTTTATGGCATATTTCTAATACAGTTTTGTACCTTGTGGCCTATGTTCAGGCAAATCACCTCAGAAGCTGGAAGAAGTGGCTTTTCAAAAGCAATTTTTTAATCTGCAAGAGAAGGACCAGGCTACAAACTGCAATCCCACGTCGTTCCATTGAAAACTCAACCACTCCACTTAAAAAGTGGCTTTCAATCTTTTCTGGCTCAGACTTGAGCATGTGTCATTTTTCTCTGCAGCTCACACTGACATCTATTTACCAGCGCAAACCACAGAGCCGCTCGCCTTCGGTTTTGGGAACCATACAGTACCACATATTACAGCATCATGCTAGGGAGTTGCGTCAGCAACTCTATTTTTGCCCTTTTAATAAGAAACAAGATTTGTTAATATCTGTATATTCCCAGTGAAAAGTGCTACATATGTCCAATGGCACACAGCAAGGCAAAAGCCAAGTCAGCTATTAATACTCTGGTCTGCTGGTGTCCGGCCGGTGCACCGAGATGGTTCCTTTTATTCATGTCTGAACCGTAAAAGCCACTTTCCTAAGAAGAGAGGAGCTGCCACAACACTGATGTGCTTTCCTCATGATGTGTCTGCGGTATATTCCTTCCCCTCTAGCTGAGGTGTAAACCTAGTCCATTAAATGTTTGGCGCTCTCATTCTTACGATGCATTTATTCCTACTCGAACCCAGGGTCAGGGGGTCCCAGAGCAGCGCCGGCGAGCTGCGGTTCGTTCTTCATTTATTTAGTAACTGGGGCATTTGTGCATCCATCCTCGCTAGCCAGAGAGCGCTTTCCAGAAAGTCAGCAAGCTGTAAAAGACTTCTGTCTCTTCCAGCAAGCCCGTACGGTTCACGTGCTTCTGGGCAAAGGAGGATCCCCAGGGGGATGGGGCAGGAGCTGCTCCTCCCCTCTCCAGGGCTGTTCGCCTTCATCCGGAACTTGGGGTAACAGCCAGGTTTCAAAGAAAGGCCTAAGCAGCTAAAAAGCAGGTTAATAGGGGTCAGGTCCCAGCCAAACAGCCTCACTACCCACAGGGACTGCACCCCAAAGCTCTTATTTTATGGTGGGAAAGCCCCAAAAAGTGGTTTTGAGATATCACTTTGCAAGCACCCTGCACGGTGTACCCTAACATCCCCTTTCCTCCATCCCTGGGAAATTTGATTGAAATAAAAAGTGAACGTAATTATCCCATATCACATGAAATTCAAGAAAGGGATCAAAAACTAATCGAAGCTTCATGCTCCAGCTGAACCGGGGCAAACGCTCACCCACTCAACCCCCAAACCCCAGCCCTAACGCGACCACCGTCTCCAAGCTGAAGGCGTTGGACTTTGGGGTGGGAGCGATGCACTTTAGGCACGTAAGCTCAGCTATAAACCGTACCCTGATCTCGTTACCATACTTGGGCTATTAATCCCCTCCCTGCCCACCCCAGCGCAGGCACGCTGGCTGCGACCAGCAAGGCTTGGGCAGCACCGTCCCCCTGCCCGCAGCAGGCAGGAGGCATCGCGCTCCTGGGGCCGTTGCTGATGCTCCCTGCGTTCTGCTCCTGTTGAAGCTGAGAATTCATCCACACACTTCAAGTGGAGAAGTCTTGGTCTTTTTTTCTCTCCTCACGTCACCAGCATTCAATGCCTGTTGTAATTTATCCCTTACAAAGCGCTCGCTGAAGCTGGTCAATGGTTTTCTGGATGAAAAATGCACATTCACTTAAATAAGGTATTTCCTGGGAAATCTCATCAACAAAGCAGCTTTCAAAAAAAAAAAAAAAAAAAGCACACACAGTGCGTTACATACTTTATTCCTTCCAGCAGGCAAAATGAAAAATTTCCAGGCCCCTGAGTGGGGGTGGAGAAGGCAGCGCCTAACTAGATGGGTATTGACCTAACGCCCTAACAGGAGGCACCCCAACATGCCCCATGCCCAGCTCAAGTGCTCGGGACTGCAGCCGAAATCCCAAAAATCTAAAGGGAAAAGGAGCAGTAGGTGAAATCTAAAATCCACATACTGCTCCTTTTCCCTTCCCCGGTCACCGTGTGCAGTTTGATACTGTAGGAATGAAATGCCCTGAAAAATTCAGTGTAGTTTGCATTCTCTCTACAGCTAAGTTTTGCATCAAGTCTTCAGCACTCTGTAGATTTACAGACTGGCGATAAGCAACCACGTGGAGGAAAAGTGAAAAGATGGGGAGAGGCGGGCATGAGACACGTGGGGTTCATGGTACCCGCTGACGTGGGAGCGGGGTGGCAGGAGGGAAGGCGCCCACGTCGCTGCCGTCCTCTCAAGCACCCGTGAGGTTTCAGCAACAACACGAGAAGCAGCGTGTCATGCGGGGCTACCCCGGCAGCACCTGCCTCTGCAAGGAGCGGAAACCAGTTCTGGCGCAGAATTATGAAACGAGTGATCTCGTTAGGTAAGAAACAATTTCTACGGCTGTGTAACGTCCTCACTGCCGTGGTCTGCCCCGCCTACACGTGTGGTTCTGGTGTGCTTTGCGGCTCAGTTTACATCCTACTTAATTTTAGATAAACAGAGGAATTTAGTTTCTGAGGATGATGGTTACACACGTTATTGTCCGGCGACGTGTGCTGCTTGCCTTCATCTACTCAAACTGACCCAGTTCTCAACATCAACAGCTTTACCGGGATGCAGCACCAATATATAAACTACAGCTTCTTCTGAAGTCTCCAATTAGTCATATTTTCTCAGCTATTCTGGGTCCTGGCAAAGCTTTTGAGAGTCAGCTCTCATCCGGCTTTCTGCTTTAGTAGGAG
Organism: Mycteria americana; assembly: GCF_035582795.1. Taxonomy (NCBI): domain Eukaryota; kingdom Metazoa; phylum Chordata; class Aves; order Ciconiiformes; family Ciconiidae; genus Mycteria; species Mycteria americana. The sequence continues at coordinate 5,675,529 of NC_134386.1, forward strand.
CAAACGTGGCCACAAGACGCTGGAGCGTTACATATTTTATAAAAACCGCTACGCCAAAAATATGATTCAAAGTCCTTGGCTGGAGACAGAGTAAAAGCAGAACATCAGCTCATTCACGGGGTTATGCCAAGAATCCTGCATTATAAATGCACCAGCACATAAATAAAATAAGACCACTTAGGAAGATGAGTGCAGACTTGCTTCCCATTTAGGACACCATGGACCTCCATTCCCGGGCAGGCTGAGAAGCAGCGAAAGTCTTTCCTTACATTTTCTTTTCAGCTCCGGTCCTTGCCCTCACCCAGCCAGTGGGCTGAATTCACCGGACCCACATTTGTTGGGACGTAGGCAGCCCACATTTGCAATGTCCCTCCTGAAAGGATGCTCTTCGCCTGGTTAGCAGATGCTGATAAAATTCTGCTGGCTGAATTTTTGGAGTTTAAGGAAGGAAGAAATTTGGAAAAAAAATACTTCAAAGGGAATCCAGCACGTTTCAGTCATCTGGGACATATTTATTCAACTCCTGCAAGAATGTGAGGTGTAGGGAGCCGGTGGTGAGGACAATAAGTATGGTATTATTCAACTGTTTACCACTCAAATTTACAAGGGGGCAATAATTTTCTAGTATCAAACAGTGGTCAAAACAGCTGACGGGTGCATTACATTGGAAAACGATGCCACAGTCAAGTGCCGCTGTTGCCCTGTCATTTCCCTTCAATACAGACATAATCTATAGTCATCCCGACGGATGAGCAACTCTACCTTCCCCACTGGTACATGCAGGGCTGCGAATTAAACAGATATTTTTAGAGTCTGGCAGAGGTCCGAAGTCACAAAACGTGGGAAGCTGCCACTGACCTTCATAGAGATCCCCTAAAATTATTATAGAAATATCAGAAGTGTGCACACTTTTCAAGTTCTCTCTTTTGGGGTTTTTTTAATCATTCTTTGGGATCGACCTGTGCAAGTGAAACTGCCAGGAAGCCAGCGCAGTTAAGCGGGGGGGCAATTTGCTAAGGCAAAGCCCCAAGCTCGGCTTCTGCCGGCACTGAAGGCTGCGATGCCATCGGAGCTGCAGGAAACAAGCGGATCCAGGGATTCGCAGCCACGAGGACAACGGTGCGAGGGCTCTCCCCACACGCAGGGGCCGGGAAGCGAGGCTGCGTTGTCACATTCCACCCACAGCTCCGAAAGCTTTGGTTCAATAACGCCTCCGCGGGGCGGCCGTGCCGAGGACCTGGCTGTCATTGTCCCCAGCTGTCCTGGCTGCGCTCCTGCCCTGCAGCCCATGAAACACCGAGCTGCTGCGCAGGCAAACAGCTCAGCTCCATTATATTCTGCACACATCGCCGCTGAGCTCATTAAAGCCAGAGCTGGGAATTTAATGGGAGGGCTCTGACATCCCGGGGAACATCCACTGCCAGGTGCACTCGCTCGGCGCTGCACCGCGGCTTCAGCACGGGCATAATTCACCCGGCTCCCTTTGAACGGCGTGTGACAGCTCGTGTGTGCGTGCAGGGAGGGGGTGACGGAGAACGACTGCTTTTAGCACTACAGCTCTCAGTCACTATAGCAACCTGGATATTCATCATCCCATCTGATGCTTCATTTCTGCCAGCCAACCAGGGGCTGATGCAGAGCAACGAGAGATGGGTTCATTTACTGCCTCCTATGATTGCTGCTCGGTGCACCCCAGATAACCCCTGCATAAGCTAATTCTGCATGAATTCCCTTTTCTGAGGTTTTTTCTTTTAAAGTTTACTGGGGACGGTCCTGCTCACCACCGCTGCAATAGCAGAAGCACTGGCGCAGAGGACTTTCAGGCAGGGTGTCACCGTGACCTACTTACTTAGCGCAGGACGAGGTGACATCATGTTAAATTGCCAGTGGCTTCCCGGTCCTCTGGACCGCTCTGTCCAGTAGCGACGCTGAACTAGTCTGACCCCGACGGCAGATTTCTGACGAGCAGACACGTACCTCTGGCCGTCGGTATAACCTTGCTCTGTCAGCACGAGAGACGCCTCCCCTCCTCGGCTCCTCTGACCTGGAACAGCTGTGCTTAATCCTGCCTCTCCATTTCCAGATCTGATCTGAAAACCTAGATTTTTCTCCTTTTCTAATAGAGAAGAGAGAAATTAGCTAAAGCTTCAGGGAATAGGAAAATGCCATAAAAAAAAAGAGGTGTTATTGTGCTGTATTCCTCTGCAGCTTTTCTCCCAGAGAGAAGCAACGTTCCTGTTCACCCTCCCCGTGTGAAGCAAGATTTTTATCACGTAGTGCCTGATAAAAGGTCACACTTCCATAGGCAACCAGCGACACACACGAGCATTTTCCCCAATGATTTAGGCAGGCAGTATCAGGGCTATCCAGCCTGCAACCACCAGCGCGTTCCTGAAAGCTAAACCATGAATTTTTACCAAAGGCGAGCGCAGAGGGGTGGGGTGTGCTCAGGTTATCACGGCGTTATGCGAGCGAGGAAGACGGCTCCTCCTCTCCCAGCATCCACACTCTGACATTTTAGCTGAGGAAGCTGAATCATCCTTCAGTTAATGACAGGCTTTTAACCTGATGTTGAAGAGTCTCGCTGAGGTCTCCCTCCTGTTAAAAACGCCTCTCGCTACGGCCAAAAGAAGAATCACTCGGACACAGTGATTTTTCCACCCCTTGGCTTTACGCTGTCCCCCCTTGGGAGCCATTTGATGGGGAAGGACGTGGCAGCAGGGACCCGCAGGCAGCACGGTCTTTCCTGCGAACACATCGCCCTGCCAGGTGCCTCCCAGACCAAAGGCAGTTTAAAACACGTACCGGACCCTGCGGAACAAGGCAGGGAAGAATCATCAGGCAGAGGATGACGGACAGGAAGGGGAACGGTAAGCAACAAGTCAGGGTGACTCAGGGCACAGACCTCTCGATTGCTCCATCATCGCATTCAGGTTTTAGCTTTTTAACCAGCTGCTACTTCCCTCTTATTTCCTGGGGCAAGAGCACACCCAGGGCCTTTCAGAGGAGCCCAAAGGGATAAAGCAGGTATGCAGGGCTTAAAAAGGGATTTTAAATAGGAGGGATGCTCAGAAGGTCAGAGAGAAGCTTAGGAGGAGATCGTACCAAGATTGGTGCTACTGAAAAAAACCACTGAGAAGAGGTTGGGGTCTCAGGAACAAGAACCCAGACTGGGGAGTGACTCGGTGCATTTGGTTTTGGCTGCCAACATCCCCATGGGCTATCAGCGGAGTCCCAGAGGCGGACAGTATTTTAGGGATGATGTTTGAACAGATTTACAACCATTCTCAGGATGTCAGGGGCTGACGCACCTCGTCTATACCAAACTTCCCCAGCAACGCTATTTTTTTTGAAGTCTTGAGAAAATTTGGCCTCTGTTTCCCAGCACAGGACGGCCAAAAGATGGGCATGGTTGGTCCTTAACCCAGAGGAGAGTTTGCGTTACAGAAAAGAGAAGGCAAGAGCAATAACTGCAGCGGGCAGTCATGAGGTGAACAAATTAAGGAGGAAGTGGGGGATTTCAGAAACAGCAGGAAGGAAGAAAGAGGATGGCTGGGCTGTGCAGGGTTGTGAGCAGCCTCCATTCCCATAATGTAGGGAAAAGTTGCTTCTACTGCCTCAAAAACTCAGTCATGTAACATTGCCCACGTGGGAAAGCCCAGCTAGAACAGTACTGACATCACCTCTGTATCAGCATTACAGCATCCCAATGAAACATTTTGGGTCTAATCAGATTTCAGGCGTGATGAAAGTCATTACTGCTCCAGTCGAAAGCATTGGAGTGAATCAGGTTTGAAGGCATGAGGCCTGGGGAGCACGAACGATGAGGCGGATTTTGTAAGAAAGATTTTCCTTCCATCGCAAAACTTAAAAGTCATGAAACAAAGTCGTTCCAGTAGCGCACAGTACCATGCAGGTATTTAAATAGAGGAATTTAATTCTGGACTCCTAATGTCCTCTCCAAGGACCAAGAGCAGTCAGATTAGCCTAAACCAATGTGACAGCCGACCTGCCAGGAGCTTGGTATCAGCCACAGGCACTCCCCGGAACAAAGAGCCGAGCTGAAAAATATCACCCTATGACTAATGATTAAAGGCAGCCGACTTCTCTACGTTTCAAGCCAGATGATTCCTAAGAGCACCAAACTTTCACTATGTTTCCTTAATATTATGGATTCACGATGCCCTGCAATGCTTAGAACCGGGACTTAGGCTATACCGGGAAACCAATTTCTTATGTGATAGCAAGATGACGGGCAGGATTTTAGGTGGGTCTTGTGTATTCAGAGAGGTTGGGCAGCCAATTCGGGTTTTATTATTTCAGGAGCATTTGCTGAGATGTTCCAGAGTGGTCTCGGTATCAGTTCTGTAAAGTAAAGGGCTCTGGAGCTGCAATCCCAGAATAAAAATGCTGGCACTTCTGCTTCCCTTTGTTCTCTTGTCTTTATTCACTGATACATTAGCACAATTCACATAGGCAGAAAAAAAGGCAACTTGCTGTGAAGAGAGACAACTATGTCTTATTTAAATACCTGACCTATTTCTGCTTTTCCTTTGCCTAACTTATTCAACAAGAAGTTTGGATTTGTAGAAATAGCTGAAATAACTGTGTTGGATCATGTGAAAAATAACTCTTTCTTGTGGCAAAGCCAGCATGAAAAACAGGTGCATAAACAAAAAGATTCTTGCTTATAGAAATTAAAAGTTTGGAGGGGAAACGCACATTGTCAGGCTGATTCCCACTATAGTCAGCATTTGCATTTTCATCGCAACAACATATAATTTTCATTTCAGGGCATTACGTGACTCCACTGGAGGACAACACCTATGTAAACACGACGTGGATGTATACATTCAAACGTTTATCATCAGCTACCCAACCTGGAAACACAGCAAATCCCTACTGCCTGAAATTCAACTTCTTGCTTAGGGTGATCTCATTTTGGGTGATCTCATTTTGGCAATCACCGTCTCTATCAATATCCCTGCCCTATCAGCCGCGCTTTTAAATGATCTCAGGAGCACATCACACAGCTTTTGGCCAGGCGAGGCCCAGGGAAGGTGCAAGAGATGATTCAGATGAACAGAAAGAGAGGCTGGGGAGGGACGGCGGAGGGCCGAGTGACTGCTCGTGACCCGCCAGCGAGGCTGTCGGTGCCCTCCATCTCCCTGGAATAAAAACGGGTCTGTTCCCGAGCAGGCTTAGGATGCAAGCTTTAGAGCGCAGACACGTTACTAGGCACAGTAAAATGCTTTTAATTACTGTCTGGCACAGTTTGCATTCTCAGCTGCAAAAGAATCGATCCTTCTTCCTATCTTTCCTTGCAGTGGAGGGTACAGTTTTTACTTAAATGCTATTTCTGTTGATGAGCCTCTTTCCTTCCCACCCCCGACCTGCTGCTTCATGTAGATTGGAACTCATGCCAAAGGCTGGAATTACTGGCAGTCACAGGCAGCACCACTGCAGCGACTCCAACAACGTCGCCATTATTCCACACAAGTCGGGACCCTCCGTGCCTTCGGATCCATCCCTCTCCTTTGCAAACACCCCACGGGGATGCTGCGATGCACTGCCACGGCTGCAGGAAAACGGACCTGGTGACCTACAGGGTCTTACGCTCCTACAGAAATGTCTCCAAATACAGGCAAGTTTGGCAAAACGGAGTTATTCTAAGAATAAGACGTGGCGTCATATATCCTTAGGTTTCCAGTCTAACAGGGATACTAATCACTTCACAGGGCTGTGGCAAGGATGAATAACTACAGTCCCCGAGCCATGTCGAATGCTATTTGGAGGTACCAAATGGTGGTGGGCTTACCATTATCATATCCATCTTTTAGTAGGCAGAATTATCAATATTTTATGCTTCTATATTTCAGAGTCTGTGCTAGGAGAAATCAGCAGATTTACACATGGCACTGAGAAATTTGCTACATCAACCAAATGCCTGCAAAGCCAAAGCCATTAACAAATCAAATATCTACGGCTCAAGCATTCAGTATTAATTTATTTTGCTGCAGTCCTTCCAGCTGAGCAAAATATCTTCCCCCACCCCAGTTTCTAATCAGCTTCCATCCTCCTCTGGGCTTACCAGAGTTAAATCTTTCACATTGCTCTCTGTGATAAATTGAAAAATTGAGCTGCAAATGGGGAAAAATGAGTCGCAAAGCAAATGCTTCCACTAGTAATAGATTAACTCTTTGTTCCAAGGCTATCACATCATTTTAAGAGGCTTCCTATATGTTTTCTGAAGAGCCATTGCAGTGACAAGATAAGATGCCACCACTGTGAAATAATCTCTGGGAAAGAATCATTCCTCTAGTCACGAAGGGCATGCCCGCATGTGAGCTAGCTGTAGAGCTCAACGGTAGCACTACCAAAATGGCAAATTAGTCCCTCCTCTCAAGACATAACTTGCAAGAAGACTATCTTCCACTCAACACTTTCAGATACTTCCCGCTAACATCACAAAAAAGGAATATTCTTCAATCTAATTTAAAAACTGCATCTGAGGATCTTGGTTTTTTGCAACTTAAGTTCTTGTTTGAGTGTGACAGAGGTAGCTGATGAGGGGTTTCAGTAAATAAGATAAAAACAATCTTTTTGCGAAACAGATCTGTTCTGAGTCTCATGATTCTCCCTTCCTGTCTGCATGGAGTGAACTGGTCTTCTTCCCCTTTGCAGTCCCAGAGCTTCTCTTTTCTATACACAGCTCTATACGCAGAACATACTAATAGGAAAACAGTTGACAACATCCAGGGCATCTGTTAATACAACAGCTAGAAATAAGGCGATGATGGAGGATGATACGGCAGTCAGATCTCTTAATACACGAGCACGCGGTCACTGGACCACAGAGCTTGGAAATGCGTTATATACAAAACTAAAAACCCAACATGAAAAGCCAGAGGATCAAAAGGAGTGAGCGTAGGTGCGACCCCTCGGGAGAAAAGTGCTAATGCCCTCCCTGATCTCGTCTGTCTTGGCACAGCTCCTGCTCTTATCAAGGCGATGCACTGAACGACGTCCATATTACACCAAGAGTTTGGTATTAAGCAATCCTCTGTGTTGCTGGGTGAACTTCCAGAGCTCGTGCACTGCAAGCGATTAGGTTAGATGATTAGAAGAGTCTGCCTGACCTTGAGATCAATGAAAGCCCTCCTTAAGTCATGCAAGTTCCTCCGGGGCTAAAATCCTGCCACGGAGATGGAGAGCCAACAGGCTTATTCAGATCACTGAGAACCAGAGGTCATAGCAAACCCACTGCTGCCAAGTTCAGCGCAGCATCGCATGACAGCCAGAGCGAGCTACTTAGTGAGCCAGTCTGCAAAACACCTACCTGAAAATGACCTGGCAGCTTATAAATCTACTCCTGTGCTTTTGTGAGGCACTGCCTCAGCAGCCCTGCTTACACGCAGGGAGGTCAAGCTTGCGGCGTTCTATTAGCATGCCCCGGTCCCGATGCTGGAAGGAGATAAAGACTCTTTTTAGACCAGCACTTCCCAAAGGTGATGATACTCACTTGACTCTCTTCTGGGTGTATGCATCTTCACATGACACTTACATTCAGGAAGAGCTAGCTACCTTTAAATTGCTGCACATAATTATCTCTGAATTCCTGCAGCACAAGAGGGAAACAGCTGGAATTACTGGCTCCATGTGTAAACACTTGTGACCAGGAGAAAGCAAGCTGCTGACAGGTAATTAAGTGCTCCTTAGCTAGTGTAAACACTTAGGTCACTAATTGGAGCTGCTTCTTACTCTTTTGCTCTCTCTGTCCCTCCCACAAGGAACTGAGCTGCTGCCAGCAGAAAGTCAGCATAATTAAAGCTTACTAGTCTGCAGTTCTATACTCGAAAAGAAAACCTTTGCAATGATTTTTCATATCCTCCATGATCTCTGAGCTCTCTGAAACTGTGACCCACGTGCGCTGTTGCAAGGATGAGAGGTGAGGTTCGGTCCTTGAAGACGACGTGGTGATACCGGAGCAGGACCAAAGCCTCAGGGCCCCAGAGCGTGTGACATGGGAATGGTTTGGCTCCCGTCGAGAGAGGCTGCAGCCAGCACTTGTCAGCCCACAAGTATTGCTGCAACTTTCAAAGCTGCATTTTTTGATGTTACTTAAATTAAGACCAAGTTCTGTTTTTGACTTTATAAAGGTGGTCTTCCCTGCGCACACAGGCAAAAGCTCCCCAGACTGAAGAGCCCTGCAAATACGATGCAATCCAGCGCCCTCACTTTTTTGAAAGTACTTCTATTAAACCCAAGCAGGGGCTGTATTAACTCACCCAACAAGCACAACGTCCCATGACACCAAATCAATCCAACTGTAACCAGTACTTCAATATTCTCGTGCCAAGCGGACAAGTCATACATCCAAACACTTACAATTATTAGGATTAAGCGTTTGAAAACAGAGGTGTGAAGTGAGAGGAAGGAGAGGCCTACCCTGCGGATTTTGCTCTGCTCCTTGGGTAACCGCTGGCTAATTATCACATTTTCCCTTACACAGACAAACTGTATAACTGAACCCTAAACACTCTCGATCTGCTCCAGAGATAAGTTCCACTTGAGATAAAGGAGCAAGTGGTAACAGGAGATGATTAACAGCCTAACATGGAAAGTTAACCGGCAAGAGCACGGCCAATGACTTACAAACGATTCTCCAGAGTACGCTGGAGTAGGAGCCCCGCAGTCCAACGCGAGTTAGAACAGCTGTTAACCACAGCGCACCGAGGCACGCTGAAGAGGCGTATTAAATTTCAAAGGCATTCTGGATGAAACTGGGCTGGGCAGCACGAGAGGCAGGGCTCCTGTTCCCGTCTTTGCCAAAGCCCCCTTCCGCAATCTCCTTAGATATAAGCACGCTAGCCGCTTGGCTGCGTGATAAAAGATATAAGACATTCAAAGAAATGATCAGAGGAAAGAGCAGTTAACTTACTGGTTGACTTACACCCTTTCTACTCCCCAAAGACAAGTTTGACAGCCAGGCACATAGCTTCCTCCCAGCCCTCGGTAAAAATATACACCAACAGAAGGCAGGACTAGAAAACAAAATTTGTTCAAAGCCACGAACAAACAAAACCCCCCTTTGCATACACTATAAATTTAAAAGCAGCCAGTTAGTTTTTGGAACTGAAAAAATCCTGAAGCAGATAGGATACAGGGCTGTGGAACTAACTGTTGTCTCTAATTTGCAGCCCGGGACAGGAGAGCACCCGAAGCCGTCACACAGCGGTTGGTTTTATACGGACCACAAGCTTCTCTTTAGTCCCCACTGTCGTTTAACAGAATCTCAGAAGTACAGTAAGGATGCAATTAGTTTGTGTTGGCCTATTAGTTGTTATTTTCACTGCCAAAAGCATCCACGTGCTCTTCCTATTACAGTGAGAACCAGGTCTTGCAAAATCCCCAACCTGCCCTACTGATCCAGCGTTCCCAGTTGAGTTTGAGGAGAACTGGAGCCTCCCGTGCTGCAGCCGTTTACCTGGGGGGAAGCTGGACAAACTGCAGAGCAGCTCGCGTCCCCTCTCTGCCGGCACCCAGCTGCTCTGCATCCTCTTTCGCAGAGGAAACCGCAACCCAAACCCAGCCTCGCTATAGACTCGCACGGCCACAGACTCAGAGCTGGCTCTCGTCTTTGAAGAATGACACCAGTTGGGTACGTTTCTCTAGGGAGGGAGCACTGCAGACGTGTGGTATTAACACCTGCTACCGCTCCCGATTATACCTCAATCTGACTTTTTTCTTTCCAGGTTTATTTGACAAGGAAAAGCCAAAAGGCAAGCGATGGGCTGCAGTTTGGCCATGAGCAGAATGACAGCTTCGAAAGGAATTTTCCAAAAATTCCACTTTAGCTTCTCTATGCAAAGGTCAGAGCAGGAAGGAAAAACCCTACAGTGATCGATGGCTTGTGACGAATCTGAAACCCTCAACAGCACAATCCTGCTAGTATCTGTCTGTGCTACCCTGCTCTCTCAGGGCACCAAGAAAGGCCGGGATGTCTCTCCAGCTTTTTTCATGCATTTTTCATTCACTGGCTACAGGTTATTTTCCAGCGCTGGAGGATGAGCGGTTCCTGCAGCCCATCAATACTGTGCAGCTGCCCAGAAGAGCTGTTATCGACGAGACTGAGCCAGTCACCCGAGGCTGAATGTGCACATTTACCCCCGCGCTCCCAGCTTGTGGCTGACCCAGAAAGCCAGAGGAGCTCTAGCTAGGTCTGCTCCCAGCGGAGCCCAGCTCAGTCCCCCACTGTCTGCTCTTCCACCGCTGGTCCCCGAAAAACGGGCTCACAGAATAATTCAGGCTGGAGGGGATCGCTGAAGGTCACCTGCTCCAAACCCTCATCCCAAGTGGGGTCAACTTGCAAATTAGATCCAATTTCAGGACTAGGCAGCAAGCAAATCCTATTACAGCTGATGGCTCGGGGACGCTGCTCAGGGCCAGCTGCCCCCTGAACTGCTATGGCCAGCCCTGGCTGAAGGCATCAAAAGAGGACAACTTGTGAAAAGCCGTTGTTGTCTACTAGCTGCCACAGCATGACCTGTAAGGACAAGGAGCTGTTGATCCTGATACAGATGAATTTAAGATTTTCCTAGAGGCTTCCACGCACAGGACTGCTAGATATTGACAGCCTGCAAGCTCCACAAACGTTGGAGCCAGGATGGGACCGAAAATCTTTAGAAGGAATACCCCACATCACCTGGGATGGAGGCACAGCCAGCTGCGAAGGGGAGCACCTCCCATATCCCCAGACCTGCGACAAACTAAAAAGCAGTAGACTGGGAAAATGGAAACGGTCGATGGATTTACTGCTGTGACAAGGCAGCCACCGCGTTGCTCTCCAGAGACAGGGATGTGCCGGTGCTCATCCCTGATGCCCTGAGCATCTCCTGAACCAAGAACCTCACCGAAGGAGGCAGGGGCAGGGTACGGCCATGGCTCTTGGCAAAGAGGGACACCCAACTGGTGTCACACCTGAGGGCAGAGCCTTCAGCTTCAGGAGGACTGGAGGATTGCCGGCATCTCCTCCCTGTGAAACTCTAGCCCCGGGGCTGATCGCTACAGCGGAGACTCCTTCCTTTACTTCATGCCTTTATCTCTTCTCCTCATCTGCAGGATCCAAAGGAGATGAAAAACAACGAGGCTGAGCTGTCTGCTGCCTGCTTGCACAAGGACACAGACAAAAGGGAGAAGAGGGTGCTGTGCTATTTAAAGCTGCCTCCTCCTCAATTCCTAGGGGTGGAATTTTACCTCTGGAGTGTTGATTGCTTTGTAGGAGGGATTTAAAGACTACTTATACAAAAATGATCATTAAAACCTAAATTAAACCTATGCCTAGCCAATACTTTCCACTTCAATTATTCTCAAAAATCCAGAATAACGCATCCAATTTGCCACAGAGATTTACTGCCATTTTTCTAGTGTTTTACTAAACCAAAATCAAAATGCTGGGTTTTAAAATTATAAGTATGTAGAAAGCCCCTTTGACAATAAGTTTGCAGCACAATTCCTTAACTCCACAGCATCTAAAGTGACTTCAAATTAAAAGAATTTTGAAGTACTGTGATTAATTTGATTACTAAATCAACACCTTGATTTAGTAAAATCACTGGCAGCTCGCAAAGTATTAACCAGAACAATTAACAACTGTTGGCAGTTTTCGAGTTATATTTATAAACCGAGCTCAGACCGGAATAAATACAGCTGAAATCCTACCTTCTCTAATTCTTTTAACCTTTCTGTTTTTACTTTGGAAAAACAGAAAATTCTCAAAAAAGCAGCATATACTCTCAAGGTTAATGCTAATTGCCTGCGCCAAAATGCCTTTGGTAAGTCAAGACTCCAGAAAAACCATCTTTCAACAAACTTCCTTTTTTTTTAGGTCAAAGATGGCTCTTAAACCCCCAGAATAGACTATTCTAGCCCATCTGCCCTTGTGCCACTCGACATGAGAAATTAAATTAACACTTGGATACCTAGATTTGAAAACTGGGGGCACAAGCCACAGCAGGGGAAACAGCACGTCGGAAATTAAGACGGCTTTAACAAAGCACGTGCCGGTTCAGCACTTGCTCTGGTTAAATTTAATGAGTCACTGGGTTTTGATAATGTGAAGGCAATACAGCGTGTGCCTCCTTATATAATCTTAAGTGTAAACAGATTTCGTGAATAAGCATTTTCAAGTCATAAATGGGCTCCTTGTTAATAAAACGTCAAGTAATAAGTTGCTGTAGTGATGGTGATTGATGGCCAATGCTGCCTCTGGTTACAGACAGAGAGGGCGCAGCGCTTGCTGCGTGCCAGCTTTTTTCTTTGCACAATTTATACCCATCTGGTTTGCAAGGAAACCACAGAATTAAGGGGGATGGTTTGCACTTGGATCTAGGATAGTTTCACCCAGCCTTGCACGCTCACCACAAACCCCCACCTGAGATACCAGGAGGGATGTTGCAAGCCTCTGCCTCGCCGATGCTCCCAAGGATGCATCCCACGGCTTCCCGGGCGGCAGTAAAACTTAACCGCTCCACTTCTTTCCTCCTGAATTGCTGGAAAACTCATCCGTGCTGCCAGGCACCCGGGGGAGCTGCGGGAGGGCTGTCGGCACGCCGGCGGCTCTGCTGTGTGCGTGAAGCAAGGAGGCTGTCGGCTTGTGCTGCCGCTCGGTTCAGCTGCGCCCTCTGATCAAAGGTGTGCAAACCGAAGGGGGCTGGCAAAGGGGCAATACCTAGAAGCCAAATTAACCTTCCTCAGGTGACAGAAGCCTTGGCCAGACAGCTGCTGCAGGCAGGCGAGAGCAGGCAGGCTCACACTCGGCACTGCTGCCTTCGACGGCTGCCGGAGTTGTTTAACCCAAGCGCCAAGCTACGCTCGTAACCAAAATCCATTTTGAAAAGTGATAAAGCGGAGCCGACTATGTGGTTTAACAGCAGCTTGATTTAGCTCAAGTAGCTTCTTTATCAAGTAAAAATGAAACCAGGCACAAAGCCAAGCAAGTGCCTCTGCACGGCTCTGACGCTGCTCGGGTGAATCTGTTTTCACGCCTGTTCAAGGTGAGTGCAGCACCATGCTCACGTAAAGATGTTTTTTTTTAAGAAAGAGTGAACACGGTTCTTGGACAGCATGAGAAAGGAGCTGTGGTCAGCAAAAAGCCAGGAGTGCGGTGGGGAGGTGGGGAGGAGGGCGAGGGCAGGCAGGGTGCAGGGAGAGGAGTGATGGGGCAGGGGCCAGGCACGCCATGGGGCTACCACGCCACGTCCTCCACCCCTGCCATTCTGATGAGCACTGGGCAACTGATGGACGCCAGCGTGGAGTAACTCGCCCTCTGCTCATGCTCAGCTCATTTGAAACCACTCACCTGAAGCTCCATCAATCTCCTGCTTCCACCCCACGCTCCTGCCTCTCCTTCCGCAATGACAGCTCTTCTCCACCGGCTCCGATTTTTAAAGGCAAACCAGAGGGCTTGTTTGTAACGCAGCATCGCTGGGTTTTATCCCAGACAGATAGTGCTCTTCTCTCTCTTGCAGGCCAAAGCTACCTCCTGACCCCGTCCCACCCGGCACTGCCAAGAGCGTGAACTTGCACCCGAGCATCGCAGCCAAGTCATCACCGCCTTTGCACGCTGGTTGTGTGCCCAGTTTTCTTGCCAGCCCTGACCAAGTGACAAATGGCATTTGAGACAGAGTGCCAATGCTGCACAGGCCTTTTGAAAGCTACAGATTCGTAAGATGAATATTTGAAAATAAGGGTATTGCAGTCTAAGGAGAAGCGGAGATTTTTGGTACCCAGATGCTGGAAAATTCTCTTTTCATAGGAGATTTGCTGTTCCCTGGCAACGTGCACCAGCCAGTTTATTGTCATCATCTGGGCCAGGACTCCTCTTCGTGCACAGCAGCGGCTGGCATAAAAACCTCATTGTTGGTGACTTCAGCACTCGTGTAAGTAATACCAGTAATTGCTTTGCTCACCCTGCCGAGGCCTTCCAGTTTTTTCCCCACAATATTCCTTCCCATCAAGACTGCAGATCATCAGAGAACTGATAGGGCCAAATTTGGACGCCAGTCCAAATTCAGATGAATAAACCTTTCCTAGATCTCCACCGAGGGTGTTGGACACGTGATATTTCCGGAGGAAATTCCATGTTTCTGACTGACCTCTTGAAAAACATTTCCACTTCTGTGCGGCACTTGCCAGCTAGGAAGGCAGTGAGCACAGCCCAGCCCAGCACAACGGGAGGTTTTTTTGCTGGTTTTGTACCTCCATGCCAAGGCCTTTGCAGAGAACTGGTGGTGGAGCAAGTAGAAGAAGGTGGCTTCTCCTAAAACCCTTGTAAATGCTCGGTAGCTACGGAAACTGCAGCAGTTAATTGCTGTCAAAGGAAGAAGGCTCTTCACCTGAAAGGAGAGCACGGATTGCCAAGGTTATCACAGCGGATTACCAGGACAGAGAGCAAGGGAGCCACAAACACCACGAGGAATACATGAGAAATACACATACTGCTGGAGGCCGACAGCAGTCGTCTCTGGGACCTGGGAGGCTTCCTAGGGCCCAGCCTCCCCTCTCCTGCCCCTTGGCCTGTTGCAGTCAGGCCACTCCTGAAAACTCTGAAGACCTTTCCCTTGTCACCACCTCTCAACACACTAGTAGGCAGATCTTATCTGAACAACCTGAAAAGATCCTTCTGAAGTTTTGCCCCAAGGTTCAGCAGGGAGATCATCACCACTTCATTCCCTGTCCCTGCTCTCTGAAGGTCAGCAGCACAGCACTTGGGTCAGACTGTGATACCAGATGGTTTTGAGGCTGGAAGACTGAGAAACGAAACAAGAATGCCTCATTTCAGACACGAGCAAGGCTGTTCCTCTGATTTCAAGACTTTGTGTCAATGGCCCTAAAGAAACTGCGCCAAATATTACATAGACAGGGAGAAATGTTTTTGTCCAGTATTCACAGATAACAATCAACCCAACTCTGAAACTAATCTTCCACAAACTGATAGATTGACCTTATCAAGTGCTAACTGTAGTCTGTTCTTCTGCATTTTAAATCATTCTTGTAGCCCTTTTGTGAAAACATTTCCAGAATGTCATTTTCTACCCTGAACTATGGACAGCAGAAGCGAGTACCAGCACTCTAAGTCATGTCTCATTACTGTGATTAACTACTCTGCTTTAGAAATCCTCCCTCTCATAAATATACTGAATTTCCTTGGTCATATTGTCAGGAGACCTTTTTTTGCATCCTTAAGTTGCAGGAGCATAATGCTATGAAGGTGGATTGCCAGTTGGAGAGCTCACAGATCGAAGTGCCACCGTTTCTCTTTGAAGAAGATTATCAGGGACTTCCCAAATCACACATCTTCACAGAATTATCTCTCTCTAAAGGTACCACAGACTGGATACTGCGTTTGACTTCCTCCAGTTTTGTTGGCAGCATCACTCTGGTTTTATCCTTGTGCATAGCACAATGTGTCAAGGAAATGGGGTGCAAGTTCTACTTAATATTCTTCTGCGATCCTGGAGAGCACTTCAGGATTGCCTCCAGAGAGCCCCCAGAGATTCCCTCTCGACTTCACAAGGCCCGACTCAAGCAGGTTTAGAGTTTCCAAAAAAATCAGCCTTGGAATGAGTCAGGAACCATTACGCTGGTTTCTAAAGGCTGTGCTTTAGATTTTGAAGAAGCAAGAGCTTCAGTAGAGGACATTCGCTGAGGCCAAGCAAGCTGAAAGTGTTTTGCTTGAAAGACGCGAAGTTTTTGTTTCCCGATGGGTGACCTCAGTGCCCGCACTCTCTGAACCATCTCAGCACCCTCCTCAATACCCAAACCTGAATGCCAGCCCGAGCTGTGAGACACGAGTAGCGTGCTTGAACCCAACGGCTGCAGCAGGCAACACGCGCCAGGGTACCTCAACCTAGGGGAAGGACCTCCAGCAGCCTTCACCGTCTCAGCGTGGGTCTTTTCAATGCAGACTGGGAGCCGATTTTCCCTGCAGATACCACCCGAAAGACAGCTGTGAAACGCTTCCGATGATGGGGCAGCCACAACTTCTCTGTGCTTGGGACCCTGCGATGGGGAGAGGGATTCAGCTGCTTTCTCCTGCTGCTGATTTGCAGCTTTGCTGGCTATGGGGCCACCTCCATATCTTCTTCTGATAAAAAGAAGTCAATGCCTCCAAATAAAAGAATTTAGCTGAAAACTGAAATTGTGAAAGCTCAGTCCTGAAGCAGCCCAGGAGTCCACAGTTGTCACTCGGGAGGCAGAGGAGTCTGGAGAGGTTTTTCCAACACACGGCTTCACGGCCAGGTTTGCAGCAAACGCTTCTCCAACCCCAGCCATTTCTCAGGTGGCCTTAACACATCTCTATTTTTGGGGTCAGGATGCTGAAGGAATAACTCACAGTGGAAACACTAGAAGTCTAATATCAGAGTATTAACATTTGTTTGAAAAGAGCAGCAGTGACAGGAACAAAAAGCCCCCAAACCTCATGCCATTCATGGCCAGCTGGTTTCTTTTTCTTTTCACTCCTAATTTGCTGGGAAGTTTCTGTACCACAAAAGCTGCACTGATTGCGCTGTCCGGAACAGCTCGCCAAGCTCACGGCTCTACCTGGAAGTCTTGCTGTATTCAATTTATATTACCCCAAAGATACCACTTAAATACCTAAGAATGTATGAAGACACTGGAGAGAAGAAACCATTTCCTCGACATGCCTTTCCTAATGCTGGGGGATTATAATGGAGGACTGTACATTATCCCATCGTTTTGTTTGGTGCTGACAATTAATATTTATCATATTAATGCAGAGAACCTATATGCCATATTATGCTTCAGTTCAAACAACCGGCTCAAATTCCAAGAGCCAAGGTTGCTCTATCAGTGTCAACCACGTTGGCCGCAGCTCGCTGTGGGATTACCCTGAGGATATCAGTGATCATCCACGTGGGTTTACATTTCACAAGGGAAGAGGGAAAGAAAACATCAGACCTTGATCCATGCCACGTGGCAAAGCCAACACTGCCAAATCAAACTCAACAGGGGTATCCTGCACATACTTTTGTGTACACATGAAACAGTCTATTTTTCTTTCCAGCAGAAATTTAAAAACAACAATACGAAATAAATTTTAGTCTTTTCTCACCTAACTGATACTAGCTCTGAGCACCATACTTCCCCAGCTCCTACGTGTAGTATGTTGATGAAGGGGTGGGAACAGACTTCCTCTGGAAGGTCAGGATCCTGTTTTGACCCGCTGACCTTCAGTTTGCATCAACAAATGGACATTAGGTCATTTTTACATATTCATGCAAGATATTGCTAAGCAAATGCCTAAATACCCAAGGTAAAATAACCTACTGTGTGTTCTTAAGCTCTACTCTACTTAAAACAGACCCTGGCAGGCAACCAAACAGATTTTGGCGACCGATCTCTCAAAACCTTCATTTTGGGGGTTTACTCAAAGAGGTCATTTCGCTCTGAAACACGACGGGATGACTCCTGGTGTTCTTCATGCACAGGGTAAGCCTCTAAGGCTCAACCACGCTGAATGTCTTGGGAAAGTCATGGGCAGTACTGCTGTAACGTGGGTCGATGGGGCAGAGCTGGGAGCAGACAAACCCCAGAGCCATGCCAGGAAGGATGCTCCAAGCCAGCTGGAGCACACAGGTGCAGTCCTACCACAATCTTCTTCCAAAAAAAAAAAAAAAAAAATCCAAAGCCGGGCACGACAATAATGCAAAGAGATCACAGTGACGGGGGATAACTTAAGCACTGTCTGAAAGAGGAGAAAAAAAACATAAAAAAGAGAATTTGGCATAACCTCAGGCAGCACAGGAAACTTTGCTGGGGAAGTACCTTCCACCAAGAGATGTTCCCTGGCACTGGCCTACCCGAAAGGCTACCGGGGCTATTTATTTAGGCAGCCCAGTCCAACCAGCACTACCTGTACTGCGTCTCACCACACCGACACGTGACGTGCTCAGACTTGCAACTGCAAGTGTTTCAGCGAGGAATTATGATGCATCCAAAGTGCATCACTTCTCTTCTGACAAACACACCGCCTGCTTTCATCTCAGCACGTAGTTTTACTTGCAGGTCAAATCAACCACGCCAAGTTAATTGCAGGGACAGAGAAAATCACCTAGGAAAAACAGTATTTCGCCAGGTCTGAAAAGCATAGGTGTATCTGTCATCAGATGTGAAAATAATGCAGACAGCCATGGTAACATGAACAGGAGGAAAAAGAATTGCAGGACAATAACAACGTAATATGGACTGTTTAAAAATAGATTGCAATTTATATCTGAGCAGGAATTTCCCCTTAGCAGACATATTAGCTGAACGCAAATGTGGACACGGAGCTCACATTTATTTCTTGGGTGAAACCTTCAATGAAGACGTAACGTGAGGCAAGGCAGAGAATACTCTGCATTTCCACAAGAAGAATATTACACAGAATGAGATGCAACAGAAGCAACCAGGAAGTAAAACATTTCTGCCTCAAAGCTTATAATACAAGAGAAGAAGAGAAATACTCTTATACTGCAACCTGCCAGCCCCACTGCTGTCCGATGCTGCGACTCTGCCGGGTACGAGACCACCCCGCAGGGACCCGTTCCCAAAGCTCCCTGGCGTGCAAGAAGCAGGCACACGCAAACGCGCAGAAGGGAAAATTTGTGAATTAAATTCTTTTTAGTCTTAGGCCCGAGATTGAATTCTGAAGTGAAATAAGTCAATTAAATAGACCTCAAAGTATTTATCCTGTCTTAGACCAAATCACTGTTTTAATAATAGGTTTGTATGCCAATAGTGTAATAGCTCCAGCAAAAAATATCTAAGATGTACAAGATGATATATGTTCTTGTAGGAGCCTTACAAAATCCAACCCACCTTCTAATAATAAACTGTTTCAGGCTTTCATTTTCTAAATTGTATGTGTACTTTGGAGAGAGGTTTTCTTGAACCTGCCGCATAATGAAAGATTTCAATAAATCTTGTCAAACCAGACAAACAGAACTAAATTTTAATTTTACTTTTAAATTGCAGCTGAGTGCTCCAGTAGATGTATTTTTTCTGTAATTGCCACATAACTAAGGCGGAGGAGTCTGCTTATTTTTAACAAGATAGTGTTATTGTCTCCATGTGTTAAAACATTTAGTTGTCTATAAAAATTTAACCTTTATATATGCAGAAATAGATTTGTCTCCCCTGCTCTAGCTCTGGCCAGCAAGGGAGAGAAACTATTACAGGAGGGGAAAGGAGAGAAATATTACAATAATTGGAAAGGACACTTTAACCCCATGGTAAGGCTCAGTATGGAAAATTACTCTATACATTCCCCTATCATATGGTGCTGCACAGGCTTACAGCCATGGCTAAAGCTTGCCTGTAGTTCAAGAAGCAAAATGACTTTTGTTGTTAAATCACACACTGTGAAAGAAACAACCAGATTCGTGGTACTTGTGCGAAACAGGCTTTTTGGTGCTACTTCCCATTTCTGTACGGTCTGAAGAGCCTCCATCAACTCACCGCAGCTGCATAGGATGAGGGGGAGCTTTCAGAGCACTGAGTAATTTTCATGTTAAGGGTTTCTATCCAGCATGCCATACTGAAGCACACAGCGCTAAAAATAAGAGAAAATGCCCTCCCTCCCAGCCCACGAGGGCGCAGGCAGGTTACCTCCACCGCCCTCCTCCTCCTCCCCATCCCCGCTCCGGGAAACCCGAGTGTGGCTTCTGCGTGGAGAAAGGGGCAGCGGTGACCCCACGGCCCCTCCGCCGCCGAGCTATTTTCATATTATTATTATTATTTTGGGGGATTTGGCGATGAACTCATTAAATCACCGACGCGGGGTGACAGCGAGTGGCTGAGATGCTGCTGCTGTAGCCATGGTAACCGTCCCCCGCTCAGGGGACCTCGCTGGCCCCGTAATTACTGTCACCCCCAAGCAAGCGCGGGCGGCCTGTGCCGCCGCGTGCCATCCGGCGGTCGGTGTACAAAGGATCACCATTTTCCCCTCCTCTTTGCCGCGGGAGCGCCTGTGCACATCTGTGCACATCTGTGCACATCAGCCCAGGCTTTCCCCCATCCGTCCCCCTTCCCATCCCTTCCTCGCTGGCTCTGCTCCAGCGGTTTCCTAGAAAGGCTGAAACAAAAGATGCTCTGGCTGCGTCGCAAGGAGGTCCTTGCAAGGCATCGCTTTTCCTCGGCCTTGCCCCCTCTCCCTGGGGCGCCGTGCGGGTGATGCCGGGGGGCTGCTCCCCTCCCGGCGTGGGCCAAGGCGATGGGGATCGCTCCCAAGGCAGGCAGCAGCCGTCCGACCCACCGGGCTGTTTGGAGAAAAATATTCCTTGCCAAGGTTTCACTGGCAGGGAGTGAAGTCCTGTGTTTGCAGAGTTAATAAAGCCGATTAAAATATTCTACAATATTGAGTTTTTTTTTAAAAAAAACACAGCTTGAATTTGTATTTACACTTAAGGGTACCTTAACTCACACTCATCTAAATTAAACTGAGCACAGTGAGGACTGCAGTGGAATGCATTGGACATACCAACACATCCCTGCAGACAGGCAGAAAGGACAAACGCTGTAATGCTTACGCTGAAGAGGAGATGGAGTCAGGCAGACTGCAGGCAGGACAGGCAGACTGCAGGCAGGACGGCAGCAGCTCCCTACCCAGCGTCTGCACAGCCCAGCTTCTGCCTCCATGCTGAGCTGAGTCAGAGCAAATCCCATATGTACGTTCTGATCCATTACAAATACCAGATGTAACCAATATTATGCCATTTTACAGATAAAGATCCTTGCCAGTTAAGATTATTAATAGCGTTCAAGTAAATGCTAGCATCTTGTTGACTAGATCAGAAGAGTTTATGATAGTATCATCTCCGGTGTTGGGATCAGTTCAGTTACCGCTGCCATATGAGGAGGAAGTGAAACATTTGCATAAGCTAAAAAACTTTATACTTTAACGTGCAAAGATATGAAACTGCAGCACGCCCCCACCGTCACCTTCCTTACCAAGGAAACATCCCCTCTCTGCTGTATCATTTCTATTTGTGCTCTAAATCACCGTGCCTGAGTCATGGGAGAACAGAACAGCCTTTCTCTGCAAAAATGTATTTTCCCAACACATGCAGTTACAGGATGTGCTCGACTCCACAACCTCCCTGAATATTTTTAATGACGCTAAAAAAGAATAATTAAGTCATAAGCTGCAATTAAGATGCCCTCAATCATAATTCTTACTTTCAGTCAGACCTTGACCTCTAATTCCTACTCTCTTAAGCTCAACTGACAACACACAGGAAAACCAAATACAGGATGCAGACGCTGTCAGCAGTTCAAAATGAAAACACCCCACCAGAAGTTCGTCAGACGTTGCTCTTTAGAAGTGAATTTTAAAATTTGACATGGCACAGCTTTAACGTGCTACTTTCCACGTGGTGGTGAAAGCCCTTTCCAAGCCAAACAGGGGAGCTGAAAGGCAGCCTGTCAGCAAGGGCAGCGTGTCTCACGCTGACAAGCAGCCTCGGCGCCCTGGCTTTTTCTGCGTACAGCATTTTTGGCACTCCTTTGCTAAACACTCCCGGGGCCAACCTTGCAGCAGAGTATTGCTTACCGCCTGTGCAGAAATGCTGCAGGGCAGTTTGCTGGAGGATGCTGCTGCTGGCTGCTGTCCTGAAACTCCCCGATATATTTGTGCCTCTCTCCCCGCTCCTGGTAGAGGATGCTCTTCAAATGAATATTTAAACGCCTTGAAAGCAAATGATTGATTCTTGGGTCAGGTCTGTACTACCGCGCATGTTATTTCAGCAACAGATGGAGAGAGCATCCCTTTTCTGTTCCAAAGGCCTATGCCATCACCCGCGCGATGCAATAGCAGCAGTCGAGAGAAGCTCCTTTTTCTAGCCTTATTTGTCCACCAGCGGGGCTCCGATGCCGCTTCCCTGATCCTGCTCTTCCAGACAAAAGCAGCATCTTGTGTGAGCCCCAGTTCAGGATCTCGCTCGGCAGCATGAAAGCCGAAGCCGTCAATTACAATTACTTCCGATTTAGCTGTCCTCCGAGCAGCTTTCCCGAGCCGCTGCTCCTCTGGCAGACTGTGCTGCTGACTCTTTTCCAAGCCTGCTGAAGCACCTGAGGATTTGAGGATATTACAGCCTCTCTCCATATCCATTTTGTTTCCCCAGACAAAAGGTTTTCCACTAATTTTTGGTCTCCTCCCTCCCCCACCTCCTCATTCTCATACAGTTTCTAGCCTCATCTGAAGACCACATTATATGAAAGAGAAGGACTAAATTTAGCTTGTAAGGTCGCCATAGTTTTTTCTATGTTTATCACTGCTGTATGTAATTGCCTGCATCACAAGGATCAAAGACGGATGAAATGGGAAATTCAGTAGGTAGCAAACAAGCGCCAATATAATTTGATGGCTGACTTTCTGCTCGCTGCTTTATGCTCATTAACCCAATTCCTTTGAACTCAAGCAGGAGATGCGGTAACACATCATTGGCAACCAACCTCCCAGGGATGCCAAAAGGGATAAGAGTCCCGGGCGAGCTGGAGAGAGACGAGCCGATGATGTCGGAATTTCCCAGCCTACACATGGGCGAGCGAAGCAAAACTTCAGGAGCGCTGACCCCATGTCGGTCTGTTGGCTGCCGACTCGGGGAACCTTGCATGAACCCTGCGCTCCAGGCACTTTCCTTTGCACCTCCTCCTCTTTCCTTAGAAAAGAGCTTGTGAATTTAATTAACAGATTTATTGATATTCTGTATCTTTACCTACAATACAGGGTAAGATCAACAACATACCCTTTAAAAGTATTTTCTGAATAATTTAAGAAATGGCCTTACTGCTCCATATCTCAGAGCAAGCACTGCAAGCCACAGCCAGGCACGATGCACCATAATTGTGAATAAAATTCCTCCCTATAACGTTGTCCTTGTGCCCATCTGGTATGAATCGGGTAACGCAGATGAACAGGAACCCAAGCTGATGATAAAACTGTCCTGCGTCTTAGGAAAAGAAATGGAATCAGACTTTGGTCTTCAAGTCCAAGAGAGGCAAGCATCACTTGGTATGACCTCCTACTGGGTCGCAGGATGCAAGGTGGTTGTGGCTCACTCCATATGATAAATGGCCACTGTCTCGGGGATGCCAGCGAGATGGGGGCACGGCGGGAGAATGTGGCTGGATAAAGCCTTTTGCCTTTCAACTACTCTGCAGAAAAAGCTCTTTATTTTCATTTTTGAAATTCATGACTTGGAAAAATCAGCAGACGCTGCTGTGCATAATCGCAGGTACATACCTGTGGTCTGAAAACAACCCAATCTCTTCCTAGTCATTGCTACCCTCAACAGGGACTACACCCGCTGACACCGGCCAGCAAAAGGTGTTTCAGCTGACACAGCCAAAGCAATCAAACTCATTAGCAGTGAGGATGCCTCAGAAGCTGGAGAAAGGGCAGCTACACATCAGGGATCTAATTTGCTTCTTTCCTCACCTTCATTTCATCACCTACCACCTCCTCCTTGGCTTGTTACCTTTGTTTAAAAATTTATACAGCCCCTGCTTAAACATTCTGGTGTGCTTTGCTTGTGGGAATCTGTGAAGACGTGACTTGGGACTTGATGCATAGTTAGGGATATTCCAGCTGGGCAAGTACCTTGAAAAAGCAGTTCTGAGTCTGCTGGAAACCAAACAAGGAGGATGACAGAGCTTCAGATGAAACAACGAAACAAAGCCCATTAGCCCTCTTTCAACAGCGTCTGGATAAAGCATGGCACACCTCAAATGAGACAGGGCCAGTGCGTCATCCCAAGCAAAGCTACGGCTGAAGATCCTTCGCTACCTGGCTACACAATGAAACCCACCTGCATTCACAACCTGTCTAGACACAAAGGAACTCCATTTTAATTAAACCTATTTAGCTAACCCAGTGCAAACCCTGTGGAGGCATTCAGTTCAGTAAGGCTTAGACTAAATACAAACCTTCCCGGGAATAGCTGTCAGCAAGAGGTGGGAGGATGCACAAAGGGACTGATGCGGTGCTGAAAAAATACTTTTTATACAGACACAGCTGTACTGGCACAGCTTCTTTGGCACGGAGGAGTGAAATGTGATGTTTAAGACAGTTGCCCGCATAAATAAAGGGCACAAAGCCTTTGGAGAGCTGGATGCTGTCCCCTTCACAGCAAGTCCCTTCCACTCCACAAAGCTTCAACCTTCCATCTCCCCTGACATTTATACCTGCTAAGTCATTTGAAATCCCAGCCTGGATGCCCACGTCCCCAAGTCCGGTCAGATCACCGCTCTGAGAAATGGAGATAAGCACGCTGTGAGTGATGGTCTATTCGAACAACTGGGAAAATCATGCAGCAGCCCAAGACCTAATAGGCAGGAATTCAGTTCGACCCATCGCAATTCACCAGGAGGTCGCCCCGGGAAGGGCGAGGGTACAAGGGATCGCAGAGTGCGTGTGGGCAGCTACAATGAGGCTGGCGAAGGCTCAAACTGGAAGCAGGACTTTGGAGCAGAGATTCGCACTGAGGGCGGCTTGGGAGGGGAGCTGACCTTTTACAAGTGCAGAAGAAAGTCAAGAACTTTCCCCTGAAAGTTTATGGTTAAAAATAAGCTCTTGGTAAAAATACCCAAAAAGCTGTTGTAACAGCTTTGTAACAGCTTTTTTAACCTTTTCCTTCCCAAATTCCCATCCACTGACATTTGATAATTGGGTGGCTTGGGAGTGAAAGAGGAAATACAATTTTGTCTTTTGAAAAAGAAGGCGCATTCCAGCCTGGTTACCTTTGCTGGTACAATCGTGCTTGCCTGTCCGTCTATCTGTGCCTGCTCCGCACCCAAGTCTGACAGAGAGAGAGAAGGCTAATAAATAAACTAAGTGAAAAATAAACTGCCAGAGATATCCAAATAAGTACCTTCCTGAGGGAAAGGCAAGTCGAACTCAGCCCCTCCATGTTCGTTTTGCTGGCTGCTGTCAAGCAAGCACATGTATTTCTCTGCACTGGCCACGTAACACGCCGTCTCTTGCCTGGGCGGTTGCCGTGGGAGGACGAGCAGAGAGAGGAGGAATCAGCTGTTATGCCAACAGTGGTGGTATTTAGAAGAAAAGGACC
Source organism: Mycteria americana (assembly GCF_035582795.1). Classification (NCBI taxonomy): domain Eukaryota; kingdom Metazoa; phylum Chordata; class Aves; order Ciconiiformes; family Ciconiidae; genus Mycteria; species Mycteria americana. Next base: position 5,700,662 of record NC_134386.1, read on the forward strand.
CAATCCTTAGGCAACCTGGTTTTATCTGTGCCACTGCTGGGCGCGATGGACGCTTCTGTTAAAAAGCACAGCCTCTGTAAGTAAAAACCCAAATGCAGCGTTAACCTGTAACGCGCCTTTTTCAGGCTTACATCTTAATCCCTTCTCTCCTTACTACTCCTAAACCATCTCTGACCCAGGACTGAAGATGTTTATGTTCTGGGTTAATAAGCTTTAAAGCTAGAAGTGAATTCATTTCCAAGCATCCAACGCTCCCTGCGTGAGCAGACCCCGACGGCTGAGTACCCCAGCTCAGGTGCTCCACGACTTGGCGCTCTCGGGTAGCTACTGAGGTTTTGTGTCTCCCCGTTTGGGGGGCTGTCCCGGAGCAGCTCAGTACCCTCCCCGGCAGCAACCACAAAGCAAAACACGGGCTATGACAGACTGAAGTGCAGAAACTGCGCAAGCGCCGTAAATGATCTCGGGTTTTACTACAGAAACTCTTGCACCTGGGCTAGGCTAAACGCAAGTGGTCAGACCTTGGCACCAACCACCTTAGTGAACTGTGTAACATACACAAATACTTTAGGTTCCTCCTTTGGACAAAGGCTTTAAGCTGATTTACGCATATAGGAAGAAAAACACTGGGTGAACTCTGCATGGACAGAGGATCACTGAACTTCTTACAAATTTCCTTCCAATCTGCAGTCAAGTTTGCACTGAGCTAAATTTGGTTGAATTCTTTAACCAAACGCAAGGGAAGTTGGCTTATCAGGGAACAATATCCTGCAAATAGAGCATCCCTTAGAAGCTAAGTTGACAGGCAGACAGCTTTTATCTCTTTTACTAAGTCTTTAAAAAAAAACCAAAAACCTGCACCAAACCCAAAAACTAGGTCAGCGTTGGCCATCCTGCCATTTCACGCTCTATATTTAGCTATAACTACCAGCATACAACAAAGCGAATACATTGTTATTAGCTACCAAAGATGCGTGATCATAACTGACATGCGACTTGCATGAACAGTCTACCCTGCGCGACAAATCCAGAGTCCCGGGGAATTTATAAACACTGAGCCATCAGCACTAACCTCTTCTTGTTCAGATAACACTCATTAATTTTGCTATTTTTCTCAATATAAACACGAACAAAACGCGCCTCGAATCCCGTGAGCAAGGTAAATGGTTCAAATGTGAGTTCACCAGCAAAACTCCCTAACTTACAGGTGCACCCATGAGCTGTGGGGAGCACACGCGCCCACATTTACAGCTACCTGGCTCTGAAGATGAAATATTGGAGGCTTACAAGAACACCCGGCATTGTAACATCCTTAAAGCCGCACACCTCCAATCGCTCATTGGCTCCATCCCCTGTCCTCTCTAGCACACATTAGCGTGGTACAGCACTGCACATCTGCAGAGGGCTGACTTACGAGCAGCAAGGTCATTAAGAGAAGGAGATTTGCTTGGTGGTTGTAACACGCTCATGGCCAGGTGGAAGGATGGGAAGCCGCTCAGGCCTGGCAGTCACAGCTAAAAGAGGCGGTAACACAGTTTTGGGTGTAACCTCAAAGTCATTAACCATACCAGGTATCTCAAATTTCACAAATACAAAAGCACTTCCATTTTATTTAAGGTAAATATGTGGCAACAGCCTAGACAGGAACAACAATGATGACCCTGCCTTGTTCACCTCATTATCTGCATGACGGATTCTCACATCTCGCACCCCACCAACACCGCTCGTAGGCAGTGATGGCAGCAGCTCCCGGCTCCGTCTCAGACGGGGCACAGCCACAGCAAACACACACCTCTCCCTGTTCCTCTTGCATGCCCATGGCTCCCTAAACCAGCACTGAAACAAGTCTTGCCGCTCCCTGTACGCACACACTGGGGCTCCCGATGCCTCGTGCCCGTCAATCTCCACCTCGCCCTGCCTTTCTCCCCTGCGGGTCCTGCAGGTCCCAGCACACAGACGCTGCTGGCAGTCTGGAGAGGGAGATTTTCCTGCCGAGCTGCCAGCACCAGTAGCACTCCTTTTCAGCTTAGCATGCACACAAGAAAAGTAAAGTTGAAGCCCCCAGCACCAAGAGGAGCCATCAGCACTCATCATTCACCATGCAATTACTCAGCTACTCAACCTCCAGCTGCAGTAGGTATCTTCACACCAGTGGGAGATCCTTGTTATTCACTGTCAAACACGACGTGACATACCCCCAACATCTACTGTTTGCAAACGGGTACCTGAGTACAGTGTGGAGTTAAGCTGGGCACTTAAGTCCCACTGTAGTCACGCTGAGGTATCAGGACTGGACTAGTCTAAGCTTTCTTTAAAGCATACTCCCCCCAAGTTGTTTTTTCTGCCCTGTTCTGAGCTCATCCACGTGTCCTGCTCCTGTGTCTTGTCGTTCATGGTTTCTCCTGGCCAATTTGCAAGATGCAGTACCAGTGGAACTGTAGGAGAAACACAAGAAGACTATCAACATTCAAAAGTCTTTATGTAAATCCTTATTATAAAGCAAATTAATTCCAGTCTGAGCCAAACCCAACCCAGACCAGCAGCTGGGCAAACACATATGCCTCCAAACTGCAAGCATACAACTAAAGCAAATATAAGTAGCTGATGAACGCTTTGGGAAATGGCATCCCTAGCCCACCTGCCCACAAGTAGTACCAGCTAAAACTGGTGGAGACATCTTCTGCTCAGATTTGAAGGTGGATGGTGGAATTAAGGTCCTAAACACAGGCTTCTAGTGCCATTTTAGAGACCCTGGGGTACATCCCCTTGCCTCCAGCTGCCATTGCAGAAAGGCACAAGTCTCCTTTAGGTCCTGCGTCCCCCCTACCAGCCCTATGCAGATTCCTGACATACCACAAGGCATTTAAAAATGGCACGGAACACCTCTGCTTAGGCAAATTAATTCCACTCCCATCTACTAGTTCAGTCTACTTCAAAACCCCACTTCACGCTCGAGTCGAGCCATGACAGCACGTGCCTATGGTGGGGATGCACCTTATGTTGACTAACTCTGGAAAACATAAGATCCTCCCCTGTATCACCCTCAAACTGACACCCTCAGCAAGGCAAAACAGAACGTGTGCCGGCTGCTGATGTGACAAATTTACGATTAAGTGTCTTGCTCACCCATTTTACCCTCTTCAAAAGCTCCTGGGAGGAAGTGTCACTGCTTGGACTCGGATGCTAACACCAAGCCCCTCCAGTGCCTGCGTGTCTATCTCACATGTAGCTGGAAAGTCTGCAGCAGCCCAGGGTCACTGGGTTCAGGCACCAAAATATCTTTCCTTTCCCCTTTTCTACATCAAAAAAAAAAAAAAAGGCTCCATTCAGCAGATGCTGCGTTGTCCTGCACATGGCTGGAGGGCATCCCAAAAGCATCTTTTATGCTTCCATTAAAACCATCAAGCAAGATGCTCTACGAGTAGAGGAATGACTACAGCCTGCTTTCCTAAAAAATAAGAACCTGACAAGCCTCGCACTCCTTACACCGCTGCCTTGTCCCTCAGCACCCTTCCCTCACGCCCAGCTTTGCATTTCCATGCTGTGATACTTCTTTTTCCTGGTGGGTTGACGAAGCAGCGAGGCAGCGACTCCCCAGCGGGAGGGGGGTCGGCTGGATTCCCCTGCCTTTGGCTGCACAGAGACTTTAGAGTTCATCTCTTTAATCAAAATGAGTGATTTTCACGAAACTTAGAGAGAATGATCTTTGCTACCTCTCTCCCTCACTGTCAAATCTGAGGATACAGCAGCCACATAAAACCATGTTTCCCTGGGAAACCAAGCTAAAAATAGCCAGGCTGCCTGGCTGGGGAGACTGGTCTGGAGTTTTCGAAATTGCAGTTAGGACGAGATAGCACTGGGGGTTAAGTATCTGCGCTACTGACCCTGAATACTAAAGACCCCAGTGTAAAACACTGCTGTCCCCTGTCTAACACGTGGTCAGTGGCGGCGAAAGCCGACCTTCCTCCCCAGCGCGGGAGGAGCTCAGCCCTTCCAGCCAGCAGCCTCTCTGCAACCCCGAAGCGGCCGGTGGACTCTGATCTGCAAACCCAAGCCGAGGGACGTAGCCTGGTTTGAAACCGTCTTCAGCCTGGGCTCAGCTTCCAGCACGCCTGCAGCGCGGAGGTGACGGCTGAAACCAGCCTGGTCAGGAGCTGGTGCAGCTCCGCGGAGAGGGAGCGCAGACACCGACACCGGCGGGGGTATCCGTCCCCGAGGTGCCGAGGCCGTGTTCAGCCGAGGTCCCGCAGGATCCGCAGCTCAGCTGTCGTAACTCTCCTCCGATCAGCACCTCCACACCGAGACGAGCCAAGGAACGAACTCGTGCTGCAGGGGATCGGGGCTGGGGTGGACTGAGGGGGTAGAAGAGTACGGACGGGGGCTTTATTTTATTGCTTTTGGCTGTTCTCTACCGGTACATCAATGAAACATCTTACACCGTCAAAGCGATCTACGCAAACACAAATATTTCTGCTAGAATCACAGAATCGTATAGGTTGGAAAAGACCTTTAAGATCATCGAGTCCAACCGTAAACCTAACACTGCCCAGCCCACCACTACACCATGTCCCTGAGCACCTCATCCAAACGTCCTTTAAATACCTCCAGGGATGGGGACTCCACCACTGCCCTGGGCAGCCTGTTCCAGTGCTTGATAACCCTTTCAGTGAAGAAAAATTTCCTAATATCCAGTCTAAACCTCCCCTGGCGCAACTTGAGGCCATTTCCTCTCATCCTGTCACTTGTGACCTGGGAGAAGAGACCGACCCCACCTCTCTACAGCCTCCTTTCAGGTAGAAGGAACAGTCCCCCCGAGGCCCGACTGCAACTCAGTAATTTCTGGAAGGGAGCTCGTCCGGTGAGCAGTCCCGGCAGGGCTCGGTGTAAGGATGGAGCCATCCCTATAAACCTTCCCTCAGCCTGCCCCACGAGACTGCCTAGCAGATAGCAGGACGGGGTGACAGAGAAGGAAGAACGCTTTCCCCTTCTCCAATATCAGCTCATCTTCTGGGTTCACACAAGGAAAAGCAAGAAGGGGGGAAAAAAAAAAATCTTTTGTGCATTTAATTCAGAATCTAATTACTTTGTATAAATTAGTTAGCTGGCTTCCACCTAAGATTTAACATGTAATAGCCTATGAATCACATCTCTGTTACAGGATATATTGTGCCATTTATATGTAAAAATGCTTTATGCAAGGCACCCTGTGGACTAGGGATATTAATTTATACCACAGGCTCTGGAAGATTAAGTGAAATTAAAGAAGGTAAGGAGATAAGACACTAGTGCTGATCAATGCTCCTTAATGAGGAACACGCTCTATGTGCATTTTAAGGTGAAATCAGCCATCAGAGTAGACACAGCCATAAGGTCAGCTGGTATATATGAAGACAGTATACATTAAAACCCCACTGGCTGTAACAAAGACTCTCCAGTCAACAACACTGAAGCCGTTCCTTCCGCCTGCTTTGCCGGCTGCTTGCTCTGTATGCTTTTAAGTACTCTGTTTAATCTGCCCAGATTAACTCCTGTGGACACAGACCCAGGCAGACAATATTCCTCACTATAATCTTGATTTTCTTCCTTCCAGCGAGCCACGTTTTGTGGCAAGAACTTTTCTGGCAGCTCTTCCAGTCAATCCCTATTTATTTCCTGCTGGTTTGAGTGCCACAGGGAAGAGCGATGAGGACTACCGTGCCGTGCTCTTCGTGCCTGCAAACAGGCACACGCACCCCAATTTCCCTAACGAGGCAGCGACACCCACTCCGAAGGCTCTCACTCACTTTATAAAGAGCAGTCATCACGCAGGAGTTATTGCCCCCAAAGGACAGGGCACAACAGCCGCGGGCAGCGGCTGACTGAGGAGTGGCACCAGGAGATGAGGTTCCTCCTCCTGAATCAGCAGCCTGCAACTCCAACAGCACGGAACTGTTTTCATGTTTATGCTCTGTTCTGACCAGCTCCTCCTCATTACTTAAAAGAGAACAAAACATTACTTACAATCTAATTTTAAGCTAGTGCCCTGGAGCCAGAAACTGAATTAATTTCCATAGAGTGGTTTTACCAGTATAGTGGAGCTAATTACCCCTTCTCCCCCCATCTCCATTATTAGTGTCACCTCCTGTAGGGACAACACCGAAGCAATGTCCTACCCTACGAATGCAGCACACAGCAGTACCCCAGAACTGTCTGGGAGGAGATGGTAAATGCTCCCTTAGCATCTCAAATACGCCAGACAGCACATGGAAATAACCCCTAACGCAAAAGTATTCGGTGAGAAAACAAGAATTATCTGGACTGCGAGAAGGTGAATTCATTACATATGCCTAAAGACGGTAGGGCCTAGCTCTGAAAACACAAAGTTCTTAGGCGCCAAGAAACGCAGAAGCCACTCAGTGGTATTTTTTTTCATGTTGTGTTTTTATACACCTGCTTAGAAATTCTCTTTTGATTAGAGATACGGGAATTCAGGCTGGCATGAAACCACAGTATGCTTTATGTGACTACAGTTATAAAACCAGAAGGATTCCTGAGTCACTAGAAACCAACACTTCAGGTGTGATCCCTTATACACGTGTTTCAGTGGCTGTCTACACCATCCTGTTGATGTTCTTGGTAAAGGCAGGATCCATTTATCCATACCATGTACGCATTCAATCACGAGCATCCAGAATAGATGGTTTAATCGCAGTATCCACACAGACGTGTGTGTGCCAGGGTAACTACGTTCTTTCTGTCTAACGGCACTGGTCCGGTGCATGGGTGTGCAAGTAGGAGCATCCAAGCCTTCCTCTAAATGAATTTGTAAAGAGAAAAACTAGGAAGAAGACGACTTGAGAGGTGTAATATGCACAAGGCTGGTGACTTGCTACCCTGGACTACAAACGCATTTACAATAACCCTACAAAAATGTACCAGAGTAGGTAAAAAGCATTTGTTAAATAATCACCTCTGTTGGATCATCTTCACCAGAAAAAAAAAGATGCTCAACACAGGCCTTTGATAACACAGCTCAGACCCTCCAGGATAGAGCTAGAAGCCTAATTTTCCTAAAAAAAAAAAAAAAAAAAAAAAAAAAAAAAAAAAAAAGATTAAGGCATCCCGTGATTTAATGGCATCTCTTCAAACAACAGCACTGCCTGCAATCAGAACACAAAGGCTTCTGAGCAGGGAGACCAAAAATGGGAATAATACATCACAAGTGTGTGTGTGTGGGAAGTCTAAATGATGCAATAAAAAAATAAAACATGCCGTTTCAGAAACTACCGTTAAACAAACGAGGGGCCACATTTTGCATTCATTATCATTCTGCTAGCAATTCCTTGGAGACCGCAAGCCAGCCAGCATTTTAGCACACACACTAAACGAGGATGAGGAAAGAGGATTTTAAGTAGGTCACCAGTAAATATGATCACGATGGATCTTTTTGTTTCGCTGTTTTTGTTTGCTGTCAGGCAGCGGAGTCCGTGTTTGAGAGAAATGCTGGAGAAGAAAAGAATTCACGCACGGCGTGAGGCAGCAAGGCGGGCAGCGTATCCAGAGGACGACGCATGTCGCCTTTCTGAAAGCAGCCCTACCTCTGGCGTGGGCAAGTCTGCCGAGAGGAGCTCGCCCGCCGAGCTGCAGGCACATCACCAGCGCCGCTCGCCAAGCAGAGCTGCTACCTGGTCTGAGTACGGAAATGGGTATTTCGAGGTAGCTGCTGCTAAGGAGCACGGGGAAATGCAGGCTGGGATGTTATGCCAAGGGGGTTTAATGGAATCAGAGCGTTCTCCTCTTTCCTTCCTGATTTCTTTTCCCACCAGGTTTCTTGTGCTGAGGAAATCAACCTCAAAGCGCTCCTCCCTGCCCCGTTCTACAGTGTGATTGGGGGGCGGGGAGGGAGAAAAAAGAAAAAAAAGAGAGCATTGGGAAGAAAACCAAACTGCCCCTTTGCTCCATGAGCTCTGGGGAGCTCTGTGTGTTTGCATAAAGATGGGACAGAGCAGGGATGGGAAAAGGAGTGGGAGGATGCCCACGGCCGTAGCTGCCTCCTCTCGGATGCCGCTCGCTGCCGCTGTGCTGGGAAGCCAAGGCCAGCAGGGCAAACGGAGGGACGTGCCGAGGCCAGAAGAAGAGCTTCACCATGTGGATAGAGGCCCAAACTGCAGCGGCCACTCAAACCCCAGAAGGAGGACAACAACCCATCAAGCAAAGCCGCATCATCTGCCATTTCTGACTTTTCCCCACAGAGCGGTCTGCGGGGCTCTCACACCGAGGTCCGAGTGCCGTACGCGCTGGATCCAAGACGCTGCCGTGTTTGGCACAGGATCCCACTGGCTTCAACGCAAGCTTGGCTTCAAAGCAAGACCACCACTGCAGATGCCCGGGTCCCACGTTTGTGTGGCTCCTTCCCCTCCGGCATACGCATACCGTATGCCAGCCTGCGCAGGTTGACTGGCACCGACGTGGTTCATCTGGAGAGGGAGCTTCGAGAGGGGAGAAAGGGGAAAATAAAGGGGAAGAAGATATTCCCAACTATTCCACAAAAATTGGATTGTGGTTGCATGAGCAGGAAGAAGGCACTAGCTTGGGTTCGCTGTCAGGTGCACACGAGTAATGCTACTGTAATGCTATTTCAAACCCAAGCTGATATCCTATTCAATTCTGACTTTTAGAAAACAAACTAGCACGTTGTTTCTAAACCTTGGTAGTCTGAGAGCAGGCAGAGTGCTGGTTTTCTCGAGGTCCTCAGGGACCTAAGCAGAGATAGACATTTTAGAAAATGATGCTCCTAGAAAGTTTCAGCATTTCTGGAGGTTTCTGTTCCTGGAGGAATATCTGGCTGTTCCCCGTGCCCAGCGCGTACTTGGAGCTCCTTCTACCGCAACTTTCCCCACGAGTGGAAAAAAAAAAAGCGGCCAATGAAAACAGACAAGCTCATACACCTTCGAGGCAGAGCACAGCGTTGGAGTGATCTGAAGGTGGAAGCAGCAGGTGCTATTTGGACTTTTCCTAATTCAGTTTCGTATCATATGGATTGCATTTACCTCTCAGCGCTGCAGCTAAATTAAATCCTTGAAGGAAACTAGCTGTCATGAAAGAGCATAAGCTACTCCCTCCTCATCCGTTCACTTCTCCCCTTGCCTACATGGGTACCAAACCCATCACATGAAGCGCCTTTTGCCAACTATTTATCAAACCAGTGAGTGTCGCTTGAAGAAAACGGTTCGTTGTTTTTCTCTTGGTAATAGCTGTTGGCTGAACACCGCAGAGATGCCGAAGGCATCTATAATTGCAGGCACTCCCACGTGAACTCCCAAGAAAAGACAGGTTGCTCTAGTGTGCCCGAAGGACACCGTGGAGATGCCTCAGAGCTGCTGGAGAGCCAGCTACAGCGCGATTAGGCTCGAGCTGGGTGGCAAGATAAGTGCCGGAGCCACTGACTGAAGCATTAAATAAAAGGATTGTTATGGCAGATCCTCCTTGCAACAGTTCAAATACCACCGTTCAGGTTTGAGCTCATTTAGTCCCTCGAAAGAAAAGCAAGCAGTTGTGCTGCGAGTCATCTGCTGTCTCTCCCCACACACACATCTCTGAGTACTTGATGTTCTGCCTCAAAAAACCTGGGTTTTAAGGCAAACCAGCATGTCACTTTGATAATTTCCAGGCTTTACCTCTCTAAATATGACCTACCCCATTAGCCTGGTACCAGCAGCACTTTTTGAGGCCAGATTCTTTAAGGTGACATTTTGTAACATGGAATTTTTTTTTTTTTTAAAGCATCTTGAAGCGGTAACACAGCTCATAGCGCAGTGTGGCGCAGAAATCGGGAACAACGCAGTTCCCAACAGTGTTATCCTTTGGAGCCGGCGATACACAAAGGCATGATCCAGCCACCACATCTGGCGGGGAGAGGAGCCTGAGCTCCAGCTGGCTCCACGGAACGGAGATTTATCCCGGACACACAAACTCCTCAGGATGCCGCGTACTCTGAAGATGCGAATCGAACCGTATGCATTTATACACAGCACATGCATGACTACTGGAAGTTGATGGAGAGCAGTGAAAGCTGTGGTACTGCCCACTGCTGAGGGAGAAACCCTTGGAGCAGCCCTAAATCTCACACCACTCTCTGCAGGGTGTCAAAAATAGCATCTCAAAAAGGAAGACATTCTACTTTCTGAGAGATAAAACTGGAAGGGACTTTGCTCAGAGCCTGTCCTTAGCAGTGCTGTATTACAGAAACTCTGTATTACCGAGGGAGAAGCCATCTGCGGCGTGAGCTGACCTCCTGATGGATGCCACTTACCCCTGGACACAGCTGATGCTCTGTGCCTGGAAATCCCGAATTCTAGCACAGCAGTTTCAACCCATGCCCCGACAGCGGGTTACAAACCATCCCCGACACGAGTTACCTCTGGCAGGGCGGGTGGCAGGACACGAGAGCCCTTGGAGCCACGCTGCAGATAAATGCGAGAGGGGACAGGTCGCAGAGGAGCAGGACAGGACCGGCCATCGGTCGTCCCACGCGCGAGGCTGGACACATCAGCAGGGTTAGGTATGTTGGAGGCTCCCTAAGTGCTGGGTAAGAGATGTAAATTGAGGAATCCACACCAGCACTCTCCTCATCTTTTTTTCTCACTTAATTTAGCATTAAAACATCCTATTTGGATAATAAATTATTACCGAGCTATGGGCAGGAACAAATGGTTTCAGCCCGACTTTATGAACAAAGCAGATTTACAGAGAAATTCGCCTCCGATCATTCTCAATGCATCTGTTTTGAAAAAGGGGAAAAAAGCAATGTTTAAGCAATAGCAAATCAAAACTGATTTAGGGATCTGAAGGACTGAAATGAAGCCAACATATTAAAACTAACCACAAAAATGATCACAACTACACTTATGCAAATCTTTTACATATTAGATAAAAAAACCAACACAGCTTTATTTAGGAATTTGGCACACTAAAGGGGAAAGAGAGCCATGGACGAAACATGGGAGCACTTATTTCACTGAGATATTAGGGCAAGAAACATAGCAGCAGAATTACAAGCTGGCAAAGGAGAATTTATAAGGAGAGCAATACACCAGGCTCAATATATTAAGTAGATATACTTCAATTTTATACCGAGAACTTGATTCCGCAGACTGGCTTTTCTTTTTCCAGCCTGCTTTTTAGCACAAGCTTTAAAACTTGAGCTCAGACATTAAGTTCTGGATCTGTTGTAAAAAGACAAAATAAAAGCTATAAAGTCTGTCAAGAAATAAAAGGGTTGGGTTTTGGTTCGGGGTTTTTTTGCAAAGTCAGGTTAGTTTCCACATTTAAATACTAATTTATTTGACCTTGGCTTCAGAAGGAATTGTTGGGACCCAGTATTTTTACCAAATATTTAGTCTCTATTTAAAAATTAACCTCCTTAGCCATTTTCAAAAATGTCAAGCACCAAGCTAGGGGTTTTTACCACATCCGGATTTTATCAGATAAATGCTCCACACTTTCCAGAAAAAAACAAAACGAAACCTACCCTCTAAGCATAACATTTTAGTTATGCGTGAAAGTCACTAATTACTTTTGAAAGAGCAGTCTCAGAAACATCAAGTGCCTTTTTGGGAACAATTAAAATATTAAGTTCACAAGATGAAATGAACTGGGCAAGCGATAAATGGAAGGAAAGCAAGCTTAAAAGACAAATTTTTGGCTCTGCTGAAGATGCTATAAAGTAGAAAACCAGAAGGAAAGTTTTGTTAATGTGTACTTTTACAATACTTTGTTTTACATAAGAATTTAACAAGTAGCAGAAATATTTCTGCTGAGGCTTATCAAATACCCAAAGACTTCAAGAGAAAAATGCATATTTTCCCGCATTGTTTCAAACATGACAGAAATGTAGTGAGCCTATTTACTTTATTAAATTTTTATCTCTTTATTAAAGCCTTAAAAATAACTGTTGTCCTCATCTTTACAAAAACACCTTTTTTGATATTTAGCAGCTCTCAGCAAAATTAAACGTGTGTAGTTAAAAGGCAAAGCTGTTCAGAAGCTTGGATCGGGACTGGGGTCCACAGAGGTGACGAACAGCAGCCACTAAACACCTTTAATCAGAAATAATGAGACTCAAGGTAGGAAAACCACCCTGTGAGCGACTCACTAGAAACACATGGGGAATGCATCAACTTATGCTAATAGCGAAGCATCACCTACGAGACATTTTTAATCTCCGAAGGTTTGTAACCAGTAGCTCCTGGGTGCCGACAACCCCGACCAGCGCCGTCGGCAGCAGCATCCCACATTACAGGGAAGGAAACAGGTTACACATTTTGGCCCAGGTCTGACAGTCGGTGGAAGAGCAGGCACTAAACACCAGAATCTGAACAAGTTTGAAGTTATGTGTTGACACCAAAAACGTATCTGCATCCGTTTTGAGTCCCAACCTGCATTTTTAAAAACATGCTGGTATAGTTACGGCAGACCACAGACTACGAGGACAGCGTAAAAGATTACTCCTCTCTAGTATCTTGTTTTCAGACGTAATATCCCTTCGCTTAAGCACATGAGGCAGATGGCATGAATTACAACCCCTTCCCCAAATTAAAACAAAAATATAAAAGTTTTATATGCCTGAGATTTGCGAAGCAGGGAGGTTCCCAGCACACAGACCGGCGGATGCCAGGACAGCTGCTCGGGGCAGATGGGTCCTTTGACAGCTTGATAATACTGACTTGCTGGTGAAACTAAGCCCTGGTAAGGCCGGCCAACATGGGGCCATCTGTTTACTGGAGAGGAAAGGCTCTTGGAACAGCAGGTAGCCAATGCTTTGGTTGAGAATTAAACCAACAGCAAGATCATCAGTATTTACAACCTTTACTTGTGCAACCGCATACGTACAGCTGGCAGCGTAACTCTGCCACGTCAGACTGCTCCTGCAGCGCCGCGCTCCGTTTCAAGATGCGGCTTGGGATTTTTGTACTACGGTTTGTACCACCGAAGGCTCTTCAGAAGACGCTTTCTGCTCGTGTCAGTTTGTTAACAGCGGGCAAGGTGATGGTTGGTGTCAAACTTTCACAGTCTTGAATGAATGCCAAGAGCTACAGTTCAAGACTGAAAATAATAATGCGGTCAGAAAGGTGTGATAATGAACACACTGCATACAGCAGATAGCCCATAAGAAACATTTTTGTAAGATGAAACATTCCCATTCACCTATTCCCACAATAATACCTTCTCAGGGGAAAAATCCACAGCACGCAGCATCAAAAGGGAAGCTCGGTTTGGAAGGCTGGCACGGTAGCTGGGGAATGCAGAAACTCCGTATCGCTGCACCACAGTGACTACGCAGGTGGGATTTCTTTAATTGTTTTTATATTCTGTTCATAAATTTCTCAAGGGCAGGCGGGAGCTGGACAGAGCCTCATAAAAGGGCACAGAAAATGTTAAGTGCTCTAAGGTATTAAAATGTTCATACTTATAAGTATGATGGCTTCTGCAACACCTAGAGAGGAGGAGGAGGAGGATGGGTTTGAATTTTCTATTCTAGGACACTGCAAAAGATGTATCTCAGCTTCTGACAGTCTAAATGCTATTTTTTCCCCCAGACCACAAATAATCCTTCCAGTTTCACACTGCTGCTATAGACTGTCCAAGAACAGAAAGGATTCACCTGTTTCAGCCCAGTAGATCCACTAGCCGGAGACAGGGAATGAACTGGGCAACTCAAATTACACTTTGCAAAAGGCTAATAAGACAAAACATCGTTTGTTAGTAATACATCACACTGGTGTGATGGGCTGGAGAGGACCTTTGGGTCACTGGAGAGCTGTTTTCATAGGAATAACAGTTACCGTGGAAACCTGGTTCTAAATTTTCAAAGTAATCAATGATTTTTTAAGTGCCCTGAATAAGACTTCCCAAATGCAAAACAATTTCAGAAAACCCCAAGCAACTTAACCATCAGAAAAGTCAAGCTCCTTCAAAGCACATCAAGCTCCAATAACTTCTCTTTTCTTCCAAGTTCTCCATCCCAGGAGGACCCTGAACATTTGCACAGAGCTTTAGCATCTAGGTGCTGCTTACAGAACGGAAAGCATCCAAGTTACATGGAGATGCTGGTATAAAGTAACTTGAACGCGTTTCAGCCACAGCAGAGTCCTCTTCCCGTGGATTTTAGAATTTGTGCCCACAATGGGAGCGGGACACGGGCAGACAAGGGAAGGAAAAACTGACCAATAAGCCTCTTCATACTCAAAGGAAGGCCATAAAATAACAATAAATTGCTACTATTCATGTTATCAGACAAAAGAATTGACTTTCAGACGTAGAGGGCAAGTACTCAAATAAAGGATTCACAATTTTGCTGCAAAAATTAAATCCATTCTCTTGGAAGCCCAAGTCCCTCTCTAGAGCTCATTTTATTCTCAGTATTACAAATCCAGGACTGCCGGAGACAAAGTGTTTTTTCCATGCCAGGAACATATTGAGAAGCGTAACCAAAAGCTACTTTTCCACTGGAATATGAGATGGGGAAGGCCAGGGAGTTCAGGACCCATTTCAGAGACAGTGCACGAACTCTGCCGCAGCAGCAGCATCGGGAAGATGAGTTTTAAGAAAGGAAACGAACCTCTTCTGAGTTCCTGAATGAGTTCCCTTCTAGCAGGACAAGTGTTTGTAAAACTCAGTCACGTCAACAGTTGAAGAAATGTTTTCCAAAATAGAAAAGAATTAAAAAAGAGAGCGTGCTTCATCGGGGTGCTAGCACTCCTCTTGTTCATGCCCTGGAGTCACCAAAAGCAACAAATCTTTAATCTATGCAAGGTATTTTCCAAAGGAAAACTGTCATTGCTTAATCTAAGCTACAACTGTGAGGTCGATAAACCCACAGAGGAATTACCAGAGATGATTATAAAGATAATAAATTAGCCAAAGGTAAATCTTAGCTAAATCCTAGAAAATTTTTTTAAGTCACTAAGACAAGCGAAGAGAATTAACCCAATTTTTCCAGTTTAAGCATTTTTAAAAATTTATTTTGTATAAGGAAACTATTTTTCCTTTTGCCACTACTCTTCTGCAGGGTCGAGTACCTGGTGCTTAAAAGCTGACAGCTAACTGTGGGTTAGGGCTCTCCCTCAAAACACAGCGGAATTTTACTAAAAATTCATTATGAATAGAAATCCTGTACAGAAACAAAGCTCAAGCACTGAAAGAAATGTTAGGGAAGAGTCTGATATGAATAAAGTCTGGTCCTTTGTCAGGCTCCAGCCGCCGCTAACAATGGTGTCAGCCACTGGCACGGCTGAATCAGAACTAAACACGGGTTAGTTGGCAGCGGTGACAAAGGACAAATCGTATTAAACAGCAATTTAGAAGCAGTTTGTTTCCAGCCCGCTTTTCCGAAGCGGTGCTCAACTCCTTTTGATCTCGTCTAGCCTACAAGAAATCACCAGCATCGACGGAAACTTCCAGTTAAAGCGTACTCATCACCGGCCCGGCTGCCGGCGCCGCTGACACCCACTGTCAGTTAATGGATAATTTTCATAAGCGTTCACAAAGCTTAAGTGACAGATTAATTTGATACCAGCAGTTGTAACACCCTTCCTTTGTGTGGAGGCTTTCTGCCTTATGAGATGGTTATTTCCTTGGAGTAAGGTCGCTTTGTCAGCACCACACCATCACACTTGTGTTTTCAAATACCAGGTTGCGCTCCTCTTTCTTTCTTTGTCCCAGAAAACCAAGAATACGAATCCCCATCGTCTCCTCCAGATTGGTGCTGACTACAGAGAAGACGCTTCTGTTTTAACTCACGTGTAAATCTATTAGTCTCAGCAGTTAATCAGGGCTTCTACAAGAGAAAGGCAAACAGCTTTAAAAGAAAGGAACAATTTTAAATTGATTAAAATCAGTGCAGTTTTGTTATGAAAGAGCATCTTTATAACAAATTGAAGTGTTTTTAACCTCTTGCATGACACCTGGGCCTGAGCTGGAAGGTCCATTTACTCATATCAGTGGAAAAAATTAAAATAAAAAAAATACTGAATCAATTTTAATCAAACTGGGCTCTCCTACTTAATGATTTGTGTTCCAGACCGTGCTCATAATTGAGCCGAGGATTTTCTCCTAAACAAGAAAAATAAAATCATGTTGAATCTCCTCTGTCTTTTTTTACAAAGAGCATAAAAAAATG
The DNA here is from genome assembly GCF_035582795.1 of Mycteria americana. Classification (NCBI taxonomy): domain Eukaryota; kingdom Metazoa; phylum Chordata; class Aves; order Ciconiiformes; family Ciconiidae; genus Mycteria; species Mycteria americana. The sequence goes on from NC_134386.1 coordinate 5,716,818, forward strand.
TGTAAAATGCTAGTCCTCACCCTTGCACAATGGATTGAAAATGTGTATTTACAGAGTGTTTCTTTCCATCTATCTGACAAACATCTCGGCATTCATACTATTAACAAAAATCACCCAGTAGGCAGCACTCTGAGCTTCACCTTAAACACCACTATTTAGATAATGGCAAATTTTAAAATCTTTCACTTAAACGTGTTTGCAGGAAGCTTTTACAACATGAACTGTTGCAAAGAGCAAAAACCCAGAAAACACATTTGTGAGTTCTTCTATTTGTACTAAATATACTTAATCTCCCCAAATTGCCTGCAATTGTGGCTAGGTTTTATTCTGACACTTGATTTATGTTGTTCAGGGGGATGAGGGCCATACTACACTCATCCAAAGTTTTAAGCAATCCTAGCGAAACTAGTGTTTACGGCTAAAGCTTTGAATACCAGGAAAGCAGTCAGAAGCGCACTTTTTTCCCCCCAAAGAAAGGCTTTTCTGAATGCCTTAAAGCGGTCTCCCCTAGGCTGGGCACACCACAGCCCCAAGCTCAGCTTAGGTCTCTCCCATGTCCATTCAAGGGGTGAGCAGCCTCCACCCCCCCAGTGCAACGCAACCCCACCTCTCCCCCTTCCAGGCTCCCTGCTTAGACCGTGAGCTCTTTGGACCAGGACCCGTTTGTTTATGGTATTTAGCATAATACAGCTTTAATCCCAGATAGATCCCCTACGTGCCACCGCACTGCTGACGGCAGGCAAAGAAAGGTGCGCTTTGTAAGGATGCGCTTCCCCACGCAAATCCTGCTTAGTACGGAAGCCTGGGCAAACCGTGCCCCTTGCACCAAAAGTGTTTCTATTTCAGTTTGTTTTGAAAGGCTGATGGCGCAGATTCCCACCCAATTTTTTTACGTATATGTATATATACATATACTTTCCACATTTTTACATATATGCATATATAAATACAGACATGTATTTTCTCCAATTTTTACATATATGCATATATAAATACATGTATATACGTATATTTTTCCCCGGTTTTTGACATAAGTATGTGTAAATTATACATACACTCTCACATTCCTGTATTACATACAGACGATACATGTGCACGTGACACTAAGTCTAATAACCAAACCTCTCCACTCCCACAATCAAATAAATTGCTACCATCTCGGCTAATGTAACAAAATGCACAGATGGAGCAAAATTACAATACTTAAGGCATGTAAAAGGGAAAGCCGAGGAACGTAATCTTCCTAAAGACACCTTCGTGCCAAACCAGAGAGAGCCCTGCGTGGAATAAGACCAGGGTAACAGGCTTTAGTGGAGCCTACAGCCCATCGTATTCGTTTGAGATCCATTTCTATGAATCACTGCTTGGTCAGTAGCGTAGCAGTGCCCATGCAACTGGCTCTAAGGCATGCCAGTTTAAGAACCCAGAACTAAACAAAATTAATCCAGTGCACACTAATGATTAAAATTGGCTGACAGGTCTCAAAGTGCAATGGAAAATACAAAATTATCCTTATGCAAGTGATTTTCTGCTGGGGTTCTGCAGGGATTGCTTTTTACTGTTCTTTTAACTCCTCCTTCCCTTCAGCAATCCTGGAAGAAAACCGGAGACTGTGGTTGCAGACAATACGGGGATTAGGGGAACAGAAAGCATCGAAGAGAGCAGGCCACTGATACACATTGATCTGAACTGCGTGGGTAAGTCAGACAAAACCTACTGTGATGTGTTCTAACAGAGACAAAAAATTTCAATTCTTTAAGTTAGGGGGTGCTGCAGAACGGAGCACAGTGCTTGGAAACAAAGGATGGGTCTCAGTCACCGTCGGTGATGACATCTGAGCTGCCTTTACAATCCACGGCGTTTAGATCATGCCACTTCCACGCTGCAGGGAGGACCAGACACAGGAGGCGACACACGCAGCGAGAGCCACAAGAGGATGAGAGTAAAAGCAATTAGTGCTTTGGAAACTGGCTAGGATCAGGTCTTCTCTGGTGAAGTACAGCTCTGAAGTACATCCAGAAAGAGTCCTCAATATGTTGGACTGATCAGTTGAGACATCTTCTAGAGGCTTAAGGACCACGAAGCAACGTGGGTGTAAAAGATGGGAAGGATAAATCCTTTCCTGGCTGATAATCCTCCCCTTTTATACCCACCCTCACTCCTCCAAGAGCTCCTCAGGTCCCTTTCTCCTGAACATGGGCTCCAACACTTGAAGGGACACTGTGGCCACATCCACAGCTTCTGAGAGCTGTGTCCCCTGCGCGGTAAGCAAGAGCTTGGGCAAACCAACAACGAGCGCAACGCGCTACCCTCATCACTTCAGAGCATCTCTTCTTCCTGCCAAGCAGCGTAAGAGAGCCCCGTGATCCAAATTTCATACGCTTGCTCCTACGAGGGACCACCCAACACGCTGAGCTGCTAGAGGATTTTTCCAGCTATTTCATGCACTCTGCTTAATCGCAGCTCTTCTCACCCGGCATGCACAAGGGCTCTGAGACAGCCACAGCTGGAGAACAGCAAGGAAAACACCCAGGCGAACTCAAGTTCATGGACACATCTAAACCCTGTTCTGCAGGCAGGCATGAGCTTACTGTGGCCATTACTTCAGCATCTCAGCTGGCTTTGCCATCATTTCTGTTGGGAATTCAGTTACCTAAATAATTGCACTGTTAAAAAAAATAATAATCTAGCTGATATATTAGAAGTATGACCCAAACACCAGTTAACTTGACTACATTCAATTAATTGTCTTAACCAGCAGAGTCGCTACTCCCAAATTTTATAGCTCATAAAAGCATCATGTTAGTTTTATCTTCGAATCATAGAACCGTTTAGGTTGGAAAAGACCTTTAAGATCATCAAGTCCAACCATTAACCTAACACTGCCAAGTCCACCACTACACCATGTCCCTAAGCACCACATCTACACGGCTTTTAAATACCCGCAAGGATGGTGACTCAACCACTTCCCTGGGCAGCCCCTTCCAATGCTGGACAACCCTTTCGATGAAGAAATTTTTCCTAATATCCAATCTAAACCTCCCCTGGTGCAGCTTGAGGCTGTTTCCTCTTGTCCTAAATGCTATATAGTTTAAATTATAAAATGCTTTTATGCTATATAAATACTAATTTGTGACCACAACCTGAAAGTAAGAAAAATCCTACTAGGAATAATTTTAAAAAGATGCAGCTTTGGGCAGACTTTCATGGGCAAAGGGAAAAGACGTGAACTCAGGCAATACGGTCCCAAATTTGAAGCCTTTATGCCGAAGAACAGGGACAGCGTAACTTCTCCAAAAGCAGCGGCCAGAATACAGCGCCTAAAGACATCACCTCTAAGCTTTATGCCCCACCTATTTTTTGCTGAAAATTTCCAAAAATTCCCAACACATGATGTGTCAGCATTGAAGAAGGGTTTGGAAAAATTATAAAAACTGAAACAAAGCATCTGAATTAGAAGGTTTAGGCATCCTCAGCACAGATGTCACCACCAGCCGCCTCCTCATCTTTCCTACACACCAATACAGAATGGCATAGAATTTTACACGATTCTATTACACAACTATTTAAGTATCACTACCTACTGCACTGTACCTAACCAAGGGCAGCTGTGCAACCTTACCCTTGCTAAAACCTCGTAACAGGGGTTTTAGGGCTGGCATCGAGATGGCTGGACATGACTTTGTATGTTCAGAGGGGACCATAAGTGAGACCCCCTGTAACCCAAGGAAGCTGCTCCCCACGTCCCAGGTGGAGCACAGCTCTGAAGTCCCATTACAGGGTCACCCGGCGATTGAACTTTCAGGCTCAAGATTTTACTGCTGGATCCACTTTCTTTTCACAGCAACCACCTTCTGACAGGCAGGACAGAGAAACCTGACACTTGCCATGAGGCACACGGCGACTTTCAGCTAATCCCGTTTAATGAGGAATTCCCAAAGCGCCTCTCAAGCAAGGGGTCAGCTAATCCCATTCACTGACAAGATTTTTTTACTCTTAGAAAATGGAAAGTGGCTGAAAACAAGAATATTTCCTTTTATTTTGATTTATAGATATTGCTTTGAAGAGGGAAACCATGACATTTAGATACTTAGAAAATTAAATGTGAGCTGTTCCTGTACATTACCGTTAAACCAGTAACTTTTATTAGATGTGGGAGAAAAAGGGGCTTTTAGACCAGCTCTCCCATTTAACCAGCTGTGCTGAGAGCTGTCATTTGAAGCAGTAAAAAAATGTTAATATTGTATTAAGTGAAGATTAAACAGCATATAAAAGTATCGAACTGCCGTTCTACTACAGACAGTGATTAGATAAAAGCGAATTATTTTTAAAGGTAAAATGTCATTGTTAAATCAGTATAAGAAATTGAAAATCAATAGTTATATGAAAGGTGCAATATTTTAGACTGATGGCCACACAATATACTTTCTTAAAATGAAGAACATGTGCCTCATACTGAGCTATACTGGATACGTGACAAAAAGGCTGGGTACTTCATAGTAACGTCCGAGCAAAAGGAACAGCAAACCAGGGCAGTCAGAACACTGAACATACAGGATCTGGAGTGTAATCAACGGTTTTTCACAGCTCTTCCCACCATTACAGACTTGTGAAGGCACCGAAGAGCATCAGCTATCTCAAGAAGATGTCACCTGTGTTCAAAACATGCCAGGCATGAAAGAACTCCAGCTACTTCACAGGATTCCCGAAATGAAGTGTGTTGCTATACAATACCCATATCTCCTGAGCCTTCAAGAGTAGCTACCTTTTTACCTAAACTATATTTAGGTAAAAGCAAAAACAGAGAATGTTTTCTGTTGCTTTTCAGCACTGAGTTTCCCAAAACAAGTTATGCCAATGCTGAGAATTCATTTCAAATGAACTTAGCACCTACCTCCAGCAGCGGTGAGAAGCGGCTAAATCGGCATGCTCTTCTTGAATTCATGAAAAAAATTACCCAGGGACCTAACGTAACTTAAATTCACTCTCATTGTCCTGCCACTTGTAGCTCTGTATGAATATTTACCTATAAAGATTCCTCTTTATGGGTCAAAAACGGAGCATGATATTGTGAATGGCAAAAGCCAACGCTGTATGTGATGCTGAACAACATCAATCCTCACGAGACTCTGTTCTGGAGGAGTAAGGGAACAACTCTGAAGGCCTGTTCACTCCACACACCATTTCTCTACAGAGTTACTTTTATGTGATTGCCTGCAATGCAGTCACTGCTGTGATGCTTGTCTGGACAGTCCCAAATTTGCTCTACTGTATAAAGGGGATTATTGCTAGTTCAGCCTGTAGCTACACGAAGCTCAACGCAAGATAACCGCTTAAGTGTTCAGTCCACCAATAAAACAGCTTTTGCACGTTGATTTACACGAGAGACAATTTTCAGGAAACAGAGATGACATTTTACAGCTCAAGCAATAAATCATCTACTGATACTGGGGGCAGGGGCAGCAATTTGGGAAAGGAATAGCTATATCTTAATTCTACATGTAAAGAGTTTGACTGTAAGAAGCATTCAGGAGACATTGTGACACACTCAAAATGCCTCTTCAGTGATATTTGTCCCCAAGCACCCATGCGCTAACAAACACATACAGGGAAGGTAGAAAGGGAAAGCAGGAGCTAAAAAGCATGTTCCAAAAATGCAAGGAAAAAAACGTTGTTCTGGTATCCTAGTAATGGGGTGAAGCAACACAGATAAAGCTCAAGACTGGTATCAAAATGACTTCAGGGAAAGCGTCTGATTTGGCACGCTAGACTGAGTCTTCAACAAAATCCATCCCCAACACTGACCTCTTGAAGTGACTTGCCAGGACTCCCACCAGCTCTCCAATCCTGCTGTCGTTAGAGGGCTCTTTACTGAAGAGACAGACAATGAGATCCTTGTTGTCTTTTGTGTGGAAGACCACGAGCTGGTCCTTTCCATTGGAGACGCTCAATCCTATCAACTGTGAAGAGAAAGCAAGAACAACGTTATGTATGTTGATATATCTTTGCTACTCACCAGGCTAGTTCTCTCCTCTCCAGGATGCCGTGCTTGCTCTCAACATCCACCTCTACCAGAGAGCGCAGGGCAATGGCAGTGTGCCAGTCCTCACACTTGCTGAAAAAGTCAAGGTGAAACAACGGGGTTTTTTTGGAAGTCAACAGTCTCAAAGGTGCGAGGAAATTTTACCGTCTAGACTGGGTTCACTCTGAGCAACTCCTGCCAAGCAGCACTGTCCCGTGTTACTGTAGTGCCCTTCTGCCTACCCAATACCATGGGCCACCCACCAAAGAGCGCAGCGGGTGGAATTCTAACCGCTGAAGCTTGCTTTCCCAAAAATCTCACACTGGATGACACCACATCGCTCAGCGGCAGAGCCACAAGCCTGCTTTTATTTCTTTTCAAAGGAAACCAACAATAACCATGAGTACAGCCAACAACCGTCTTCGAATTCACATACGCAGCGCTGGGAACGCAACGATACGCAGATAACGTAAGAATGAAGTTTACTGAAAGCCTAAACATCTTGATGAAGAATATAAGTTGCAAAGCCGTGATGATTCCAGTATTTAGGCATGGATTATGGTCTTGCTGTTCTGACAAAATAAAAAGGTGCGGGGTTTTGGTTTGGGTTTTTGTTTGGTGGGGTTTTTTTGTCTGTTAAGTAACTGCTGCTTGGCATATTAAAAGCTTTGTCCTCATCATCTCACAAAGCAAAAGCAGGAAACTTTTAGGAGTGGCAATGGCAATCTGGGTACACAGGCTATTCAGATGAATATTAGAAAAAGCAAAAAATGAATCTGTGCAGGGGAAACAAAATATAAGGATGGCAAAAGAAAGTTCAAGAGGCAAGTACATTTAACAAACCGGTGCTAAAAAAATAAAATTAAAAAAAAAAGAGAGAGAAAGGCAAAAGAATGATAAGTACAGAGAGAGACTAGAGCAGACCTTCCCTGTCCACCAAAGGACCACACGACCCCTTTGAGTCATCCAGAGATTTGCAGAGAGAAGCCACATTCTCCTAAAAGTGAGAGGCACCAATATACCATTCTGTGGAAATGAAAGTCTCATTATTCCCTCCTTAAAGAAAAAAGCCTTCTATGTAACCCCACTGCCTGTGCTGGAAAGGATATTAGCACCAGTCGAGCTGGAGACTACTCACTCCTTTCAGAAGCATGAATCATATTCAGAAACAGTCTGGATCTGAACGTTTGGTTTAGCAGTCACAACGTATTATTTCCAAGAAACCTGCTCCAGCTCTGGATGTCTAACACATACCAGACAGCAGCACCGTCCCAGAAAAGCACGCTACAACCAACATACAGCAGTGCAGTCTGTGCCCGATTTTCTGGATAAAACACTACACAAGTTTAGAATCGCTCGTATTTTGTTGGCTTTTTATCACAGTACAACAGCCTGTCTGCACTACACAATTGCTGATATTTTAAACACTGAGCAGAGACCTCCTGCTACCAGTTACGTATACCCAGCACAGGTGGAGTTTATTCTCTGCTGTTCACACTATTTTGAGGTTATGAAATACTTTAAAAACAAGCTACACTTCATGCACAGACATTAACAGCTGCCTGGGTTTATAGCGTCCCTTAAAATTAATTTGCATGCTTAAATAACATCCTGTGAGCACAATAGCACCACAGGGACGGCTGCCATCAAGGTTTTAAATGTGCACCAAGTGTGAAAGATGAACAAGTTGAAATATCTGGATTTGAAAAGCCTATTTAAATATTAATTATTCAACAGAACCATGTGAAAAGTCCAAGAGCCCTTCAAAATTTTCCTATTTCACCCCTCCCCATAAGACTATCGGAACAAATAAATATAACACGAAAGAAATAATTTCAGAGGAGGTGCTTTTCTCAGTATTTACAAACACTAATATTAGCTCTGCTTGAAGATCAGGAAAAAATTCTCAGGATCCACAGAACATCCTTTATTGTATTCACCACTGTACTGGGAAAGGTAGTTGCAAGATCCTTTCTGCTGCTCAGTCGCCTGTTAATTCCCTTCTGCCATTATCTGTTTATTTTCTCTCCAGGTAAGAACAAAAAGATAATTGCATATTGGTACTTCTGAGGCAACTGCCAGAACGCCTGCACACAGAAAGTCCCCCAAAGTATCATCTCAATCCAGCGAAATAGTCAGGGTTGAAAGGACAGGTATTGCTTTGTCATCATTTGCACAGCATTACGGGTTCCTCACACAGGACACAAAATAACAGAACGCAGAGCCTGCGACCCGAGCAGGCACGCGTTAATGGGCTACGCTTAAACCATTTACATGTAAGCATAGGTAAAGGAGACGGGGAACTGTAGTGTGATTTCTTCAGCTGAAAACAAGTTTCTGGTCGTAACAGACATCAGCTGACTGTCTCCAGTGAGATTTCCATGGAAACACCATCCCTGAGGATGCTGCCGTGTTGATAGGGTGCTTTCGAGACGCTGATGGCGAGCAGCACGGCTAACAGGCAGGCGAATTTCAGCTGGGTTCACCTTTACATATCGGAAGGGCAATCCACCTTCCCCAGTGCACACGCATCTTTCTAGTAGGACGTATCTGATATGCCGATATACATCAAGACTGCTGTAATTATTATCCATTTGCTTCTCAAAAATCTTCGTGTCAGTTCAAACAATTGTTCTTTCCTCGAAAGGGAAGGAATCTCTGTATCACTAACTGGCTCCTTACACCACCTCCCTGTACGCTGTAAAAGGGTTTCCACACAAGAAGGGATCGGGCATGCAGAAAAACGAGAGAGAGTGTGCAAGGCAGCTCAAGAGGTGAAAGACAACGCCTATTCAAATCATTAAGTAACAAAATATAAAACATAACTACAAAAAGGAAAAAACAACTGCATTATAGCATTAACCATTTGCCAGAGTTCGATTTAAGAAATCCTGGCAAAAGAAACACAAGTATTTCATGTACTGCGTATGAACCAAATACGTTTCCAAACTCTCTCCTCCTCTCCCCTCTTCCTGCGGCGCAGAGCGGGGTCAGCAGTAAATCAACAGGATCAGGGAGCACGCCCTAGCACCATGGTGCAATCCTGGGGCGTACGTGCAGATTTTCTACTGTTCCCCAGGACCACAGTGCAGGAGAAGCAGGTAAGAGGAGAGGCTGTGGCCAACAGAGCAGAAATTTATCACTACAGCATTTACCAGAGATAGCTTTCATCAAACTTCCACTCTGGAATATTTTTCTGACACCTGTATGAGTCAGTGAAGGGTCTTTTGGATCCATCCCTCCTGTGCAAGTACTCCAGGACCACTTCACAGTTGCTCAGGTCAAGGAAACCGTTCAGTCAAAGCAGCCTTGTGGCAGGTTGCTAAAGGGAATAATTGCAGATCTACAAATAAAGCTGATTTATATTTATGGAAATTTAAGTATTCTAAGAGCAAGAGACCTATATGCACAGACCATTAACTGTTTTGCTGCCAGAGGAAATGCAAAGCAGCCCGCCAACACACAGCCTGCGCTACAGCACTCTGTCTGAATGGATGCTCTATTTTAGACATCTGTGTTTCGTGAAAAAAACCCAATAATTACGGACATTTCTAAGTAACAGATATTCTACAGGCAACCTACAAATTGTATCCGACTTGCTCGCCTCCTTTAATTTTTAAGGCATTAAGGATTTCAGAGGAAAGCATTCAGGCTACCAACACACTGACCTGGTCTTGTGCTGTTACATGAATGTACAAGCTCCACAGGTGTCCATCAGACACACAGGTAAAGCAGACGTTTTTCTAAAGCTGTGATAAATACAGATTTACCTGTAATTACTAATGTAATAAGTGCATTGAAATGGCCTAGCCATTTTGTATAAGGTAAGAGTGCAGAAAACTAATAGCGAGAAATTGCAATAGACAAAATTCCACCTTGTCCACCTGAGTTCACCTTGATACTTCACAAAAACCCACCCGTCTAGGAAAAACACTCTGCTTAGAGTCTCTGTGTATTTGAGCAAGTTGGTTTGCACAAGCAGGAGCCAGCCATTTAGCAGCGTAACCTGCTGACAATTTCATTTTGCACAATTAAGAGATAATGTCACTAGAACAGAACATCAACTGAGGAAAATGACCTGCAGCTGCTAACTCCCTGGCAGGAACGTCTTTTCAAAACAAGAGACACTGCCATGGAGACGTTGCTTTGCTACAGCGAATGCTCTTACTAGGGCAAGCAAGCAAGGAGACGAGCACGCTGCTCCACGCACACGCTGCGGTGGGTGGTCGGTGCGCAGCTCAGGTGGATCACCAGCAAGGAGGTTAGAAGAGGAGCTATAAAACCGACATTATGGATGCAGTCTGAGCTAATCGTTCACTCCACATTTGCAGATTAGATTTCACCATTACCCTAATCCCATCGCTGCTGTTTTAGCAATATGGGGCTGCCAGACTTATTATTTCTCCAAATGCAAACGTCCCAACAAATTTGTGTACGACATTTCCAAGCAACCCAGGCAGGTTCTGTAGGTTTAAGATAACCGTCGTAGTGTTACCTCAGGCTGAGGAAAACAAACAAGCAGTTGAATCCACACTCCAGGATGCTGAAGAGCTGAGGTTTTCCCCCATCCCCCTTCCTACCAGTGATAATCTGCTGCTCTGTCACTGGCAGCTAAACTCTGCTACCCCAAAGGCCAGAAACCTCACTATAATCCCAAATTTAGCTTTGATAAGATTTACATTAAACATGAACAAATGTAAAATAAAAAAAATTCAAACATGACACGAAGGATCAAACAAACCCCCAGAGACACAGAAATTGTGTCATAAGCTGCTGTGAAATGCTAACCCCCTTACGGGGCCAAGATCTTGCGGTGCACAGCAAATGAAAAACAAAATAGAAGAGCGAGCAGAAGAGAGTGTGATAAGCAGGTTGGTTTCTAGCTTGTATTTTATGCACTGAAATTAAAAGCTAACATGATGCATCAGTGTTGTAGATAACTGTACTATAACTGTTTTAAAGACATTAAATATATTAAAAATTGTAAACCAAGGTCTTTTTCCATTTTATGGATATGAAAATGGAGCTAAACAGTAGATGCACTGCCCATGACGAAGAGAGCCCGAGATGAGATTCCCCCATCCTTGCACTTACATTATAGAGGGGGATGGTCTTCATCACTTTGTACTGCTTCATAGGGTCCATCTTATAAAGGTGTCGATCAGTAATGAAGATTGCTCTGTCCTCCACCTTATTAAAGCGATTGACCTGTAAAGAAGCAAATTTTCAGTCCCACTAATCACTGCAAGAACATGCAGAATAAAACTTTGCAGCAGTAAATATGCAAAACTCACATAGCTCTGAAACAGGTTTTCTCCACAGATCTTGAAACAGTGAAAAGGGAAGACGGACCCCACAATCCCATTTTACAAACAGAGAAACGCAGTCTCGGAGAAGCAACATTCCCAGAGTTATCCAGCAGGGCTGGCGCAACCTGGGAGAGCCCACGGCCTCAATCAGATACGGGACAGATGCTTTCCCCTAGCAACATTCAACCTGCGTCCTGCCCACTGGCAGACACCAAGGCCAAGGCAGGTGGCTGTTGTTCCGACATTATACACGTGCCTTTGTCACCCCAAAAGCATGACCCGGAATACCTGCCCCGCAGAGCCAAACAGGGTGTCACCAGGGCCTGTGACAGTCCAGACCTGAGGCATTTGAAAGCAGATGCTTTGGCCCATCCTAAATTTGAGTGGGTCCCATTTCCCTCTTTTAAAACATCTGTGCCTTGGACGTAGCTAAGCAACTTGCCCAAGAAGTGGAAAACCTGGACAACCACCCTTCCCCTGCCCGTTAGTGGATGTGTTAGCTGAGTACGGGCACACTCCACCAGTTTTGCTGAAGTTGTGCCACTCTGCAAGAAGGACGAAGAGACTGGATGGGCCAGATGGAGCCCGGGAGAGCCAAGCCTGTACGCTGGGACCTAGGCAACCAGCTGGTAGGAGGAAGGCAAGGTTATTTCTTGGCAAGCAGCAGACCCAAGCTGGAGTGCCCTCAGGCTGCAAGGAGTACTGAACACCACCCTCTCCATTCCTAAGCAAGAAAGGCAGAGCAAGAGCACAGCCAGTCTGGTCTAAAGGCTCACTGCCATTGAGAACAATGTCCTGTTGCCCCTTCCAGGAGGTCCTAACCCCACACCCTGAGCCAGCTCTGGTGCTTATCAGCCCTTTCAATTCATTAACCTGACAAAAATCTGCCCTTTTTGTGAACTTAGCGAGGGAAGGGCACAACGAGCATCAGAGCCGGGGCAAGGGAAAGAGGGTGAGGCTCTGGGTAGCGATAAACAGGGGAAGAAAACAGGACAGCTCTGTTCAGCAGCAGCGAGCTACGAGATCAGTTCAGACGTGCCAGACCTGTACTGTGAGTACAGCAGGTTCTTCTATAGAGGTGGGCATCGCTCAACCCATATTTTAACTTGACTTTGTGTTCTGTTACGGACATGGTATTCAAGGCAAGGATGTCTACAGATCACTGGTGGGCTCAAGCTCCTCAAAAGCAATGCTTTAAACAGGAGCTCGCTGTCCAACTACGGTGTCTAGGGCTATTCTGGGAACACGTTGAGCAGAGCTACAGCATCCAGCAAACTTCTAGACCAAACAAGAAAGCACCCAGAGGCATCTGTGCACCTCTAAGGTTAACTGACCACTGAGTGAGCTTTTGTTTTGTTTTTTTGTTAAATGCTTGTACCATTCTCAGGTTATTTGGAATCTAGACTCTGGTCCCCTGACTCCCACTCCACTCCTGTAAGATAATTACTACCAAGAAAATCATAGTGCACTACAAACAACTTTAATACTGGCTTCCAAAAAGAGGCAAAGGTGTTTTAATCTTCAAATGACTGTACCCTCTGACAAAGGTAGGGTACAGAGGAGATGGAGCTAGACTTCTTGGAGAAGTACAGCAAAAGGACAAGGCAATGGGCAGAAGATGCAGCAGTAGAAAAGTCCAACTGGACATAAGGGAAAAAAATCTCCCCTGGAGGGTGACAGCCCTGGGACAGGGCTCAGAGAGGTCGTGTCACCTTCATCCTCGGGGATTTTCAAAACTCCGCTGACTGAGAGTCTGAGCAACCTCATCTAACTCTGCCGTTAGCCCTGCTCAGAGCAGGAGGTTGGAGCCCAGACCTCCAGAGGTCCCTTCCCAGCGAAATCATTCTGCGATTTCCTCAGCCCATACGCTACCAAGAAAATAGACTTCACAGGATCTGAAATATTCTGACAGTTTCTAGTAGTTCAGCAAACACAGCTTAGTGTCGCCACTGGGAAACATTAATATCTTAATATCTTAATGTTGTCACTGGGCTCTACAGTTGTAAATTTAAGACCAATTACAGATACATGCTATAATTCAGTAAGAACCATTAGGTGCCTGCTGAGGCAAACCACTATATTATCACCTGTAATCTCACTGGCAGTCAAGAGCAGCAGAGATTATCTGAATATATATCTCCCAACCCTCATGGAATAATCTTAGGCATACTCAAGAAGTTGGTTGACTTTAATTTGAACTCAAAATACTATCCACCCGGGACACTGATTGCATAACCAGGCACTCAATGTATGGGGAAAACAAGCTCCGTCTCGTAGTATACTTATGGTTTTTGTGTGGATCAACCCGAAAACTTTTTTTTTTTTAAATACCAATTATACATAACAGTTCTGATAAGGTAAAAATTAACTGTTGGAAGATGGCAATATGTGAACCCCTCAGCAAGTGCAGTTGAAAACAGCCAAGGGCGTAGCCCCACGTCCCAGTATTTTGTTGCGGTTCACGCATCCAGTTTCTATGTAGTAAGAGCAATGGGAGAACAGATTATTTAAGCACCAGCCAATGATGCAAAGTAGCAGACATGGCCCAGCAGCAAGCCATGTACAGTGGTCATATAATGACATAATTTCTCTTATTTCTAGGTATTCTGGCATTCTGAATTCATGTCTATTTTTGGCCACCAAAGAGATCTCCAGCAACAGCATCCTTCCAGTACCTGACAAATTAAATCACCAAAACTGCTGTCAAATACCACAAAAGCACCTCTGGAAAATTATTGTAAAAATATGCAACTGGTTATTAAAAATGTACTCATTCAAAGGATACAAGATACTAAATGTTGTACCTTCACAGTAACATCTGATCTGGGGAAGATCCGGAAGACTGAAGATAATAAATCGCTATTCCACACCTTATGGAATCAGTGTGATTGTTTACAAAAATAGAAGTGGGAAGATCATGTTACGACAGGAAATAAAATTATGTTCTCTCCAGAGAAGTGTTTTATACCCTGGGATCATGCCTTTATTCATATCTCCTTTCTAAACACAGATCATTTAAACTCCCCCCATCCCACCGCAACTCACCACAAATATTCTTCTAGGCTGCTGGTAACGTTAGGCTCCAGCAAGTGGGGTTTTCACAGAGGAAACACACGTCTAACTAACATTATAATTAATTTGTCCAGGAAATACTACACCAAAGGAGAACATCTGATGCCACCTAGACTTTCAGATACCCCAAGAGGCTGGGTACTAAAGTGTCACCAGCAAGATGCAAAGTTTTGTCAAAAGCAAGTGAGAAAGTAGGACACAAAGTAGGAAGTATTTTTTACTAAGGCAAAGCTGGAGTCATCGGTGTATCACAGTCACAGAGATATTTATTAATCAACCGAGAAGGGTAGACAAGGGTGAGACGTGATGAGGCGTATGAACATAAATAGGATTTTCCTAGGTTAAGTCAGGAGACAATTGAAGAACTCAAATATTCTCAGTCAACAGGCAGCAGAGTGGCAAAGTTCAGAGCAGATAAAGGCAAAAAATGCAAATTGGAGAGCTACATGACAGCTTTAAATTAACGGCACCAACTCAGAAAAAGTAACCGAAGATGATTTTAGACAGCTCTGGATAGATCTTGGCACAAACATGCGAGGCAGCTGAAAACAAGCAAGGCGTTAGCATGCGGTGAAGACTAGCATGGGGAATAATGTCCTGGGTGCCATGGTCTCACTTGGAATAGTGTGTGAAGCACCAGGACGGTGAACATGGAGACTATAATGGTTCAGAGAAGTAAAGAAAATGATTGAGGGCCTGGAAAATCTCACAGGAAGAGATGCTGAATAACTGGGATTATTTCAGGAAGCAGATGAATGGGAGAAAAAAAGTAAAGGCTATGAAACACTGAATGGCCCAGAGAAAGTAGGTTAGGAGTGTCTGGTGCTACACGATGAGTTGTTTGAGCAGAGTAGCACTGGTTCCTCAAACCGTACTTTGGCTGTGCAGCTTACAGCACACCATGCTCCATGTCTGGGGAGTTTAAGCAAAGGCTTCTCCAGTCTGTTGGGCTGTGATCTGCCCCACACAGACCTCAGACCTGATGCTGCATGGCCATGGTTCCCAAACATGTCTTTTTGATTTAATTTTTTTTAGAGAGTCTGACAACACCACCTGTTCACTGCCATGATCCTGCTTGTTGCTTCCATCTCAGCGTCCTCCCTGTTGTCCGTGCCCGCCTCCAGCATGGAACGGACAAATGGAGCAGACCTCACCGAGCTGTGCAACCAGAGCCACCCCACTGCAGAAGGTCCTGGAGCTGCTGCCCAGAAAGCAGGGACGGGAAGCATGCCCAGCTTTTGCAAGGCAATATAATATTGTAGTAGTTCTGCAAGCATGTTTTAAATTCCACTTCTTTCTTGTGGTTACCCACTGTTTTTAGTGTTCACACTGAACAATAAATTCCGCTGAACAGCTCGAGACGTACTGAAGGGGAAGTCCAGCCGCTTATCTTATGTGAGAAGCAAGTTCTTGCTGCCCTGGAACTCATGTCCTTTTCAGCTCTTTCCAAGCAATTGCTTTGCTTCAGGTGTCTCATGCATCTATGGCATATTTATGTAAATAATACATGCTGTGTTTTTAGAAGTAAACTGTCACATTGGGAAGCATGCAGAGAAAAGATTCAGACAAATGCCAGCACCATTGCAAATGCCACTATTCTTTTGGTTTTGTAGGAGTAGAGACAGGCCTTATGTTCTCAGATACAGCTTATACCCTCCCGGAGAACAGCCCTTCCTAGCATTGTGTTCTCTGCACCTTCTGGGCATTTTTTATTTATATCTTTGTTGATCCAAATGTGAATCGGTCTTAATTTAGCTTCTTGACTAGCTTATAGGGAAAAATGAAAGTCTAGGCTATAGCAGAAAAACCTCCAAATGAGCTTTTCGGGTCTCTGCCAGGGCCTCTAGACACTGCAGGGCACTGGGCTTTGGAAGAGATGGTCCCCTCAAGGGAGCTTGGTGCCACAAATGACAAGGGAGAAAGTGGGAAGAAAAGCCTTATTCTGAAAAAAAAAAAAAAAAAAAAAAAAAAAAAAGAGAAACTGTTGTTTCCTAGGTGATACAACAAAATCTGGTGGTATGCATGAAATATGCATTTGGTTTCCCAAGGCAAAAAACTTGAAAATTTCCTTTGAAAAAGTAAAGAGCACCACAATGCTCAGAAAAGATGTATTTTTCCACAGGCAGAAATGACCTGCTTCTACCTATACCTACTGCAAGAAAGCAAGCACATGTACCTCTCATCAGCAAGACTTCAAAGTCTCTTCACAGACCTTCTATAAAAAAAGCTATAAAAGCTTCGGTCCAAACAGATTCACCCGTTGTTATTCATCTCAAGCTGTTGAAATTAAGACCCCATGCACTCAAGCTGAAGAAAACTTTACCAGCAGTTATCAATACTTCAAGAGCAGTTCCCTGGCTGGCGAGAGTTGGTATTACTTCCTTGACTTCACTAGAACAATGTCAATCATCAGCTAAAAAAATCTGTCTCAAAGAATTTAATGGTTAGCAAATACATAAGATGTTCTATACATAAACATTTCGAACACATGAACTCCAGGCTTAACTTGTGTCTATTCAAGCTGCCCAGTACTTATCCTTTTAATTTCTTTTCTTTCCAAGGAAAGAAGTGTATTAGACTGCAATTTTCTGAAAATTTTGAAGAGCAGACACCTAACATTGCTGTTGACAGTCAAGAACTACTTCACACGTGGCATGATGATTCGGTACCTCACTGAAAGCTGCAAAGGAAGTCTGATGCTGCTCCAGAAAGAACACATTCACCTGAACTCACCAAAGTGCGCTCTCGTTACCAGTAACACCTTCCTGCCTGACTAAGGGACCAGCAGTAACAGCACATTTTTTGCTCAAGAATCCTCAAATAAGCTGAATCATGAAAATATACCATGAATGAACTTGAGCCATCTTATTCTGTGGACTGACACTTTGTTAAAGAGTATTATTTAAGGGAAGCAATGAAATCACCTGGTAGTTAATTACATTTTCATTCCCACAACTCGCTAAGTTTAGCAAGTCCCCTGCTAAACCTTCACGTGAACCAAATTTCAGCTGAGAAACAAACAGTAACAGCCAATGTGCAAATCCACAACAAACCAGGTTTAGCGTAAGAAATTTGACAAACCTCCCTGCAGTGAAAGTTGCGTCCTTTCAAATGCTCTGACCACCAAGACAGCCTGCACGTGCTAACACCAAGGGCCACACTTGTGCAAATAACATTTGGTATGACATGGGGAAGTTAAAGAAGGATAAAAGGAAGAAACTTCATTATTTTATTTATTTATTCTTTAAAAAAGAAAAGGGAAGAATGTAGCAATCAGAAGAAATTCCCCCCACCCCACAGCACTGAAGGCTGACCCTCAGACTGCTGTTACTTTTTGGGTAAGAGGCAGAATGCTACAGCTTGTATTTTTGATAAGAGAAACACCTTCACTTTGAAAAGACAGCTTAGGATATAGATTGTTTTATGTGAAGAGTAAAAGAAGGCTAATGCTGTTTTCAGGGTAAAGACTGTGCTCTTGTAGTCAAAGCACGGAGTCGCTTACAGGCTCTACAATAGTTTTCACTGTTGCTTAGTCTGCAAATCAGATGTTCAAATTTAAGGCATAATAGATTACCTAAAGAAGTGCATTGGTTGGAAAGGGAAATGGTAAATCTTGAAATGTCAAATCTTTGTCTTGTTAGCTTTCAAAGTTCAGGATTATTTGTCTTCTCTCCTTTGTTCACTTCAGGCTTGCCTGGACATTTCTTGTCCATAGAAGAAGGAAGACAAATGGTTCACTCAAAAAGATATTACATCCAAGCATGGATTTGAAAGGGGTCATTTGCTTTTGAGTTTAAACATGAAGATGTCCTGAAATCACCAGGCTTACACACATCATTAAAGATCCTACAATGTTGCAGTTTTGCCCTCAACAGCAATGCTGAAATGATTTTATCCATTTGTCAGAGGAGAGGTGCTCCTATTTGCTTCTTTAAGACCATCCTTTTCCTAAAGGAGATGCTGCATTTTCACTAAATTTAGCTATATTTTTTCTGTCTAACAGAGATCCTTCAGAATGAAGACCAGAAGCAGTATTAACGACCTCAAAGACTCAGGCACAGCCGGGCTGTGGATGAGCAGCAGTTCCCCCGTGCCGGCTGACCCGTCACCCACGGCTCTGTGCGCATTTCTCTGTCGGCAGCTGCAGGTCAGCTTGTCTTACCCCAGCCCCGCTGTCGCTGCCCCTACATACGGTACTGCCATGCTCGTGCGGGTGCTTCCTTTACTGATGATTTCAAAAGCCATGCAAAGGTATCCCTAACTAAGCAGCCAAGCGGAGGATTAAGCCTGTCCTCTCTCATAGAAGAAAGCGACCAACAATTTAACCTTTAAAAAGATCAAAAAAGTTACAAGGTAATTTAAAAACCACAAGACCGCAAGTCTATAACCTCGCAGTCTCTGCAGTGTTTTCTGATTTCAGCTCAGCTACTTTTTTTAAGCACCGATGGTAAGCTAAAGCTTTCTTCACCTCTGAGAGCACTGACAGTAACCTTTCCGGCTCAGGAAGAAATCCACTTTATGATAGGTAACACCTATTCCATCTCCAGACTGCTTTTATTACTGAAGTGCTGGGACACCAATGCAACAAACCCCAGCAGAAAACGGATTTTTCCAGCAAGTAACAGGATGTATAGAAACAAGGCCCGTTCGTATGCTCAAGGATTTCTTCATACACCATAAACAAAAAAGAACTGCTCAGACACTTGCCTAAAGGTAGGAGCTCTGTGCTTGCACTTACTGAACAGGAAAAGGTATGGATCTGTGCTTCAGAAAGCTGCTTTCCCCTATGCTTGCACAGGAGATTGTCCTTCAAAGCTGAATCAGGAGCAAGCGGGAGAAACATAAGGACTTAAAAGCTTAAAAGTTGCATAACAGTGAGCAAAATTAAACTTGCACGCCGGGTATACATGTACTATACACCCTCCGCACCCCGAGTAATTCCCCTCACCATCACTCCATTCCCATTCAAAACAACAATTCCT
The DNA here is from genome assembly GCF_035582795.1 of Mycteria americana. Classification (NCBI taxonomy): domain Eukaryota; kingdom Metazoa; phylum Chordata; class Aves; order Ciconiiformes; family Ciconiidae; genus Mycteria; species Mycteria americana. The sequence goes on from NC_134386.1 coordinate 5,736,203, forward strand.
ATAAACACATCTTTAAGAACTGAAACTTGTATTTTTACAATTATTCCAGTTTAGCTAGAAACAGCAACAATTTGGAACCAGTTCATTAAATGAATTAGAAGAGGAATTATTTTGTTGTCAGCCTAAAGTGAAAAAAGCCAGGGGGAAATTCTCCTTTACCTCCTTGTCCCTAACAGAGGTTCCAGCCAAACTGCTGCAAGATTGTAAAGAGGAGGTTTGGATCCAGACTCACCCCATTCTCCTTTAATCCTAACAACATAAATCAATATTCGCTCAAACCGCTCATTCAGCTAGCGAACCATGCTCTTAAAGAGAACGTGCAAAAAGCGACAGAATGCTCCACTGAAATATTTTTGTTTGGAAAGCAGTAAGAGATTTCTATTTTTATATACACAAATCGCTGTTGAATGATACATAACTCACTATCACTAGCGATGAAGTTTTGTTATAAAGTGAGATTTTATGCTGCAAAATGAATTTTGTTGTTACTGTTAAATATAATATTTGCAGAATGATAAACAATAATCATGCATATGCTCCACTTCTGGCAAGTGGGGACCAACTGCAATAGGACATTTTTAGAAATAAAAAGAATATACAGCTTCTTACAAACACTTGAACATCAGCAGCCCCGGCCTGCTGTTGAAATTGTTTTTGTCTGTTGGCTTTGTAAAATTCAAAATATCCTCTCCTGACAGACATTTAAAACCAGCATCATTTAGATCATTATGAACTACCCATAAAAAAATTACGCAAGCACATTTTTCTAATTAGTTTTTTAAACCTTCTGACCAATTTAACAAAAAAACCATTCTGCTATGAAAAAAGTCAGATCCAAACCAGTTACACAGAATCAAGCGAATTTATTCATGCCTCCGACATGAAGGGGCCACAGAAGCCACTCAAACCAAGCACTGTCTGGTGCCATAGGTTCAGAGTTACGTACCCATCAAAAAATCACTGATACTGAAACAGGATGGCTTTGGACTGCCATCTGTTAAAGCATCTCCAGGATCACCTCCTCGCCCTTGGCTTCCCAAGATTTCACCTCGACCGCAAGAAGTTTCCCCACCCAGCCCACGTATCTGCAGACCACGCACACGCCGGTTACCTTGCGGACGTGACAGGAGAAGAGAACGTTCATGTACTTGTCTTTCCGTTTCAGCTCATTGGCAACAGGGATGAAAGAGCCCGTGGTCTGAGGGTTATCTGGTTTCTGAAAGAGCAAAGACAGGCACATAACTCTTCTTGCTTACTGAAGAAAGTAATTGCATTACGTCACGGCAGGCCAGAGAGGACTGCAGCTGCACCACCTCGTCCAAAGGCTTCCTCCAGTCTCTGCCTCATTGAAGAGCGGCAGAGCATCTGGAGTTTTATTATGCTTTCTGAAAAAAAGCCTTAACAAAACAAAATGCTTAAAGGAAGGACGGAGTAAAAGGAAGCAATGCAACTTGCCTAGAGAGAATTTCTTTGTCCTCTTTCATTTTATGCTATTTCTTAACATCCCATTATATCTAGAATTTTAGTTTTACATTGACTTCTTTCCTAGCTTTCACCATTTGAAGAGCCAACTGATGGCATTACTCATTATCTTTTAATGCTGCTTGTCATGCTCAAGCTAAGCTTAGCATTCAGAAAAATCACTCCTAGTGCAGTAGAAGTCAAAGACTCTGAAACTGTAGAAACCCATTTACAGAGGAAATGTCAAAGTACTTCTCCCTCCCAAGAAACAGTCACTTTTTCAAATTTCCACCCTTTTAGCATCCTAAGCCCCAGCCAGTGCATTGATCACTTCACTTGTACTCACCAGTGCGATGTAATTCCCCTCCCATGCTCTTTGTAGGCCAATATCAGCTCTGTGACCCTTCAGCACTTCCATGGCAGCAACCTTGGCCCTCAGTTGAGGTAGGACTTCTGGTGGGACGCTCCGGATGAGTTCACCTGCTCTCCACCTGCCACAAAATGCCTGAATCGGTTCCACAGTCTGTACCATGCACTATGAGGACTACTTCTGCCAGATCAGCACAACAAGGGCACCCCTAGACTGTAAATGTCAAGGGCAAAAGAAGTCCTTCCATTGCATTCATAAAGCTGGAAACATCAGCTATCATTTTAAAGTCACATATCATCTCTGACTCCTAAGAGGTTTGGCTGGTATAGTCTCCATCCCATACCCAGAAGTCAACTACTGGCACATCTGTTTGCAATCAAGTTTTTGCAAGCCCATTTTTTGGCTCATTTACAACATCATTCTCCTTTAATAGCTGAATTTGGCCCTAAAACTGAAACCTAACCAACTGTAACATGAAACAGGGCAGAGTAGCCCATCCATTACTCCACACCACACTCCAGCCTTCAGCAGCAACACCAGGTCTCCAAGATTAATGCTACAAGAAGTCTTTTAGCAACTAAACTTTTGTAGTTATGATAACTGAGCTTATATAGAAAGCAGGACTCTCTACCCACATAGGTTGTGGATAGCTTTCAAGAGACAGCTGGGGAAAAAAACAAGGCTGACTTGATCTAGTGCTGGTGGTAATCCCCCCTCAAGCAGATGGCTGGACTGGAGATCTCTAGAGGCCCTATCCAGCCAACATTTCTCTTGTTCAGTGACTTTCAGAAGTCATCATTTTTCAAATTGGAATCGTAACTTCTTTGTCTACAACTTACTAGAAAAAAGGCACTAGCTTTTTTATTAGGAGGTTGTAATAAGGGTATAAAAAACCTCTTCTGCACATAGAATATGGGTAGGTAGTAGAACATTGCTTATTCTATTGCAGAAAAGTACTGCTTACTAGAAGTCGTCTAGACGAAGTCAAAAAGACTCCTTTTCTCTCCCCCTCATCTTAACAGCAGCTGCTCTTTTCTTTTGAAATCAACCAGAAAGGGGCCAAGGAAGAAAATACAACGTCCATCCTGACTAAATCTTTGAAACAGAATCATTATTTGCCTGGTCAAGGGTACCAAAAGCCATTGACATCTTCATCTATGACGTCCAGTTAACGTTCTTCAGTCATTTTTCCAACTTTTATGGAACAAGCAGTAGCTATTCACTCCTCTCGGTTAGACTGAAAAGACAAGAGGTTTTCTTTGTACCTATGGTAAATGGTCTGGAGTGCCTCTTCAAACCGGCGCAGCACTTTCGGTGGAGTGGGCCATTGCACGTGCTTGCCATAATCCTTCATTAGCCTCACATTGTGAAAGCGTCGGGCAACCTCATGGATGTAGGCCTTCACTTTGTAGCGGCGGTAATATTTGAGTATCGTGAGGGCAGCCTTTGTCCTCTTATAGCGAAGGCGAGCCAAAGTGCCCCTCCAAACCTAAGAGTCAGTGGAGAAGACAGTTTTAGCAATAAAAAGCAGGATTTTTTTTTCTTTCTGTACTCCTTCTAACCAGCTGAAATCCATAAATATATTAGTTTTATTTTAAAGGAACTGACTCCTCTGTGCTAATCAAATCCAATTAAAACATCACTGAAAAAACACTGTGTTTACCAGTGTATCGAGAAACAATTTTAACACTGATTAAAAAAGATTGCTTTGAAAATAGTTTGGGGAATATCTATTCAGGCCATGTGCTGGAAAGCAAGCAAATATGCCGTACAAATGATATCCTCCCAACTTGCCGGATGGGAGGCCAGCTCCACCAGCACCACTGCGAGTCTTATTGGTGCCTGGAGAGCACCACAGGCAGGAAACACGCCATGTTCTGGACTTCTCCTTCCAACACCCCATGCAAAGAGGCACTCTGGGACTCAGTGCCGGAAGACTGCTTGCAGTGCTGACGTGACTGTCTGGTGCTACCAGCTCCTAACTTGAAGACCCCATGCACGACGAGGCATGGCAGTGCTCAGCCAGGCTGGGCAGGTTGTGCTGTTTCTATCCTGTAACCAGAGAAATGCGTATTCACCTGAGCGCTCTCAAGCTGACATGCGCGTCCCTGAGGGATTTGTCAACAGCTGTACTTTCCCTGTAATATCATCCGCCAAGATGAAGATTGTATTTTTGTTTCCTTGTAGAATTAAACTGGAAGGATAATGAGTCTCCTGCATCCGAAGAGTGCTTCACTGCTCACTACGGACCCTGCTGGAGAGTTTATTTCCCTCTTGAGAAACATCCCATAGCACCATTGATGCATATCAAGCCTTCTATTTACAGAAGAATTAATTAATTACCTGAGGCAATTTCCAACATGATATTCACTTTATGAAGCTGATGTCAAAGGTTCTCTTGACAGCTTTACTGACAATCCTGATATGTGGCTGAGAAAAACTATACGTAGCAAGCAGTATAGCAGAGGTGAGGGGGTGCTCTCCTCTATACCCTCCAAAGAGGAAACAGAGCCTTTGGGTTCCAAACCCCTCAAAAGCAGAGACCCTCTTCTTCCAACCTCTGACAGAGTAACCCCTCCTCGTTCGCCTTTGGCCTCACTGTCCTTGCGTGGGATATCTCCCGTTCACAACAGACATGATTCATGTAGCTCCGGCAGAGCCTGGGAAGTTGCTTGAGCACCCACCACTTCACTGGTGCATCTGATGCTCCGTAAAGCACATTTGTGTTCTAGCACACCAGAACAGCGTCGAGACCCTACACAATGCTGCCCAAACATCCGAGGTAAGGCTAAGCCAATCCATCCCTCAACTTGTATTTTAACGTGTCCAAATGCCTGTAAGCCTACAACCTCCAACATTTTATTCCAAGATAGAAACCAGTCCTCGAAACACTATGAAATCACCCTGAAGCCTATGCCATTCTGTGGATCATTTAGCGTGGTGAAGGCCAAACTGCAGCTGCCAAGTCCCATAGGGCTGAGAAGCAGATGGAGCCCAGCTCACTCCTATACTGTATGTTGTGTATTGTCAGTAGGAAGAAGAGGAGGAAAATGATCCTCGACAGCAAAGCGTAGGAAAATGAAGCAAAGCAAGCAACTAGGGCAACAACTCGACACATGCAAGGTGACCAAAGGCAACGTGCGCCTCATCAGACCCGGCCCCTGCCAGGAGCCACTCTCCTAAGGAGGGCGTGGGAACAGAGACTATTTCAGCGGTCGAAGGGAAGAGCTGGGGAAGCGAGGCCGGACACAGAACGGCAACGGGAAAGGTAAGAGCAGGAAGCACAAAGAGCAGTCCCTGTAACCACGGCAGAAAATCAGCACTGCTGTACTGACCAGACAAGCACCACCAGCAGGGAGACTGTTGTGGTTTAGCCCCAGTCTGCAACGAAGCACCACGCAGGCGCTCGCTCCCCCTCCCTCCTCCCAGGGGGATGGGGGAGAGAATTGGAAGAGCAAAAGTAAGAGTACTCGTGGGTTGAGATAAGAACAGTTTAATAAATGAATAATAATAATAATGATAATAATAATAATAATAATGATGATGTAATGAAAAAGAAAATAACAAGAGAAGGAGAGAGAGAGGAACAAAACCCAGGGAAAACAAAAAAACCCAAGTGATGAAACCGCTCACCACCCACTGACTGATGCCTGTTCCCGAGCAGCGATCGCTGCCCCCTGGCCAGCTCCCCCAGTTTCTATACTGGGCATGACGCCATATGGTATGGAATGTCCCTTTGGCCAGTTGGGTCAGCTGTCCTGGCTGTGCCCCCTCCCAGCTTCTTGCTGGCAGAGCATGGGAAGCTGAAAAGTCCTTGACCAGTGTAAGCACTGCTCAGCCACAACGAAACCATCAGTGTGCTATCAACATTATTCTCATACTAAATCCAACACACAGCACTATACCAGCTACTGGGAAGAAAAGTAACTCTATCCCAGCCAAAACCAGGACAAACACAAAGCGCGAGTTAAACAGCGAACGGCGGACTGGTACTGAAAATCTCAACACTGCATGCATATAAAATAATATATAACACTTTCCTTATTTATTCTTTGACATCATTAGACAGATTGAGGGAAAGCATTAGCCTCTGCATCACATATGCTGTTCTTAGTAGTCACTTTTAGCACACTCAGTTGTAATTGTAGTTTTAGTTCTATATAACCTGCATGTCACAGAGAGATACAAGAACATTGCTACAGAAAGGGCATCAGAGCTCCTGAGAAGCTCAGGGCTTCCTGAAGCCACAAGCTAAAACCGACTTGCACAGGGCCTGGATTTCACCCAAAGTGCGTCAGGCTGATTTAGCGTTTCCATGTCTGAGGGCATATCAGATTCAGAAACTCTATTAATTTAACAGAATCAGCAACTAGGATAAAATAATTGAGCGTCTAAAGAGTACTGAAGTAATTCGTGCCCTTTTCTAAAGAAAAATGAAGACGACTTGGATTGCTTGAGACATTGAAACATAGACTGCAGTGTCACAAAATGTACCTGCAAGGAATGTATGGACAGTAAACAAGATTAACTGGGTAAAAACCTACTGCCAACTTCTCATTTTTTAATTTAATAAGAATAGAAATGAGGAACAAAGGGTTCCAGGTCGCAGTTAAACAGCCTTCTGAACGTTATAAAGGATCTCAAGAAAAGAACGTGCATGGTAAATTTGTGTAAGCTGCTAAAGACTTTGCAGAGCTTCACTTCTGTCAGTTTTTCCCCAAAACATTTTGAATTTTTAGATACAGAGCAAGGTCTTGATTTTGCTTCCTTGTGCTTGAAGTAGGCACGCTCTTGAGGAAAATCTCTTGCTGTGGTTATTTTTTACACCAGTCAGACATTTGTGGAACAAAGGCACTGCAACAGATTGCCCCAATGTTGTATCAGCTGCATCGCTGCAGAAATTGGCTTCACAGCAAGAAGCGTCACAATTGCTACAAACACTACCCTTCCAAATCCAATTATCCACCCGAGGCATGCCCCTTGGCTACACACAAGCAGTAAACTATTGATGAAAAGCATGTCCTCAGATCAAGTTGTCATAACTGGATAACCTCACTCCTAGTAAGGACCTTCCCAATAGCCACAACAGCAGCTCCTCCCAAACGTAAGGAGAAAGCCAAAGACAGGAACAAACTTCTCCCAGGGAATGGGGTACAAATATTTTTAAAAGTAATTGTTTTTCTGGCTCGGTGTTTTTCTTTTCAAACACAAGGCTCATTTCTGCTTAAAGCAGTCCATCAGTAATGTTGAACTGCCAAGGCAAGCTGACTGCCCGATGGTCCAGCAGTCTCTTCCAGAAACATGGACCGTCCAAACCTACAAACAAGAGGAAGCTGTCAGAGCAACAAACCCCTTGTTCAGCAGCCACTTTGTGTACTCTGCACTGTGTAGCTGTGAGCAACGGGTCAGAACCATACACAAGACAAACGAGGATGCTGGAGCGTTTCCTACCAACAGACACCTTTCTCAGACTTGAATACTGGAGAGGACTACCTCTCTCAAGGTACCTTTCCAATTCTTCCCCCCACCTCCAGTTCATAATTCAAGAACTTTAAGCACTGTAAAATGAAATAAAAAAATCAAATTTCCAGAGCTAAGTTTATCATGGCATTTAACAGATTCTCATGTTGCAAAACCTACTTTTCTGTTATGCGCTGGAGGAAAATGGTAGAGCCATGGCCAAACACGGGAGACCAGCATACCAAAAACCCAACAGAAAGAAGATCTGCGCGTCCAGGCTTCTCCTCCTTTCTTTCGGTCCTCTGTACCCAAGATACCGTCAAGTCCTTTTCATATATAGTTCAGAAAGGATTCAACAGCTTACATGCATCGCCTTTCTGAAACTTGACAACCAGTGAGAAGCTTTCAGCTTGAACTTAAATCAAAGCTACACACCAGCAAGCTGGTAGTTTTGGCACTTGCATTTAGCAATTCTTGTAAGGACGGGGTAAACAAGCTTGAGGAGAGCAGTGCCCCGTATCATTCCTCCTACAGGCAAGAATAAAATGATACTCCCTTTGCCACCTTTCTGTGGCTTTCACTTCTGGTGAACCTGGCTTCCCATGGAAATGAGACTAAAGATAACCCTATCCCCATCTGACCTCTTGAGACTGCCCTGATATCTTCTGAATCTCCAGCCAGCTTCAACCAAATCTGACAGAGGAACAGAAGACTCAAAGAGGCAAGTCATACATCTTTCAGGAAAAATCAACAGCAGGGTAGAGAGCGCCTCAAATTAGAGTGACATTGCTGGAAATGCTTCAGCGTGAGCTCAAGAGCCATCTGCCTTCTTTCATCTCCAAATCCCAACCAGCGCACATGAAGCTCCCAGCCAGGCACAGCCACATAAGACTGCATGCCAAGCCAAACAGGTAGAGGATACCAGAAGGATCCGGCAGTATTTCAGGAGGATGAGAAGGTGGAGATGTGTGGAGGGCACAAGAGAAGGAGTGGAGAATATGATGAGGAAGACTGGAGAGTACTGGCAGTGAAGCGGTCACAAGAAGAAAACTGATTGTCATCACTGTGGGGTGTCAGCAGCGTAGGACAAACCCATAGGAAGCCAGGCTTGCAGAAAAGCTTGTTTGATGACAGTTTTCAAAGTGACACACTGAAGAGCAGACTCCAAAGCAATCGATCTTGTCATCAATTAGCGCAGTGCCTAGCGACCAAGCAAGAGCAAGAGACATTGTGCAGGACACGCTATGGAACAGATTGTCCTCTACAAGAAGAGTTGCCCAAGGAGACAAGGCAGGGCAGGGCATAGGAAGGGGAATAACCAGCAGCATGTGTTGGCTCCACAACGTGTGTACACAGGGAAGGGAACCATGAGCAAATTAAGGACTCAAGAGCAGAGACTTATAAGCAAGGTTACAGTGAAAATGGAAAGAAAAGGTGTTTCTAGGCTTTTTATTTTTTTAAATTAAAACTATTCCCCCTTATCCAGTCCTCACCTACAGTCTCTCCACATCTCTTTCAATACCTCTGCTTCTCCTCTATGCTTTGCCGTCCTAAAGGTCAGGTGAAGAAAAAATAAGAGAGCAAGTGAAATTCTGACTAAAGGGCTAGAAGGATGGATAGAGAGAAAGGAAAAGGTTGAAAAACAAAGTCTGAACAACGCAAGAAATTAAGTCAAAACTCCCGCACATTAGAAAGCATATATATTTCTGTGATTGCTTCCAGTGAAGAGTTCCTTGCTGTTTCCTTTACCACAGTCCCTTTTACTCCTTCAGGTATGGCCAGCGAGGTGGAAGTGACCACTGGGACCATGAAAAGCTCCAGACCAAGAGAGATCCTCCTGCACAGCTCTGGGTGCTGGGTGATCCCATCGGTGGTTCCCCTCCTCCCAGTGCGGCAGCTGCTTTGGCAGCTTCTGAAACTGGGACTTGCACAAAAAGAAACAGAGCATTCATCCAAATCAAGAGTCATACCTTATCTTATGGGAAGTACTGAAATATTTTCTGAAGTATGTGTAATTCACTTGTTTTTTGATTAAAATGTAATAAATTAAAATTCAAATGAATGGAAAAGGAGATCTGGACATGCCGTTAGAATCAGCTTAAAAACCTCAGTGAGCTTCTAGCAAAGTTTCTAAGATTAAAGAAACCTAACACAGATCAAGTCCACCACCTTAGCAGAACATAAATCCTATACGCCAATCTATGCATTATAGGCTCATTTGCAGACTGCAGTCTGCTTCCAAGCTCAGAATTTCCCATTAAAAAAAGGAAAAAAAAATAAAAGGAAGAAAGAAAGGAAAACAATCAAATGCGCCCTGCAGAGCACAGGGAAAACCAGCAGACCAGACCGGGTGGGCCCAGAACGCCGAGGTCGCCTCGCCTGTAGTTCTTCCATGGAAAAAGGGATAATCCAGATTTGACCTAGATGCTGCAATCGCTGCAAATGTAGAAGAAAACCCACGCAGCATGCAATCTAAACATATGAGCAAGCAAACGAATGCCCAGAATTCAGCAAACAAACCGAGCTTGTCTAAATTAAACACCAGTGTTGTATTTTTGAGCAGTTCTGCAACTAACTAAACCTTGGAGAACTATTTCATGCTTGCTGTAACACAGCACACCTCCTCCCACTAGGCCTCCTTCACACTGGCCTGAACTGTTTCGTGATCAATATTTCATGCTGCTCTAGCACAAGCTGCCCTCCAGGCATCCAAACTGAAAAGAATAAAACAAAACCTAGCTAGAAATTCACACAGGCATGAACCTTCCTGCACAGCTTTAAAGGATCTCAAACAGGAAAGGTTATTAAATATTTAAGTCAATAGTGCAGCGCAGAAGCGGCATGCAGTTCTGCCACAGGGTCCTCTGAGGCACTGCAGTTTGAATAAATGCTCGAACCTGAAGCAAGCTTTAATTATACTATTCCTGATTGCTTTTGAAAGGGGTCATCTCCTTGCAGAGCACAGATATGATGGAGTGGCCAATATTCACACGCAGCACCCACCGGGTACTTGCACACACCACAATTTGTGATCTGCGTTTTCCCAATTCAAGTAAATTCGGATCCCATAGAAGGTTTGAGGCAAATGGTTTTAAAATCAAAGCCTCCCCATTCTAATAGATCACATTACAGAGCATATAAACAGTGAGTGGGAAGAGCTGCTTAATTTACTAAATGCTATTTTCTCTTTTCACATGAGTCAGCTGAACAATGTTCATTCTATCGCTCTGCTTAATAGAAACAATATTCCACGAGCTAGGAAAGAGAGAAGGGTCCCACTCAGAGATTAATTAGATTGTACTAACAAGACCGTGTCCAAGAATAAACATAAAAATTATCAAAGGAACAGTGGTTATAAGCAAGTGGCACACGTGAGACTCATGCACGTACACACGACGCGCTGGATGCAGAGCCCTGACAGAGCTGGTCTGGGTTTCTCCTGCAGCTCATTCTGCTGCTCAGCAACGGCTGCAGAAATGTCACACTGCTGCACCCATCTTCCTTGGAGGCCAAGCCCGAGCTGCTGCTGCAGTTCAGCCTGACAGCCTCAGGAAAGCTCTTTGCCATCCTGCTCCTAAGGAGCTGCTAGGTCCGTTTGGTGCCCTTAGCAGTGCCCTACTGGCAGTGCCCCGCTGTCCTGACAAAGGGCATCCTACCACTCCATCCTGGTTGCACTCTAGAGAATTTCCTGCCTCTGGCAGTGACCAGGGAAGGAAGATGTTGGCAGAAAGGAGATAAGTTTGTATGAACAGATGAAGAGAACTGCCAAAGCTCCTGTATTAAGGAAGCAGAGAAGTTTGCGATCACCAGAACAAGGTTGCTGCCATTAGAAAAAGGCAGGAACCTTCTCTCATCCCATGAAAATTCAAGGTAGAGTTTTTCATCCTGAAGGTATCAAAATACAGGTCATTGCATGATCTTCAATGTTTTATTGCTGGTGAAGACTGCAAGGACAACCGAAAGCATAGAACAACCTCCAAACATGGAGAAGTTAAATGAGCTAGGACGCTTCTCTGGGGGAAGAGAGGACTGAGAGGGGATACGACAGACGTCCACAGAGTCCTGAGCAAAGTCCTGCCTTGTCGGTACAGGAACGAGTGGGTATCAAGTGAAGCTGGCAGATGCAAGGCCCCAAACAAAGCAAGATCTCTCCATGCAGTGGTTAGCTGAGCTTGCCAAAGGCAGCTACAAAACATAAAAGCTGGGGGCACATGTGTGAGGACAAGTTCAGGGAAAAAGAAATCCAGCAGGTGTTATTGAATACAAAAAACCATGCCCAGCTTAGGTCATCCCAAATCCAAATGTCCGAAGGGACTGGGAAAGTATTAAGGAGAGGCATGATGCACACTTGCCCTGCTGCTGTCCTCCCCAGGCATCTCTTGGAGACATGACTGCGGTCCCCACGGACCTTCAGTCTGACGCGGCACAGCAGCTGCTGCAGTTTAAAACCTACATCTATTTAGTGAAGTGGCTGAGGATTAAGCTCCATCTAAATTTCTGAAGTTGTGACAGCAATGTTCTGCCTTTCTAGAACAAAGAGCAGATAGAGGGAAAAGGGAGCCATGCAAAGACCTAGAAAATGTTACTTACCTTTGTCTAAAGGACACAAATGCCAATAAAACATGCATTTCTGCTAGGGAGGACAGTTTTAATCATGGTGGGGAAAAAAAATCCAGAAATCTTTCAGCAAACACAGATCAATCACTATACGCTTAGTTTTGCCCCAAGCAGCATAACCAGTGTGAGTAGCTCGCTACCCATCCCCACGAGAGAGTGGAAAACCCCCTCAAAGGGACTGTGATTTATACCGCAGTGTCCTGTTGGGAAAGAAGATATGCACAGAAATTGCCTGTGCAGCTCTACCTTATTATAGGCACAGTTCACGTGATCCTGGTATTTTTACTATCACGTTAAATTAAGATCTTTTCCAAGTTAAGGCTGCTGAATGCTGTTTGTGCTTGCTTTACTTCACACCACACTGGCAGTATTTTTACAGTTCAAACAAGGCTTAAAGACATCTTGAGGTGCAGCAGATCAGTACCTTTTCAAAAACGAAATGCTCAGGCACAACAAAAAATAATTGCCTTCCATGAAAACAACAAGGAAGCATCAGTAGCAACGGTTGCAGAATCTGGTCTTCCCAATTTGTCTGTGATACACATGAATGAGCATGAAAAAAGACCCCAAAACCGTGAAAGGACAGAGTTAGAACCTGAAATACTCAATTTACACGATCAGAACTACAAAAAGGTTGCGTAACAAACAAGGGACTGCAGAGATGTGTGCTGAAAGCAGCCCATTCAAGAGGGGAAAAAAAGCCACATTTGAGACTGGGATTTCCAGAGGGACACGGGGACGCAGCATTCCTCAATTCCTCTGATCCATCAGGGAAATCAATTTAGGTTCTTTTTAAAGTCCTTCTGACATGTTCTGCAAACGGAAATCAAGTAAAGCAAAACCTGAACAAGCAGGCTGGAGCGAGCAGCGGGCAGCACTAACACCTCACTGCAGGCTCTGCAGCTGGCTTTGCAGTCGTCGTGTATGAGAATTTACAAGCAGCGCTGCAAAAAGCAGAAGACCAAGATGAAGGGTTTACAGAATTGGGCAGTTACCTGCTCTGCTGCAGCTGCTGGGCGCTTTGCTTCTGCCTGGGCTTACTGAAGTCGTTCGTGCACTCACCAAAGCACAAACATATTCTCTGTGATGCTGGCAATAGGCTTGGGGAAGAGTTTGGGGGTTGTTATTGTTTTTCCCCACGTGCATGGGAGTTAAACTAAGTTTTAAGGTGACTCTAACAGCCACGAAGCTCAAGGTCTCAAAGCTGGGACACAAGAGTCCTGGAACAGGCAGTTGCCCTGCTATCCATATATTGCTGGATCATATTTTTAAATAGTGATGCACATACACCGTATCCTCTCCTCTCCTCCCTTGCTCAAGAATAAATGGGTATTTACATTTATTTAGATTAGAGCATGTTTTCACAGTGTTTCCTGAAGGAGGAAAGATAATAAGCACATAACCAGGTGCCCCACTGTGCCTGCTACTGAAAGGGTAGGATCCAGTTCTCCCCTTTTTGCTCTCCCCCCCCAGGCATGTCCCTGACCCTCCTTTTTACCAGCACGAATGTTCATCTGAAGGAAGGTGAGCTGGTTGTGGAGCTAAACTGGCAGAAAATAGCCTCTTCTCTTTTTTTTGTTTTGGCAGGAGGTGGGGTTTTTTTGTTGTTTTGGTATTTTTTGGGGGGGATGGTGGTGGGTTTTTTTGAGTTTTGAGACACCTCAATGCATTCACTGGAAGCAGACAAGTGATGTTACCAGCACAAGGGAGGCAAGCAGCGTGGCAGAAGCAGTCGGATCAGTCCGCTGAGAGATCAGCTTGGCCGTACCGGCAAGTGGCACTGTCAACATAGCAGATACATCCAATTCTTCATTTTACTTGGTCCCTCACAGCACCCATGTGCTGCTCCTTTGGAAGGAGCTACAACATCTCCTTTCACAGCTTCTCCCTGCCAAAGCCTCTCAAGATCAAAGCCTCAGTTCACAGTACAAATCCACATGTAATTATATACCTATTTCCACTTATATTCAAAACTTCACACATTCCCTCAAGATGGTAAATGCCTTGAGTCTGGATGGCAAACGCCGTTGCATCACCTTTTATTTGGGTCGCTGAACAGAAGCCCTCATCAGATTACTACTGCCCATCTATAATCTGACATGAAAACGCCGCCTTTGTCATCGTGAAAGCTTCCCTTTGTGGCTAATGCTTCCCAGCGCACCGTGCTTCAAGGACCCATGGGGATGGAGAAGAAAGGGAAGGTGAAACATTAAATTATGACAAGTCAGCCATGGTTCTCCTTTTCTGCTCTTCCCCGCCGGGTTTCGGGAAATGTTGCCATGGTGATTGCAGCTGCGGGGCTGCGAGCGACAGCTCTCCGAGAGCAGCCTCTGCAAACCCCCGCGCCCACGGCGAACGGCACGCCGCCGGAGGACGGGCACGGAGGGGTCGCTCGGCCGTGCCACGAGGACGCGTTAGGATACCCACGGCTTGCACCGGGGCCGGCGCTGCCGCCTTCCAGCTGCGCTGACCTCCTGGGCTTACAGGGCTTCTGTGCACAAGGATTTTTGTCCGAGGAGGTGCTGGGCTGCAGTGCAAGGACAATTCTTGCTTCCTCTGCATTAGGCAGTGAAGATTTAGTGAAGCGATTACCATATGCAGCTGCACTGGTCTGATAAAATTACACTGAAATAGTGCACTAAATTATATTGACAAGATACATCATCTTTGCATACCGCACGTGCTGGCTGGCTGGGCTTTTTTTCTCGAACAAAGCACTATTCTGCAAAGCTAATGAATATGTGGGAATGTTTCCAAGGGCAGAAAAAGCAACGGGGTTTTATGGCAGCTTTTTTAAATTTTATTTTTATTATTAACATTAGAGCTGCTCCGTTTGCATTCATTATGACAATCATATAGATGGCAAGACCACAGGTACAGTAAATAAACTTAAATGTACCACATAAAAAGCAGTGACATTCTCAGCTGGTGCTTCTAAAATGACCATTCGGGTTGACTCCGACAGCGATGTCTCCACTGCCATATGGGTTTTCTAATACCGGACAGCTCTCACTTGCTAAATTCTCCTGGAGCCAGCAAGTTGCCACGGTTAAATCACATCACATATGCTTACTGACTTGGTCTGGTCTGGAGTAAAATCACAGCCTGGAATCCCACTAACATTTTACCACAGAAGAAAAAGGAGGTTGAAGATAAAGCTAAAGGAGAAGACATCCAGGAGACGTGGAACAAAAGAAAGCAAAATTACCTACTTAAACTGGAAGTCAGTTTTAGTTCAATTTAACCAAACTCTTAAGAAGCAAGTTCTTATCGTCATTAAACAAAGGAACCAGCATTATTTTAAGGGTTAAGGGTTACTCACACAATGAAGCTCTTAAGATAATTACTGAATCTCTTTTTGAAAGTCTTGTGATTCGTGACAGCAATAAACCATGTAATATATATCATTAGAAATGAAGACGTACTTTTAAAACTACCAAGAAACAGAACCACTAAATGCAGATTCTTGTTTCATTTAAAATCATTCCCGTGCAAAGAAAGATTTTATTGGACCACAGCCTGTGATCGGCTGCTTTTAAGGCTATGCCTTACATTTTCCCTCAGTTTTTAATCACACAAGTGTCTATTGTCACAACAACACATTTTATCTCCAGTTGTCTTTCCTTTTCCTAAATTAAAATTTGAGGAACTCCAATGCAACAGAAGGCTCAATTATTTAAAAAAAAAATCCAGTTAATCTCTCTCGTTCCTTTTAGATGTAATCTTGTGACTCTCAGAAGTCTCACAGTTTGCCTTACTCAGCCTTTGATGCTTATAGGCAAAACTAAAGTAAGGGAAAAGGAGCAAGAATTAAATTTGCATGCGAGTTTTTAATGAACAATTGAAAGCAAGTTGAGAACAGAAATTAAGATACAAGCAAAATTGCCGTGATGTTTTCAGAGCATAGAGAAGGCCTCTTCAGATCCTTACTCTGATTTCATTTTTTATTGTGTTGATTGTTCCTTTTTCAGCACTGCCCGTCTCCAACTGCCCCATCTACCGGCAGCAGAACACGGCTGCTGCGTGAACACAGGAGTGATCTGATACAGCGCAGAGAATGAGATCCAACAGTAAAAGAAGAGAAATACAGAAAATGGAAGAAAAATTCAAGCATTTTCCAGATCGATTTAACGCTGTACAAGGTATCTAACTGCACACCTACAGACATCAACCCAACACCTGCCCTTTTGTTGACGAGCTGTTTAGTAAGCATTTAGATTCATTAGCGTTTCTTGTCTTTAGTTGCAAGTTCCAGGACTCTAAAGAGCTCCTCTCCATCACTTTGCAAGCAATTTAGAGCCTAGTGGGAGAACATCCAGTAAGTATAAACAGACATACGGGTGAACCACAGCGGGGTTAAGCTACAGAAAAGAAGTTCTGGTCATTCAGTTTTCTTCAAAGTCTTCAGTACCTTGAGCACTTGAGAAGGAGCTTGTCTTTTCCCCACCAATCTTTTATTAGGTAAATTAGAATCTCACTAGAGATTTCTGAGAGAGAAATAACAAAAATATGACTCCACCTGTGCTATTTCAATGCTTTGTGCAGGAGAGACAGACATCCCCATGTAGACTTATATTAGTCCCTCTCCGCTCCAGGGAGAGGAGAAAATAGGGGAGGAAGGTTTGTGAAGCCACAGGGCAATGTGCACTGGGAATTTCACTTTTGTCACTTTTGCTGATTGTCACAATAAGAGAAGCCCCAAAAGCACTATAGTTATTCTATATATAATCTAGCATGCCTGATGCCACACAAAACCATGATAGCAAAATCCCTCACAGAGCCAGAGAGTTGATCCATTATTCCTAACCAGGTACCTACTTTCTAGAGGCAAAAAATCTGTAGTCCTGCTCTCCTCCAAGGTTGTTGAGCCCAGTCCAGATCACAGCCCAGACTATATAATTCTGAAGTTTCCATCTAAAGGAAACTCACAAAATCTGACATGTTGCTGTCAAAATTGTGCCTCACACTGTTCGGTGGATTTTATCTGAAGGAGGAGCTTCAGTGCTTACCTTGCAGTGAGACATCATCTGTTTCAACAGTACAGACAGGCGGGGTCTTTTAAATTATTATTCAGGAACTGCACCTTTCAATTTCAAAAAAGGTCACCTCTCAACTCCTCAGATGTTTAATATGAAAACTGGGGTCACCTGAGAGCAAGGTGTCCCCCCTGCAGCTTTATTCAACAAGGAACTCATTAGCTTGCCTCATACCACTATGGGAAGAAAGAGACTCCAGATTAATGGCATGACCCAGCGAACTCGCTGAATGGTCCAAATAAGACCAACATGCTTGGAAAAGTGGCTGCAGACAGGGGAACTCCTCCCGAGAAACCAGAGCGAGCACAGAGGAAGTGCAACGAATAATCCAGAAAAACGTTAACAGAGGGGTATGAGAGGGGCCCCACAGATCAGCCCCGTTTCACTCCAAAAGGACAGCCAGAATAAGCTTTCGGAAAAGTATGCTGCCATTTCCAGGGAAGAGACCTGGAAGAAGACGACGAGTAGTCCGAGAAAGCTGCTGTGAAGCTCATCAGCAGGGCAAGCACAACACTGCTAAAAAAAGGAAGAAAACGCTGAACCACAAAGCTCAAAACCAGGCAGGTCGTGCATCCTTTAACCAGCCTGAGCTTTGCATTTCCAGAAAAAACTAATCACGTACATATAGACAAAACTTACAAAATTCCTTACTAAAGATAAACCATGCAATCTGGCACAATAAATACCCACAGAGATGCAACCCTGCACTTGATACTTTCTCCTTTCTCCTTACTGGTCAAATTGTTTCGCTTTCCAGAAAGGGAATTGGATCAAACACATTGTAAACACAAGAAATGTGAGTGTTCTGCAAAACTATTAAAGCTTGCAGTGGATAACTTTTCCTTCAGGGTCTTACTCTTCACCAAAAGTGATTCAGTCCATCAGGTTTAGAAAGTTTGTGCAAACTTCTGTTAACGGCATAGCTTTAGAGCAGGCTTTTTCTCTGTAAAGCTTTGATACCCATCTGTCAGCAGTTTCTATTTCTGATGGGCAAAAAAGGTTTCAGAAGTTCTGTTGTTTCCTGAGTTCCAAGAATGACAAAGGAAAAACGAGTTTTAAGAAATACATTTCTAAAAACCTTGAACTAGTCAACAATCCCTGTCAGTTAGGACAACGTCAGTTCCACCATTTCTGCAGCTGCGAAAGTCAGTTGCTGTTGCTCTTTTGCGAGACAAATCACACTCATATAGAACACAGTTTTCAGCAAGTACTAAAACCAGCTCTTGTATTTTTTCTGCTCTGGTGTACGTTGCTTTTGAGGTTACGAAACCAGCTTCTACTGTGCTGTTGTGGCCCCAAAAAGCACCTAAATGATTTAGGAGCTAGCCAAGTCACAACAAAGTGGCTCACAAGAGTACCTTCATAAGCAAAGTCTGAGAATGTGTTTGCCCTGAAGTCACAGAATGTAAAATTATTTATCCTAAGGGTAAAACCAGAAGGATCCCGAGTTCAAATCCCACGTTCAGAGAGGAAAGACAAGCGCACAGGTCCTGTTGCACAGTGCTTTAGGCGTCTTACCCTTTGTAATGCTAAGGACCTTCTATTTTCTGTTCTGTAGACTGCCTTTCCCTGTTACCCTTTCACCCAAGCTGCTGGGGCAGTGTTTTCCAGAGCCTCTGCAGCAGTGTTTGCCCTTGTTCCTGTGCTGTAACTCTCCTAGGCTTGCACCTGCAAACCCCAATATTGCACGTTATAGCAGGTTCTTATGGGAAGTGATTGCCACTAGTGTGCAAATCACCCCTTCTTTCTGTACCCCTCGGCTGTATTTTTTGGTTTACATTAGGGGGCCCAGTAATATGGACACTCAAAGCTTAATAAACCAATATGCACGAGCATCTGCCCCCATCCTTGTATGCTCCAGTCAGCACTAACAGTATCATGAGAAAAAGCAATAGGGATTTTTCTCAGGTCCTGATAAAAACTCAAGAATTGTTAATGGAATAGTATGGTGAGGGAGATCATGTGCTGCGCCAGAAAGGACGCTCTGGGAGGATGCTCATTTGGGGATCCTGTCCCTTCTCTTCCTAGCTGGCCACTGGGGAGAGTCTTCCCTGTCCCTTTTCTCACTCTGTCTTCCCCTCTCACTCCTTTCCCTGCACCCCCAAGAGTTTTACCATTAGAGTTGATGTATGCCATCAGCTACGGATCCACTAATAAACTTACGCATGTAAGCCTGCCTCGACATCCATTGTGCATCACTCATACATTCATCCATAAAAGTTCCTCTGAGTTTCTAGGTAGCCTACTCTCACTGAGCAAAGAGCAACTTTTTTAAACAGGATCCAATAATTTTATAGGTCCTACAGCTCACAGTACATCACACCACATCAAGACTTCAATGCAGCTACAGAGAGCACTACTCAAAGAGCTTTCAAAAAAATTAAGCAGTAATCAAACTGCAGTATTCTAGAATTTGTGCAGACTTGTCACTTTTGCAAGTGAGCCTGAAAAGGCAGCAAAGGTGTTTTAAGGAACTTGAACTGAGTTTTTAATGCAGTAAACGAAGGTTTACCTTCTGTAGGAAGAGGACAATCCTCACAAGCATCTTGGCATGCAGCTCCTCCAAGGTGAACAGAGTTCGAGGTGTGCGGATGAAAATCTTGGTCTTGCCGTAAGCAACATCGTGCTGAAATCCATGACACTCTATGAGCTTCTTCACAGCATCTTTGTCTGAAGGGAGGTCATGGTTTGGCCAAGTGAATTCCGAGATCATCTTGTACCTGGAATTACAAGGTACAATTTACAAAGGTAAACTTGTCATCTAGGTTCCCAAGAAGGCCAACCATCAACATGTTTTAGAAATAATCATGATCTAAATTCTAATAAAACTGATTATAGATAGAAGAGCCTCAAGATAGCCTGTGTAGGAATCATGATCTGCAAAATCCAAGGAAAATGGATATGAGAGAGGCATGATTCTGTGGGACGCTGAAAAAAAATATTGTGAGAAGCTCACTTCATCAACACCAAACTGATGCAACACAACAAACCTCACCATTGTTTTCCTGCAGATATGGCAGTTCCATTATTCACACTTTCAGCGTTCAATTTTACATTTTTTTGCGAGGAAGAAAAGCTTTGGTTTGCTCCCATTCTGCATAAGAAGCCAACTGTAATCAATTGTTTAGTCAGAAAACCTAGGTTTAAAAATCCTGCAAATAATGTTCTTGTTCATCATTTTGGTAGCCATTTCTAACAAATTTTATTATTTACTGAAGTAGCAGATAGTTGACTGCCACAGTTTGTGCAAACACCATTACTGCCTGTAATCAATCATTCAATCTGCCTGTTGTTCAATCAATCAATCACTCAATACTGCCTGTTGTTCAATCATTCCCTCCCATCCTTACTCTCCAAGCTCCTTTTTACACTAAGAGAGAGAATGCAGATTGGAACTAAGACAACTACAAATCAAACACGAAAATAACTGCATCAGACTCTGCTCTCTGTAAGACTTATCATCCTTGCAAAGCTCTGATTAGGTGAATAGACATTTGCAAAAAGCAACAATGAATTTTCTGCATAAGATTTATGGACATAATCAAAAATGTAATAGACATTTTCACTGTAATAGTACCCGCATTCATGTTCTAAATAAAACAAGCATGCAGCAATCTTAACCACTTCTCTATTTAAAAGCCCACGATCCAAGTCAAGCATCAATCTCAATGTTTTAGACATTCAGAATTTTCAGCTACTATTAAATGGATGCAGCAATAAGCCTTTTTACTGGGGAGTGGGTGCACTGCAGGAGCTACTAAACAGACTAAAATAAGCCTGAATGGAAATACATCACACTGTTGCTTTCATTCATCACATTAGCCTTTCTGAATACGCTCTTGAAGAGGGGAAAAAATGGAGGTGTGCAGAGTGTCTAAGCAGGGAACACCATCAGCATGAGGGTTACAGCACGCAGACTAGGGATCTTACTGCTAAATAAAGCAGGTATGTAACAAAAACCCTCTTCAGACTCACAAAAGAAGATTTTGCATTTATACTTGGCTGGCAAAAGCATTCCTTCTCTCAAATACACATACACACAGGACATAAATATTTTACACTGGTTTCTTTTTCCTATTCTCATCAGGAAAATGTTCCTGCAATAATTAAAATTAATTCACTGGGAAAATCTTCCACCTTGAGACATTTACATTAGGAAAAAAAAAGACAACCAGAGCGGCAGTGCAAACCCACGCATTATTAAACAGGCCTGCTCCGCTGATGGGGCCAGAAAAAAAAGGGATAGATGTCAGAGAACTAAAAAACTGCCCAAAAGAAATGTTAAATTCTCTTCCTCTTTTACAACAAAACCAGGGATATGGTATTTAAAGACACCCCGAGGCAAATGGACCACCGCCCTCCCAGCCCACAGGTGGTGGGACCGGCGGTGGAATATCGTGGCATCCTTTTGTTCCTCCCATGGCACGTGCAGTGCAATGCCACGAACTCCCTCCCCGCAGCAGAGAGCACGACCTGGATGCCACAACAAGTCCAAATCCCAACCTCACTGCTAATTATAGCGAGGCAGAACCCGAAATAAATCTGCTCACTGACACCGCAACCCTTCCCCTCTCCTGCCTGGAGATCTTGACAGCTTTCAAGGTCACCTATACATTAAACATCCATTTCTACACCACCTTTGTTTCTCCTTCTTCTTCTCCATACTTAGCAGTAGAAACACCCGGCACACACAAGATTGCTACTAGAGCTTACAATTCTCAGTACAGCTCTCCTAAGAACCAAGACTTTTGCGCGCCACTGAATTATGAAGCTTTAGTG
Source organism: Mycteria americana (assembly GCF_035582795.1). NCBI lineage: Eukaryota > Metazoa > Chordata > Aves > Ciconiiformes > Ciconiidae > Mycteria > Mycteria americana. The sequence continues at coordinate 5,757,926 of NC_134386.1, forward strand.
CAAAATATCAGGTCTGCACGTGAAGCAGGGCCATACTCTTCTCTTACCACTGTGAGGTTCGCAGCTATCTCGGTGTCGTTTACATGCTATGTTTAACATTGCCTGGAAATAGGCGTGTGGATGCCTTCATGGTCAAAGTGTTGGATTACGCTCACACGCGGCCATGCCTGCAGATGCCTCGCAGGCGCCGTTCTTCCCCCTGCCCCGCACACATACCCCTTTCTGAAATCCAGTCAGCTTTTTTCTGATAGCAAGTTATATATTAAAACAAAAGAATGCATCACATCTATTTAAGATATGTGCTCCTGGCATGCATTTCACACAATTGGAAGATGGAGTTACCAAGTGAACGAACATCTCTTGGTCCAACAAAAAAATACTTAGATCTTGCTTTCAACAAATTGGTAAGCACAGGCTGGTTTGCACAGAGCTCAAATAAACGTTTTCTTAATTTCAAGGAAAGCTTGAAAAGGACATTTGTTAATGGTCTTAACTGTTCTTTACTTCATTTCCTACCGTTATATATGAGATATCAACTACCTTACGGTATTTTAGGACTAAATAGCAACAAGCTCTTTTCCTGCAGAAAGGAAAGTTACTTTCTATACGTTTTTATATACATACGTACATACATATATATAAAAAAATAGGCATACATGCACTCACATATTTATATGCACATACATATGTATGTATCTCCTATCTATATATATCCTGATATATATCTCCTGTCCCCTCTAAGAGGGATCAGCAGGACAAAACACAGGTATCTGGTTTGGGCTCAGAAAATCTGAAAGCTTCAGGGGCCTGTAAGGGAGCTAAACATCTGTTTGTGGGACTGAACTTTTATAGTACCTTTTGCAAATGTAAGCAAACAGATGACATAGTTATGTCCCAAAATTGCCTCTCACTGAGTTACTCTACATCTATCTTCCAGCGAGCCCCACATGCAGTGCAAAGTCCAGAGCTGAAGGGCCTGGAGCCTCCTCCACGCTCCCCGTCTCCCAATAAGCCTGTTAAACATAAAGGAACAGAAATCCCTTGTGATCCCTGTTCAAAAACCACTCAAAAAATGTGCGGCTTGTACCACAAATCATATCCCCCAGCCCCTTTAAGAGGGCTACGTCTCACCCAAAGACAAGGAACAAAGTATTTTGGAAAAAATATAAACAATATCCAGGCCAGAAGACTTTTTTTTTTTTTTTTAATTTAGAAAAGTCAGCGTAGACTGGACTCGGAGCAATACTGTGGTATGCAAATACAGTGTCTGATACCTTACACTTCAGGTGTTTAATCCTACTCCAGGGTCCGGCAGAACAAATGTTACAATAGCCTGAAAGCTGTACCAGTTGCCATGTGCTAATTTGGTTTACTGGCTGTAAACACCACTTCTGGTCTTAAGCTTACAGGAGCTCATCAAACATTCATTAAAAACAAAGCAGCTGTTTATATTAATAGTAATTACACAAATCTTAAGAGTAAATGGTAATGAATTCCGCATGTGAGGGTAGAAGCACGCTCTAACCACTGCATAACGTTTAAGAAAACTGACAGACAACACTGTAGGCTGTATTTAGTAAGCCAGACCCTTTTGTTGCACTTCAGGTATCATGAAATATCCAGGCAAATCTCCACTGTGAACAGCAAAAGATCTTTCAACAGCACTTCATTTCTAACACATGACATCCCACCTGCTTGAATAGTTTAATTTTTTTCTACCCTCAGGGCCTTTTTCTCACCTGATTCAATAACAGAAGTAAAAATCAGTTCACTATTTCATCAGCAAGAGGTTGAATTCTTAGTACTCATGCTAATTTACTGAACCCATAAGACAAATTTCAATCTAAAACATTTCATTTGTCACAAGTCTGGTAGGAATTAAGAGGGCAACTAGTATCAAAAACATCTTTTAATGGGGTCATGTTACTATCCCTTTTTCAGACTTCCAGTTTTAAAATCCAGAGGTTTCCTCCTGCACACGCATAATGTCACTGTGCGCCATCAAGCACTTCCCAAGACACACAATGTCTGTCTGTCTCTCTCACTGCAACAATTAGATGATGTTCAGAGAGAAAACAGAAGTTAATTAGTTCTGGTTTTAGGGTTATGCTCTGGGGAAGAACCTCATTACACGTTCCTGCTGCAGAGAGTAAAACAGCAAATGAGTTTTAGCACAAAAGTTGAGCCTGAGTGCCACGTATGCACCTCTAAACACATCTGCTGCCACAAAACGAGAGAGCAACCAGAGTCCCTGTTAGACTCATGTTTTATCATACCCAACAGCAGATATTAAACCAAACACACCACCACCCATATACTCAAGAGTGAGGATCACAAGCCCAGAGGACTTAAGACTTACTCTTCACTCAAGGGGAGACAGCCAAATCACACACCTCATTCCAGCATCCGAGTTGTCCTGCAAAGAGCTGAACTGAGTCACTTGCCAGCACCCTTCTTACCTGTGAAGAAACTTCTCGTACGTTTGACGGTAGGCAAAGCCTGCTCGGCGGACCCTCACGTTCTCCAAAAGGCCAAGGTATTCAACCTGATGCCTGCAACGCTCCTCGTCAAAAAGCTGTGGTGACTTCTTATCGTTGGGCTTAATGCAACGGACATAATAGGGTTCCTAAGGGGACAAATCAAACTGAGTTTCACTCAGAACAAAAAAAGTCTATGCAGACACAACTGTTTCTCATGAAAACATTAAGATGTCAGTCCACCCCAGTCATCTGAATGAGGTTTGGTTGCTTAGCAGGAATTACAAGGTCAGAACAGAAACAAGAGTGGCACATAATATGTTCCTTCCCTTAGCACATGCAACAACATCTGTTACAGGATCAATTTGTTACTCATTCGAGTTCGACTGTCCTTTGCTGTATATCAGAACCAGTTCCACATCCCCCGTCTCTACAGACTTTGATGATAACAAAAACAGTCTTCATAAAAGGTAGACCAAACAATGCAATTCATTGCCCTGATTGTCGGATATGGCTTTTCCAGTATCAACATCTAAAAGCAGCATGGATTACTCCATAATATTTAAAGTATGCTGAGTCAAGTCCTCTAAAGCCTGTAGCAACATGCTTGAATGCTGGAAGCCACTGAACACTACCCTGTGCAGGGCAAAACCCAGCTACCTTCCAATCCCAGTTCAACACCACGAGCACCACACCTTCCACAGGACAAACACAAGCCACCAGCACGCGAGTTCCTCTTTCTGCACCACCTTGGACTTGCAGGCGGCAGAGAACGTTGAACGGGGACTGGTGGCTTTACTGCAGCCAGCAGAGCCCGGGTGGTCCTGCCCCGAGCTGGCTGGGCTGACCCTGGATGTGCAGGCGAGAGTCCCACAGGGTCGCACACCTTTTGCTGCCAGCGAGCCTGCACCCATGAGATAAGCCCCATATACAGTCCTGCTAGACTGTTTTGATGTTTACTTCTATTTTTATGAGATCAAAGGCAACTTTCATTTAGGCCAACATGGTCTATAACTAGCACCAGCTTGTAAGGGGTGGCTATAAGTCTTTTAAACCTAGGTACTTTAATCACATTAGGTTTTGAAGTCCCTTCCTTTCTTTCTCTTCATTGTTAGCCCTTGCTATCCCACTTCTAACTTTATTGGTGGGGGGAAAAGCAATTAATAAGTGTCATAAAGGCCCACCTTAGTTTTTCAAGGTAAAATTGTATTCTTATAACATTAATATATATTATTTTTTAAGTAGCCCTTGCAAAAGGAGTGGCATATTCTGCAGGCTGGCAGAGCCTACTGCCCACCAAGTCTCATCACTAGCCAGGGAGAGAACTCAAGCGAGGATCCCAGTCAGCTCAGAAGGTCACAGTATGTCCAGAGACTTGCTTCAGAGGGTGTGTCAAAGATGCACCTAAACTGGAACATTTCAAAAATCAGTTTATAGCAATGCTAACATTACGACAAAGGGAGATAAGCCACCTGTCTGAAATCTTAACATTAGAAGATGTCAACTTTCATAATCACAACTGAAAACTAAGAATGAAATTTCAGCAATTTTCCCCTGGACTAGATGAAACAGGTGGCTGTGAAACCATCTGTAAAACTGTTCTGAGTAACCAGAGGCCCTTTCTCAAAAGGGAAACCCCAAGGGTTCTCCAAAGGAGTCTGTTCTGTTCCAGTACTACCGATGGTTTCAACAGTGATTTGAATGAAGGAGTACAACATGGGTACTGAGTCTGTAGGCAATACACAGTTTCAGAGTGCAAGAACCCACAACGTTGACAAATGGGAGGAGTGGTTTGGGGAAAAAAAAAAAGAAAAGGATTAATTTAGTGAGGACAAATGCAAAGTTCCACATTTAGGTGGAAATAGTTGTATAATAAAAGAATGAAAAACTGATTTGACATTAGTGCTAAAAAAAGATCTAGGAGTTCTAGCTGAACATGAGTCAAGCTCATGTTTTTCTAAGGAAGGGGCAAAGGAACAGGAAAACTGTAAGACAAAAAACCCCAACAGATTTCTACTTATCTGAACATTACATTGAGTTTGGGGCACTGCAGTTCAAGTGGGATGCAATTGGAGGTGTGTCAGTTCAGGGAAGAACAAGAAAGATCAGAAAACCAGAAAATGTATGGTTTTAGTCTTGAAGGACTGAGGAGTCACATAACCATCCCAATGTTAGATTCTATACACTTAAAGGGTAGATATGAAGAAAAGTAAATATTCAGTTTTAGGACAAAGAAGCACTGGCTTTAACTACAGTATAAAAATTCAAATTAGGCATCAGGAGAACAAGGAATGGGAGCAGAATGCCTGCAGAAAGGAGGGGAACCTCCATCACTGGAGAGGAACAGCCTGAACAAGCATCTGCAAAGAGAAGACAGGGGCAGAGGTGTCCTCAAACAGGAGATGAATTAGGTGCATCCCCAAGGTCCCCTTTAGCCCTATTTTCTGATTTGCCTATGATTTAGCCTTGTTTTCTATGATTTTAGGTCACTTACCTAATCTCAGGATAATATAAAAGACTCAAAATTGCTATTTTCCCTTCAGTAATACTGAAGAAACAGGATCATCCTTGACTATCCTGGCTAGTCCTGACATAACCTGGAGGTATGCAGCACTAATGACAGGCACACGGAGCTTCTGATCACTAATGAGTATGAATAGGCTGAATATGAGTAATGAGCAGGCTAAGATATGGAGGCCCTGGGAAAGCAGAGACTCATATCCTAGAAACTGATACAAGCCACTGGATCTTCTGGGGAAGGTGTTGGACTGGAACGTTTCCCTGCTTGCTTAAGCATGCAATCAGCATCAGGCTGTGCTTTTCTCCTGGAGGGCTATCCTTGGGGTAGGAATGTACGGCACCAAGGAGAGCAAGTGAAATCTAAGCCAAGCACGCAAACAAGAGCTGGCAGCATCCCTGCGCTGCCTACCCTCCATGCAGCAACCCAGGAGTGCGTAAGTAGGTATGGGGAGTGCGTGGGTAAACAGAAGGATGTGTGGGCAACATACGTTCTTGCGTCATCTCCCTTCTCCCCTAGTGACTTCATCTCTCCCCATGAAGCGTGTCAGGGTCTTGTTTGGCTCCTTTCCTTACCAGGGAGACCGAGGCAAACCTGCACGCAGTGAGGAAAACTGCCCCGCTTCCAAATAACCGGCCAAGCCCCCCTGGTAGGGCAGTGCTCTCTTCATCCTGCTCTTCTTTACATATCCTCGGAGAGCAGTAGGCTCAAAAAAGGAAGGAACACTAAGGACACAGCTTCCCCAGGACACCAGGCGGCCGAGTGACAGCTCTGTTCTGTGTGCGCTCTTCTACTGAGGTCACCACCACACAGAGCACTTTCTTCTGCCACGGTAATTCAACACAATCCATACCTATTCTATTTGTTCTCCTTTCCTTAGGGAGGGGATGGTGAAATATAATGTGCTGGTAGAATTTAAAGAGTTTTAAGAGATTTACATATTAACTTTTTTTGGCTTTCTCCTGAAAATTATCTCTGCACTGAAGGTAAGAAGGTTTACAAGGGTCTTTATTCACTTGACAGTCTCCCACCAGCTCTCAGAACTTGCAGTCTGCGTGGGTGATGATTTTCCCTTCAGTTGTAGAGCTTGGTTGTGCCATGGGAACGCAGCTGTCATCGGCACTCTTCACGCTCCCTCAGACACTGTGTGTCAAACTATGAAGGTAGAAGCAGCCCTTTCTGAACTTCAAATCAGTGTTGAAGCAGGTTTGACGTGGTCATGGCAGCTATAACTAATGAGGGGTAGGAGTTTGCCGGACCCGATGCCTGCAATTTATAAGCTCTGTATTGTAATCTCTCAGTTGTATGGCAAGAAACAAAGGCCAGGTCATTCAGCTGCTAGAACAAGTCTCCTATATGACTGGAAATAAGCTATTTAGGGAACATGCAGAATAGATAGAGATCTCCCTGAATTAGAAGTCAGAGAGCCGAGACAAGTATCCAAACCGGCAATGACTCAGAGGCAGAGTATCCCATTTATTTGTGCATAACCGGTATCTAACAAAGCATAGGGTGAATGCCCAGTTATTAGCTTGCTAATAACATGCACATATTATTAACTGTCCAAAAAGTCACCTCAAAGAGATCCTCAGGGCACAAGGGCCAAACAGAAGCACTATCTCTGCATTGTTTTACCGTTTGAAGTACACAATGACTGTGTTCAGGACCCTTATCTAAGCAACCTCTCCTTTCTGGGACACACCAAAATTTAGACCCTTTAAAGTAACTGAACTTAGAAGCTGTGAAAGAGTCTGCAGTGTGAAGGTGAACGCTCTGCAGTTCTCCCCATCCCCTCTTGCTAATATTCAGCTTGGGCCACTTCTCCATCCACACGTTAGTCACCCGTAACGACAGACCTATCCCAGTGTTAGCAACAGAGACACTAACATCAGAATGATGCCAGACCTGCCCTCAATACCGTTGTGTTGCATCTGACGTCAAGATGCATATAAGTCCTTTGATGAGATTGATATCAGAAATAGCCCACATCCGATCCACAGAACTGCAACATCTTGAGAACGCAGGAACCAAATTAAAGAAGTCATTAGGAGCATGAAGTCAAGAAAGTGCATCCCACCTCTCTGCCTCAAGGGAAATGGTGTCACTTGTTCGTTACTGACATTACAGCGTCCAGTTCACAGCTATTCATTATTGCTAATACATAAACTCCCCTCACCACTGCAAAGCTGGCTGCGTGGGTTGTCATTCATGTCTTTGCCATTCAAAAACGCAACAAACCTCAATGCAAAAAATCTGTGACTTCAAGCCCAGCACAAAGAGGAGTGACTGTATCTGCATTTGATATAAAAGGCAGAAGTCAAGACGCTGCTTTCCTTTTGGAAAAGGAAATAGGAAGGTCCTGCACAGACAGGAGATCATCTATCAGTGCAATTACAGTGTAATTAAAGCCTCTCAGCAACGACAGCTACTAGGGTAAATTCTAAAGTAGATTATTCCATGCTTACAATCCCACCAGCCTCAGCTCTTCAGGGGGATAATTATGCAGCTCCCATTATTGCACCATGAGGCTGTCAAGCCTGGGAGCTGCATTTTATAAATGGAAGAACTGAAATACAGAGACACAAAGGCCCCAGTTCTGAGAGCTGTTTAGATGCCTAATTGCAACTGATTTTTTTTTTAAATCAAGCTGAGCGATTTTTAGATTTTTCAGTGTTAAAAAGAAAACAAAACAGTTTAAAGTCATTGCACCCTAAACAAACTCCTCCTTGAGAGATTTCTTTTCCATAGTTTATAGCTTGTTAGATGAGAGAAGGGATAGGACACAGGACTGACAAATTTGTGCTGGATATGTCCAATCAGTCACAGTGATGACGTTATAACTTACTAGAGTTGAAGCTTGTCAACCTGGAGAGGAGAGGTATGGAAGAAAGAAGAGTCAGACAAAAGGAGTTACATAGAAGGAGGGGGAAAAAAAAAAGAAAAAAAGAAAAAAAAAAAAGATGCATGTCCAGAGAGAGTTCCTAGAGAAGCTCATCATTTACAGCCGTGTCAGCCAAAGGACTTCCCGTGCCAGTATTTAAAAGAAAAGCCACCCAAAGTAATCCATCACAGACAGACCAAATCCTCAAGAGAACAGCATGGGCAGTAAAACATGTGCTTGAGAAATGTTACATGGCAACTCTGTAAAGCTAGTTTTTGTTTTGGTTGGTTTGTTTTTTGCAAGAAAGCACTTTTTTCTACCTACCAGAGGTTTCTGCCCAAAAGATTCTCAGTGTAAGTCTAGAGGATTACAGTATTATTGAGATACCAGTACTGATAAGCACCACTTCAACTCAGCATCCTCCAAAAACATATTTCCTGAGTCTTCATACTTGTATGGACACATGTAGACACAAGCTGAAGTTAAAACCATACCTGTGAACAGCCCCTGCAGTGTTAACAACACTTTTGTGCTACTCACCCTAATGGAAGCATCGGACACCCTCATAAACACACCACCTTCCTCTCAGGAACCGCAGAACTCCGCTTCATCACTGAACTCCAGATTTAAACCAGAATACCAACAGAACAGAATTTTAAAGGTGGTTATTTTAAATACCGGAAAAGTTAAATCACCAACTAATGCTGCAGGTACAGTATTCGCAGACTTTGAGCTCTATTTCTGATATTATTATTATTCCTGCCCACCAAATTAGCATTTTTGGAGACCATTCCCCCAAATGATGGGTTTAAAGATACTGTTGATACTGCCTAAAAACCTGCAGCTTTTCGGGGAAGTGTAATGAGTATCAATGAAAAAGAGCTCTTGGACTGTCATCCTGTTCAAGGACTGCAGAAACAGAGCACGTAAGTATGGTTTAAAGCAGTTTACAAAGAAACATTAAACAAGCAAGAACAGCCCAGGTGGAATGGGAGGTCAGGATGAGAAAAGCAGCACTGACTGCGCTGATATACTGGGCACACGCTGGTAACGTTAATAAATCACCAGCTCAAACTGCAACAAAATTCAAGCCTATCTTCATCTTGTTTTTCTGAGAAACAGCTGAGAAAAACGTGAACTGATATTACCTATCCCTATGGAACCTTATTCCTCTGACATCCATAGACCACAGCAGCTAACACCACTTGTGCAACGCTGTTTTCAGAGAGCTGTTTTCATCAGCTGTTACCACAGGCTTCCCAAAAAAAGTCCTGCAGGGTCCAAACCGCAGTCAGAGACATAGACGTTGTCATTGTTCATCCCCAGAAGTGCAAGTCCGGTCCCAAGTTAAGCACGGGAAAAATGAGTAACACGACCCAAGAGAAGCATTACAGTACCCGTAACTGCAGTGAGTGGTGGCCCCAAAAGAGACAGTGGTTTTACCAGCCCAGGAACAGCAACTGTTCACCCCCTCTCCAGCCCCCAGCAGAAGTCAGAGAGCTGAGACAAGTATCCAAACCGGCAATGACTCAGAGGCAGAGTATCCCATTTATTTGTGCATAACCAGTATCTAACAAAGCATAGGGTGAATGCCCAGTTATTAGCTTGCTAATAACATGCACATATTATTAACGGTCCAGAAAGTCACCTCAAAGAGATCCTCAGGGCACAAGGGCCAAACAGAAGCACTATCTCTGCATTGTTTTACCGTTTGAAGTACACAATGACTGTGTTCAGGACCCTTATCTAAGCAACCTCTCTTTTCTGGGACACACCAAAATTTAGACCCTTTAAAGTAACATAAGCTTGACTTCAGGATGGGTCTCACCAAATTTTGGGGGTTTTTAAGATGTATAACAGCCAGGCTCTCCACTAAAAATAGCTAAAGCTCAACTACGTAACTTAGTTTGCAAGCTTAAATACCTACAAACACTGTTCTGCAAGGAGCATTAGCCATGTAAACTTTTAAACAGCAGACTCCAAGGTGCAAATTTCACCCGCTTCGTTCCAGCCCTCCGTCATGCTAAAGGTCGGCCATGAAACACGGCACAACCAAGACAGCCCTTGGCTCCTTCCTGCTTGGCAAGAGCCCTTGTTAAGTCCTGGCAAACACGCCTGTTTAATGAGACCCTTCCCTTTAATGGGATCCATAACTCTCTGGGAAATACAATGCTCTAAGACAATTTTCTCCATTGCTATTCAACAGAAAATCAGGAAAACCCCAACATCTTCAATACAGGTTTCTCAATGAAAATTTAGGGAAGGTAAAGAACGGGAAAGGTGTGTACTGCGACACATGTAGGAGCTTCCTAGTGAATTCACGAGTCCCGAATCCTGAATACGGCCTATGCCTGGAAAAGGTTGACATTTGTGGTAGAGATACTGATGATAAATGGAATGAAAGCAACTCAGTTCACATAAGCCAGCCAGCCTTTGATGATGAATTTTGGTACCTACTGACTCAAGATGGATAATGTGCGATTTAAATTCTTCCTCTCCCGCGGTGAGTTGCGGGAATTGTTCAAACCATCACAGTGCACAGCATTCTCTTGACTATCCTATTTTTACAAATACCAGGTGGCCTAGAATAATTTTTCCAATAAACAAGCAAATGAAGTTTTTCCACAAGCGCTTGCCAAACCTCCCACCAACAGCTCCCTGCTATCCCCCCTTGATCAGAGCCCTCCACTACAACACCCCCAGCAGTTTTTGTCTGTGTTGCTTGAAACACCTCACTGTGGTACATCAGGTTCCTCACCTGTTTGCCTAGGCAAGAGATAACGTGACTGCTCTGTGCGACAGAGATCTGCATTAACAACGAGTGGCATCAATGAGAATCTTTTTCCTTCCTCAACTACTCATTTTCGCAACACATGGAGAAACCTTTCTGGGTTCTTGAGATCTCTATACCCAAATTTAGGTTAGGGCTAGCCAACAAATTATTTGGGGGACTGACAGATGAGGTAAATCTCGACTCCTTGGAAAGTCTGACTAAAGTCTGCCCCCATCTCCCTTCCATCAGGGTCACAGCCACATTCTCCAGCCCCAACAGCTCATGATTTGCCATCCAGGGAAGCTCCTCTCTGGCTGCACAGGCAGTGGGGTAGGACCTCTCTCAATTTCTACTAATGGTCTCTGCCTAAAGCAAGACCTGGCCTTCAGCTGGGCTAACAAGGGCATCCTCTTAGCAGTCCTTAGTCACACGCTTACTGGGGAGAACTGCAGGGCTTCATTCCTCAGTCAGAAAGCTCAGCTAGCACCTCGAGGCAGCTTTGGTTGGGCTTGCACACCCTCCTGCAGATTTACTGCTGCACATTAAATCCACTCCAGAACTAGAACTCAAAAATATAAAGCAAGTGTGTTTTCATCTCCTAATTTTGGAAAACATGAAGCAATATACTATTTCTTGTAATATTCCCAGTGCAGCTAGTTCTCTCTTCCTGTGCACAGCCAGTACTGTATGACCATGCTCTGACCAATACAGCACCTATGAAGACTTTGTTACTCATGTGGCTCCCACTCCAAGCAACAGTTCAAATAGTGCTCTGCTCTTCACAGGGTCTTCTTATTAGAACAAGGATCATCTCTCTACAAAGCTTTTCCTACCCGTACCACATCGGCCTGCGCATTTTCCCTCCAGATCTTGGCCCACTAACATTTCCTTTGCTACCGCAACTCCCAAGAAGATAGTCAGAACACATTGCCCTTTATTGCTTAATTATTCTAAATGTTAACATATACCACTGCTCACTGTTCATCTCTTGTGGACCACATACCCCATCCACAGCACTACCAAAATGCCAGGAGTCCAGCAAGGTCACCCGGCATCAGTAACACGCAAATATTTCTTGGTGATCTCTGCTCGTGTCGTGGTTTAACCCCAGTCAGCAACTAAGCACCACACAGCTACCTGCTCACCCTCCCATCCCTCAGTGGGATGGGGGAGAGAACTGGGAAAAAAAAAGTAAAATCCGTGGTTTGAGATAAAGACAGTTTAATAGAACAGCAAAGGAAGATAAAATAATAATAATAATGATAAAAGAATGTACAAAACAATTGATGCACAATGCAGTTACTCACCACCCACTGACCAATGCCCAGCCCGCCCCGAGCAGCGATCGCTGTCCCCCGGCCAACTCCCCGCAGTTTCTATACTGAGCATGACGCCATATGGTATGGAATAGCCCTTTGGGCAGTTTGGATCAGCTGTCCTGGCTGTGCCCCCTCCCAGCTCCTTGTGCATATCCTCACTGGCAGAGCATGGGAAGCTGAAAAGTCCTTGTCTAGTGTAAGCACTGCTCAGCCACAACTAAACCATCAGTGTGCTATCAACATTACTCTCATACTAAATCCAACACACAGCACTATACCAGCTGCTAGGAAGAAAATTACTCTATCCCAGCTGAAACCAGGACAGCTCACATGAGGGATCACACTGGCAGGATGAGGCGAGCACTTGGCTGCACCGTGTTCAGACATCCCCTTTCCCAGTTCATTCCCTTACCTACCTTTCTTCACGCAAAGTAGTGCTTGCCAAAGCAATACCTTCTACTATAAAACTTAATTTAGTAAAATAAAAGGTTTCACTTCTCACCCTCTAACACACCAAAGAGGAGGAAAGAAGCAAATCACACAGGTCTGCCTGTATTTTCACAGAAGTCACTTGGCATTGAAAGCCAGAAAGAGAGAATCTCTCCACCGTGAAACTACATCCTCTGGGCCCTCTGCCAAAAGAGCTTTGTTAAAGATGATTATTTATTTGATATAATAATTATTATCTAAGAGAGACTGGCTTTCCTACAAGTGAAAGATACACTGGTCACAGAGGAAACAAAAATCCACCTTCTTTATGTGGGGATGGCAGCTAACTCTCCCACGAGATCTTCACAGCTGCCCATTGTCACAACCAAAGCTCATCTGCTGTTGATCAGCTCAGCTTTCTGACTGATTGCGGTGATAGGAAGGTGGCAGTCTCTCCACAGAGAAGCTACACCCTGCTGATCAGAAGTTGGAGTCGATTTTGAAACAGAAATATTTACCTTTGATGCCAGGTTGTCCACTAGTGCAATCATGGAGTTCTTAAAAAGAGTAGCAGCTGTCAGAGGTCGCTTGGTTACCTCAGTGATGCTCAGTTTACCTTCAGGCCACATCATCTTCAACACAGGGTTAGAGCTAAAAGACAGTCTCTTTAATTGCACAGTCTAACAGCAGTTCCCCTAAATTCAAAATTCAACAGCTTGCTTCTGTCCAGACCTACTGGTGTTTTCAGCTCAAAATGTATCAGCCAAACCAATATGACATTCCTGGGCAAAATATCTCTTGCTCTTGAGCAATATACTGTTCAAGCTTACAACCAGCTATTCTGGAAAAACGACAAGTGCATTATCCTCTTCAGATAAAGATATGCAGTAATGGGGTAGTAAAAAACCTGCAGAAGTGATCTATCAAAAGCAGAGTCTGCCTTACTGACACAAACATAAAGAATTTCATCAAAACAGAAAAGAGTAAGACCATAGCCCACAACATCCTCCCTTGAAACTTGCTATCTGATTTCAAGCTGTATTTCTGCACCATTCTCAATATATCAAATAATTTATACATTTTAGCCTGCATTTTCTTGAAGGGTTGAAGGTGAGGCAAAACGGCCATGATGGATGGCAAGAGCTCTGGAACAGACAAAAGCTGAAAGCAGTTACCGCAATCTAACAGCCAGTCTATCACATGCTTTAATATGCCATAAGTGGTCTTTGTGAACAGTCTTTACCACAGACTTAACAGAAAACAGAGGCTAAATTTAATAAAACCTCTGTACAGCAAATATTTTGCAGGTTTTTGGTTAATGTGAAGTCTTGAAAACATGAAGAGCAAGGCTGTTCAAGGGAGTACACTGAGTAAACATGACAGGACTGTAAACTAAGTTAAAAGTTGTACTAGCTTTTAAACCAGGTAAACAGAGTTGTCCAAGCAGCCGCAGGCTATTTTTTGCTGACTTCCACCTCTGAGCAAAGCCTCTGAAAGGTTGAGATAGGCCACAGTTACGGAAGAATTAGAACACGTTTAATGCCAGCCATCAAGGAAAACAGCTTTCTGGGGCACTTGTATATACACACACATTTTGATAGGATTTCAAATTTGCTTGTCAAAGGCAACTTGTACTTGCCTAATTAGTATTTATAACACGTGACTACATGGTTTAAATTTTTCACGTCACTGCACACACGAAAAGGATTCCAATCTTGCTTTCAAAACAAGGACTTCTAGCTGGGGCCAATGATATCTGTTGTTGACCAAATGCTACTTAGTATCTTCAGCACTGATTAAAGAGAGCTCAGTAATGGTACATTTGCAACTGGTCCAAAAACCTGGTTAATGACAAATCAAGCAGCACAGGTAATCTCTGCACAGCTATCTTGATTGCTCAATGAGCTGGGATCAAACAAACACTTTCAATTTAGTTAAATTAAAGGTTATATCAGAACAAAACCAACATACACAGAATAAGGACTTTATCCTGAAAAATCAAACTAACAGCCTTCGGGTCACAGTAGATATACAAAGATCAAATTCCAAAGCAATGTGTTTATTCATGTGCACTGCACACACAGTAAAGACAGCAGCAGTGAAAACATTAGTCTCTTCTAGCATCCACTCTATAAAAAAGGATTCTGACAAATCAGATGTAAATTCACCTCACTAATATTTTTATTCCTACCTGTTGTACATGAGGCGCTTGAAGTCTTGAAATAAAGTGTCCTTGTTTTTGTCAATAAATCCAGTGACGGAGTAACTAAAAAAAAAAAAAAAAAAAATGGAAAACAGAGTTAATTGCAAAGAAGCAAAGTCATTCTCTGAGCTGCTGGTATCACTGTGGAATCAGCATCCTTGCGCTCCTACAGATACAGCAGATGCTAATCAGGAATCCAGCTCTGTTTCCCAACCTACCGCTAATTTGCTGCATGAGCACTGTGTGAGACTTAGATCCTTCTGCCCAGCTTTCCAGCGCAGGAACAACATATATCTAGTTTTAGAAAGCTATTTGAACTACGCTGGAGAAGAGCATGATGGCTGACACACCTAGCAGGACTCGAGCAAGTTGTCGATGGCCCAAATTCCAGAGTTACACTCATGACTTCTGCCTCCAAATTCAGAGCACGTGTTTGTGTTAAATCCTACAGAAATGAAGTTTTCTTCTTCAGTATGTCTAGTCTGTCCCTCTCTTGGTGTCAAGGAAGAATCTCTAGTGGGAGAGTGCCTGAAATCAAGAGCAGTCTACAACCAGTGACTAGGAAACTCTTGGAAATCAACACATACACACACATGTTTTGGACTCTTTCCTTCCGTTATTCCCACAGAAATACCACCCTGAAAGATTACTGGTTCAGAGTTTCATCTCTTCTCCAAGACAGCACTCTGTCCGCAAAGAAAAGGTCCAAAATCTCCCCATTCAGTGACTCCCTCTCAGTTGCTTCCTGAGCTTCAGATCCCACCCTGGAAAGCCTGCGCCTGAACTGCAGGCACTGGGATCCAGAGCCCCACAACATCCAAATCCCTGCCTGGAGCCATCCTCAAATCTTACTGCTCCATGTAAGACTGGAGCCTGAACTACGTTATCTCTGAATATTTCCACATTTCAGTTTTCTTTTACAAAATTTTTCAGCTACTGGCAGCACAGAAGGTTTGACCACTAATAAGGCACCTCGTATTTTCTCCTCCTTGGCAAAATGCTTTGAAATCAGGGATGTCTATCAGCAATGGCTCAGCAAAAACTCCAGAACAAAATCTGGCCGCGCTGAATGGGCTACAGTATGATCACACTGGTTACCCTTATAAATTAAGGGTAAATTTAATCTCAAGGTAAAAGAAATCCTAAGTTATTTCCTCATTAACTCCCTTTAGATTCTGCTGGCACGGGGAGTTACGCAAATCCTAAACCATTAAATCACTCCAGTGATATTCCAGACAAGAGCTTTCCCAGTGAACGGTTTCTAACATATGGGCATCTTTCGCTTCTACTTAATCTTCCTTCATATTACTGTCACATACTGTAGCCATTTTTGTAGGCTTCAGGTACAGAAAGCTTTTCAACCTGAATGGGGAAGGCTCCTTGCACTGATACTTATTTCAGTTTAACACTGCCCTGTATTTTGAGTCTGCTCAAACTGGTTTGAGAATTTAAAGCCAGAGAGTTATATAATCGCACTACACAGATGTCTAAACCAGATTTTATTAGCTCAGTATAGCTTTCTTGCATAAACAGTGCTGGGGTTTTTTTCCTCTCCCTTTTTTTCCCCTGAAGCACTGCTCTGCCCTCACCCCCCCTCCCCATATTCTCCTTTTGTTTCAATTCCAAGTACAAAATCATATTCTGTACAGCAAGTAACCAGCATAAGATTTAACTGATAAGCAACTGCTGCACTCTGTAATTCTGTATGACAGCTATTCTGGTTCATACCAGAAGCAGCATTAAATCAGAATATTGTACCACTTCAAAGCTGTCTAAAAGACAAAAATAGAAGGTGCAACTTTATGTCTGAAAGAAACTTACATCACATCTCCGGCGTAGTGCTTGATTCGAAAGTCTCTGTCAAACTCCAGCGTTTTGTCAGTTGCACAAAGCTAAAATAAATTCACATACATTAGAACATCACTCGTGGACTTCCAAGTTTCATGGAAGAGCAATATGCATTGGAAATAGAAACGGAAACTATAGTTATTCCACTTTATATATGCATGTGCAGATGTGAAATCCAGTTATAACACCGCTTTCTAATATTTTTTCATGGATGCGTTATAAGAACATATATTTGTACAAAATCAAGTTGCAAGAGCCTATAGTTTTATTAACAAATTGGTACTATCTCAAAAACACCATTAAGCAAAAAACCCATTTGTGCACGTAGAGAAACACTGCACCTAAGAGTTAATTTATGACTTTTTATTTAAGTCTTCCTTTATTTTTTTTTCCATTGCAATATCCCTCCTCAGCAAAGAAATGAAGCAATCAAAATATGACAGTTGCAACAGCAATGCTTGTTCTGTCCCAGATCACTCTAGGTCATCTAAGACCCCTCAAACAGTGACCACCCCTGCAGACCCACCCAGGGTGGTCACAGCTCCAACCCTCTGCTCTCAGCGCAGAATTCCCATTACATTCCTTCACTACAGCAAGATGTCAAGCGCCCACATGGCAGCCATTCAGTAGCACTGGCCATAATACACTCATCCCTTCAGGAATAACAGAAGCCAAAAAAAAAAATCCATCAGGCTCAGCTTAATTAAAAAAGGAGAACAAGATAAAAATGAGGATTTTTGTTAAAGCCAAAAGGGGCAGGGAGATGAATTAAGTCTTTGCAGGAAGCATGGGCACCATTTAAAAACACCGAGGGCTATGAGCAAATATCTACTATCCAGCAAAAGTCTTGGGAAAATAAAAGAGGAAATTAGCATGGTTAAACTGCAGGGCAGGAGAGATTATTAGAAGCAGGAAACTCTACCTGTGTCCAAGAGTAGAAAATAGATTGGCTCAAACTGACAGAACGGATGTAAAAAATAAAATAAAATATATTTAAAAAAGAAAAATTACAAGGAGGAAACCAAAAAGTCTGAGTAACAAGGTACACAGAAGGTTACAAAGGTGTAAGAAGTCCAGCACAGCAGGAGCAGGAAGCACGCCAGGGTCTGCAGAGCTGATGGATGACCAAGGTGTAGAAGGAACACACAGAAAATGAAGAAATGAGGCCATACCAGGAAAACAAAGTCATTTTTCTTTTTGCAGCTGTGTTCGCCAGCAAGGAGCTATGGAGGATGTAATGCCTTTTTTCAACCTCCCAAAACATACATCTCAAACCAACATGTCAATAGGAGAGGTATAAGACAAGCAAAACCATAATGAAATGAAGCAACTCTTGCTACCGGATGGGACACAGTTGCCTGCACAAGCTTCCCCTTAAAACTCATCCAGTACTGGAGAGACTGGAAAGTGGCTTAACATGATGGTAGGTTGTTTTTTTTTTTAAGGAGTGATTCTCTCTGAACTTTGTGTTTACTGGGCAAATCAGTTGAAATTATTAAATAAAAACAACAGCAAGTGTTTTCATACAGTTGATAGTCTGCTTGGATTTCTCTGAGCCTTTTCACAAGGTTCCTCACAAACAACTCAAAGAATTTAAGCTGCCATGAAAGATAAGAGAAGGGGTCATCACATCGATAACTGCTGGAAAGATGGGAAACAGGAGTCTTGCAGGGGCTTGTGCTGAGGTCTACACTGTTAGCATCATCTTAAATGAGCCATGATCTGAGGATAATAGGAAGGTGATCAGGCTTGTTGGTGGTACGTAATTATTCAAGGAAGTAAAGACAACGCTGGCTGTGAAGAACTGCAGGAAGACATGAGAGGCTAAAGGAATGGCAAAGAGCAAATGAAATTCAACATAATACAGTGAAACACACAGAGAAAAGCCAAAGTTCATAGCAAATGGTGGGCCCCAAATGGTCCATTCCCAACCCAACAAGTATCTTAACTACCCTCCACCTCAAAAAGGACACAGGAGAACTGGAAGAGGCTTGATGAAGGGCAAAACCAATCAACAGTACTGACTGACTGCTACAGGAGGAAGGACCAAATGAACTAAGCCTCTTCAGGTTAAGAAAGAAACACCAGGAGACGATGGCAAACGACATCGAGATGATGTATTGGAAGACACAGTGAACTGCATTTTGCTGTTCAAGAACTAGGAGGCAACAGATGTAACCTAAAAGGGAAAAGGGAGAAGGGAGGAAAACGTGAAGGAAGGAGCTCTTCACGTGAGTATCTAAAGCTGTGGAATTCTCTGTCAATTTAAAAAACAAAAAAAAGAAAAAAACTATTAAGGACACCAGCCCTGATTCAGGAGGTTCTTGGACTGCAGATCCAAGGGAAGCGATCGTGCCCCTGTACTCGGCACTGGTGAGGCCGCACCTCGAATACTGTGCTCAGTTTTGGGCCCCCCACTACAAGAGAGACATTGAGGGGCTGGAGCGTGTCCAGAGAAGGGCAACGGAGCTGGGGAAGGGTCTGGAGCAGAAGTCTTATGAGGAGCGGCTGAAGGAGCTGGCACTGTTTAGCCTGGAGAAAAGGAGGCTGAGGGGAGACCTCATCGCTCTCTACAAATGCCTGAAAGGAGGGTGTAGAGAGGTGGGGGTCGGTCTCTTCTCCCTGGTAACAAGTGATAGGACAAGAGGAAATGGCCTCAAGTTGCGCCAGGGGAGGTTTAGACTGGATATTAGGAAATTTTTCTTCACTGAAAGGGTTGTCAAGCACTGGAACAGGCTGCCCAGGGAAGTGGTTGAGTCACCATCCCTGGAGGTATTTAAAGGACGTTTGGATGAGGTGCTTAGGGACATGGTGTAGTGGT
This sequence comes from Mycteria americana, assembly GCF_035582795.1. Classification (NCBI taxonomy): domain Eukaryota; kingdom Metazoa; phylum Chordata; class Aves; order Ciconiiformes; family Ciconiidae; genus Mycteria; species Mycteria americana. The sequence continues at coordinate 5,777,195 of NC_134386.1, forward strand.
GGGCTTGGCAGTGTTAGGTTTATGGTTGGACTCGATGATCTTAAAGGTCTTTTCCAACCTATACGATTCTGTGATTCTGTGATCACTGGAGACTAGGAGCATATCTAATTATCATTACGCATTTGTCCCATATTCTTCTGTCACTTAGACCTTCACTATGCCTTGGAAGACACTACATCAAGTGGAGTAGAATGGACCTTCTCATACTCTTCCCTTCACACTTTGTTGAGATTGACACTAATGAGAACTTTCTACTATTTGAAGATTTAGGAATTCATAAGAGTATCACCGCACTTGATCCTTCGAAACTATAAGATCAATTGAAAAAAAATCAGAACTTAAAGAAGTTGAGAAAATGAACCTGTGATGTTGAGAAGTGCTATCAGAATAGTTAGCATGTCCACAGATCTAGATTAGCATTAGACAATTCAGAGAAGGATGACCCATGCTCTAGGGACATAAAATTTTGCCACACATACTCATAGTGGAAGCGTTTGCCAGTATTTTTCCTGGTTTGTTTGGCTTTCACCAGGACCACCAAGCAGGCAGCAGCAGATCAGACATGCAGTACACAAACTAGGACACTACTATTTAGGGCACAGCAGCCCCTTAGAGCTTATCCACATGGAGCCAGTGAGCAACCTGCTCTACAGGGGAGCAGTGAAGCATTAACTCAGGCTGAAAGATGGGAGCTGTTCCCACAACATAGCACACATACGTTAACTCTTTAGGAACAGCTTCGATCTATGCTGAACTTTATAGTATCTGGACAGAACTACTGCAGTCTACCGCAAATTATGAAATGAAATCAAGTCCTTTGTTTGAATTCAAGCTAGAAGCGGCTGGCTTAGAAAGCTCAGGTTTCCTACAGCAGTTCTAGATGGGACTGAGGAAGATATCTTAGATACTGGTAAAGGACATCAGCAAAGATGCGAGAGGGGGAAAAAAATAATTATGATGCTGAGAGTTTTATGGGTCAATTTTTTCAAGGCTATATTGATTTAAACTAGAAATTAGCAAGCCAGGAAGATACATCATACCCTCCATAAACATTATTTATAGCAGTATTCCTTGTTTCCCTCCTAGTCTGTGCAAACAGTTTTCTGGCAATGCCACCCCCTACTGAGGAATGCTGTAACTGGCAATATTTTCTTTTAATGTTTCCTATGCTGTGAAGGGACTCCTGAAGATAAAGACTCAAACAGAATTTTTTTTTTTTTTAATTTTCATTTGATAGCCTCCCATATACTTTATGAAATTCAGTCCTCTTCCCCACTGTATCAAGGTACTACCTGCTCCCTCTCTGATGGAACCACTACACCTTAGCAGACATGGGACCAAGGACAGAACAGAAAATGAACTTTCTCTAGCAGCTTACGTCTATTGACTAGACAGCTCCAGAAACTGGACCACTTCCCACACTACCCCACTGCAGAGGATTTAAAGACTCCATCCCCCCAGGCTTCACTATTCACAATCATTAGTACTACTAAAGGAAGCAATTTGCATTAAAATGTAGAAACCCAGACTAGGCTTCATGAAAATACTTGTTTTCGGGTAAGTTTACTCAGAACACGCTATACATCTGCTGCTTAAGCACGTAAAATCGAGGTTAACGGGAAGCAAGATTCCCGTTCCCCTCCCTCAGCTAGGCTGCATGTGGCAGATGAGATGACAGGTGTGCTGCAGCTAAAGGGCACTTAAGGAAAGCCACATCTGGGAGGAAAAAGCGCTTATTTTATTTTCTTCCTCGCCTCTGCCCAGACAAGCCACATCCAGATCTATTGTTTATATTCAGCCTCCCTGGAGGCAGCCTTTAGCACATATCTTATACAACCATGCTAATTCTGTATTTCTGACCTACATAAAATATTGTACTGGGGTGGGAGGGAGAAGGGGGGAGCCAGCATTCTGAACGATGTATTTCAAACAACGATCCTCGGTAGCGAGACATCAATAAATTAAAAGCCCTTATTTGATTACTCAGTGTGAAAGATTCTCAAATTAATCAGGCTGGTGACCATGTTTTCAATATGCTGCCAAGTGAGGAATAAATAAAGCCTTTTAATTCGTACATTGTACCAAAAACAAAGCAAGTCGAGGGGCCTGGATGATCATAGGTACAATCTGAGATGAACATGTTTTGTAGCCAATGACGATGAAAAAAAATAATCACAGCGCTGTAATAAAGCAGAAGTGTGAATAATTTCAGTGTCACTATGTATTAGAGCAGCCTGGGAAGAACGTCACGTGGGTTGAAACTGCGCATCAATTGGTTACAGATGACATCATGATATGTCAAGGCATGAGCTCGCTTCTTTTATGCCCGGAATAAAGCTGATCTCACATTGGACATACTTCAGCTCCCTCTGCCGGATACGGGGCTGCCCGAGGCACGACCCAAACCCAGAGCAGACGGCCTGTTCTGTAGTTAGGAGCTGCTGCTGCTCTCAGGCATCTTATTTCATACTCGATGGTAATGATTCCAACCCCAGCCACCCTTCAAGGCTTTTTCCTTTTTCCGTTATGCCTAAAAAAACAGAAAAGGCATCACACAGGAAAGGAAGCAAGTTTTGAGGGTACAGAGGAGTACGTTACCTTTCTGCTGGAGAAATGAGCATGCTTCCCTAGCTTGTTATTAAGAGCCTCGAGGAACATCTCATCTGTAACTTTTCCAACATTCATGCAGGCATCGTCCAGAATGGCAATGATCCCTTTGTGCTGCTGCTCTACCAGGTCGACGATGACCTGATTGTTAAAGTAATCAATCTGTAAAAGACAAAAAACAGGTATATTTGTGACTTTGGCTAGCGAAAGAGAGGAGTACCAGTGGTGGCCACTGACAAACAGTACCATGTGTCTGACAGAGAGAACGGGGCCCACTGTTCACAGAAGCAATCAGCTTTAAATATGTCGATCACCAACTCCAAATTAAGCAGGCTGCTCTTCTACCACTAAACAGCAGAGAAGGTGATCTTCCAAACACCTCGCATAAATGTTGAGAACTCTGCTACAAATCAACTGCTACAGAATGCACTTTAAAATGCCTTTTAAAATCCAACTGCGCACAGTCACCACGGTGAAAACTGCGCATCTTGTCCTCAGCATTATGAAAGGAATTTGAACAGGAGAATTCAAGATTTTTATACTTGAATGTGTACAACTAGACAAAATACATAAGCTCGTGGAACAGAAACACACAGCGATGTGTGTGGCATCACAGAGATGCCACAATATGTTTTAACTCAGACCTGGAGTCACTTATTTTCCCAAACCATGACAAATATAGAAATGTTGTGAGATAAATGGTTAGCTTCTTCCACAGCCTGATTTCCAGACAGCAAGTCTGACAGTACAGCTGGCGTGGACACAGATGTCCCATCAACTTCGACAGGAGCATACACGTGGAGCAACTTTAGATCTGGGACTTATTTTGGTACACTGACCTCAAACCGACCTCTCCCTCCCCTGCCAAATCACTCACATGTTTCCAGGGAATTCCCTCTCGCTGGTACTCTTCCTGCTCCTGCTTTAGAACCAGCTGAATAAAGAGCTGCTGTAGCTTTTCATTGCAGTAATTAATGCAAAATTGCTCAAAACTGCAAAAACATAAGGAAAAAAGGTGATGAGTTTTCTGGGAAAGGAGAAGGCACAGGACTGTGCTTTAACAACGTGGCTCACCTGTTATTGTCAAATATTTCAAAGCCATAGATATCCAGGACACCAATGACAGTGTTTTTCCCATGTATTGTAGTGTCATAGTTCTTCACTTCAATCACATCATTGATGTGTGTTACAATCCAACAAAAGAGGCGCTCGTATATAGCCTGCCAGGAAACAAATACGGAGGAATTTTGCCTGCATCTGTCTCAGTTCTTTCTGGCAAATGCAACACATGGTGCTACAAAGCTTAATTCAAGATGCTGCCCTAACTAAACAAAAGCTACAGATAACATTCTGCTAAAAGTGAACAGCTACTGACAAGAAGAAAATATGCTATGAAAATATTTTTTTTCTTTCTTCCAAAACTCATTTACTTGAAGTCTAAATCCTAGTGAGGTCACTAGGTACAGTGGTTCTCCGAATCTGATTCCAGTCTGCTTTTCAGCTGCCTAATAAGTTCCATACCTGAGAATAATTTAACAATTAGCAAGTTGTTGAGAGCGAGTGAAGAGCAAGTGAGAGTTCAGTTACAGAAACCTAACAACGGAACACAATGGCAGTAAAATATTCCTGTCCACCTTTCAAAAAGAAAACGTTCTGTAGGCATAGGTACCTTCGCAGTCTGCATGTTCAAAATGTACTGCGAAGCTGTGAAAACATCTAATGTTAGGAAAAAAAAGTCAAATTAATAATCAAGGACCTTCGTAACTTCATCTGTTCTTCCCCTGTCATTTGATTTCTTAGCAAAGAACGGACAGTTGTCATTCCTTCAGCCATCAGTATCCACCTTTCCAAAAACAGATAGCACTTCAGGTTTCCAACCCAAGTTCTAGATGTTACCGTTCCACTCTCTACTCTTGAATTTAACTGCTAAATGAAGTCAAGAATCGTATTTCACAAAATATTCAGCAAATATTCATTTCACAAAATGTACAATGTATTCCTTTTGCAGATGTCAGCAAGCCAGGCTCGCAGCTCCCTCCCCTCTTTCATGTGCCGCAAGCACTGCTGGCTGCGGTGCACGCTGTGTCACAGCCAGGGAAGGTAGGGATGGTGCTGCTCTGCAGTCCCCCTATAGAACACAGGAGCGCACACACGCAGAAATAAATCTGCATGAAGTACAGACTTCCTGTGTCTCAGCAAGCACTGTACTTATTGATCCACCCAGGAATCCTACTGGGACCCGAGCCTTGAAAAATGAGCAATTATGAAGGCAATTCAATATTGAATGCCTTCCTCAGGCATCACCATTCTTTGCTGCACCAAGTACAACTGAACCAAAAGGCAAAAGCAGAAGAAATGTGTCTGAGTTAGTCACATACAAAATCAGATGCAGAGAAAGGAAATTTACACTCACTTTTGCAAAGGCATCTCTGCCGTAGGTGGCTTCTTGTTCAGTATGTTGTTTGTCAATGACATCCCGACCTGTAGCTACAGTTCGAAACAGAAGAGCCTTCTCCACCATGTCAGATTTTGTTGACAGCAAGTCTGCGATGATCGACACGACCTTGCCATTTTCTATTACAGGTGTATCGCCATCCACAGAAAACTTCAAGTTCCCCTGAAAAAAGCAGCAAGAAACAAGATTTCTCAATCTGTCTTTTATTAGTATGAATCAGTACACCCCAAGTTCATCCATATTCCACCTGCTATTCAAGTCAGTAAATCTCCTAACATGTTAGAAGGGTGGGCCTTGCATATCCACATACCCACAAGGCTCCAACATCAGTGGAAGGAGCAAAGCCTGACTCAAAGAAAAGCATTCCTGCTCAGTGTTAGGCTCCGCTTTTGGAAAAAAATTGTCACACGCTTCCAGAGGTTTAATCAGCCATTGTCTCAAGATTCAGAGTCTAGCGGTGGGTAATGACATTATGTATACAAACACTGGATGTAGCATTTCATCTTCACTGCAGCTTGCCACAAAAACACTAGGCTGCAGTTCTTATTGTAATGCTATCGCCCACAAAGGTAATGTGAATATTCTGGGGAAGCTGACAAGTCAGCACTGCTAACAGGACTGGACTGACAGGGCGCTACCGCAACAGCTGTGTTACTGAATGGCTGTACTGCCAGGATTAAGAAGCAACACCACTGCGTTATTTGCAGGAGTGGTCTCACACCCTATCTGCATGGCCTGACTCTGCCTCCATTCCCTTCCCCAGCACTAGGGCACAACTGCTCCAAGGAGGACCAAAAATTGGAAAAAAGCTACCGTTTTCGTTGCCACCTTCCTCCTGCCCACCTGCAGTGGCTCTCTCCTCAAGGAAACGTAAGATCTGAGGTACAAGGACACAGCGCAGGGGAGGAGACTCTGTGGGTCCCAGGAGAATATGGGCGAAGGAAGGACTTCCTTAGCATCAGAATACATGGAATTAAGAGGTCTCCTGTATCTGGCTGTGCTCAAGCATCCACGATGAAATGAAGTACCATGCCTCCAGCAAAATCACAGTGGTGATGGCGAGTGTGGGGTAAAAGGGCACAGAAGGATGGCAAGGCAAGAGCTCCCTACCCTCTCACTGCCAAACCCAAACAATTCCTGTTCAGACCATTTAACAGCTCCCAGTAGTTTGTGATATGTCTGTTTTGAGATCTGGAATATGCAGGAATAAATGTGATCTTCCATCATTACTGCAGTGTCCTATTTCACCAAGGAATTTCACTCACCACTGGAAGTCGTAAACTGTATACGCTTTTCCAGCCCACAGATCTTCTAACTGCTTCTGCAGCAAGAAAATTAGAGCTGCTGGAAGTACAAGTGTACTTGACCCCTCCTGAAGAACAGCCTACTCATACCTGCGGGCAGAGAGCTTACCAAGTGAAGAATGGCTGCCACAATTTTGTAGACAGTCTGAATCTCCTCTTGCTTGAAGCCTATCACTTTCATGGCATCAGCTACTGCTTTGAACTCTGCACCATCGTTGATGGAACACTGAGGGGAAAGAGATGTTTGGGACATGAGGGGCTTAATGGAAGTCAACCGTGAGAAGCAAAGACTTTGCAAGCCCTGGGCAACAGACATGTACTTCACTATTTTTCAGATGCAAGACACTACCATGAGATTTTTTCAGCTGATCCTAATGCCATACCATACACTTGTATGCTGAACCCCGCATTGTACACACACGTATACTAGCAGCAATGAGATACAGGAAGTTCAGTACTTTCCCAGTGGAATTTATTGTGAAAGAGCAGAACTGATTCATTAAAAAAATCAGAACAACAGTTACAAGTAGTGCAGCCACAGACCCTCTGAGAAGAAGCTGCACAGCACCAGCAGTACATTTCTGGTCACCATCTTTCTCACGATGAGCCTCTGCCCCGCTCCCCTCCCAATGATCTGGGTTTGTTTCCACTGCAGATTTCTAGAGAAACCGATCAAGGCATTTGAGAAGGTCTGTGGGTTCATTTGCCAAAGAGCATCTCAAGAAAGCAATTAGGAAATCAGGGAGCCTTTTGTCTGGACCCTGCTTCAGAGAAACAACACTAGGGACAACTCCAGACCTATTTAAAGTGTTCAGGATCTTGTTGTCCTGAAAACTTTATGGGTTTGTTCCCTTCTTTCCTGCTCAGAGGCCCCCTTGAGGACAAGTCAGATATGAAGAATGAATGCTTCAGTAACTTAAATGCTCCTACTGTAAAAAAAGAGTCCTTATGGCTTTTTGGTCTAAAAAGCAGCTTAAGTTACCCATTATGAAGCATGAAAAGTGTGTCACTGGTAACGGGTCAAATATCTATGATTTATTTATTCATTAGCATTTATTAACAAAAGTGATGTCTCTCCTACTACATTTGATTGTTTTTTATAAGCAGACACAAATGTAGTAGGCACAAGTACACATATGCTAGTCTTCTAGGGCCAGAAACTTCATTAGAAATAGCACATTGGTGTCACCTTTCCATATTCATCCCGTAAATACTGGTCTCAGCTTCTGCTAGCTCAGCAGTACTTTAAGTATTTCAAGAAGCATCAACAATTTTAAGACAAGTTACCTCTAACTCACTAACACCACCCTCACCTTTATCTGTGCTCCAGGACAGATATAGTTGTATGCAGATGCATCCTTCTGAAGATGTAGAGAACGTAACATCTGGTCAGAACCCCCCTGGAGGAGCTGTACAAAGAGTATTTTAAGAAACGGTGAATGAAAAAAATAAAATCCTTCCTTTTTCTGTTTCTTATCCATCTGCTTGACAAGCAAAATCATAAAAACATTAAATTACTGCTACAGAAGAATCAGCTACAGTATCTGGAGTCACAAGCACAACATGTGCAAAATACACGGTCTGCATCGTTGTAGGGCTCTGACTACCAGCAAGAGGTTGCCTAAATGAGTGTCCTTTTGAGTGACACGACTGTTTAGAAAACAAGCCTGAACCTCTTCACAGACCAGACATGTTTATATCTGTGACGTGCCACAGATGTGTCTTGGCAAGCACGCTCACCTTCTCTGCTATACACAGAGCCTTTCCAACACAGAAACGACACGTTCATGAGAAAGGTGCTAACATGCCATCATGGAGTACTGAACAAGTGGGAAAAAAAAATAAATAAACCTATGTTTCCCTCACCGCAAAACTGAGAATAAAGGTTATACTAATAAGCTGACCATTTCCCCCAAAGGACGCACAAGGGAACCACCGTACAACATGGAAGACATTAAAAAGAACGCAAAGGAAAAACAGAAAGTCAACTTGGTGTCATAAAATTACTTCCATATGGACTAAAGGCCTCAAAAGAAAATAGAGGGATTAGACTTATTACAAATAAAACAGTGAGTCAAAGTCCAATATTCTACCATATTTGTTTAGTTAGCCTCCTTTTAAGTTTACAAATGTGTTAATACAGGACTGGAGGATAGAAAAAAAAAATCTTCCCATGCTCCTTCCCCAGATCAGGCCTCTTCAAAGAACTAAAGAACCTAAGATCACCCAAGACGCAACAACAAGGGAACCCTTTGCAAAACACACGAGAGGGTGAAAGCTTTAAATATTTTGCCTATCACGTTGGGAAACTTGAGAAAAGTCATTTGTTTCAGGAAACGAATACAAACCTGGTAAAAAGAATGAAAGCTTCGTTCTCCCGGCTGTTGCACAATCACACGAGACTGTGGAGAAACAAAATACAAAGATAGGTATTTCTGGATGTGGACAGCCTGCTCCCCCAGCACCTCCCCTTAGACACTGATGCGTTGGTTCACCACTGCTAGGACACCTCCAAACTAATCTTATCTTACAATAAGTCTGTTACGAACATTATTAGCTCGGCACGACCATGGAGTCTGAAGTCTATAATCAAAAAGACCAGCTTGCGTAACAGCTGCAATGTCCTACTTCCAACCAGGAAACCCATGTGGTAACTACAGAATTGCTTTCATGGAAAAGTCAAATAAAATGTTGTTTTAGTTTAAGAGTTATTTAATCGCTGGAAATGAAAAACAGGATTTTGTGACTTTAAACAAATGTTCCCTGGGCCATAGTTGGGGCCTCATGGTAACCACTTCTACAACCCCAGGACAGGCTGACCAGCCACTGTACAAGTGAACGCTCTGCTCTAACACAAGGGCATTGTTTTAGGGAGCAAGCAACAGCTTCATCGTCAGAGCACTCATTCCAAATCAGTGTAAAACAGCACCAAAAAAAAAAAAAAGTAAAATGCAGCAGAAATTCAGTTAAGCAAAGTATCCTTGTTTTATGCTACAAGTTTGACCTATGGAGAGTGACGAGGCACGTGTTCCTGCTGCAGTGCAAAGTCACTGTCTGTTCACTGCCTGTGTTCAGACCAGAAACTCAACTGCTTTCAAAATGGAAACAAATTTAACTTGGTAGAAGTCAAGAATATTAAATAAATGATCAGGATTTAAGTCACTGCAGCTGCAGCCCCACCGCTTTTTTGCATGAAAGTATCACACATGTTAAATGTTTGGTTTTGTTGTTTTGTTTTTTAAAATAAAGTGTTTATTCTGAAAATAGACTTCAGGGAAATAATGGGAAAAGTAAAAAACACAAACAAAAAAGCATGTTAGCAGATGCGGTCAAACATAAATTAACGCCAGACATGTGTCTCACACATAACGAGAACTGTTAATAGATCAAGCCCACGTTCTCTACACAGTTTTACATATTCCAATGTTTTCAGCCACCACTTAATGACATGAAAAAAAAAATCATGCTTAGGATCACTTGGAATATATAAAAACAAAGTTACTAAAAGATCACACAAGGCTGTGGCATTATTCCAGAGTAACGCTTCTCAAGCATACCATTGCTACTTACAGACCTAGATATCTTCTCCTTTTATTCACCAGTGAGATCTCAATGCGGGAACTTATAAAGAAGGAGTTTTACAGAGTTAAATTAATCTCAGCTTTTATTCTGGATACAAAGTTCATACATCGATATGCTCATAAGCTTTTGAGTAACACTAGTCCCTCACATGGTGAGCTCTGAAAGCAGTGGTGTTAAAGTACCAGGGCAGTGCCAGTGCTTCAGCAGCATTTCAGTTACTTACAGTAATTCTTGGAGAAAAATAAAGCTCTAGATTTGAATGAGATTCCATGCCCTCATATGTAACATAATGACATACCACATTTGAAAGGAAAATTTTCTATTGGCAAAGCACATATTACAAAAGTAACTACACAAAAGCCTCTAACTCTAAAAGTGAGCGTGGCTTACCTTTTCTAGTAAGTAATTATTGATATGCCCACCTATTGGGTCTCCTTTAAAATCAAAGTTGATATCCATATATTTTCCAAACCTGCTGGAATTGTCATTACGGTTTGTTTTGGCATTGCCAAAGGCCTCTAACACACAGTTGGATTTCAGCAGTATGTTCTTCACTCTGGAGTACAGATAAATGGAAAAGAGCACAGGGTAAGTCCAGACTTGTATACTCATACCATGGAAATTTTTTTGCAGGCCTTTCTCGAGAAGAATTTAGTAACAGCAGAGATGCTCTTTGATGACATATTTGGGCAAATGTGTATGGCATTAGCAATCCCACGGGAAATCAGCTGGGAGCTTTCGGTAATCTTCCTTACAGCCGAGCAAATGGGAAGCAAAGACCAGATCCCTCCACTGAAAATAGCATCAAAAATTCAGTTCCTTTACATATATAAGTTTCTAAATCAATTTCTTGAACTCTTTTGCAAATAATTTTCAAAATTTTTGTTGGGGTAGGTACTAAATCTGTTTCAGCAGAAAGCCACATTCTTTGCTCAAAAACTTTTACTCTAAGGCTGACAGGCGCATTTTGCAATTCAGGAGTATGCGAGCCTGAAAGGTCATGGAATATGCTCCTAGCACGCAACGTGCTAGTCTAACATACACATATTTCAGGCAATTTGCCACAGGAAACATGATTTCTAGATACTGTTTTTATTTTGAAAGTTTGAAGGCTTGAGTTCTTCCTAAGTTTTTTCTGTGAATTTAGCAATCAATATTGCAAAATTCCCAGAGTAAAAGAAGTATCTAAAGAAGTTAGGTAAATGCTGTAAAATCAGCAGGCAATTAGCACAAGAGACCATCTAATAACGTGGTGCCACACAGTCCACAGAGAGAGATCCAGAAACAAAACAATTTCACTTACGTTTCTGCAAAGCCCTTACCTTTCCACCTCTGCTCTCTGGCTGGGGTTGGTAATGGCTGCTATGTACTGCATAATATATTTACTGGCCTCAGTTTTCCCAGCCCCACTTTCACCTGAGGACATAAATAAAAGGTGACAGAACAGATCAAAAAAAGCAAAGCAAATCACCGAACAGCATATCTTCATTCTACCCTGACAGTGTTTGGTATTTTTATTATTGTTTTTTTAAAGCAGCCTTATTTGTGTGCACTTTTAACATTTTCTAAATATAGCCATAAACTTGCCTGGTTGTTGCAGCTATGCTGACTTAGAAGCAGTTATGATGTAAGATTTCACAGGTCGGTAAAAGGCCTGGCACACAGAGGATCAAAAGGAATATTGTTAGAGGAGAAAGACTGGCATGCAGAGCCTTGGCTAGCAGCAGTGCCGGGAGCTGCAATACAAGAGGCTACTGTTCAGCACACCATCTCGGGTCTCTCGCTTTTCAGAGCTGCTAAAGCACGGGAACATCAAGGAAACCAAGTGCCAGGATCCAGATAGCAACCGTTCATGGTACAAGCCCTGCTCCCACTGTTAGAGCCACGACAAGCAATCAGTCTGGCCATGGAAACAGAGAACAAAACATTGGCCAGTCATCCAAGGGACAAAAATCAGCAGTTCTCTAAAGAGAGACAGGAACCCTGTGCTCACTGATCTCTTCACACAGGCAGAGCAAGCAGAGGACTCATGTTCAAGTTATCGCTTTGCATGCACAGATTAAGCTAATGACTGACACCAGCTCTTGAATTAGATAAGAAATAATTGCTAAGGTCTCCACACACAGATTCAAATGCAAATAAGCCGTTTTAAGATTAATGAAGTCTTCTTTTATAAAACGCTGTCATTAGCCAAATCATCATTCTTCTACCTAGAATTTCACAAAGATCAAGTGTTCATCATAATGAAAAGCTCTTTCAGCTTACCTGATATTACAATACAGGTGTCTTTTGATCGCCTCTTCATCGCTTTGTAAGCAGCATCAGCAATTGCAAAGAGGTGAGGAGGCCTCTCGTACAGTTCCCTTCCTTTGTACTGCTCAATCATGTCACGCCCATAGATGTTCAAATTTTTGTAAGGATTCATGGAAACGACCACCTCCCCAATAAACGTATAAATCCGTCCTTTCTCAAACCTACCCAGGATGAGACAAAAGGGAGAAAGGGAATTAGTCAAATGTAGAGAGTCAGAATATGTCTTCCAAGCAAGTTGCCCATTTCATCAGGTGAAGAACTCAATCCATCATCATACTGAAACATTACAATAAAACATCGACTACGGACATTTTCTGACCAGTGTGGCCTGGATGGCACATTAGCATATTACGTAGAGACCTGATGTGACAAGGATTAAGAAGTAGGGCTAGCTTTGAGTCTTACCACCTACAGAGGAAATTTTCTACTGCTATTTCACTTAGGATGCATGACTTATCAGATTACTGAGGTACAAACACCGACTATATTACCGAGTATAGCAAACTTTTGCTTTGCCGATGCAATCAAGCTGGCTTTCTGCATATTCAGGTATTTCTCTTGCCATTAACATGCTGCCAGACACAAATGTTTCTAGAAATTCTTTAGCAAGATTTAAGTTAATGTAATTTACTGTTTCTACAACTGACAGTAAGTAAACATGAGTTTGTGATGAGCTTATATAATCTGCTTCATAAAGGGGATTTAAAGGCAAATTCTTTTTCGCATTCTACAGTTGTCCATAGCCCAGCTCAGGCCAGAGAAGCAGAAGTTTTGAAGCCACTCTCTTAGAGGTCTAATCATATTTGCAAGAAAGTAAACAAAGATACAAGCCAAGAAGCAAATTACAGCCTTTCAGCTCTAGCAATTAGCTTCCACTCCATCCTTTTCACTAGAAGGCACTTTGGTATTATCACTGCTGCTAAACCAGAAGTGTTTTTAAGAACGTGTGAAAACAACCCTCAACTACACCTTTTCTAAACCCTACCTGGTCCTTAGTATTCTTTCTGCAAACAAGACAGAAAATAACTTGACGTTTGTTCGGGGGAAAAAAAAAGTGTTTAAGTTAAAAGATGTTTCCAAAGAAATTCACATTTTATCAAAAGTTATCTAGCAGAAGAGCACAGAAGGAATTTCAGATTAACAGCTGAAGAATTCACCCAGCATTTGCTCCTCAGGAGCAGAAAGGATGACAGCAGATTTAGAGACCAACACGCAAGCCATGGCATTTCTACCAGTCAATACCTGTCCGCACCCTGTATTTAAATCTTACGACATTAGATGGCACCGTAACACCTCTACAGAGCGCAAGGGCCTTCCTCATCCCTGACGGACTCCAGCACAAATTCCAGCATTGCTTTATTGAATTTAGTACCACCCCCACGTGGCGACAGGCTTGACATTTTCTGCTGCTCATTTGAGAATTTGCTGCAGCATCTTGGCAGCGTTAGTTTTTAGCAGGTGTGATAAAACTCAAGAAATACAATCTAGCAACCAGCATTCCACTTTCTAAAAGCCATTTTGCCTCTAATTCCAGCTTCCTCCAGAAATACTTCACTGAAAAGACTCAAGAATTGCAAAACGTCTTTTTGTTCCTGCATTCAGTTTTAACTGCAGGTAGTCCTGATACACGATTCCCAAAACAACAGCGAGCTGAAAATGCAAAGATATTTTATATTTTAGAGATATATGCTGTGTGAAAGCTACCAAAAATGTTTTAGAAAATATAAGGCCATTATATTTAGCAATACCAACTACAACTCAGCAGCTAACTGTTGCAACAAAAATGAGGGATAACACGTAGGCAACAACACTAAGCAACGGGCACACAAGCCTGGCATGAAATATAGAATCACAGCCTAATTCTTTAAAAAACAGTTTATTCACTGGGAAACCAGAAGACGGACTTAGGTACACAGGAAACCTCACGCACTCAGTCCTTGTCATTTGCCATCCCTAATTTTAATTATTTGGAGCAAAAAGCAGCTGGGGATTGTGGTATTTGGAAGATCCTAAACACGCAAGGCACTGGTGGGTGCAAAGAGATCATACACCACCAGGCTGCTCGTCTTCTGCCCTCTCAGGAGCACGAGGGACTCTACATATCCATGGGAGAGCTTAAGAAAAACCAAACACACACACCACTTTCTATTAAGGAGATCAAATCACACTGGGACATGCATATGTAACGGAAACCATCACAAGGACATCAGAATCAGCAGAATCCTTCCCATCTTTTTGGAGCTGGGCCATCTGAAAAGGCAAGTTGCCCAACGGAGGATGTATAGACCACTCTCCAAAAGTCACTGCACAGCAGGCATGTAATCACCACTGAAGGCACTATTAACGATAAAAATAAAGATACAGCAGTTTCTGGATGAGGTTTTAAGCCCCGCTGTACTGCCAGACGCATGGCTGGAGGGTTCATGGTCAGCACAGAGAGGTTAAGGGGGTTTGTTTTAGCTGCCAAGAAAAAAAAAAAAAAAAAAAAAAGGACATCCCTACCAAGTGTGGTGCCCACTCACCATCACACTACCCAATACTCTGACCTCTTCCTTAAGTAATGAATTATGTAAACTTTCAGTCGCAGAGCACAGTTTAAGTTTCCTCCCCTGACCAGCTCGGTGCTTGCGAGGCAGTCGGGGACAGAACCTGCGGATCTGCCTCTGCCAGCCTGCCCCGCCGCCGGCCGCTCGCAGCCCAGCGCCCCGGGGGAGCCCCTCGAGCAGGGCACAGCTGGGCTGCGGAGGCGTACAGCCGAGACGCTGGCACATACAGCGCTCTGACACACTGCCTGCTCGCTTCCCCGACAGCTCCGGGCTTAGACGCAGATCTCACGTTCGGCCTCCGAGTCCAGTTTTAAAAGGTTTTACTGGACTCTGACGAGTTGTGTCTTCAATCTCCATGGCAAAAGGCAGATGGAGATGAGGGAGAAGGATCCATCTCCAGGCTTGACAAATGGGCATCCCTCAAGCTTGGCTTTAAGGATATGGAGTTTATGAACAACTGACATCCCCATTTACTTCTCTGTTCATTTTTTTTTTTACTTCTTAGCACTGGAGTTGGAATTCCAGAGCTGTGCTTAGATGTTCCTAAGAAGAGCTGTCGCTCCTTGCCCCTCCTTGCTGATAAAGCCTCTTTTCATCAGACAGCGCAGCTCAGCACAGCGGCAGGCCAAGAACAGCAGTGGCTGTTTTCCTAGCTGCATTGCTTCGGTGTGAGATTCTTGGTTTTCCTTGCCCAAGAAGAACTCATGAAAACTTAAGAAAACAACCAATGACGGCAGTCCAAACTGGGAGGTACAAGCTGTGTTAAATTCGCTGTTCTACTGCAAGGCAGGTCACAAAACCAGACGACGAAGCTATCCGGCGCTTTTCAGAAGGGCTCATTGATTGGGGCATGCACTCCATCAAGGGAAAGCTCATCAACAGAGAGGATGGTGTAATCGTTTCAGTACCGAGCGTATAACGTGTAGGAGTGGATTTTTGTTATTAAAAGCAATCTACAGCACACTTGTACCTAATCCTGGTGGTCGACACCCCCACGGTCAAAGCTCGATTTGCATGTATCATGGAAATCACATAATCTTGTGCTGCAACTTTGAGGAAAAAAGATTTCCCCATAACTACGCTATTTGAATAATTTCTGTATCACTGTCTTCTGAATTTTCCACTTACTACTTTGGTATCTGAAATCTAGCTCAGCAGCCAAAAAGAAAGTCACAGTATTTAATCCTTGTGTGTTATTTTGATGAAGAACATCGGCTCTTTCATGAGAAATTTTTGTACTAGTTTTTATTACCTTGTTACAGCACGGATTGATAGTGAGAAAATATAAACCAGTAGGTCACAGAATATAAATCACTTAAAGGGATAGAAATGATTGTGTAGAAAAGAAGGCTGCCAAGACTTTGTTTTGTAGTTTTTACTTTTAGGCAGTTGAAGGGAGTTGAAAAGAAATACATCCTTAAGTCCAGGCATCCTATGTTCACATCCAGCTGCCATTGGAAAATACACTGCAGAAATCAGAAAACTGAAGCAGAAATCTTCGCCACCAGAGAGCACTCACATTTAGGATTTCTCCCACCTGACAAACACTCCAGTCAAAAATAAAACTGTTCTTACCGAGGAAATGATGCAACTTCAAATGCACTCAGGACAAATAAAGAAAAGAGTTAGTTGGCAAGACTTGGAACCCATACTCCAAAACAACATCTGCAGAACGCAGACCGTTAAACAAAGGCACCCTACCACACCATCTCCACTCCAACTGCTGCAATTCAAATTATAAAGGGAATTTCTAATTAAGCATTTACATGGTAACTCCTCTGTACCGAAAGATAAACAGAAACTTGTCGGGATCACAGACAGCAGGCAGCACTCTGCAGGCTTATTGCTATTTCTAGAATTCAGCATACTTTCTGAGATAACCTATGCCAGCTACCAGGGGACCAGCTTGCAGCGAGATCACAGGCTGGGCTTCGCTGGGGTGTGAAACGGCTCCTCAGAAACACATTTTGCCAGTCTTTCCCGCCATCTGTCTCATCTCTGAGGAGCAGAGCAACTGCTGGAAAAATCATGTCAAGTCACCAGTCGTCTCATTTTCTGCTGCTTTAAGAGAGCTGAAGTGTAGCTATTGATATTATGGATTATTTTTCTCCTGGGGAAAGACCTTCTCTCATCTGGAACTACTCCTCCTCACCTTGATCACAGACTGACATCATATTCTGCTTTACGTACACGCAGACACACTAAAGCTTTCCCACGTGAGCCAGCGCCCAGTAAAGCTCCTTGGTCTCACCCCTTCTTCCTGCTCCCTGATGCTACACAGATGCTCCAGAAACAGAACGTCTTCACACCAAGAAGTCACAACGCAGCCATCAACTGAAGATGGACTTTCAGTTTAACTGTACAGCAGTGTCTTAAAGTAAAGGAAACGTTAACAAAAAAAAGCAAAAGCAAATAATTCAGGACAGATACAGGAGTGCTACAGATGCATCAGCCTGCACTAGATAGTCAACAGCTAACTAGTACCACTGAAGGTTAAAAGATTAAAAGCTGATGGTTCCAAACTATTATCTACTTCCAACTTAGTCATTAACTCCAAAGCACAAATCAAACTGAACTATTTAGTATGAGCATACTGCTTTTTCTTCCTTCCTCTTTTGTGCACGGGAAGAAGAACAATCTAGCAGCTGCACACCTTTCTGGCATGCAGAAGAGGGACAATTCCTTTTCCTGTTGCAAACACCCCATGCGATTTGGGTTATTCCCCCAAAGCGGGTCACAGTTCTTAGTTATTTCTTCCCACCAAATATATACATTAAAAAAATCCATTAGTGCAGGCTTTGACTCCATTCTTATTGTGCAAGCACACATGAAAACATTAATTAAACTCATGTTCATGAAGAGATGTACACGGATAGTCAAGGATGGGCCGTTAGGATGTGTTCACTGAGGAAGGGAATTTAAGTAGACTTCTGGCAGTGAAATCGTATTTACCTGTTTTTAAATGCAAGAATGTATAGCCAGCTGCACTGACACAAAGGAACAACTATTCTTCTCATGCTTTGGGAAGTAAGATGACTTTGCTTAAGCACACTTCACCCTGCGTGTGTCAGACAATTGTGCCTTTTATATGTGATACCAGGTCTACTGAGTATTCAATGCTACTCAAAGACTTTATTTTAGGTAAATCAAAATAAACTCAGCTGTCAAGCAAGCAAGAATGACTTTCAAGTCTTTCAGTAAATCGCTCATAAACTGTATTATAGCAAATCATCCTCATCACAAGACAACTCAGATAAACAGGATTTACGTTGGCAGAAGTATAGCTAAAATATTCTTGCTGCACTTGGAAAAACAGACCAAAAAACTGTCCAGTCAGTATTACCTCCCTGCGCTAGGAAAACAATCCACGTCTGTCATGATTCTGAATATGCATGTCTACAACATTTTGATCCATCCCAAGAGCCAGAAAAACTGGAATTTAAGTTCATTTAATGTGCAGGTGAAATTTTTGCTTGGAGTTGTCCTGCATGGATTCAGTTTTCAGATGTTGCCAATTTAACAAAATAGGAAATGCCATTCAGCGCGCGTTCTGCACCACTCCTTTCCTGTACGGAGGGAGCAGAAAGGGCAGGGTGAGGAATACTTCATTCATCTGCAATTTTCAGTGAGCTTTGGAAATAAGGTTAAAAGAGTCCTTTGTAATGATGGAATTTTTTTCAAAAGAAAATAGTAAACTATGAGTGACTGGTGCCACATCTTCCCCAACAAACCAACATTTAAGCAAACTGACTGTAATTTGACAAGGCTGATTCAGCTCCAACACGGCTGACCCTTGAGTCGTCTATACAGCTTTGCAAACCCACTAGGTAAGGTCAGGGGAAAGGAAAATGGAAGATGGATGCGAATCTAGCTCTAATGAACGCTGAATAAAGGCTAAAACTGTGAAATGTAGCTGGCTAGCTAGAAACTGGAATAATATTAAAATCCCTCTCCTTAAACATGAAGTTAAAGCACTAACCTTGCACTGAAAAAAATGCCAAACCACTAAACATAGGAGTCACTGAACTTTCATTTCTATTTGCGTCAGACAGACTGAGCTGTCTCTCCTGCAGCAGGGAAGCACTGCATACACTTTTTACGTATCTAGAAGCATAGCAGAAGGCCCAAGCAGACTTGAAGTAGATAATGAGACAAAAGGAAGTTATTTGAAAAGCTTCCAGGGACAACATAATGCTTTGTGGTTTTATTCCAATCCACACGAGAAAGTTGCTATTGAGCACAGGTAGAGGAAAAGAAGCTTGCTCCTCATTTCTCTGTGTAGTCAGTAAAACACTCTCCCACTTTCCATGTGAAAAGTCTGGCTGGAACACTGTAAAACCCTAATGCAGTAATCATATTACTCTGCTTTGAGCAGGAGGTTGCCCTGAATGACCTCCTGAGGCTGAATGATCCTATGATCCTACATCTAACCTGGAAAGAGTAGAACAGGCTTGGGATACCAAAAAACAAGAGACTGCCATCTACCCATAACGTCTAACTTTTTAATCTGTCAAATAAAAGCACATAAGCTATAAAAGGATAGTAAAAAGAAAAAGAAACTTCAAAAGTCAGGTAGGTTCTTCTATCTGCTCTCATCACGTGGGAAGTCAACTGGAGCACGTGTGCAGAAGAGCCTGGAGCTTGTCCTGTAAGAGGACCAACTTAAATGCGGAAGACTCATAAAACTACTGAGGCATAGGAAAGGTGGAGGCAATCACTCTATAAATACATCACTAGATGAATATCATCTTGCCAGGTAGCCAGAAGAACTAATTAAGCAAAAAACTACAAAGGCCCATTAAAAAAAAAAAAGAAAAAACCAAAAGGAATGGACTTATCCTGGTCAATGTAGGCTTGAAACTGAAAGCTCGCCATCAAGGGAGCAAGGTCATGGAAGAGCATTTCACTAGAGGCAGAAAGGACTAGTGAGCCTTGCTGGATATTGCCGAACTACTTTTATATATGTGTTTAGAAGATTTGGCTTCCCGTACTGACCAGCAACTGACTTCATGATCCATTACGTTCCTTCCACTCTGATGTTACAGCATTCAGGTACTTCAAAAAAGACACTACCTTCATTCACCTCCTCCCCTTTCCAAACCCCATGTCTGTATTAACTGTAACCTGCCACACCATGATTACCCCAGCCTTCAATTTTGGGAATTCAGCTTTGTTCATCAGATTATACACCACTGTGTTAAAGGGTATGCTACCTTCAAATATATCAGTGGACAAAACTGCAGCACAAAAGGCAAAAACTAGACCAATGACTGGTGGTTGGACAGATTTGCATCATGTGGAAGATACCGTCTGATTTCATCTCTCCGCTTCAGTGGTGCATGCATTCTGCAATGGTTGGTTTGTCTGAACAGTGTCCAGGCAAGGACTAGCTTACACTTCCGAATAGCAACCTTTCTTTCAAGGGATGCTGAAGGAACCATAAAATCCTGCAACCCAACAGAAAGATCAAGAAATATGCAGAAAAACAAAGACCATGACTGATACCCTGTTACTTCATCCTAACTTCTCCAGTAACTTCAGGAAACAAAACCCATTCACGTCACTGCCGATGACCCTGATACAGCAGCATTCTTGTATAAACAAACATAAACTGAAGCCACATCAGCAACTGTACTGATGATGACTTCAATCTTATTTTCTAAGCCATCTCTTTCTTATACTATACTTTCTTATACAATTTTCTGTATACACTGCACAATTAACAGAACTTTGTAGCGATGTCTAACTACACCTCTCTTTATTCCACAAGCCTAGGTGCCAAGGTACAATCATAGTATTTCACAGGTTTTCTTCCTAGATGCTTGGAGACTCCTTTTGCAGTCAGCTGGCCATGAGTTGCTGATGTTTAGATGCTTCATTGTTCTGCTGTAAAGGAATATTCTGCATTGGTTAAGCTCATGCCTAGTGCTGATCTGTGAATGCTGCTGGAGTCCCCTGAATACAGCATTGTTTTGATACAGGGCTCAAAAAACCCAAGAATCATCTTGCAGTATTAAGATAGAGTATGTCATTCGCAAGCATTCCAAAAGGCTTGCTTAGTCCTTTGGTAACGTTAGATCTAAAATAAAATTAGATGCATTATTTATACTAACACAGGCCACGCAAATCATGCAAAAATAATGATGCAAAATATGCAAATAATGCACAAATATGACTTATGTTTCTGCATAATTAGGGTTTCTTTTAGAGTTGTTACAGTGATCTGCACCATCTCACCTAAACACAAATATTGAGTATGTAGTCCTTAAACAGGACTGGTTTGTTTTCTGGCCATGAAACCAGGCAGACTTCCTTAGACATTTATGTGTTTCACAGCATATTGTGACTTAACACAGCTCTTGTGGTTTTGGCTCACAAACTGTCCCAGCAGCACATTAGATTACTAACTAAGGGCTTCGGCAGACAAACTGCTGAGTCTCAAAGCAGCAGATGAAGATATTCCACCTACAGCTGCCCATCCAGCTCCTCTGCCAACGATTCCCTTCTGCCACGTCTGCTGATGGGACCATGACGGACAGCTGTGATTTCAGCCACCCCATGTTCAGATTATCACTGACACCATTTCCTGCAGGACAGAAACCAACAACTTCAGCCAGCTAACGTGAAGGAAGAGCCATAAGCAATGGAGGGGAAAACTAAGTCTGCAAGTCACAAAGCAAATACGTGTCACCACAATATGTCCATTAACTATTCAGGTTGAAAGGAAGGACTTTTCCTTGTGCTTCCTTGAAAGCATGTCTAGTCAGGAAAAGCTTCCCACTGCTTGGCCGTAGATTTGGCTCAGGTTTGTTGCTGGATTTTTTTCTTGTATTTTCTGTTTTGTATTGGAAAAACTTCATGTCACCTGATGGCAATCTGAACCAGCACTGCAGTGAAATCCCCTCTCCATCTTCCAGTCTCTCCCCCATTAGCAAGAATTGAGCAGCAGGTGCCCTGGAAGACAAACCCTCAAGCCCTATAGAAACAAGATTAAGTATGCCTACCACTGCTGAAAAGGCCTAGTAAATACACAAGGTTTGTTCTTCCAATTAAAGAGCAACTAATATTTTACAGAAAATTTAGGTTAGAAATAAAGGGGTTTTTTTACTACAACCAAGCGTAGTGCCTTCAGCTGAAGCCATGAGTGTGACTGACCAGGCAGATTCAACATCAGGATGTTTCTCCCTCTCACTAAAACGACAACTTCAAAAAGGGAAGAAGAGAAGGAAGGATACAGGGAATTCTTCAAACGTCCTTGTAGATATGGAAGTGCAGGGTAGGATAGGCAAGATAAGCAAAGGGATTTGCACAACAGTCTTAAGTACTTCACTTTACATCCTTTGAATGGAAGAACATCTGAGCAGTAGGAAAGCTGTTATTTATGCATCCATCACTCATTGCAAAAGGAGTGAATTTCTAAATGCCAACTATACTGAGTTGTTAAACAATGATAATGAAAGGGGAACATTAGCAATATGGAAAAGGACTTAAATGGTTTGATTATTAAAACAGATTACTTGATTTACATGCTGCTTTTTTTATCGTTTTAAATTATCACCGGAAAGATTGTGTTCATTTATTTCCTTCAGGTTTTACATATTTTTTCTGTCAAGACAGCTCCCACTCAGAAGCTGGAGGACTATTCAAATGATAGTCAGACAGCACAAATACCACTCAGAATTAATAAGCAGATAACCCGTAAAATATCTACAACTCATCTTCCACAAGCCAAGAGTACTTTGGCCATGCCGTTGCATTTTTTAATTCTAGGCCAGTGGAATTCAGAGCTAGTGAAATTATTTAAAACAGGATCTTTTAAGACGACGTATCAGCCCAAGAATTCAGGCAGACTCCTACTTCTGTAAAGTATCATTTGTTAGGTAATGAGCATTAGTTAGTGACAACCACCAAAAGTCAGAGCAATGCTACACTGTTTATCAAAAAGTTTAATAACAAAGTTTTCAGCTACTGATTATTTCCTCCAAGCACAATTTCAGGCTAGAGTGGTGGTCAAGTGCATACTCTCAGCTTTGGCAGATCTAATTACACACCCAAACCAGCAGCACAGAGTAAACCTGCACCACTGTTTATTTCCAGGATTATCACATTCATTTTTGACACGTGTGACAAAGTGGTTGGCCCAGTTTAAAGCAGGGCGTTAGATGAAATGACTTCCACAGGTCCCTTCCAAACAACATTACTCCATGGCTATGACATACACGTTGCAACTTCAAATAACGCATGAAAGTAATTGTTATTTCCAATAATAGCAGCACAGGTTTGCAAACTAATTTTGCTATCAGCCTTATTTAGATTAATCTCTTTTTTTTTTTTAGAAATCAGTTTAATTAACAGTTCAGAGCTATGACACCTCCTCCTCCAAATGCAGCTATGTTTCTCTTTTCCTCCTGTGAGCAATCAGCTGCTAAGCCCTCGCAGAACAGCAACATACTGCAATGAAAGACAAAGAAATGCACTTTGCATCAGGAAGTCTGGCAGTCACAAACCGCCAATCTCTTTAAACTTTTTAAAAATATATATGAAATCATCTATGAGAAGGACAAATTCTTGTCTGTATTATTTTTCTATATTATTATTCTTATGTTTTTTAAGTTAAGAGGTTTGTATTATCCTTCCCACATTCATCCGATCGTCTCCTCTGCACCAGGGATATCTCATCAATACTTGTACAGCTGGAATAACATAGATCGTACTAAATTATTAATAATTAGAAACTTAGAAATGTTCACGTATCAGCTCCCCAACGCACTTAGCAATCATCTTCCAACAGGCAGTAACAAATGAGGGAAATGGATCCATTGCCAGTTTTCCAAGGACTTCTGAAAACAACGGAGTGCTTCAAGTTTCTCAAAATATTTTGCTTTCTATTTTGGAAAGCATCACCAATCCATACATTTAGGTGTCTACTAGCAATGCATAGTGGAATACAACTGTCAACCATTATACATCAGTACACACATGACTACTTCAGTTCTGTAAAACCCACACAAAATGCACACTTACGGATGAGAAGCAGCAGCAAAGCTGACATCCTCACCCCAAAGTGGCCTTTTGGTATCTAACAGAATTCGGTTCAGATCTGGCTCAAGCATAACACTGTTTCCCACAGCTATTAATGAAAGAATTTAAACCCACAACACATACAACCCGTACTACTTGCATTTTAAATATTTAATATATTGTGATGCAACCATCACTACTGCATTACTCTGTGTGTACATATAGCATACACAGTAAGTATAGTATTTTCATGGTCTTTTATATATATATTAAAAAAAAATATATAAATATATATAGATAAATATATATAGATAAATATATATAGATAAATATATATAGATAAAAATAAACTAACCATTAAGGTTTATATTTACACAAGGCTCCTCCTAGCAAATATTGCACACAGTGTTCTGGCCTACTTCTAACTGAATCTGATTAATAAAGTAATCACTGATACAATCCAGTAAGAAAATGCATCTACAGCTTTGGGATACAATGAAATGGTTTTATGGACTTGCAGATAAGGGCAGGGTTCAAGTGTTTCATTCACAGCACCTTCATGCAGTGCCAACAAAATTACTACAAATCCTGTTTTTGTCAAAAGGAGAGTGGAATGTATTTATGAAATGACTCTTTTCCTCCTAAATATATTCAAGAGAGACTTACAGGAAAAGAAATACAGCTTAGTTATTTCCTGTTCGCATCTTTGTCCTTTGAGAAAGAGAACAAAGGAATTTGACACTTCAGATCTACACTCATCTTGAGGACCCAGTCTTTGGCCTTTTACTGGAGTACAGACTTGCATTAACAGTTAAGGAATTAGTCCTACATATGGAAAAATCACAAGCTTTGATAAGTTGCTGCTACGGTGCACAGGTCATTAATGCTGATAAGCAAACACCAGGAAATAAGAACAGTCATTAATACCATATCTTCACTTCTCTCAAAGTGCCAGGTCAGAGTAGATAAAAAACAGCTAATTATTTTTTCTACTTCTCTCTCATGCAAGCAAGCTTTGTCTTTTGAAGCTCCTTGCTTGTGTAGTGAAATTCTGTCTCAGTCCTAACAGAATTACAGTTCAGCAGTGAAAATGCCAACGGTTCTAGGAAATGGGCCACGCAAAAACCCTTCTAAACTGTCCAGTAACCTGATATAAGAAAAATCCTTTCCTTAGTCCAAATCTGTTGATGTAACCTCAAGCAAGACAGACCAGGGATCCAAACCAGTTTAACACCACTTGAAGCGTCGGTTCACCCTGAAAATATCTCATCTGGGCTGCGGCTCATCCGATTCTGGAGAAGAGAACAATAGATACCCACTAGCCAAAGCAGTGTGTCAGGACCAAGGATTCCTGCTCTGCAAACACTAGTGGAAGCCCTAAAACACAGGATCAATATGTTAAAACAAACCAACCAACCTGTGCAACCAGCCACCAACGCTAACGCACGATTTCCCCTCTACCGCCTAGTGCTGCTTTACCAGTGTTATTCCTTAAATTCATTCTCTTTCCCCTTTTTTTTGGTGGGGATAGGAGGGAGTGAGGAGAAGTGGGGAGAGAAGGAAGCCTGGAGGGAGAGGAGATAGCAGAAAAAGTGTAATTCCATCAGCTCAGGTTTGGGGGCTTATTTCCACTTTTAGCTTAAACAAGTCAAATTTTATTTACTGTCCTTCCACAAACCACTAGTAACTCTTCCTCACAATAACCATCTCTATTTCTTTTACTTTTTCCTATTTTAAATACAGAGAAACAAAACTTTATAGTTACTAAAACAAAAGCCTGCTAATATTTTATGAAGTCATACCAATGTTTCCTTGTCTTTACTGACTGCATCTCCTCCCACTGCATCCTTGAGCCTCATGAATGTTTTCTAGAAGCACACTGAACTGACGGCTGGTATCACGCAGCACATGTAGTGTCCTCTAATCCTCCTCTGCCACCGATCCATGACCTTGCAATTTACAGCACATTACTCATCTGTAAATGAATGGCTCAGCATTTTGTATAATTGGATTTCATCCATGAGGCAATCCAGGCATCTTCAGGAGGAGCACCACCTCCCCCATTCATGCCATCACTAATGTTATGAATCTTGCTTTTACACAAAGGCGACCTTACACAATATCTGTATCATCTTTGTGATCCACTGCGGGGAGATTCTTGTTCCACAGGCCAGTTGATGCAAAGCAGCTCACAAGCACAGCGTCCTTGCTAGCTCCTTGTCAAGCAGACGTTTTGCCAGCCACACTGCCTAGCACCTGCAGCAGTCCTGGGAGAGGGATCTTTCTCAACAGGTCTTTGCACATACACTCCCCGAGCTCTCCAACAGACCACATCCTGCACCACACACCATGGCTGCTCCCACAGGGCACCTTAACATACGCCAGGTTACATTTTTTTAATTGGAGTAGCCCTGCAGGACAAAGCCAGCTTGCCAAACCCCTGCAGAGAGCACTGCTTGCATTTTCAGCCTGTCAGCCCTGCATCTGGGTTAACCAGCACACTGCCACAAGCCTTCCACTAGATACCTGCGTTCAGGCAGATGACATTTTGGGGTTGATTCATCAACTGCACTGACCAGGTTTCCACTATATACGCAAGGATCTTAACATCACTGGGTCCTGTATGGTGTCCATGTTGCGTAAGTGGGGCTCACCTCCTGCTAGGAGATCTCTGCAGCTTCTTCCCTGGGAGCCCTGCTCTCAGAATATGGTGGCAAAAGGCAAAAGCCAGCTCTGCACAGAGCCACCTCAGCTCTGCAGCTTTGTTAGCTGGAGCTCCACGGGGTGAGAAAACAGCGATATGACTCCCAGCCTAAAAGCAGCACGGGTGTGTTCCCCCAGCACCACATGTAGCTGCTGTGCTCTGCCAGGATGGAGCTGCTTCTGAATGGAGCTCACATACGCCTTTATCAATGGCATGGTTGATTTGCAACCAGATCACCCACACCAGGGCAACTGAGGATTAAGTGTCCAGGAAATAAACCAGATATTACTAAACATTAACTTACTGCTGCTTGACTATCTTGTTTGTAAGCCCCTCATCTCCTTCATCAAGTAGGGAAAGAAGACAGTGCTAACACCCAGGTGTTAGTGACAAGGTAAAGCACCGTTTCAGTGTAACAGTATAGATAACATCAAACATTACTTCCACAAACTAGGGAGACTTTCAGAAGTTTGGGATTCTTTTTGATCATTTTGATCATTGCTGGCCTCCCTACTTACTGATCACCCCCTCCCAAACGAGGGCAGTATTCATATTCCTGTTTTAACTTCAGATTGCTTTGCTCTCAAAGTCCCTCCTTGATCACCTGCTTTAACTCTGTTTCCAAAGAGCTCTCAAAGGAGAATACGTAACTAAGCTCCACTGGTATGAGCAGCAAGGTGAAACTGCACCGACTGTGTAATACACTTCTTTCTTCAGAGGTTCGTCAACAGAGGGTCCCTTCTGCTCGTTAACAGCAGCCTCTGCGGGGTAAACTAACACAATCATATGATAGCATAGGCTTCATAATACACTGACCGACTGTTAATACACAAACTACCATACATCACGCACCACATGGCATGTTCAAAAACTGCATAGAAGCGTGCAACTGGTTATTTAAACACAGGCTCTTGTGGCACTTCACGGTTTCACCGTAGCACTGATTGCTTTGTAAGTGTGTAATTGTAACGCAAAAGCTAAGAAGATGGGCACGTGTGATGTTTTCATCACATGCTAATCAGATCTAAGCAGTATGTAACAAAACAAAGGTATCAGAAGGTAGTATTTTAAAAGCTTCTAAACTATACCACCACATGGGCCAAGCAGTGGTACCCATTTTCAAATTACAGCTTGTTGGATGTCAGTTACTTCAACACCACTGCAGTTATTGAGGCTGTTACCTTCATAGTTTGATCAGAAATAGCAGTGTGCTATGCAGCTGAGTGTTATTTGACAGGTTTTGCAACTATTAAAATGACCCAGAGAAATAATAAAAAATTCGCAAGGGACCGATTCCTCATATTCAAACTGAAAGCAGTGTCAAAATATCTAAACAGATTAAAGAACAGTTAGTAAATCAATGGTATCAACCCAGTAACCTACATTAGCAGATGCAACTCTTTACAAGCCATTGCTCATTTATAATAGAACCTTTATTGCTGCTTCATGAACCCTGGAATTGGTTCATGGCCCCCTCATGTTCCTTCTCTCTCCTTCACATTGTACCCAACCTTAATTTGGGGGGGGGGGGGGGGGGAGGGAAAATTGTTAGCCACAACTGTCTTCACACCACAACTGCAAGCAATGAAAAGAGAAGTCCAGCTAGGCTATGATTTTTAGCCGTGGTCAGGCAGGCAGGTGGTCTGCGTTGGTGTTCCCATCATTCAATCCCCCCAGGAAGTTCACAAGTCCACAAGGAGCACTGGAGGAATGAGATAACCCCAAGTGTAGACAGGCTTGGGCTCAGAACAGCAGAGCAAGCAGTTGTTTGCATACTTTACATTAATTGGTAACTAACCCAATTCGGCCAGCACGCGCAGATCTATAGCAGAAAGGGCAATTCAGGAGCAAAATGAGCTGCAGCGTGAGCAAAGACAGTTTATTAGCTGTGACCATGGAACTAGCCAGGCAAGCAAGCGGGATTTCTGGCAGCACCACTTACTTGAGGATCAAGGTATTATTTTAGCTATTGACAGATTATACAGTGAGGCATCCAAACAAAAGTCTGTTTCAAATAAAAAAGTCTGACATTATAGAAGGATGCATGCTGCCAGGCATTCCCAGGCAGGATTGCAATTACAGGCATTGCCTCCTTCACAGCTGGCACTCACAATCTATAATCATAATAAAAAGTAGGACATTAAAAGAACAAGCATCCTGTATAGATCCAACAGAAACGAATACAATAAAAATAGCTGTAAACTAGTTCTAGTGACCTGTGGACCACAAAACCCTCCAGCAGAAAAGACCTGTACTTTCCTCTATGGCAAAATAAGTCTGTGCCAGGCTGGTACCTTCAGTAAAAGGGGCACAACTTTCAAAATCAACCCCTCAGCCAGTTTGTCCAAGGCTTGTGCAGCTGGTCTGCCAGCAACTCACTGACTCGGTTCATCCCTTTAGCGCCTGGTAAACCCATAGTAAATATATGAGAAGTATTTTGACCATAATCTGACCTTTCCCAAGATGACAGTTGATGCCACCTTTCAGACAGAGTACCATAAAAGCTTTAAACAAGAAAAACACCTTTAGCAAGTTAATTCCTCCACCACTGATAACATTCCCTACTTTGTCTTAGGGCTGAGAAGCTCGGTGCAACTTTCACACAGGTATCAACTAGAATGCCGGGCTGTTCTTACTTCTTAGGACAGAGGGATCTTAGTGCCAGAGCGTTCTCCATGATTGCTCTCGCCACGCTCTCCTGGGCCAGGGAGGGAAGGCGCATGGACGGAGCAGGAGGGGTTGGGCGAGATGAGCTGCCTCTTATGCAGATGCCTACAGCTGCAAAGAGAGCAGCAACTGAGCCCCAGGACTGCCTTAAATCCCTGTTCACCGATATGAACGCAGAGGAAACCAAAGTTTATGTTCAACGCAGTAGCGAAACATCATCTGAACAGTTCATACAAATCATAAAATGAGTTAAGAGGAGGAAACAGAAGTAAGTTTCCAAAACAGGATTAGACACTAATGTGAAACTCCAAGACGCATTGACGAGCGCAGGCAAAAGCCTTAGCTGCTCCTGATACAATCTACTTCTTGTCCAGCTTTGCTTTCCCAGAATTTGAATGTGCGAGGAAGGGGTCAAGAATGACCCAATGAGGAGCTGCTCTCCAGACCCTTCCCTGATGTTGCACTACGGCATAGTTTCTCCAAAACTTAAAGTGTGTCCAGGATCTTGAGAAATCCTGCGTCTCCGGCATACTTCAGGGAAGACGGAACATTTTCAGCACCAGACCTTTTCTCGTCTCTCCTGCTGCTGCTGAGCAGGAGATGAGCAGGGCAGTAGCCCTTAGCAATCACTTGCTGCTGTGCTCGGTACTTCCCGCTCTGCCCCACGGACCGTCTCACCCCAAGAGCTGCTTCTGCTGCCACCTCTCTGAAAGCAGTCCAGTTTATAGTATTTTATGGGTTAAAGTTTCGGAGGACACACACGAAGGCAATTTACTATCAGGAAACAAACATTCAAAATTCTGATTCTATCTAAGCCGCCCCCCCCCCAATAATATCAAATACTTTAAGGATTCCCTAAATGGAAATGCAACTAACACAAGGCTTAAAGGTCATCTCAAAGGAAAACTGTATGCAACAAGAAATGGCCTGTCGATGCCACACACATTATTCCAGACTGCCTTGACTCCATTTAGGGCAAAGAAAAAACCCAAGGAAAATTAAGTAGCTGCTTAAAGGGAATTTAAGGAGGTTCTTAACAATTCTTTTCAATATCTGGAAAAAGGATTTAAAAACACCTCAGCTGTGGCTACTGAGCCAGCAGTACTAGACCTCTTGATCCTCTGAACACATCTCTGACAGCAGGTGTGACCCCGTCCCACCCTGGGTAAAGCCACACACAATACTCCTCGTGGGCTGCGCCACTGCTCAGCGGCGTCCGCGCTGACTGCGTGGCACCTCGTGGAGTTCTTCCACAAGAACAAGACACACGGGAGATGCAAGGTGCAGCCTCAAAGCACTTTGGATCACATGAAAACAGAAGGCTTTTCTGCTTGTTTTCTCATTTTCCTGACTGTTAGCATTCAGGATACTCACCAATCAGCAAGGTAACTGGAGGGAAATGAGACACAGCTATTGTGATATAGTAAATAAGGAAACTGTGCCTTTATAAACATACCTCACCTGTGTGTCATTCCTGTATGCACTGACACTTTGAATGTTACTGCCACAACAGAGACCACACCAGGCTTTAAACTGTTTCCCTGTTAAAATCACTACTTTGATGCCAAATAACTATATCTTACATAATATGGCCTCTATCCAAACTAACAAAAGCTTTCTGAGGAAATCAACATGCCCTGAATTATAGTTGCTTTAAGATTTTAAGAAAACTTAATAAACTCTTTTAAGCCATACCAATCTCTCAGCTGTTTCAGATGTATGATATGCCTTAATACCTTATTAAAAAAACAACTAAAAGTGCCTGCCAGCTGGTTCTTTGCACTAGGAACGACAACTATCATATGCGGCCGTAAAATGTGACTTTGAAAATTATGTACAGATGGGCCTACACTTATAGTATTTTTAAGTTCTCTTGATCGCCTGCGTTTACTACAGATAAAAAGCAAATGACAATCTTTTCACAAACATGCTTCTCTTGAATTACTCAAAAAAGTACCTTAGAGTCAACATCGATTCAGCACAAGACTAGGGACGAGCTGAAGCACACACAAGCCAAAAGGAAACCAAACTACTAAGGAAAATGGAATTACATCCTGCCAGACTAACAACTCGTCTGTTTGCAGAAAGATTGACTGTATGAAATATATGCTATTATTTTTTTACAAGGAAAACACTTACTCTGACACACGGTCTTCAGCGGCTGTTCCCTGTCCACTGCCTACATTTCCTTTCAGTACAGCATTGGTAAGAAAACAGCACACATGTCACCACTTCTGCTGGTTGAAGAAAGAATTAAGAACATGGCACAATGCCATAGCCAAAAATAGTGCTGCCACTGTGACAGCAGGTTGCATACATTTGTTGTTGCATACAACATTATCTAAACAGTCGACAGTCATTTTTAGTCCTCCTACCTAACCATTACAATCTGAGAGAGAGGGGCTGAAAGTTTTCTAGAGCATATAAAATTTAGGTTCAGGCAAGTGCTTTCTGCCCTGAACAGAGCCTCAGCAAAATAAACAAACTTCCATGAAATTTATGGATGCACCAACAATAACTCTTGTTGGCCAACAAGGACAGATTAAAAAAGAGAAATGCTAGCAACCTACTCCTGTAGTCAAAACTAAATTCCTGTTCAAAATAGAATACAACAGTAGAGCTGCTGAGAATTTGGAGCTTTTCAATCAAAAATAATTCATGTCTCAAATGTTGCTAAAATTATCACAGTAATGAATTCTCCCTTATCACTCGCTTTTCAAGGATCTTTTAAATGTGTGTTACTGTCTCACTAAATCTAAAAAGCTCAAATCTTAATCCAGAACACTATTAAAGAAATCTCTCTGATAAACCCAGTTACTTTTTCACTTTCAGAAAGATTTTTACAAGAATACTCAAAAAATTCAGTCTGGCAGGCTGATACATCACTTTATCCCGTACAGTCTCACAGAAGATAATCAGAGTTATTTGCAATGCCAGTTCATATGCCTTGAAAAGACAAACTTTGGAATAAAGCTATAGCTGTCACCATGTCAGTTCAGAAGGATATTTTATTCCTTATCCATAAATATGTGCATTGCATTCCCTGAAGAAAGAAGCAATGGTACTTCCAATGTTTAGTGAGGATGTGAAAAAATGTCATTCCACATTCTCACATGGATAGCAAACATGTTAGAAAGATATCTGTAAAAAGGAGACTTCAGTACTGAAGCTCTCGCTCTGGTAAAAGTCAGAGACAGGAGACAGCATGAGAAAGCGTTATGGCAGATAAAATGTAATTCTAACTCTTCAGAGTAACACTCCACTACATGGCAGCAATGACTCTCTCAGTCTCCACCTGCCAAAATAAATTTACTGCCATTTAAGGTTGTTAAAATTTTTCCCCGATTAATCATTGCTTCACTGCCACATCTGTCCAAGATGACTGTTTTGCTAAAGCTGGTTAGCCCACTGCAGTACGTTATGCAACCGCAGGCCATGCCGACGCTCTGGCGTAACGTTGGTCTGTGCCAGCCACGAAGGGAAGAGCAGCACAAGGAGTGGGAGCTTTCAAGGGTGGAGTATGTCTAATTATCACTGGGCTGAAAAGCACCATCCCTCCCCGTGACACAACCAACCTGAATCCAGTGAAGCTGGACTGAGCAGACAGGACTGCCACTGAGCAGACAGGATCCTGCTAAAAACATTTCCCTATCCAAAGAGTTATTCTCATTTTGACTGAAGGAATTTAAATTGAGCAGAATGAACCTGTTTAGGTTTCCTACAGGTCACCCTGTTGTTGAAGCCCTGAGGGAGCACTAAAGCATTGAT
The DNA here is from genome assembly GCF_035582795.1 of Mycteria americana. Lineage (NCBI taxonomy): Eukaryota > Metazoa > Chordata > Aves > Ciconiiformes > Ciconiidae > Mycteria > Mycteria americana. The sequence continues at coordinate 5,810,162 of NC_134386.1, forward strand.
AACAATCTCCTTTTAGGAAGTAGTATCTGTAAATATGAGGAAGTAATTCTGTAAATTATGACACCCCAAAAGAAGCATCCTAACAAGGCTAATTTCATCGTGGAAATATAGAGCTCACAATTTTATTTAGGCCATAGTGTTTAGCTTCACTCATTTAACCCATAAGTGGAGACAACTGCCTCCCATTTAACCTTCTCATTAATTTCAAAGGCAATTCTTCTTTAAACACCTGTGTGATACACATGCAGCAAAGATGCCTGCTCCCAGCTCCAAACACACTGTTTATAAAGGACAAGACAGGCCAGAGCACAAAGATGTTAGCAACAAAATGCTGGGGAATGAAAAAGAATGGGAATGAGTGTCTTGAGCAGATAAAAAACCTGAGACTACAAATCTTTTTAACTTCTTCTCTTCCAGTTGTGTGTTCAAGGTCATCACACCAGTATTTGGGAACTGCCACACAAGACTCAACTGCAGACTCTGCTATTGGTGATAAATTTTCTGGCAGGAAGATCTTGTTTTGGATAAAGCATTAGGAACTTCTACCTTCCTTCCGATGTTTCAGTAGATGCTCTCAGGAGAGATCACAATGCCAGTAGCTGGGGTACTGTTTTCCGTACCTGATCAGGCCAGTTGCTTGCTCTCTGGGGAATCTGCACAGCACAGTTTCCAGATAAAAAGTGTTTTCCCCCAGTTCTCTCACGCCCCATCCCATCAGCTCCAAGATCTGCACAGCCCCTGAGAAATGCAACTACACGGCAGTTCACCAACACAAAACCAGGTCCTTGCTGCAGCTGTAGTTTTGTAACAGTGAAACTATCATTGAAATGGAGATTACCCAGGGACTATCTAGGAAATTAAAAACTGGGACTGGTGTGGCTCACACTAATTAACCACCAATACTCCCACAGGCTGCTGCAAGCAGGAGTCTGAGGTCTACAGAAACCAGCCAAGAGGTAGAGTCAATAGCAGGAATAACACATTATTGCTTTCTGAAAGACGACCTTGGGCAATTTCCACTCCCAGTTATAAAATCAAGGCAGATGGGAGGGCAGGTGAGCAGCAAAAACATTAATGGAGACACACTCCAACTTCACCTGTGGTTTTTGTTTGTCTTTAGGTAGACAAATGGGGAAAGAAAAAGCAAGCTCACAGATAAAGGCTACCAGTTAAAGTTCAGTGACTACTGGACAAAATATTAAGTACCCTAAATAATACATATTGTAACAGCATGTCCTATTTTTGCTATAGGTGGATCTGGCAAATATGAGTCATCTTTGGAAGAAATCCCAAACTGCTCTCCTAGTACAGTCATATCTGTAGACAGAAAAGATGGAATTAAGTCCATAACAAAAAAAAGTCACCTACACTCTAACACTGGTGTTGGCCAAATTTGTCAGGGAATTGCTGGCTGGACAATTTTAAAGAAAAGGTTGATTAAGATCACAGGATGGTTATATTGGGAATAAGAGGAACAATCTCATATACTATCTTCAGAGGTATGATCTAATAAATAAGTTTTCATGAGATCCCAAAATACACTCGGTAAGAAAGGAAGTCAAACCAAGACAAGTAGATGCTATCTACTTAATAGGAAGGTGGTTTATTATTACTATTTCAACTTCCTCTCCATGATGTAATTCAAGGCAAATCTAGCAAGAAAAATCCAAGCCGCATGGAGGATGGCTAGTTACACCCTGCAAATGTGAAATCCAAAAGCAAAAGAGTGACAAACACCGCAGGGGGGTCCAGAAGCACCAGAAAATGATTAATAGCATGCATAATTACAGAATGTAACAGCAAAGCAAAGACTTTGCACCAGTGTAACACGAGCGATGCTTCTGCGGCTTCCAGAGGGTCAAGTGCTGGCTAAACAGCAAGGCCCTTAAGAACATTCCTGAAGGCTGACAAGTAAGGTAACTATGCTAGAAAGAAAAAATTAACACAAATATGCTCAGAAAAGAGCGTTTCAGTTGACACCTTCTACGAACTCTCTGATGGGGCAGGCTGGAGCGGGGGGGGGGGTCAGTGAGCAAACAGTGGGAAGCGAGTGCTGAGGAAGGGGTAAGGGAGGAAGCAGGTCTGTCACCCCGAGTGAGCAGGAGTCCCAGGACCCCCAGCATCACCTTGTGCCACCAGTTTCCACCCTGGAAAGCCCCAAGAGCCTGAGAAGGGATCCTGAGCAGACAAGCAACAGATCCTTTTTCCAGCCAAATCAGTTCCCAGGCACCAGCACCTGAAAGCACCTAAGGGCAGGGACATCCCCACTGAAAGCCCTCAGTTCTTGCATTCCATTAAAGTTCCTGTGAAAGCAAGTTGGACTTTACCTGCTCCACAAAATCCTTCTGTTGCAGACAACTTCTCTGTGTTCACACAAAATTTCTGTGAGAGTGAAAACTAATCCACTCTTCCACTCTGAGTGAAAGATGTAACTTCAAAGGCAAAATCCTTGGTGCGAAAACTCTATGGCAGAACAAGTTAATACAAGTCAATACCGGACAACCCAAGGGGTCAGTGGCAGTGACAGCAGCACTGAGAGGGGAGGTAAACACAAGGCAAGATTACAGACTGAGGAATAATATAAACCACTGGCACTTGTGATTTATTTCATGGGTCTCATGATAACTATTGGGGTTTTTTTAATACATCCTCCTAGAGTAAAATGAATACAACTGACTTCACTCTTATTAAGAGAGGTTTTTAGCTTTCCTCACTGTAAAGAAAAGTTTGAAAGCAACCACAGCATATCCCAAATGTCAGAAAACAGAAAACAAAACCTGTGAATGGTTGAGTTCATCAGTGCTGCTCACTCACCACTTACACACAGTGAGCATCCTTACTGATAGACGGACGGTTTGTACATCATATGGGATAGGATGTTTTTTCATGTTATTTCTTCCCCACATTAAAAAAAAAGGAACTATTTGGCAGTCATAGCACTGGAGCGTACAGAGTACCAAAACCCAAGTCAAAACTACAAAGGAATTGCTGTCTTCAGCGATAGGAATTTTTAGTTTGCAAAATATCCATTGCACTCTATTACTCAGAAAATGATAAAATGAGAGAGTATCAAAGGCTCCCGCTATCCACGCGGACACCCAGTGATGACCAGATGGGTGGGCACAATTGTGCAATTCTCCCACACGCTGTTACACAGCAAATTACTTGGGATCTGGCCATTAGCGCTATCAGCGTCTACACCAAATGCCTCACTGAGATAAACAGAGGCTGCTCATTTATCTTAAACTGTTTTGGGCTAAGACAAGCCAATACATCTACATATGAAAGGTAAGAGGGTTGGTTTTGTTTTTCCCCTGAAAGCTTTCCCAGATTGGTTATGGGGCTTACCATGCTCATCAGGACAGCCAAGAATTTGGCACTTGAGGTGAAAATACTTTGGCACTGCACAAAGGCTGTGAAAGTGGGGTGGGAATTACTACTAGCACAAGATTTCTGACACATAATGAACGTACGTCTATAGAGGAGCCTTCAAAAAGGCAGCAAAAGTGTCTTGATGAAAATAACCCAAAATACTGATCCTGCCTACTTAAATGCTTGAGCTCTCCAAAGTCTCCCCACACCCCTAGCACAACATAAACCAGACCTACTGACTAAGCCAGTCTTTCTGTAAGAACCTGTTAATTTGTTCCATCCTGCAATTTATTTTGGTTTAATAGTATACATTAGTAAATGTAACCCTAGCAAATTTTTCCTTTAATTTAGTCAAGGTGCTACAAAATGTCTTCAAAATTCACTGAGTTTACTGTATTTAACTTATGTTAATTTTTTCTAGATACAAGGACAATACAGGAAAGGCAGAAGGTTAAAATGTCATATCAGATGGAGTTTAAAATTTTAAAGATTACAACCCAATTCAACAGCTTCCAAGATTCAACTACAATGTTTGCTACACAACACGTTTTTACTGCTCCCAAGCTAGTTTGTACAATAAACCAAGTGAAATTACTCTGATCTGTCCCTCTGTACAGGGTCTACTCACTCACTTTAGTAAACAGCCTCAGCAAAGCAGCTGAATTGCCAGTTACGAATCAACTATGGAAAAAAAACTCCCGGGAGGAGACCAAGATCAACTAAAGAGTTTTCTCCCCAAATTCAGTAGAAACAAATCTGGACTGGCCTCTAAAGTTAATCATGGCCTATGGTGTGTCACCAGAGCCCCAAAACAACATCATCGCCTCAGAGGAGTCACGGAAACAGTGAAGATCTATCTGCTCTAAGCCAGCTGCTTCAATTGGTCCTTCGTAGGGCAAGCAGCAGGTGCCACCTTGGCTCCTCGGTGAGAGGATCAAAGATCCAGAAACCAAACAGAAAAGCAGGAAAAAAAATAATCAGGCATTCTTTAAGTAAATGAAAATGTTAAGATTTACATTGCTACTTGTTTCCTGCATGATGGGGGATGATACACATAGCATCTTTTAAAAGATGGGTGTCCACCATCACGCTTTCCTGGCTTTCACACTTCTACCTACCAGCTGGAAGTCTAGCACTCCTCTGCTCCTCCGGGCAGGAGCACTCAGCATCCAAACCCCACAACACCCATCGCATCAGGCATTCGGGGTGACTGACTGGCACCAGCCACCCCTCCGCTACCCACAGGAATGGAGTAACAGTACCTAAAAAGAAAGAAGGCAGCCAAAACGTTTTGGTTGAAAACAAGACTCGTTTTGACAATAAGCAGCCCCCCTTTAAGTCTCCAAAAATGTAAGCCTTTAATGGAAAACATGTTTTCTATCAACTGATCGGAAAAATTAAGCAAAATATTCCCAATTATTTCAAAATCGTTCAACTTGCCTTCAGTTTCCTATCAAGTCAGGCTTGTAAAGTTTTCTACCAGGTTTAAAAAGGTTTACACATATCTAGTTTTTCTTGGCGTTTCCTCAAAGGGGTTCAAGTTCAGTATAACTATTAAAGATTCAGAGAATTAGCTGCCAGAGACTGGAGATATCTAGCTTAGGAATGTCTGCATCCTTGAAAGCCAGGATGCACTACAGCCCAAAAAACAAGTTAAGAACAAAGACAAGATTTCTATTGTTTGTTTTGCTAGAGACATAAATGCTACATTTAATAGGAAAAAAAGGGAAATGAATATACTCCTTTTTATATACCGATGCCTGCAGGCATACACAAACCTTATTAGTGTTCTCTTCCCCTAAAAGAGGTCAGTACATAAACCACATAAAGCAAAGTTACTTTCTTACTGCAACACAGACGAAACTCAAAAAAGGAAACACTTTATTATCAAGAAGCATTGTCCACAAAGTTAGACATCTAACCCTCGGTCTTATTTTAGAAAGTCTCCCTGGTAATTTGCCTGTGCTTTTGAAAAGCAAGTAATATGTTTTGAATTATAAGAGGTTACAGGGACATTTTTGTGGTAAATTTGGACTTTCATTTGCAAAAAAAAACCCCTCAGTGCTACAGAAATCCTTTCGGAAATAACATTTTTTTGTCATTGGTAAGCACTTTTCAACAAAGTTTTAATAGCTACTGTTCCAAGGAGCTGTTTACATCCAGCTTTAAAAGAATACTGGGGCACTTATGTCCCTGCAAGCAAAAGGAAAAGCAGCACGGCATCTTTCCGATATTTTGAGACACAAACAAGAGAGAGTATATTCTCCGCCGTATGCAGGGGCAATGATTTTTCTAAGTGAGTTCATGTAAAGGCGTCTGGGGTCTGGGATTCTGGGATTTTTCTGGGGGCCTAAATTGTACTTACAGCTCTTTGAGTCTTCTTTCATTCGTTCCTCTCGTCTTTACACCCAGGATCAAGACAGAACAAAACACCAAATAAGCTGGTATTAAGAAGAAGTGGAAGGCACTATTTCTAGCCTCGGAAGTTTATAAACTTGATATCCAGTTGCTTTATAAACAGTGTATGGGAAGAGAGGCCTTCAAACAACGGTAGCTGGATTTTTCCTTTGAAGGTGAAACTTACTTTATCATTCATTCTTGTAAACAAAATAAGCTATTTAGTTGAAGTTTAGCAATATGAATAAAAGCAAAAGTTTTACTGTAAACATCTAAAAGATGTCTAGCCACATGAAAGCTTCATTGTGCTCTTGATAACCATGATGTAAAGGCATTTACAACCACTGGAGTTTTTGCAGGCAGACATGCCAGATTTTACCACCTCAATATACCATAGAAGAGCTCTCCCGAAAGAAAGCCGTGCTGTTCATACGGTGGGAAAAGAGAATTTTTTGTTTTCATTTGTTTTGCTTTGCTATTCATCGTGAGACAGCCTTTGCTGCCATCCAGTAAGCTGTTAAATAGGGGTTCTCATTACTCCTTGCCTGTTTTGCTTCCTGGACAGAACGATGTAGCAAATTGCTCAAGCCCTCTTTAGTTTCCCTACTGCAAGTTTGTCCTGGGCACCGTAAATAAAACCCTGTACAGTGATGAAGGCACTGACCAGTCTGATGCTTATACTGGAAGCCAGATATTAAAAGGGAACCTTTTCAGAAAGTTTCAGCTGGTTCCCCAAAGTATAATTCCTTTGAGGGGTAGCAATGTACACCTGCTCTACATCAGAAGGAGACTGAAAACCTTTTCATCAGGAGCCCCATAAGACGACTTATTCAAAGGTTGTCAGAAGTTCTAGTGAAACACTGCTTAAGTTGGCTTGATCTAAATAAAGCATGCAAGATTACGTGCATACAGGGGCAAGCACAAAAATACAAACTTAAAACATTATGTTTGGAGATGGAGTTAGACACACTACTCCAAACTAAACACTCACCTCTTGCAGCACATCATACACCACATACTGTACAGAGTCCTGCCACAAATCTACAATTTTTATTTCACGGGAAGATGTAGCAAGCCTTGAGGCTTCCCAAATTAAGTTACATCAACCTTAAATAGGAACAGATCATGATGCTATAAGCAAATTATTCTCTACCTGAACAACCTCAGATATGACAGCGTCAGGCCAGGCTCTGTCCAAACCCAAGAGCGCAGGAACTCCCCCAGGCAGGGATCCAGTATGGAACAGGAAACTACTTGAACAGATCAACACGATAATCAGCAGTTACAGCATACCAAACCTCCTACCATGACAAAGTTTGTGTAGGCTTCATAAATTAGATATTTAAGGAGGAGGCAATGTCTTTGTTGAAATTTATATGGCTTTTCTTCCATGCCAAAAGGAGCAACTGAGGGAAAAGTACACAAATGCTCGTCAGAAAGTTCTCAGACGGACACGTTAACAGATCAGTGCTGTGGGAGAAACTGATAAACATTGGAAGGAGATAAGCTGTGTTTCTGAGGTTGAATAGGAAAGAGGCAAAGAGATAGGTGAAGCAGATAAAGCAAAGCAAAAACAATCTCTGTAGATACACTTCGAACAAGCACATATGGGAAAGGGGGGCTTGCCAAGGCGTAAGACAAGGAGTGAGCACAAAAATCAGTGCGAAGGTGACTCTAGGCAAGAGATTTAGCTCTGTGTATAGCTCAGACTTGGTCTGATACACTATGGGGGAAATAACAAGATTTGACTTTGAATGCAAAGGCCTAGAAAGGACCCAGTCAGATGGTGCAGGCAGAACAAGTGAATAGCTGTCCAGAAGAGCTCACTCGCTCCAGCCTGAGGGAACTCCAGCTGACTCACTGGGCAAGGCTGAAAAGATCCCACCGAGATCAGAGAAGACACCTCCACTGCAGGGAGAGCTGAAGGTACATGAACGGGCAAGGCTGAAAAGATCCCACCGAGATCAGAGAAGACACCTCCACTGCAGGGAGAGCTGAAGGCACATGAACGGACACTTCAGCATGGGGGAAAGTTGGGCAGAGGTGTCCATCTGTACAAAGAAGGTACTGAAGGCAAGAGGAGAGACAGAAGTCACCAAGGATGACCAAGAGGATACTGCAATTATAAAAATATAGCCAGGAAGTCAGCAAGAAGAGAAAGGAAGGGTCAGATGGGACAACACTTCTTGGAGGGACAGCAAGAGTCAACAACTGACACCCTGGAGTACAGCAAGAAACATCCCAGGATGAGAAATGGCATCATGGCAGGTAAGCAGCTGTCTAGGGACCTCGTAACTGGTTTAATGTGGTATTTTCACCCAGTGGTACATCTGCCTGGAAAGAATGCTCTGGATCAGAGCAGCCCAACAGGCACACACTAAGTGTTCTCTGCAGTTTCACGTATCTCGAGGCTGGCAGGTCAAAGCAGGCAAATGGCAGCAACAAGGCAGACCACTGCAACTTCTAAATCAAGGAGGGATGGCTAGTAACACCACAGCAACCAGAGAACGCATGCTGCAAAATGCTTCAGCAGACAGGTAGGGCAGAACACAGCAGTGGTGAGAGACACAAATATTCCAACACTGTTGAGGGAGAAAATTCAAAGTTTGCCCAGATAAATACTTTGAAATTAGGGGGGGCAGAACAGACAGTACCATCACCATCAAGAGTTAAAGCAAGAACAGACTTGTTATGCCCCAGCACTAGTCACACTTCTACTGATGAGCCTGAGAAGAAGTAGAGCACTGCAAGACCATCTATGACAACGGGGGTGGGTCCTCCAGCTTATCATTAACAACTGTTTTATTTAAAAGGTCTTTACATGATACCCCCCTCTTCCTACCTCAGCTTCTCATTGCGGGGCTGTGGCAGTACGTTATCTGTTATCTATCTAGACCACGACTCACAAACAGAACGGTCGCTGTCCCCCGTGTCAGCTTGCAGCAGCTGGGCCCCGCACAGGCCAGGTGAGAAGAACACTAGCTGAAACAAATCCCAGGAACGAGAAAAACCTCATTCCTAGCAAAAAGACAGAGCTTCTCTGAGGAACAGTTTAATGGTTTAGATTTGAAGAAAAAAGTCTTTTCAACAGGTTAAACTTATCTAATGCCCCTTTTTCACTCCCAAAGACAGAACAGCCTCATATCCAAGCTGTTCTCTTAGCATTTGAAAGCACCACAATGAAAATTTACTTCCCCTTCTGGTCTGTTTAACAGAGACAGAAACATCAGTGCATGGTAGCAGTGTGAGCTGAGATCTCGTTGGATCTACCTGAACGGTCCTGAAAGGAACAGAAATCTTCTTCCAGAAATTGTATTTCTGCTTCTGAGAACTGGAAATGAGCATTTCCTGCAAAGGGACACACAGCTCCTTTATTTAACACTTACAGGCAACAGGCAAACCTGTGTTCAGACATCTGCTTTCTTCTCCCCCCTCTCAGAATTTCTTCATTCCATAAAAAGATGCAATCATGACCCAGGGACTGAGAAAGAAGAGTGATGATGTAACAATCAAACATCTAGCGAGATCTGCATCTATAAAAGGAATTTGAGTAAGTATGACTAAAGGGGAAACGTTCACGCAGTGTAAAAGCTTGCTCGGCCCGAAAGGAATGCAAGGGTTGGTGGAGCAGTAGATCAGTAAAACCACCTAAAGAGGTGGATTTGTGAACAGAAGTCAATACAAAGGACTCTTGACTAAAGGACAACATGAGACTCATTGGAAATCCTAGCTAATATTTACTATAAGGATCTGGCAGATCTTAAAGCCAACCTTTAGCTAGTGAAATTCAGAAGGTGATGATAACTTCAGTTCAGATGATGCAGGTTATACAAGCCATCTCAAACATGTGGTAGTCAAAAACAAGAACAGGATTCTACTTTACAGTATCACAAACAGATACACTGCCCACTCTGAGGATCTTCAGGTCCTGTATTACTTCATCAGAATCTACAAAATAATTGCAGAGAAAAAGCAAGGATGAAAGCAAAAAGGCTGCTGAGGAATTCCTAAATTAGCAGCTGACTTTTTGTAGATATCCTCTGTGTAAATAGCAGGAAAAAAAATTATTAAAAAAGATGCAATAAGGAGAGTCTCCTATTGAGCTAGTTCACATAGTTCTGGTTACAAAACTGATTTTGTAGAGCTTTTTCTTCACACCTGCACCACGTGCCATGAACGTCCCTCCCCACCTTGTTGCGAGCTAGCTACCTACAATTAAATTTCGTTATCTGTGCTCCGACGAGTACCATAAATGCAGCTCGGCGTCAGCTGGCAAGCCAGGACCAGCAGGTCTGGTGCACAGCATTACCAGCATAAGAATTTAAAACTGTACAGTACCCTGAAAGACTAATCTCATTCATAAATCTGACCTCGTATATTATTCAACACCCATGTTGTAAAATTATTAAACCACCTCACCCCCACTGCTATAAAAAGACGACTGTAAAATTTCACTCTGAGAAAAGAAGGTATTCATAAGTCAGGGGAGGACAGATGTGCAAAAGAAGATTCAGTGAAACTATATAAATTCAGCACATGTGGAGGCAAAACAAATTCCACGCGGGACATCATCTCATTCAATGCTTCATTCATATGAACGCTGTCAGGAAACACAGAGTCCACCTTTGCAGCTATCGGTTTCCATAAGCTGAACTTAAGTCCCTGTGGAAATCGGAAAGCTGGCCTCGATCCTCCCTTTTGCTACTTGTATAGTTAGGATTTGCTTTCTAAGTGAGATCGATGTCCTTTTCCATCTACGATGATCAAGCTGGACCCTCTCCAAGCTCGTAAGTCAAATTTCGATGGACTAAGGGGAATTTTCATTCCATTCATTCCGAATTCTGACACAAGACAGCTCTCTGCAAGCTGAGCAATTCTGAAGAAGCCAAGAAGAGCTGACGAGACTTAACTGCTGACCATCCGAGCAGCAGTGAGGAGCGTCCTGCAGCATCCGTGGTGGCAGGCACCCCTCTCCAGGAAGAAAACAGACTCTTCCCAGCAGCTTTTTAATTCAACACCACATGAACAATTCAAATATTCATATCTATTTAAAATGAGGAAATTAAAATGGCTTAAAGGCATGAAAGCTTGTTTATTAAGCATGAATATTCATTACCAAAAGCACGAATGAAACCACGCATTCACATAATATTTCCTCTGCCAGGATTAAAGATACTTTACTACCTAGTGTGAGGCCAAACCTCTCCCACCACAACTTCAACCAAAAATATGAATGTTTAAGGTGGTGCTCGAAAGGTAAGAAAGCCAGTGTAAAAACATCAATACAATATAGACAGCACCCCTTCGCTCCAACACTTTAAGTAAGATCAAGTCAACGGAAGAGCAGAAAGGGTGCTATCCAGATGAAGAATCAAATGCTATCAATGATCCACATCCCTGCTGAGAAAGAATTGTTCCCAGTATATTTACGGGGACTCTGATTCTCTGAAGTCGGGAACCAATTAAAGTGTTTGGTCAACCCCAGAACTTATGCATGTTTTGCCAGACCTATTGAGGACAGATAAAAAGAAAATAACCCAGTCTCCAGATCTAGAGGACACTAAATTGCAGAACATGAGTTTGGCCTTTCGGAAATGCAAGATGAGTGAACATCTGTGTATTTACGCAAAAAAGCCCTTTACTATCACCTCCTGAAAGGGGCTGCTAACAACTGCATTAGAGCTTCTTTTCAGGTCACTCGGGCAATTACCAAGCCTATACATTTTCAGCACCATCTTCACCTTCTTGTATCCAAAACTGCCTCCACAGAAGAATGCTGTAAACCCAAGAGGCTAACAGCTATTCACACCAGAGTCGTTCAATACACAAACCAGATCATTTTTAAGACTGGTGGATACTACGGACTCACCCACTACATCATCCGAAAGAAAAAGATGTCTTGTCTTTTTTTTTTTTGAGAGAGAGGGCCGAAAGGTATAGCCTACACACAACTGTCTCAAGAAAATCCCTTCAAGATATCCCTCTTCAGCCCAATTCCCTGTTTCAGTTTGCTACAACCTTTTTATGGGACTACAGCCTATGCCTCACCCTTGCCTGCACAGCAAACACTTGCCTCAGCAGCAAATACTTACAGAAAATTCTCAGAGGAGAACCAGATTTTCTTTACAGATTCTTGATACCAAAAATATTATTAGTGATAACAACTATTATCAGGCTTTCAAAAGTATCTGCAACAAATACGAATTTAGAACTGTTGCCTTAATGTAGGATAGCTTTGAAAATGCTGGGGTTTGCACTGTAAGAAATAGTTGAGAAATAGTAGAAAAAACACTTTTGCATGTTTTTAACTAAATGCAGAGCTGTGTTTTTATTAAGTGTTGCTTTAAGAGGTCAGAAATCACAATGTGTGCAGGGAGACAACTACAAGAACTGTGAACTGTAGTTCTTCACACCACATCCTCAGGCTCAGGCAGGCTGGGATGACCAGGAACTATCTGAGCAGCAAGTACAGCCTTCCACATCGGGTTTCATGCTGGAACTAGTTAAAAAAAAAGAGGAAAACAACCCAAAATTCATTTTACTATCATTACACCTTAATCATGTGCTTTCACAATCTTCCTTTCATGCATCCTTGAATTCTTTAATAACCGCGACAAAGATCTATTCTGTTCCCAGGAGGGGATTTGCACAATGCTTATGAAAAATGAGCAACTCGCCAGAAATCAGGAAAAGATGAGTCAAGTAGCACCTGCTCACGAATTAGATGCGAGAACAGAAAGACCTTGAGCACCCCGCTCATATGGGACTACCCCGAACGCTACCCTGCCGCTGCAATATACAATTGTCTGCTTTCTTCCAGCATTTCAACGTGGCTTTCCACTTACAGCCTTCGGCTGCGATTCAGAGGCGCTGGGTTTATCCACAGTGGGGCCCCCATATTATCTCACCGCCCGGCACGGCAGGGATCACGTCTTCCTCTCCTGCAAAGCATTCAAAACCTTGTGAGGAGAAGCTAGTCTGAAGTTATTCCTGAAGTTATCACTAAGACTGCAGAACAGATAATTCAATAAATCCACCTACTGCTTTGCATGCCGTAGATACCATTTTTAAAGCTCTGAGTTTTGATTTATCAAGATAAATGCTAGTTGTACAGGATAGTACCATGAGTGGTCTTTGCAGGATAATACAAGAAATGATACATAAGACAGAATATTTCGTATTTGTGAAAAATAACCTTCTTGCCCTCTTCCTTACAAGGAAGTAAATTAAAAATGATCACTTTTATCACTTGAAATTTTCATTATGGCGTGATGAAAAACGAGGTGATGTACAGTTTTGTGTTCCTCTTACTCAAAAGTTCACACTGCAAGTTTCATCTATGCCACAATTTCTGCAAAACATTAGCAACTCCTGCAAGACCGCTGCTCCCTTTCCACAAGCACCGTCTCGCTCCACCTGCTCTGGAATAGTCACAGTCACGTTAAGTCAAAACCACCCACCGAAATGAAAGCGTTTTAACAAGTCCAGAGCAGGACGTTCTCCCTTAGATTACAGGTGGGTAACACTCGCAGTACAGCTAGCCCTTGAATGCCAGTGAGAGGACCCGAGAGCTGTTTGACATTAAAAAGATTCCCTGTTTTAAGGAGTCTTTCAATTAATCTTACGTCCTCTGATAGGAATTGAAATGCCAACTACTACTGCAGTAATCAGCCTGCCCACAAAGGTCAACAGGGAACTGATGAAAGGGAATGCCAGGCTGTCTGCTCAAGTGCAAACTGCTCAAATACGGCTGTTTGTAATAATTCATACTTACGAGCGCTTAAGGAACAATTATCTGTTAAAGCTTGGGAGGTTTTCTATAAAGAAACAAAGCTAGCTACTGAGTCCACACTAACTGTTCCAATACTCCTGCTTTTTTTTTTTTTTTTTAATTATTCTGATGATTAAGAATCACAACTGGGCGCTGGTACAAAGCCCACGCAGAACTAAGGAATTCGAGGACCAGCTGACTTTTATTTACAATTAATGTGTAACACACAGTGACTGCTTGAGTGTCCCCATGAAACGGGGGACGCTTTATTAAGTAGTTGTAACGCTTTATTAAGTAGTTGTAAGACAGAGCCATGAAAAAATACTAACACTATGATAACCTTGCTGAATCACTACATGAACCTACAAACAACAGGCCATGAAGCGTAGGGATTGGGAAGTGAGGTAGTAAATTCACATCGCATCCATCCATCTACCCAGGTGGGTACTCACATCGACAAACAAATCGGCCACACTAATCCAGCCCATGTCAACACCACTAAATTCAAATATTACAGTAATAAAAAGTGCAACTTCACCATTTCTCTTTTTCCCACTAGAGACATCCTTGGGGAAATATCCTTGCATGCACCGCAACTGGTATGATTTCAATTCCACCCACATCTGGGCTCACTTGGGAACTAAATCCAGCACAATCCGTCTTGGGTCAGCCAGTGACCCCGAACAAAAATAGCTCTGGCAGAAAGCTGGATCTATGGAATAGGGTGGAGCCCATCCCAAGTGTAAACTGAACAAACCCGCCACTTGAAGTTGATGACGGAGGAGCAACAATTTCTCCATTCTGTGCAGCACATGACGAGCACAAAGGCGACTCGTGCCATCTACGCACGCAATGTGACAAAACACAACGTGATATAATCAGCCCTTGAACAAGTCAGAATCTCCGGTGTAATTTGGGTCCAACACAATTTAAAATGTATCAGCAGCAAGTGTTAATTACTATCTCCAAAGTGGTAAAAATAAGAGAAGCAAATGTTGCTTGAGAATTGTAACAACACCAGCAGCGAAGCTGGGTCAGCAGGCCAGGGCCACAGCTCTACCGGCAGCGTCAGGGCTTAGCAGAGTTTAGCAATTTTACTGAAAAGCTGCACTTTTGGTAAATTCAGATTAGCTTTCCCAAATCTCCCAGTGCAGACAAGCCTAAAGTCAGGGGATGATAGCACCAAGGTTAGAAAAATTAACAGCATTTTTTTTTTAACAAAAGATTATTCTGCCCACAGCACAGACACAAGACAACCTTGAAGTGCAGGCAGAACTCTGCCTGCAAACTGCAGATTACGGCCAAAGTAACGCATGCGCTCTCGTGCAAAAGAAACCAGAGCTTAAATTGGTGTCACAAGGAAAAGCCTGGGTTTGAGTACCAGTGACCAAGGCGTTGGAGTTAAAGGGACACCTGATGGTGTATTAGATACAGCAGGAATGTCCAAGCAACATCCTTCCGCACTATCAGCACGCAACAGGACGGGGGCGGGGGGGAATCAAAATACATATCAATTGTAAGGATCCAGAATTGCTAGCTTGTTCTACTCATCCTTTCATACAAAATTAGCGGAGTCTACCAGTGCAAGGCACCCCTCAATTAATTAATTTGATTCCTAAATGCAACCAACATTTAACGTTGATTTTTAAGTTATCTAACAATCCGTTTCCAATACTTCATTTAGATTTCTAGTACACATTAACCAAAGAATAAAAACCCCAAGAACAAACTGTTATGTGCAAGTTTCCTGCTAATTACAATGACTTTGTTTGTAAGCCCTTTGTAATGCAATTAGAGTGTCATGGCATGCACAAATGAGAAACAAATTTAAGCTTTTAGAGGCACCGCAAAATTTATTTAATCTGACATTTCCTCATGTTCAAAGCTCAACTGTTCACATTATGTTTTTCATAGTATTTAAACACAAACGCCCTCCCTACCAAAACAGAAATCCAAAATATAAAATAAAAAATAATATAAAATATGCTGGTTGTTATTATATCTCGCACTGCCAGGATCCAAGCCCTGACCTTGCAGCACCACAGAAGACGGGGACACTCTGGTAGCCACTTGTGTAGCGCAAAGATTCCCAAGCACTCAGCGGCTGATGCAGCCAGACCTCAAAATCTACAGATTTCATCCAGAGGAGACATCACAATTGCCTGAAAGAGCTTAATTTTCTCCTTCCTCAGTAGTTTTATGCCAGCTGGGGAAGCTTAGCCCACCTCTCTTCCCTTGCTTATTGCCAGAGCCACTCTCAGGTGCATCCAACAACTGCACGGGCCTGACAAGTTATTGATTTCAACCATCTTCTCCAGAATGCAAGTGGCAGGAGAGGAACAACCTTTAAAGCCTGAGCAAAACTGGGGGGGAAACACAACAGCCAATAAGACACATTTTTGGCCCAAAGGCTACCCTTTGGTAATTATCAAATCCTTGCACAAGCAGGGGCATAAAAGTTTATCAGGAAGAGCTCACATGAATCTTTTATAATGGAAAGTGAAAGGCAGCCGCAGACTTAGGGTCCCCACCGGCTGTCCTCTCTATCAGTGCTGCTCAGGATTTAGTAGTACTTCACAGAGGAAACAGGGGTGAAAATGCAGATCCTCCTGAAGCCCATCGTGTCTAGAAGGGAAATAAAACCATAAAGATCACAAAACGTTAACGCAGCAGTGAACGGCTGTAACGCTCTTACGGGGCTGGAGCAACCTTGGACTTGGTGACTTTTATTGCTGGTTTTTTTCCACCTCAACTTTGCACACATGTCAGCATAGGCGAGATACCTGTTAGAGGGGAGGTGTACGAGGGGGAGACTGAAGCAGGTGAGGTCTGCTGAGCAGAGAAGAGGGAGGTTTTCCAAAGGGGTGACAGAAAGCCCCCATGGACCCAAAGGAGGGCTTGGTGCTCCCTGCCTGCACCCCGGGCACCCTCGTACTCACTTGGCTCTCCCAAGTATCCCCATTTCATTGAAAATTCCCCTATTTTGTGCTGGGTTTGCTCCACGATGGAGCTCGGTCACCTCACAGCGGGGCAGGCAAGCAGGGGCCAAGGCAAGGCAGGCTGAGGGGGCCGCTGCCCGCGACACCTCCCTCAGCACGGGGCCGGTTCAGCTCACTAAACCGGCACAACGCACCCCCCTCCCCACAACCGGTAGCCCAACTGAGGCGGGGGGGGGGGGGGGGGGAGAAGCGGGAGGACGAGGCCTCACAACCCCTCACACACCCTGAGGCGGCGAGGGGCGAGTTCCACCGCCCTTCCCGCTCCTCACACCGGCCCGTTCCCCCGCCGCGCCCCCCCCGCCCCCCGGCCAGCGCTCACCGCAGCCGGAGGTTGGCCATGAACTCGGGCATGGTGACGGCGTCCATCAGCACGAAGTCCGCTTTGCCGAACTCCAGGCTCTCCTGCTCCGCCATGACGGCGACGGTGACGGCCGGGCTCGCGCTGCCCCGCCGCTCCCTGGGGCGGGGGGGGGGGGGGGGGTGCCCGCCTCGCGCCCGCCGGGCCCCGCCTCACCTGCGGTGAGGCGGGGCCCGGCGGGGGCGAGGCGGGCACCGGGCAGCGCCCCCTGCCGGCCCGCGGAGAGAACGCAGCCGCCGCCGCCGCCGCCCCCGCCCCTCGCCGAGCGCGGGCGGGAGCAAGAGCGCCCTCTGCCGGGGGGAGACGCGTACTGCACCCGGGGGAACCCCACCGGTACCGGGGGGGCCGCATCCTGCACCGGCGGAATCCCGCGGCGCGGGGGGATGCGGGGCCGCACCTGCGCCTGGGGGAAGCCTCCACGCCAGGGTGCTGCGGAGCGGGGGAGGCCCTGCAGCGGGGGGAGCGCTCCTTTCCCCGGCCCCGCCCGCTGCGGGTCACATCCTGCGCCCAGCGGAGCCCCCCAGCGCAGGGTGCTGCGGGGTCACATCCTGCGCCTGGGCAGAGGCCCCTGCCTCGGGGTGCTACAGGGCTGGATCCTGCGTGGGGGGAGCCACACCCTCGGGGTGCTACAGGGCCGGATCCTGCACCCCGTGGAATCTCCATCCCAGGGCCCTGCACCGAGGGGGGCACCTTCCCCGCCCGCAAACCCACCCCAGGGTGCAGCGGGGCCAGATCCTGCACCGGAGGAACCCCCACCCCTCTCCACAGCGTCCTGCGGGGCTGCACGGAAGGACACCCACCCCGTATCCTGCAGGGCCCGATCCTGCACCCAAGCACCCCCACACAAACACGCTGCGGGGTGGGGTGCTGCACCCCAGGGAACCCCACACACACTCATCCCCTTCAGGATGGGGCCACATCCTGCACCCATTGGCCCCCTTTTGCTGTACCCCAACACCTTGCGCCGCAGAACATGGTCCTGCACCCAGACACCCCCCACCATAGGGTGCCACCGGGCAGGGCCAGATCCCGCCAACCGGGGACACCCATCCACCCCAGGACCACACCGGGCAGGGCCAGATCCTGCCCCTGGGGACCCCCCCCCATCCCAGGGTCCCGCTGGGGCAGGGCCCAATCCTGCACCCAAGGGACACCTATCCCAGGGCCCCACCATGCAGGGCCAGATCCTGCCCCCAGCACCCCTGGGTGCCCTCCCAGACCCTGCTCACTCTGGCGCTTACAGAAGCCCCAGAACCCCCCCAGATAAACGCAGAATAAAACCACACAAAAAATCCCACAGGAGCACACGGGTGCCCCAGGTCTGGTACCACCGCAGAGCCAGCCGCCTCGGGCTAATTACATTAATGAAACTAATTAGGGCAACAAGGGCAGGGGGAACCTAGGAGCAGGCACAGCCTCACCCAAAAGAGCATTTTGGGCAAGAATTGCTGGTTTGGGTGTAGGAGCCGGGATGTGTGGGTGCGAGGCAGCGTGGCCACCCTTGTCCCCATCCCTGTCCCCATCCCTGTCCCCATCCCCACAGGCCGGTGGGTCCCGATGGGCTGCAGCCCCCAGCTGAAAGCAATGAACCCCCCTGGTTATAGGCAGCGGTGCCCGGCTCCCTGCCTGCTCCTGGGGGAGGACGGGGCTGGGGGAGCTCTTGGAGGTGAGCTGGGGGGAAAAAAAAAATACTCCCAAATATCCCATTTGTGCTTTGCTTTTCTGGTGTGTTTGGCTCCATGGGGTGGTGTTTTCTGGTCTTGTTTTACATGACATGCTGAGTATTTTTTTGTGTTATTGCAAGTGTCTAATTTGCATGATGCTAATTAAATGCCTGCAAATGCCCTGGGAAATCCAGGGTGAGGTGGTGCCCGGTGTGACGGCAGCGCTCTGCTGCTGGGGCTTGTGCTCCGCTCTCCCTCAGGGGCGTCAGGGCCGCAGCGAGCGTGCGTTAACCAGCGCCGTGTGCGGGCAGCAGCGATGGACCCTGGCCCCCCTGCCCTCCCGAGGAAGAAGGCAGCAGCCGGGTGCGCCTGGCAGAGCCTCCTCTGCCTCCGTCCCCGCAGGCAGAAGAAGAAGGTGGCTTATTCAACCTATATCCACAAGCTCCTAAACCAGGTATGTCCCAGCTGGGCTTGGGTGCAACCACCTGCTTTCCAAGCTCAGCTCGGTCACGTGTGTATCCAAGCCTGGATGTTAGCTGAATCTGGAAGTTTTTGACTTAAAATGAAGGAGCGGTGGATGGGGCTGGGGGAGCTCTGCCTGACGCGTGCCTGCAGGCAGCTCCTGGAGCCGTGCCGCCCCAGGGATGGCTGTGCTGATGCTCTGATGGTTGCTCTCCCTGCAGACGTGGTCCACCGGAGCCTCCTGCCTGGTGGCTGCCGCCTTTCCCTGGCTGGGCAGCCCCCGGCTGCTCGGGGACGTGGCGCTGGAGGCCGCCCGCCTGTCCCGCTGCGGCAGAAGAAGCCACCTCGGCCACCGGGAGGTCCTGCTGGCCATGAAGCTGGTGCTGCTGCGTGAGCTCTCCAAGCCTCCCCCGGGATCCTCAAGCTGTGAGCTGCTACTGAAGGGACCCAGCAAGATGGGACCGTCTTAGGAATATTTTAATGTGGTTTTGGTAAATAAAGTATTTATTAGCATTGTTTAACGGAGCCTCCTACCTGGGCTGGCAGCTGCCAGCACTGAGAGCAGCAGCCGGGCTTGGACCACCGTGGGTCTGGTTACCTGCGTGCCGCAGGAAGGGGTGCGGGAGGGAGGGTGCTTGCACACACCCACCTCAATAAATATTTGTGGAGCAGCCCTGCCGGCAGGCGAACCCAGGGGACCAAAGGGCACTGCCCAGCCAGAGCAGCCTCTCTGCTCTGACAGCCCAGGCTGCCCGGGGGCTGTTGGGCAGCTGGACACCTCTTTGCACCAGATTTGGCCAAGAAAGGGGAGAGAAGGAAAGGTGGTCGTTATTCCAAGTCTTGAGGAAATGTCAAGCTTGGAGAGCAGCAGCATCCCCTGGTGATGCTGTGTTGGGTGCTGGCACTGAGTGACTTGTTTCCAGGCTCTCCATGTAGCCCCTTCGCATGCTGGTCCCCCCTGTGCACAGGGATGTCTCCAGGTTCTCCAGCCTCCTGCCCACAGCTTCAAATCCAGCCACGGGGATGGTTGAGGTGCCTGGCAGTGCCTGGCCACCCACCTTCCTGTGTAGGGGTTCTCAGTCCCAGCTAAGTGCCACCAGCTCCTGGCAGTACTGGAACAACCTCCCTGCACCAGCCTTTCCAGCTGTTGAGCTTCTCCCCCCCAGGAGCATGGGCAAGAGGCTGGAAAAGGGACGGACCCTTCCAGAGGGATCTGGTCCTCGTCACCTCATGATGCTGGCATGAGCTGAAGGTTGTGAAATGCCTCTTTGGTGGGTTTGCAGTGGGAGGTGGTGACAGAACTGCCTGCCTTGGAGCCACCACCTGCGGCTGCCTCGGCTGGTGGGCCACCACCAGCGTTTGGGGGGGCTTGCTGGACCGTGTGGTGGCAGACACGGTAGCGGGTGTCACTGGTGCAAAGCAGCTCACGGTTATGGCTGATGGCTGTAGCTCTGGCTGTGTCCCCAGGCTGCTCCTATTTGCTCTCTCCATTCTCCTGTGTGTATCTAGACTTGCGTAGCATGATGGACCGTCACCTACCCGTGGCCTTTGGCTGTTTCCATAGTAAATATCAGGATAACGGTTGCCTTCAAGGAGCAAGTCCTGCCCAAGGACTGAGGGTTCAGGAGCTGCTGCCCAGGAGAAGGTTGAGTTTTGATGCTCCAGCTGCTGTCTCTGCTGCATGCGATGCACTGCCTTATCGTCATCCCCATGCTGAGAGGCTTCAGCTTGCCCCAACCCTTGTTCCAGCAGCCTTGACTCTTTTGGTTGCATACAGTTTGCTCCAATTCATGGATCTGGGGTCAGCTCCTATAAGAAAGTCCTAGCTCTTGTAGAAGTAAGAGCTGCAGCTGACCTTGAGAAAACACCCAGGCTGTCCCACAGCCCCAGGCAATGCTGACTTTACCGACAGCATTCCTGGCCAAGGTCATTCAACCTGCCCCTAAAGCTCAACAGAGGAGCTTCATCATCCCCTGTCAGGGTGTTTCTCTTGTGTTACAGTGCAGAAAAATGTTCACTTACTGCTTCTTGTCCCTGCAGACAGCCCAAACCACTTGCTGTCTGTCTTCTCTTCTGCTTTATTTCTGTATCTGGAGCCCTGGCTGCTGCTGAAGTTTCTGGTGTCTTGCAGACTGCAGTCAGTGTGATGTTGACACATGGAGCCACTCTTCTGCAGCACTGCTGTTTAAGTTTTTTAAGCCCTCCAGTAATTGTGCAGTTGATCACTCCTGCCTAGAAGTAAAACTGAGCCTGGAGCCATCGCCAGCTCTCTAAAAGAAAGCAGCTGGAGCAGAGGAGCTGCTAGTCGAAATCACCAGGGGAGGTTCCTGGCCAGGGCAGCTCAGGAGAGCAGATATTATCAACGTTGTCTTTTCCTGCCTGAAAACCTATAGCTCACCTGGGCTTTAGAGAGCCAAAATGTGACCGGGTGTGAATACACCCGAGGCCAAAGCAGCTCAGCCGCTGTACCTCCGTGGGGACTTCGGGCAAGGGGTGGATTGAAGATAGGCACCAACTGGAAATTACTGCAATACTTCAATTGCTCTTGGAAATTTTTCAGATGTGCTACCAGCATGTCTGGCTGTTTCATTAAGGTCAGCATTTGCTACAGCGGTGCTCAAATCCCCGTGCAAATCCCTGCTCAAACTGCTTTGTCCTTGGAGCAAATGTCCTTCCAAACCTCCTCTCAAGCAAAGACTCTCCCGTGAGGAGCTGTGCTCCAGCGTGATCTGGGAGCAGATATAGTAAAATTACTAGAGTCTGGAGCAGCTAGAGATAATGATTCACCACCCAGGCCCCTCGTTTCCATCACCCCTGCTGTTTAGTGCTTGGGTGCCCTGCTCGCCTCATTTCTTTTCGGCCCCAATCTACAGAAACTTGGACCCATCTCCAGCGAGGTCATTCGCACCGATGCAGCTGTGTTGTCCCCTGATGCAGATACAGCTACAAGGTGCTGATATCAAGGCAGCGTCATCCTGGGGAGAGCCAGAGCAGCACGGGGAGCTCTGCACCAGGACGGTGTCTGCAGCAGCTCTGCATCCAGCCCTTGATCTTACTCAGCCTCACCACTGACTTAGTGGATCCTCAGCTCTCCAGGATCCATGCTTCAGTCTCTATTTTTCTCCTTATTTTCCAGTTATTTTTCTCCTTATTGTCCACCCAGCTTTTGGAATTGAGAGTTCTTATGTTAGAAATAGGGACGTGAAGCACAGCATGAATCAAGTGACTTCCCAAAAAAATCTTCTAGAGGGTCCGGTTTGGGGGAAGAAGGAAACGTGCTCCATTGATCCGGTGGCAGCAGCAGTTTCTCACACATGGGCAGCCCCTGGCCCACGTTCACCCCCAAGCACGGGCATGGTCCCCCTGTACCAGACCCCAGCAGCTACACGTAAAAGTCCATATTTGTTATTTCTTCTGCAATTGCACCCTCTGTTCTCAACTTGAGCTTCCTCCCTCCAACCCATTAATGGGGAACACCCGGATGTACAGCCTTGATTCAAAAATTGAAAGCAATGATTTATTCCTAGAGGGGAAGTGCCCCATTGAGGCTGCACGCACCGTGTGGACACCCTTTAAAAATCCTCTGTCATCCCAAAAAGCAGCTTTGGTAGAAGCAGGAGGATGAACCCCAGGTAAGTGGGCCTGAAAGGGCTCTTCAGGATGGTTTTTTTGATAGTGTCCGGTGTCTTCTATTATTTTTTTTAAAACTACGTTGGTGATAGAAACCTAGACAGACCGAAGAAATGGAAGCGTTAAACATGAAGAGGAGCTTTTTTCAGTCTGTAGATCCAAAATTAACAGAGAAAGACTTCTGTCCTTCAAGAGCTCTGAAGGAGGACCACAGCTCTCACGGTTTGCTGCTCTAAAGGATGGACTCGTGCCATTTGTGTTGCTTTTGCTCAGGATCGCGGTGGCCTTTCCAAAAACAAGATCTGAAACCAACCCAAGTCTCTCATCTGCAAAACACAGCTGTGGGTTTTACAGCTCCGGCTGGAGACTTTTAAGTAGACGATCCTAAATTCGGCAGCAAACAGCTTTTGAAAAACAAGCAGCGGGGCTGCTTCGCATTCCGGCGTAGCACAGTGGGAAAGGACGGGGAAAAGCCATTAGAAGTTGCTTCCTCTTGTCCCACACGTAAGGAGGGACGAGCACGCTTCCCTCGCTGGGGTGCCGCAAGGCGATGAACTGAAAATCGGCTTTGGAGCACGTCCCTGTGCCTGAGCAGGAAACCTGCCAGGGAGCCGAAGCCATCTGATGGTTTGCCTTTAGATATTTGATTGCATTTAAGCTGATCACAGAAACAAAGTGGGGCAGGATTGGGGCCGTGGTTTCTTTGGGCTCCGGGAGCTGGAGCGAGTCGGTGTGGGAGGTGCGTGTCGGTCGTGTACCTGCTCCAGGCACCGGCAAAGAGCCGTGCCGTGGCCGGCAGGTTGCTGGGGACAGCAAAAGGGATGTGGCTTGATGCCACTCCGCCCGTGCAAAAGAGACGGGAGCCAGCAGCAGCCAGGGCACGCACGCCCCATCACTGCGGTGCCCAGATGAGGGGCCGTGGGGGCTCCGGCACCCCTGCCTGCCCCCGCTTGCTTGAATCCACCCCGAACCCGGCTGGCTTGGGTACCAGCGGGGGTGGGCTCGGGCCACGCAGCTCTGCCCACGGGTTTCTGGTGCATGTGATGGCAGCTGTGTGCCAGTGTGTATTTGAGTTCAGCCAGGATGTCAGCCTTAAAGTCCACCCAGGTGGGTCTGGACACATCAAAATCACATCTCTGGAGCACACCGGAGACTAGGCAGAGACTTCCCTGAAACCTGGCTTCTCCCTGAGATGGAAGAATGGAATTGAGGACAAAACATATTACTTAAATACAGAGATTTCTCTGAAAGATGTTCTCTGATGCCTTAACTAATCATCTGCCTGGTCTCCCTTGAAAAGCATGAGTTTTGCCTTTGATAAATTACATTGATATTTCATTTCTTCTTTCTTAGTTTCCTCTGACATTTCTTCTTCTATTTCGTTAGTCAGGTCACCTTCCTCCTTTCTACAATCTCACTGCTGGTAAGTGGCTACCGTGGGCCTCCCCAGCATTAACCATTTGTGAGTGGGTAACGTATGCTGTTCCCTCTTCTCTATTTTTTCAAAAAGGGAAGTAGAAAAGAAAATTACACATCACATCAAAATTTCCAGTCTATCACATACACAATAATGTTATGGTCTCTAGCCAATGAGGAGGATGTCAAACTGTAAACAAAACTAAATACTGAGTTCCTGGGCTTTTTGCAATTATATAAAGTGGATACTGTGTTTTCTTTTATGGAGTTTTCCAGGAAACATTATGAAGACAGAAATGAGACTTCCCAAGTCTCTAAAGTGACTGTAGCACAAATACGTAGCAATTTATACTGGGAGAACATTATTCATACACGTGTTTATTAACGTCCCCTTTCAGGATAGAGTGCGACAGAGCAAGACGTCCTGTAAAAGAAAGCAGATAAAGTAGAGGCCATAATGCCTTTACTTCTGATAAGAGGAAATCTTTCCCAAACCTGTCCCTGAGAATCCTCCCGGGGACGTTTTTCTTCCTGGGAGGAGAGGGTGGAGGAGCCGGAGGACCCGGAGACAGCATGAGGGGTTATGGGACTGCCTTGTCCTTCAGCAGAATCCAACGCTTTTATTTTCTCCTTCCTGGAGAGGAAGGAACTTGCCCTGTGGCAAAAGCTTCGCTATGAGCCACTTCGTATCTACATACGTGCTTGTGATTCCCCAAGCTGACAAGAGGTGGGAATCCAGCCAAAACCACCAGACTCGTCTGAACAGAAGGGAACCATCTTGAGATGTTCACCAGTTATGACTGCAGCAGATTTTGCAGCAGCCTGGAGAAAACTGTCATCCCTCCTTGCCCAGAGATGTGGTGCTGAGCCTGAACTGGTCCTTACAAGCACAAAAGTGATGGAACCCCAGGCTGACCATTGAAACCCCCAGCTCCTGTGCTCTGGCTTCATGGCACAGTGTTGGGGGGGTTGGTTATCCTGTTACCCCATTGTATGACATCCAAGTGGTTTTCATTAAAACTCTTAAAAAAAAAAAAAAAGAAAGCTTTTTGAAGTCTGAAGATCTTTGACAAAGCTCAGCCAGCTCCATGGTCCCTCCACGATGTTCCCAGGGCAATTCTCCATCCTTACCCCACCCCACGGGCCTGCGGCAGCACGGCATAGCACCGCTTCCCCTGCGGCAAGGCAGCTGGATTGTCATGTTGATGGGAGTGAACACCTCATCCAAAAAGCCGCTCTTGGAGAGGAGGATCTGGTTCAAGGCTGACTGCAGTTCAGCGACTGCCTGAAGCTGCGAGGCTGTTGAAAACAGAAGTAGAGAAGCAGAGAAAACGGAGCTGGAGGGGTGCCTTGGCGAATTGTCTAATCCCCCAGTTCTAACGCAGGATAAGTGTAACTTAAACCCTTCCTGATGGATGCGCATCTGATCTGTGATTTTTCTTTTTTTTCCCCCTGAGACTTCCACTAATGGAGACTTGACATCAGGCAATCTGTTCTGGCGCATTGCTCTATTTACATTTAGTCACTCCCCAAATATCTAACTAAAGCTCTCTTACCGCAGCTTCATCCCATGATTTCTCATCCTCTCCAGGCAGACACAGAGAAGAGTTTATTCCCTTCCTCTTCATGGCAGCCTTTTATTTATTGGAGGACTGCGATCACAGCAGTGCAGGAAACGCAGCTGCCGAAAGAGTCTGGAGGTCAGGTAGTCCACAGCTGTCTCGTCCTCCCCCAGGCTTCGCTTCTCTGGACCAAACAACCCAATTCTTTCATTCTTCCCTCATAGATCACATTTTCTAGATTTCTGCTAATCCTTGCTGCTAGCAAAAAAGGGAAGGTTTTTCAGGACCAGTCATAGTAAGGAAGGAGCAAGTTCCCCGTCCTTGGAGGTGAGGAAACCCTGCCAGGTTACACGGCGTGAGCTGTGGTTTGTTTAGTGGATTTGCTGAGGAATTGCAAACTCACCCGTCGTCGTGTGAGCACTGCAAGAGCGTGGGGCCAGGAGAGAAGCCAGCAGTACAGCAAGCAAACGCAACAAAGCAGGAGTTTTGGGAGGACCGACTGCCTTTGTCCAGTCTTCAGAAACCAGAAGGGTTGCACCAAATAAATATCCAGCTCCATCAGAATTTCTTCTCCCTACTGATGTGACCTAAAAGATCCTGAACTTGGTTTCTTTCATTAAAATAGGTGATATATTGGGTCTTCTCTATCCATCAGCTCTCCCGCTTCCTGCAGATGTCTCAAGCGATAAAACAGAGCACCTTCACCCGCAGCGGCAGCCGCTTTCCCTGCCCTCCTCTTTGCAAAGGGAGAAGGTGCCCAGACCACACCGAGGTTCCCTGATTTGGGGCTGCTCATCCTGAGCCTAAGAAAAATCAGCTCCTAATTTACCTATCAAAAAAGGCTTTGAAGGCTAATTACAATCTCCCTATATTGCTTTCTTCCTGGAGGTTTATTCTATTTCTTTTCTTTTCTTTTCTTTTCTTTTCTTTTCTTTTCTTTTCTTTTCTTTTCTTTTCTTTTCTTTTCTTTTCTTTTCTTTTCTTTTCTTTTCTTTTCTTTTCTTTTCTTTTCTTTTCTTTTCTTTTCTTTTCTTTTCTTTTCTTTTCTCTTTTCTTTTCTTTTCTTTTCTTTTCTTTTCTTTTCTTTTCTTTTCTTTTCTTTTCTTTTCTTTTCTTTTCTTTTCTTTTCTCTTCTCTTCTTTTCTCTTCTCTTCTTTTCTCTTCTCTTTTCTCTTCTCTTCTTTTCTCTTTTCTTTTCTTTTCTTTTTTTCTCTTTTTTTCTCTTTTCTTTTCTTTTCTTTTCTTTTCTTTTCTTTTCTTTTCTTTTCTTTTCTTTTCTTTTCTTTTCTTTTCTTTTCTTTTCTTTTCTTTTCTTTTCTTTTCTTTTCTTTTCTTTTCTTTTCTTTTCTTTTCTTTTCTTTTCTTTTCTTTTCTTTTCTCTGTTCTGTTCTGTTCTGTTCTAACCTAGCTGCAATGGGACAGTTTCCAAGTGGGAATTCTAGTTTAAGGGGCAGGTTTCCAGATATCTAAGATGCAGCGAAATGCCTAGGAAGATCCCTCAAAGATACCTGGGCTCCCAATGCCAAAAGTATGTAAAAAAATCTGCATAGGTATTTCCCTTTATCTCAAAAGCTTTAAAATCCCTGTATCTTAAAAAAGCTGCCACAGTGACTTCAGCTGCATGGTATCAGCATAACTCAATACGGCAATCATCCATTTGTCATCAAACATCTTGCCATTCTAGCAAAAGGACTCCTGAGGGCACGAACTTTCCCAAGCAGTCATTAAAAAATGTGTTGCAACTGTTGACAAGCTTTCTCCCAGCTACTGCAAGCACAGCAGCCACCAGCCTGGAGCTCTCCTGGCTATGGCAGGACAGACCCAGACATGAGTCAAACGTGGCCAAGCGCAGCAGAGTCTGCTAGCAATGACCTTCAGTTCCTCTGCGCTCCAGTTCCTGGGAAAGCTATGAATAGCTATGTGGAAGAACCAAAAAAATCAAGGACTAGAGCTGGGTGTAGCTTAGAAGAGATTCAAAATAAATACAACAGCCAAAGACAGGTCCTGGATGTGCATCTCAGTGGCTTCCAACCAGGCCGGCATGAAAGAGTTTTCCCTGGACCCTGGAGCCCAGGACCTGTCTGACTTTACTTCTGGCTACCAGAATTTGTGATCAGAAAATCTGTGATGGGCTCAGACAGAGAAGAGTTTTGTGGATTTAAAGAAGTGAAATGACTGGGGGCATGTTGTTAGCCCAAGTCACAGCGAGCCCCTCTGAAAGGGAGCGGGGCTCAGCCTCGCCAGGCCCACCTGCCCTCCTCCTTGGGGTCTCTATGGGCATGAGTCAGGCAGCCAGAGCTTGCTGTCATAAGATAAAGCGAGGACATAAAATTTGGTACAGAAAGGATGCAAGGATGGCGAGTTTGACCTAGAAGAACTCGAGGGCCAGAGGGAAAACAAAAGAGAAAAGGGCTGTTGAACTGCATGAAGCTCCTGTAAGCCCATTTCTCCAGGTCCTTCTGGATGGCAGCATGGCAGCACGACTCTCTGGTGCATCAGCCACTCGCCCAGTTTTGTGTCGTCAGCAAACACTGTGCCCCATCATCCAGATCGTTAATGAAGACATTTTCTCTGCAGCAAGCTCCAGGGAAGAGCAGGAAGAAAAGGTTTAAGGTAGTAGGAGTCAAGAAGAGGGTACAGGGTTGCTGTGCTCCAAAAAAAGCCAGAACCACCTGAGCGTTCAGTGAATGAGTCCTGCCATCGCCCAGCCAGCGACTCCCACGGTCTCCCCACCACAGCTCCCACTTCTCTTTGGGGTTACAGGGTTGGGGCCTGTCGAGCTGTGCTGGCAGGACAGGCAGGACGGGCAGCTGATGCCGCACTGCCCTTGGTCCCGCTGCAGGCGTCTGCTTCCCAGTGTCCCCATCCCTGCTGACTGCCTTCTACTCGGGGACCTGTTCTTGTCCTACGACCGTGCTCTGATCAGAGCAAGGCCACCCAGAGTGCACAGGAATATAAAATATTCCCAATACAAAATGCACAGTAAGAGTTTCTCCCCACGCTTCTTTCTTCCTCCCGTCTCCTTTCTCCCGGTACCAGTCCAACCGTCACGCAGCAGCGACCAGAAAAGGCGCAGGCCCCTCCACTGCTCCCCAGCGCTCTGGTCTCTCCTCCCGGCACTCCTGCCATATGCAGGGAGGCCAGGGGAGCACGTCGCACGGTTGGTGGCCTTCGTCCTCACTGAGAGTCAGCTGACGCAGCCTCCTCCTCGGCACCGGCTCTCCCTGCCGCCCCATGCTGCCTGCAGGGATATAAATCACGGGTAGCTGACCTCGGACCTGCCGAGGGGATAACGCCCAGGAGCCGAGCTGCTGAACACGGCCTGGCCCCGGTCCTCGGCCTGGCCACCCCACCGCGGCCCCCGCGCCGGCCCCCGCGGCAGCGCTAGGGGGAGCCCCTGCACCGGGAAACCGGCTCCGCTGCGCCCGCCGCGCCCGGCCCGGCCCGGCCCGGAACAGGGCACCGGCGGACGGGGGGGCCGGGGGCCGCCTTCGGGTCCGTGCTGCGCGGCGGCTGGAGGCCGGAGGCTGTAAATGAGGCCAGTGCCACCTCCATCACTTGGGGAGCTGGACGCGAACGACGAGAAAGTGTTTAAGAGCGTCACACGCAAGGTCGCGTAGCTCAGAACAAATGAAGGCCCTACCGCATGGCACAGAACAGAGTATTGCAGTGGGAAGGATCTACAACGATCGTCTAGTCCAACTGCCTGAGCACTTCAGGGCTGCCCAGAAGTTAAAGCCTGGTATTAAGGGCCTTGTCCAAACGCCTCTTAAACACTGACGGGCACGGGGCATCGACCACCTCTCCAGGAAGCCTGTTCCAGTGTTTGACCACCCTCCCTGTAAAGAAATACTTCCCAATGTCCAGTCTGAACCCCCCTGGCGCAGCTTTGAACGTTCCCAGGCGTCCTGTCCCTGGATCCCAGGGAGAAGAGATCAGCACCTCCCTCCCTCTCCAGGTCCCCTCCTCGGGAAGCCGCAGAGAGCCACGAGGTTGCCCCTCAGCCTCTTGTTCTCCAAACGAGACAAACCCAAAGCCCTCAGCCACTCCCCACAGGCCATGCCTTCCAGCCCTGTC
This sequence comes from Mycteria americana, assembly GCF_035582795.1. Lineage (NCBI taxonomy): Eukaryota > Metazoa > Chordata > Aves > Ciconiiformes > Ciconiidae > Mycteria > Mycteria americana. The sequence continues at coordinate 5,839,870 of NC_134386.1, forward strand.
ACCAGCTTTGTTGCCCTCCTCTGGACACGTTCGAAGACCTTCACACTCTTCTTAAATTGCGGGGCCCAGAACTGCGCTCAGTTCCTATGTGTAGGATGGGGGGTTACTGTGTAAATGTGATGTAGGATGGGGAAATTGGGATCTGGAAGGTGGGATGAGGGAGCGCAGGCTGCCTGGGAGCTCACATCAGCCAGTTGGGAAACCTGGAGCAGGACTGGGAACCCACACTTGTGGTGCTACCCACAGCTCAGGAAAGACTTGGTCTCCGGCAGGGCCCATGGGGGAACAGAAGTTTGACACTGGAAGGTTCTTCCGGCAGAGGAAAGAAAAATGCAAGCCAGCACTGTTGGCCGACAGAGGCATATTGAGACTGGAAACAAAGCACACATTTTTAACAGGGGAGGTAATTAATTGTTGGAGCCACTAATTAAGGTATTGGCAGGCTCAGCCACTGACAGTCTGAAATACGGTTGCATACCTTTTCTATAAAATGTTTTTCTTCAAACATGAGTTAATTCAGGGCTGTCCTGCATCACCCAGATGTCTTCTTCAGAGTCAATCCTTCTATATGGTTGCCTTCTATATCCTGTATCTAGGATATAGATATATATCCTAGATATAGGATATCCTATAGCTATCCTATCCTATCCTATAGCTATCCTGTCCTATAGCTGTGGATGCCATTGGCTCTCGCTGTGCCTTGGAAAGCATTGCATTGGAAAGCATTGCATTGGAAAGCCAACGGCATCCTGGCTTGTATCAGGAATAGCGTGGCCAGCAGGACTGGGGCAGTGATCGTGCCCCTGTACTCGGCACTGGTGAGGCCGCACCTCGAATGCTGTGTTCAGTGTTGGGCCCCTCACTCCAAGAGAGACATTGAGGGGCTGGAGCGTGTCCAGAGAAGGGCAACGGAGCTGGGGAAGGGTCTGGAGCACAAGGCTGATGGGGAGCGGCTGAGGGCCCTGGGGTTGTTGAGCCTGGAGAAGAGGAGGCTGAGGGGAGACCTCATCGCTCTCTACAACTGCCTGAAAGGAGGGGGTAGAGAGGTGGGGTCGGTCTCTTCTCCCAGGTAACAAGTGATAGGATGAGAGGAAATGGCCTCAAGTTGCGCCAGGGGAGGTTTAGACTGGATATTAGGAAATTTTACTTCACTGAAAGGGTCATCAAGCACTGGAACAGGCTGCCCAGGGCAGTGGTTGAGTCACCATCCCTGGAGGTATTTAAAAGCCGTTTGGATGAGGTGCTCAGGGACATGGTGTAGTGGTGGGCTTGGTAGTGTTAGGTTTACGGTTGGACTCGATGATCTTAAAGGTTTTTTCCAACCTATACGATTCTGTGATTCTGTGATTCTGGGTTTAAACACCGGGTTTAAGGGTGGCCTTTGGTGTTCGGGAGCCACAGCTGAACGTGATGCTCCTGCAGACGTTATGCCTGAAAGCACAGCGTCCTCCAGTGATGACGTGTGGACAAATGCATTGCGCAGGTCTTTACTCCATCCCGAAGTGGGGAGTCCTCTTGTGCTCTCACTTAGTCCCGCCATGGTGCAAGCACGCAAGATCCTCACCGAGTGACAGCAGAGGCATCCGTTAAGTCTTCTCTCGTAGCATTTGCCTGATGCCATGTAGCGTGAGCTGTTCCCAATACCTTGGCAGTAACTCTTGGCCGTGGCCACTCAGGCCTGGATTAGACCCTAGATCATACATCAATTGCTATCGTGCTCTTGTCTTGTTTTTGACACCTGGCACCACGCAGATGCTGTCTTTACGCTGGCCGTCGTGTGGGACTGTGTCCAACAGCGTGGGACTTCACAGGTCTGGGAACAGCCATCTCCGTTCCCAGTAAATGGGCAAGTAACCCCTTTATGCCTCCTTGGTCAGAAAGGTGGGAGAAACAAAATACACCCAGTGTTTCAGGGATGAGAGGTTTTGCTGCAGATGCATTACCCCTGCCCGGGGTGTTTCCCGTTAACAGCTTATTTGTGAGTGTGAACATCAAAACTGCCACTCGGCGAGGTGAACTGCGGCTCCCCTCTCCAGCACCGAGCGTCGGTGCCAAGAGGCTGCACCTTGCCAAGTGTTTACAGTAATCCTTGGCAGGTACCCAGGGTTTCAACAAAGACATCTGCTAATCCGCAGAACTGAGCTTTCAGGAAAGAAAAGTTTGAAGGTTTCAGGAAACCTTGCTCCCAGCCGGGCTCTGCAAGTTGCAAACTTGCCTGTCCCGGCTGGGGAAGCACACCTGAGTCTCCTGAGACTGGGATTTGTCCCAGACAACAGTTCCCAGTAGGTCTCCTCACTTGGATTAGTTATTCTGCAGCATTTGTGGCCTCTGTCCTTGTTTCTGCACCCTCCTCGCTGTGCACGGATCAAAGGGGATCTTTGTGAGATGTCCACGTGGGACCTGAGTCAGGCCAGGCATTCAATGCCTGCACAGAGCTGCTCTCCACCCCCTGCACTTCCCTCCCCTTAATCATGAGGCTGCAGGAAAAAGGGGACAAGGAATAGCGGTGCTGGCAAGACCATGGGCGTGGGAGAAAGCCTCGTCCTGCAGCACTGTATGCCTCGTATTGCCCTAGGAGCCAGGTGCTATACGCTACATGGTGTATGGGGTTAAGCAAGCTGAGATGTCCTTGCAACCCCTTGCCTTAACACACTAAACCAGGCAGGTGCATCTGCTCTGCTCCAATTCAAACTCCCTCTTTGGAAACAGGCATCAATACCTTCATGGCTCCCAGAGAAATAAGCCAATTTCCCAGGAAACGGGCTCAAAATCTAAAGACAGATCAAAAGTTTTAAGCATTTTCCTTCTCCAAAGGCTGCAGCCTGCCTTCCTGCATGGTGCTTCAGAGGTCCCATCTCCTGTGGCAGGGGTCCTGCTTGAACACAGCCTCCTTGGAGAGCAAATAAAGCCTTTCCTCCTGAATCCCAGCTGGCTCTTGCACAGCTTCTCTCCCTCTCCTGGAGAGAGGCTCCTTTCAGTTTCAGGGCTGGGAAATCATGTGCTTGATGGCTTCAACATGATGTCATTGTTTTTGGAAGAGACCTGAGCGCTGGTTGGGTTTGCTTGTTTTTCAGGCACACACCGACGCTGGGAAGGGGCAGGCGGTGTGACCGTGACCAGCCTGGCCTCCCCTCCTGGGACTCCCGGCAGAGCCGGCTGACCCTGCCGCACTGCTGAAAACACACAAGTGCCAATTTTCAGCATTAATAATTCTTGCAGAGAGGAAACCACCAAGAGTGGTTGGTGTGTGCAGTGACACTGGAGAATGCCTCAGTGTGGGTCACAGAGACCGTTCAGCCTCCTCCTGTGCACTTGTCTCCAAAAGTGGGAGCTACCACGGGGGCTGATAAGCACCAGTCCAGAGACAACATCCAGTGCAGAAAGTCCCGAAGCTGCAGATTGATGGAAACCAGGAGGGTTTGCTGGGAAATGACCTGTCCTTGGGCTTCTTCCCATATACCCCGTTAGCTGCTTAGGGTTTTCCCCCTGGCACAGCAGTACCGGAGGTTACACGTAGAGCAGCTGTAGCAAACCCATCCTTCAACTCCAGAAGGCACTGCTGGAGAGTTCTCGCTCTGATGCCAGTTGGTGACAAGGTGCTTTGCCAGATGGATCTTTGATCTGCCTCACTAATGGAACATTTTATTTTTAGCGGCCAAGAACATGAACTGAGGCACAACCTCCCATCCATCTCTGCCCGCAGTTCCCCAGGGGTATTGCATGGGTTTGTCCTCACCCGCTTGAGATGTAAAGAGGCAGCACGGGGAAGGATGGCCTGGCCAGCCATCTGCCATCGTTCAGCCCCTGTATGCCCCAGCCTGAAGCCATTGGAGTGTCCAGAAACTCAGCTTCCAGGCCACAAAACAAACCCTGCAACAGTTGAATTAACCCTGCCTGCTCCAGCAGACCTATGGTTGAGAGCTGGGGTGAGCACAGCTCAGAAGCTCATCTGACTTTCCAGCACCATCTTGCCCAAAGCTTCCTTACGCTTTCCCTACAAGGTAAATCCTCTACAGTTCTCCAAGAAAAACTCGAGGCAACCTTGGAACAAGTCCTCGTGCCATGTGCATGCAGGCTGGACAGACACAGCCCACGCGATTGAAGTGTCCGGCTCCCAGACCAGCTCGTGGACTGAATGAATCCAGGTGAGTGATGATGCTGCATTTGCGGCGGGTAAGAGAATACATCCCACTGGCCATCGCTCGTTTGCACGTGCATGGTGGACTCTGCAGCAACTTGGGTTTGGGTCTGCACTCTTAACTGGATAAATACAGAGCAGATAACAGAGATGCTGTTCCCAAAGCCCAGGAGCAGAGGGACCAGACCTAAAAACAGCATCACTGGCAAACTGGCAAACTTTGGATTTTTTAAAACGGCCTACGCAGCCCTTTGGTGAAACAGGCAGAGAAACGCTGCTTTCTGCTCGAGGAATGGGGGAGAATATGTGTGGCTCCAGGTGATGCAGCCCTGTCCTGGCTGGCAGCACAGGCTCCTTTATCCAGAAGTCTGAGAATGCATGTGGCAGTGGGGGAGAACGAGTGTCCTGGGTGGGGGTAGGAGGGGATGAAAGATGCGTTATATTCTCCTTAGACCTGTTTTGCTTAAGAAAGACATTGGTTTCTTTTTTTTTAGAAGTGACTTTTTAAAGTTGTGCATTTACGTTAAAAAAGAAGAACCTATTTCTTATCTTCATGGGGTAGAAGCTGCTTTCTATCTAATACGAGAGTTGTTGCTCTTACCCATAATAATTCTTTGATCGGTTAAGACATGTCTAAGCCTGCGTATATGGAGAACAGAATTAGGCTCCCATCTAAACTTGGCAATGCAACAACTTTTCCCCGTGATGTCTGTTGCAAGAGCATCTTGGGATCCTGTCGATGAATAAGGCTCTTTTCGCATCTGGTGCTACATGAGCCAAAACAAAGAGTTTGTCTCTGAGTCAAATCATTTACAGTGTAACATGACACAGGGCAGGGACAGGATATAACAATTAGTTTCTCTCTTGCTGCGATTCCATGTTGTGGCAAAGACCCATTTATTTTAATGCAGGAATTACTGTGGGAGATGGTCAAGCCTGCAGGTTAGACAGACACTTGATTTGATTTCAGGACTTCACGGATGGAGAACTGTTAAAGTGGATCCAACGAGCCTTTCCTGCTCTTCATGCCAGCCTGAATTTGCCTCCTTTCTCCTCCTGGCTGTTGGCACTTGTTATTCTTTTATTTGTTAAAATAAATACCCTCTAACATCAGAATCTTCACTGGAGACTGTGATGGAGTCACTCCTTAACCTTTTCTTAGTTAAACAAACGGAATATAGTGTTGCTTTAGTCTGTTAGGTGGGTTTATCCCACCTCCAATCATTCTTGTAAGTCTTTTTGAACCCTTCCCAATTTGTCTTTTGCAGCGGCAGCACGAGACCTGCACCCTCATCCCAATAACCCCGTGACCAGATCTGGATAGGTCCCTTCTGATTATATTCAAGGGTGAGGCTCAAGCTGTTTTATGCATCCGGCAGTAACAGAAGTTCATTACCGAACATACCCTGGCCTCTTTCTTGGTCCTGAGTCCACCTGCAAGAACAACCTCCTTCTCTATATCCAAACGGTGCAGGGACAGCAAGAGGAGGAGGGAGCTCGGGCCACGTGCATGCCACTGTCTGGAAAGCCCTTGTTGACTCCATTTCCTTTTCCTCCAAAACTTCCTTCTGATTTGATCAACAGAAAAGTATACATCTGGCAGAAAAGGCCCAGCTCTATCAGCCAGACCCCAGCAGGAGTTTCCGTTCCCCTCCTCGCCTGCACAGTAGGATTTTGCACCCAGTAGATACGTCGCATCAAACACTGCAAAGGACTGCATGGAAAATTTGAAGTTACAGTGACCTCCAGAGAGGTTCCCGAAAGCTCAGCTCGAATCTTTGTAAGTCCAGCTTATAACAGGAATGAAGCAAATACAAATGCTGCTCCCAAACTTCGCCTGGAGGATTGCACGGATAAATCCTGGGTGCTTTCACTGAGATGGAGGGAATTTAATCTAGCAGTACTACTTTACTTCTCCGCGCTACAGACCAGCAATACTTGCTGTGAGGGCTTCACCCTCTTTTCAAATATTGAACTTGGAAAACGGACTCCCAGAGAAAACTGTGTAGCAATAACAAATGTCTAGGACTACTGGAAGGCTTCTGATTTGTAACAGTCTGAGCCAACTCATTTCTCATTTTATTAAGTGACCAACAAATTCAGACAGCCTCGGGATGACAGATGGCCCTATGGGGAACCATTTTTATGACAAAAGAACCCTCTGGGGAGGAGAGCTTAGTCTAATCAGAAGGACATGGGTTTAGGATGACAGAAACTGTGTGGGAATGGGTGGGTTAGCCCTAGAGCTAATACTGTGTCCTCTGAAGAGTGTGAATTTGTTTGTCTGGAGATCCAGCAGACTCACCACGGGGTTTCTTGTGTTTTTCAAACCCATTACTGTTATGTTGCTCTTGCTACTGGATTCCTTGAGTGAATAGCACGCCCCATGAACATGAGCACCTCGGCTTTGCAAAACCCAGCAAGACAGTGATGTGCGACTTCATCCACGTATGTGCGCTGTGGGAAACCAACAACTGCTACTTTGGTTAAAGTCTAGAGGCCGGGTGTTTGGTGTGGGCTGGAATGCTGTAGCTTTAACCCTTTAGGCTGTTCTCAGCAGGCATGACCAGCCCCAAGCTTCCTCTGGAAAAAATGACAGGTCATGGAACCACCTCTCTGGTGCAATCTTGCAGCAAGCACATTTTGATCTCACCACCAACTCTAACCTGCACTATTAACAACAATGAAAGAACGGTTAGGCACGTATTGAGCAGTGCTCCAAAGAGCAAGTGGAGGAATTTAAAAGGTTTGCAAAGGCTGAGACATTGCACCCACCTCGCAGGTACTGATCGTGCTGAAACATGCCCGGGCCATATCACAGAATCATAGAATAGTTTGGGTTGGAAGGGACCTTTAAAGGTCATCCAGTCCAACCCCCCTGCAATAAGCAGGGACATCTTCAGCTAGATCAGGTTGCTCAGAGCCCCGTTCAACCTGACCTTGAATGTTTCCAGGGAGATATATGGGATATGGAGTAGAAAGGATGACCCTGGGAACTACCGACCTGTCAGCCTCACCTCTGTGCCTGGGAAGATCATGGAACAGATCCTCCTAGAAGCTATGCTAGAGCACATGGACGACAGGGAGGTGATTCGAGACAGCCAACATGGCTTCACCAAGGGCAAGTCCTGCCTGACCAACCTAGTGGCCTTCTATGGGGGAGTTACCACATCAGTGGACAAGGGAAAAGCAATGGATGTTGTCTATCTGGACTTCTGTAAAGCCTTTGACATGGTTCCCCACAACATCCTTCTCTCTAAGTTGGAGAGATATGGATTTGATGGCTGGACTGTTCAGTGGATAAGGAATCAGTTGGATGGTCACATCCAGAGGGTAGCAGTCAACGGCTCAATGTCCAGATGGAGATCAGTGATGAGTGGTGTTCCTCAGCGGTCCGTACTGGGATGAGTGCTGTTCAATATTTTCCTCAATGACATTGACAGCGAGATCGAGTGCACTCTCAGCAACTTTGCAAATGACACCAAGCTGAGTGGTGCCATTGACACACCTGAAGGACAGGATGCCATCCAGAGGGACCTGGACAAGCTGGAGAAGTGGGCCCCTGTGAACATCATGAGGTTCAACAAGGCCAAGTGCAGGGTCCTACACCTGGGTTGGGGCAATCCTTGGTTTCAATACAGGCTGGGGGATGATGTGATCAAGAGCAGCCCTGCAGAGGACTTGGGGGTACCGGTGGACGAAAAGCTGGACATGAGCCGGCAATGTGCGCTCACAGCCCAGAAGGCCAACCGTATCCTGGGCTGCATCTAAAGCAGCGTGGCCAGCAGTCGAGGGAGGGGATTCTGCCCCTCTGCTGTGCTCTGGTGAGACCCCCCTGGAGCACTGCGTCCAGCTCTGGGGTCCTCAGCACAAGAAGGACATGGACCTGTTGGAGCGGGTCCAGAGGAGGTCACGAAAATGACCCGAGGGCTGGAGCACCTCCCTTATGAAGAAAGGCTGAGAGAGCTGGGGTTGTTCAGCCTGGAGAAGAGAAGGCTGCGGGGAGACCTTATTGTGGCCTTCCAGTACTTAAAGGGGGCCTATAGGAAAGATGGGGACAGACTTTTTAGCAAGGCCTGTTGTGACAGGACAAGAAGCAATGGTTTTAAACTAAGGGAGGGCAGATTTAGACTGGATTTGAGAAAAATTTTTTACAATGAGGGTGGTGAAGCACTGGCCCAGGTTGCCCAGAGAGGTGGTGGATGCCCCATCCCTGGAAACATTCAAGTTCAGGCTGGACGGGGCTTGGAGCAACCTGATCTAGTTGAAGATGTCCCTGCTCTTGCAGGGGGGTTGGACTGGATGACCTGTAAAGGTGCATTCCAATCCAAAGCATTCTATGATTCTGTGATATATGGGAGATAGTCACTTGCGGAGGGAGAAGCTCTGGCTCCTGCCGAAGCTGGGAGCATGTGAGGTGGCAAATTGCCTGGCTCCAGCATAGCAGAGCTACCTCTGCTGCTCTGGGACTCAGGGTGCCAGGTGAAACGGTGCTGGACAGCCTGATCCGCAGGGGATGGGCGAGCCAGGCCATACCCCCTGCTGCCTCCCTCCCCGGGCAGAGGCAGCAAGGCTGCGCTGCAGAAGTTTGAGCAACCGGCCTCAGCGCAGGAGCACGAGGCGTCGGGGTGCACGGCTCTCGCTGTGCTCTGCTGCTGCCCCACGCCCGGCTGAAAGGCTGTGGGATCTCAGGTGTGGGGCAGGCGGTCCTGGAGGAGGAAGCACAGGGGAGACGGCTTGATGTTGCCTTTGCCATTTAGCTGGTATGAATTCTCTTTTTATCCAGTGGATGGGTCATACCTGAAGACAAAGTCTCTGTCCTACAGGATGGTTTAAGGGCTTTTGTTATTTTGCAACAGATTAATACATAATTAACTTTAAAGCATTGCATGCATTCTTCTGTAAGATTAATACCAAACGTCTGATTGAGTTTTTAACCCATTTCCATTTACATTTTTTTTTTTACAGTCTGGTTTAATTTGATTAGAAATTCCAGTCTCTGACACTTTTGATTTATCATAATTAATTTCATGAGTAAAGACTGAGCCAGCTGCTTTCGCTGGAGCACTATTGCTTTAAGGAAGAAAGCAGGGGATCTGTGTAAAGACCTACTTTGTGTTGTGCCCCTGCTCCATCCCGTGGTCTGTCTAACAAGGATTCTGCCTAATTGTTGCTACCAGAATTTCCAGGGCTGGAGCGAAGAGCAGAGGCAAGAGGCACTGCCTCTTTCCTCCTGCGGGTACACTGAAGAAGTCCCATTTACTGGCACAGAAGCTAAAGGATCCTCCCAGAGAGCAAAACCACGGGCCCTGCATTTATCAGCACAGATAAATGGTGCCTGTATGCTCTCAGTTTATTTTGTAAAGGACACTTTCTGTGTTAGGAAAGCAAAGATACTCAGGGTGTTGTTTTTTGCATGTTTTGCCAGGTCCTAATATTAGCTGCGGTTTGCCCGCCTACAGTAAACCCTGATTGATCTGTCTGTAAATATTTAGTTAGTGACCCCCCCACCTAGCTGTCAAGCCTGGTGAAAGAAATCTTTCTCCTTTTTAGGTATTTTGTTTCAGAAGGAGGAATGTCTTCTTCTTGTACGGTCTTGTAGATGAGATGACTTTGGACATAGAATCATAGAGTCACAGAATGGTTTGGGTTGGAAGGGACCTTAAAGATCATCTAGTCTAACCCCCCTGCCACGGGCAGGGACATCTGTCACTGGATCAGGTTGCTCAAAGCCCCATCCAGCCTGGCTGTGAACACTTCCAGGGATGGAGCATCCAGAACTTCTCTGGGCAACCTGTGCCAGTGCCTCACCACCCTCATCGTGAAGAAGACATGCCTGTACCTTGTTTCATGCCCAGCTCTGGGCCCCGGTTGTTCACCCTGCAGCTGTGCCTGCTCACCCCTGGGGACAAGCCATGCAGAAGGAACCCTGTATATATTTCACCCCAGCTCTCTTCACACATGACAGCAGGGACAAGGACCATGCCAAGCTCGGCTCCCTCCACCAAGATCATCTTTCTCCTGGAAAGTTAAAAATGAAAGGCATCACAGAGAGGGAGTTAAAGCTCTGAGGTTTGTGAGGGTTATCTTCTCTTATGGGCAGGGTTTTCACTGGGAAATAAAGGGCTGAAATGGAGGGGTGGATGGATGGATGGATGGATGACCTTGAAAGTAGGAGATCAGCAGAGTTGTGGGGGAGAGCATGGATGCCAGTGGAGGTGGCACTGGACTGAGGAGCTGGGTGGGAGGCTAGGGACCTCAGGAGAGGGAGAGGATACCCAGTGTAAAAACTGAATAAAGCACTGGAGATGAGATGTCTGTAGCTGGACTGTGGTGGACTGCCTTTGTTTTTCTTGTTTTCTGTCCCACCACATATGAGAAATAGGAGAAAATATGTGAATATTTCCAACATTTTATCATACTTCCAGTCTGAGAAAATTAGTAACTCGCATTAGAATTGCGTGTTTTGTTAATTTGTGCTAAAGCAGTGCTGAAAGCAGCTGGTGGAGTTCCCAGTTTGGGTGGCGGAGGTGTTTGGGCAGGATGACAGCCCGGAACAGTACAAGAACCTGGGTGGGGGACCGGGATGTAGCAGCCGAGTAGAGAAATCTGCTGAAAGGATACAGTGTGGTAGCTCCCCGCCACTGCAGCAGCCCCTGGTAGGGCTGGGAGGAGGTGTGAACATGGAGCTATGCCGACCTTCTCGCAAGGCAGGGGGACGGCCGCTTTGCAGAAACGAGGTGGAAGTGCAACACAGCAGGCAGCAGCTGCTGGTTTTTAATTCAGACCATGCGAATGCCTGTAAGAGAAGAGAGCTTATCGACTGCTCGGGATTTCTGAAGGTTCAAGAGGAGGACAAGGGCTGGGATGAAAGGGGACATTCCAGAAGAAAGGCTGCACAACAGCAGCTGCCGACAGCTGAGCCTCCTCGAGGGCTCCCTCTCCCAATGCTCTCAGGATTTCCTCTCTGCTCTTGTACCACATCGCTGGATCTGTTCCTGACACAGGCACCGTGTCCACGCTACCCACCATTAGTTGGTGTGATGGCTCTGAACATTTCAGCCTCGCAGGAAGCCGGAGCAGGTCTTCCCGACATGGTAAGAGACTGTGCAGAGGCAGGAGGAATCCTGACTGCCTCACAGACACAGACCTCAGGATGTTTCGTAACAAGATTCCAAATTATGGCATTCGACAGTGATTGCAGAGTTGAAATGCCTGAAGCAGAAGTCTGGGGTCAGGCCCACGCTGTTTGTCCATTTGAGAGTTTGTTCCAAAGCCTACATCTGTGGTGTTGGGAGCAGGAGTGCTTCCAAGCCCCTGGACCCAGAGCGAGCCCTTCTTCACCAAGGCAAAACCTGAGGGTGATGGCTGTATTCAGCCTGCCAGGGAAACGAACTGCTGTGTACAATAAGAGGGAAGGTGTCCTCTAGTCACAGCACCTGAAGACACCGCGCATTGCAGCACACACTCGCCCTGCCTGCTAGAGACAGCCTGGGTCTGATGCCCAGTTCACCTGACCGTGCTGCCCACCTCTGCCTCGCTCAGTCCCCCAGCTGAGGCTCCCCTCCAGGTAACACACCAACCCTGCGCACACCCTGACCCTTAGTAAAGGGCATGATTTACTCAGCCTCATTTGGCTTCACTGCCCAGCAGCGATCAGTCCCAGTATGCTGACAAAACCTTATCTGAGATGTAGGAGTACAGATGCGATCTTGGGCACCTTCCTACCCTCCCTGTGTACGGAGGAGAGAGGGCAATGCACACAAAAATGGTTATTTATAGACTACTGCAATTTGGAGAGGAGGACACTTTGAAACCCGAGTAAGCCAATCAGTTTTTGTCCACATCCTATGGATCTTAAAAATTGCTAACTAGATTAATTCTTGTAAATGAATGCACGAGTACCCAGACTGCCCTGTGCCTACGTGTGCTCTGCTGGGCCCCATGGAAAGAGCAAGCCAGCAGATGTACTGGAATAAAACCAACGATTTCAAATGTGAGGAGCACTGCGAAGACGTGCTGCAATGCTGCATGAAAGGTAAGCCACCAGGTCACTTGGCTGAGACGTAAAGCCACATTCTTTTTGCCAGGCATAGTGCTTGCAACAAGCCGCCTATTATTTTGGAATGGCCTGCACACCACAGCTCGGAAACCCAGCAAGTCAACACGGCTTTTGGACTCTGGCTGCCGCTTCTTAGCTTGGGAGCATATAACATGAACTGCCAGGGACCTAATAATGGTGACTAACATTTCACCTGCATTGTGTCACATAGTGAAATTACAGTGGGATGTGACAAGACCGGCAATCGAAGAACAAAGTCCTCTTTATACACAAAGCAAAACCTGCAGAACGAATATCAACTCTGGCTCCTCCTTCTGCTGAAATACTTCAGTCCTGGCCTGGTGTTAGCTGCTAGGGACACGCGTCTCCATTAACTTCTCGGTTACTGATCCCTTCACATCAGTGAAGACAAAGTCCCTATAGAAGCCAGTCTGAAAATCCAGCACAATTTTTCACCCAAAAAAGTACTGGATACGTAGATCTAAGTGCTAATGAATAAAAGTTGTAGCTGGGATGTATTTTTGGCAAATGGCTACAATGAGCTGAATTACAGCCAGCTCCCTCGGAGGAAGTTGTTGCTCATTTTGGGTTAAGGAGTTACCGGTTAAAGCAAGGAGTATTCAATCAAAGTAGTACTGTCAACCTCTCAACTTCTTAGAATTCATGAGCTTAATCTCTCCAAACTATATACAAAGAATTTATTTTAAAAAAGCAACATTTGAATTTTTCATTTACTGCTTAACCCTCACAGCTGGGGCTTAAAAAAACCCCACATGGATATTGTAATATTCTGACAAAGATTTTGTGCTTATTTTCTAATACGTCCTTTAACACCTGAGATGCCGTAAGGTTTATGTGAGTGGCATCTCAGCTTCTGATGCAATCTGTGACTCTCAGAGAAGTGATTTTTAGCAAGCTGAGTTTGCAAACCCTTTAAGCCCCCTCCCAAAAAGGAGTCACCACTACAAGAGCAGTCCTGTAATCTACAAGAAAAAGAACACCCAAATTTCCTTGAACTGAGCAGCCAAGACCCAAAATCAGAGGCTGCTTTTAATAATCTTGGCTTTATCTCTCCAGTGCTCATTTCCTCTTTCTATACGCTAGCGCCAGTGCCTCTGCAGAAGAAATCTGATGAAGATTCAGCTTCATGGAAGTTGGTTGGTGAAGTGCTAAAATCCTCAGATGACCTCCACAGCAGAGAGGCAAAATCAATGTTTACTCAATACTCCTAACCATAAATGAGCAAACGATAGCTAGCCCTAGCCCTGCTCCGTACACACCCAACTCCAATCGAGAGCTCATTCTGAACAGGACACACAGCTGTTAAAACGCTGACATGTGTTTCCTAACGATAGACCAGAGCCAAAAGCAGAACTTGTTCAGAAAGACAAGCAATTTGATCATATTTTGGCAAAGATAAGAGGAAGCTGTACAGAAGTGTATTCCCTGCAGGGGCCAAACTCCCGATTAATTGGAACTGCTTGGTATTCAAAAGAGCTGATGAAAAACTTCTGCAAGCCATTGAGGCTGTTTCTTATTTTTCACTGGCACGAGCCATGAGTATGCCACTCAGTTGAAAGGAATTACATCAACCTTGTGTAACCAAGATCAGAATCGGACTCATTCTACAAAGACCTAAATCCGTTTGTTTCCCTATCTCCCACCCCAGTGAGGTAACAAAACCAGCCTATTTCCAGTGTTAGGATTAATTTCTGTGGACCTCTTCTGCACGGTCTGTTAACACCAAAGAAACAGCCATGTGCCAACATTATTCAAGTAAGGGCTCTTAAAGTCTTGGGCTCTGTTTCCCTCAGAGGTACGGCTGCAGCACTAGACTGCTTTGTTAACCGTGCTCAAGTTCAAGTCTGGCTGCGATACAGGGCTTGCTTGAAGGTATGTTATGCAAGAGGATGAGATAAGATGACCCATTAATTTTTAGATCTACCAATCTAGGTGCCTTCATCTCTTTCGCAGTAAGAAAGGGATATTACAAACCTACTCCCATTGAGAGAGAGAGATATAGAGAGAGAGGAGATATTTATATAGGATATTTATAAAACATCAGCACCTGAGCACTTCAGTCAGTGCACCCTACAAAGACAGAGCCTACTGGTTGAGTTTCTACTATATATATAAAACATGTAAAGAATGAGAGAAAAGCAGTATCATCTGTTTTACAGGGGACTGAAACCAAGGAGCTAAGGAATTTGTCCAGGATCATAAATTAGTAGCAGAATCAAAAATTAAAGCAAACTACCTTAAGTACTGCTTTTGGTTTGGGCAGGAGAGTGCTCCGAGATCTGTCAGTAAGAGCGCACATAAAGCACTGCTATTCCTAAGGTAACGTCTTTAGCTACATGATATCCAGAGAGCTTGAAGAAGTGAGTTTTTCCATACTAAGAGCAACAATTCTGGGTGCAATTCTACTCCCATTTATGCTACAGCAACCCACACCAGCTCGCAGGCTGCAACACGAGTCTATCCCACAGAAGAGGTGGGTTCCTCGCCTTGTGTTTACTCAAAGACAGCTCAAGGGTTAAGGCCTGGAGTATGCAAGTTACAAAGCATGCTGTGTCTCATGTGTGGGAGTAAATGTCATATCCCACTGCACAGGGTATTTATAGAACCGCACTATTTGGGAAGTGAAACTTTTTAATGGTGAAGTTTTCAACCAGTTGCTTCAGGTTTAAGTTCTGAAGAATGAAACAGCTGAGAACCCCGTTTCTGGCTCTAGTTGGCTCTGAATGTTGCAACGGAACAAGCGGGGTGTGAGTCCGGTTACCTCGGGTTTAAAAGCGCTGGTCTCCACACTAAAGGAGCATTTCTGCAGCTGACACATCGATCCTGTGTCCTGCCAGAGGACAGAGCACTGCTTTGTCATCGTTACCCATGATACCTGGTGGAGGAGCTATTCCCATGCACGAGGTGCACCACAGTCCCCATAAGGGTCACCCTCAGACAGGCGTGCAGCTCCTGGGGAATGCCGTTCTTCTGGCAATCTGAGCACCCCCAACCCCCCGAGTTACTCGACACGGGTTCTCCAGTGTAGCTGCCCACAGCCAGACACCAAACTTCACCAACTGAAGCAGGTGACCCGCTTTTCAAGGGGAGGCCTTGAACCAGGAACAGTGACTCTGGGAAAGGCAGCAGTAACATAAGGCACCAGTGACTCCCATGCCTCCTGTGCTGCAAGCTCAGCAGCACACATAAGGGCTGGACCTGGGTTTCTAGAAAAGGGATTAGGATGAGAAAGCTCGGGCTGTAGCTGCATAAAGTCAGGGGTGGCAGGTAAATGGCTGGGGAGGAGGTAAAGTAGTCAGAATTCTCCTCTGTTGAAATGGTGACATGCCACAGGGGCTGAAGCTGGGTTGGTGGGATGAGGCTGAAGATCAGCCAAGGTGGCATGAGCTGTCCCCATCTCTAGATCCGGACTGAAGCTCACACTGCCAAAGGCCCTCCAGGTTCAAATTCTTATCCAGCTCCCTATTTGTAATGTGCTGCTCTTTGCTCACACACATGCAGCAAGCACCAAACACAGATTAACAGATTGAAAACTCCAAGTTAAAAGTGGTTTTTTGATCAGTGGTCCCAGAGTAGATCACCATAATCAAGCCAGGCAGGAACAAAAGGCCTTTTGTGAAACTAACTGTGCTCTCTGAGCTGTAACTATAATCACAGCACATATTCCAAGAAGTAGGTCTTGACATTGTTGGGTCACCCAAAGGAAGGGCTATGCATATTTTGCACCAATTAATGCAGCTATTTGTGTTACCTCTCCAAATCAAGTAACTGATACACCCCATGCAATTTACATATAGGAACACAGTAATATTTGCATTCATTCCATTTGTACTCATGCTTATAATTACTTGTGGGTTTTATTGCTGCAATAGAAACCGGAGCTTGGCCGTACATGCCCCTGTAACTACAAAGAAGGGGCAGAGCAGAGGTCAGGCAGCCAGTGCCCATCTCCCAGCCTTGCCTTCACCAGCTGGGTTGCTTCCGTGTCGGGTCGGACACACAGTGTTCTCACCCTCCTCCAAACATGCTTTTTCTGCTGGAGAAGGGTCAGAAGCACTCCGACAGATCAGTACATGCTCCTGTAATTTCCAACAAATGGACTCTTTGTATCTTTGAGCTATTACATCATCAGTACACCATGATTACTGCTTGCTTACTGCAGCAGTCATTATTACATGATTTACACTTTGTTCATGCTTTCAAGACATTCTTCACAGCTTCAAGAGTGACAAACCTCTCTACCAGTAAGCTGATTGAGACCATTGATTCATTTCCAATAACTTAACCACAAAAGCAAAGCAGAGTATTCTGGATTTCAGTATTGAACCTGGGCTTGTAACAAATTCCACATGTGCTTCTCAAACTCAGTCCTGTATACCTCCTGTCCACCCTCTTCAGACAGTTACAGAATGTAACTTCAATGGAAAGTGTGGCTTGTTCAAAACCCACAACATGAGTATTGAAGTCCATTATATTTTGTCAAAAGCTTTGTTTGATCTTCTTTCCACTGTGATAAAAATGCCAAGGTCATAAATACCTCTAAATGCAACATTATAATCACCTCAACTACTCTGGCAAAAATAACCTAACAAAGACTCCCTCAGATTCTTAAAGGCAGAACTGTTATCAAATTATTTCAACTTCCGAAAAGCATTGCCTTGTAAAAATTTCTCTAATTGCTCTTTGTCTCGACCAGCAGACATCCCACGCTCTTTTAAGCAAGCATAAGATAACAAGAAAGGTTGAAAGAAATGTGACCAGTCATTAGCACAACTCTTTGCAACTCCTTCCTCACTTGAGGTTTTCCTACTGCTTGAATGCAAGGACAATTCTTTACCCAGGGGACATTAGAGATCGGGTGGATCTCAGGTTCTGTGACCTTAACACGTGCTGCCTAAGTGTAGGCACACACAGAACATGAACCCATCCCTGAAGCTCAACTCTCTCCATACACCCCACTCAGAGTTGACCACAGCTCAGTTCCTCCAGGAAGGACTGAAAACCACCTGTAATTACCAGCTACCTCCTTGCGAGAGCTGACCTGATGATACCAACTCAGCATTTTCTATTTCCACTTTAATAATTTCCAAAAGTACTGGAGTAACCTGCAGAATAGCCTATTGACTATAACGTACCATGTATGATAGCAACCTACTGCGACAGGTTCACTTAACTCTGGTTTCGTACTACAACTGGGCAACAAGGGATTATTCTGCAACATGATATAGCTCTGTTCTCTCAGGAAAGAGCTCTCAGGACTGAAAAGTTCTCTCCAAACTACATGAAGAGTCTGAGCAAAAGAGGCACCTGTACAGAACCAGCCTATACTGCCGGTGAGGAACATGGGATCTTGCTGCTGCTTATTTCAAGACTGCTGAGAGCACCATCACGGTGGTTATCCTACACAGACTCTTTGCCACAACCGAGTCATCCTCCTGCATGAGGCAAAGCATATCGTATGTCACACGAGCAGTCCAAATGCAGAGGGACTAAGGTATCAGAGTCCTTTCTTGAGAGCTCTGAAATTGTTTCTTTTCCATGGCCACCACCTCTCTGAGGCAAGGACCAAGAGTTACCCAAACTGACCCCTTCTTTAGTGTCAATGTAAAGAATAATGCTACTTGGGCAAATCAGAATCTGAAGAATAAACCACCACTTACTGGGGAGCAGAGACAAAATGAGGGGAAAAAAACTATCAAAGTTACCATAAACTTACACTATTCAAAAATATTATCTCCACAGCAGGACTGAAACCATTCCAGCCACCTCCATAGTGACTGGGGATGAAGGCTCATCCTCATCTCTCCCATGGCCTTGATGCAGCTCTGACAGCAGACACAGACATCCCTTCTCACAGCCTTTCTCTTAGCATTTAACTGGTGAAAGGTAAGAGTCTTAGAACAGGGAAAGAAAAAAAAAGTCAACAGAAAGCCTCAGCTCCTTGAGCCAAGAGCAGTTTAATTTGTAAGTCAAGTAAGCCTCCAAAGAGGCAGCTTACAGACACAATACTATTATATAGCAGCTCTGGTCTCCTCAAAGCTATACATTCCTGTAGCACACGTACAGGCAAATCCCACTTACTAAGTTTTCTTGGAAAAACTTGTACAGGCGCTACAGCTTTACACCAGCGCCCTTCCTGAAGCACAACACCACGCAGAGGCAGCTACCGAGGCGGTCAGCAGCCACGCTGCGAACTCAGTGGCCTGGCCAGCGCCCCTTGGCCCGCTTCCCGCCTCCCTTCCTGAGGCGGCGGGGAGCCGAGAGCAGAGGCGAGGCCTGTGGAGGCGGCCCAGCGTGGGCGGCGGAGCGCAGGGCCGAGGCCGCAGGGCCGGGCACGACGCCGAGCACGACCAACACGACGGACGATCACGAGGGGACCCGCGGCCCTTTAACGGTCGCTCGGCACACGCGCTCCGCCCCGCGCCTGCGCCCTGGGCGCCTCCGCGCCCCTGCCCTCGCGGCGTCCCTTCGGCCGCAGGCGCATGCGCAGCGCGGCGGCGGCGCTCGGAGGAAGCGGGGGGGGGGCCGGGGAATGCTTGGCAGGAAGCCCCGCCCTGTTCTGGGAAACCCGGGCCGCCCCCGGCCGCTCGCCGCCCGCCCCCGCCCTTCCCCGGCCCGTCGGGGCCGCTCCGCGCCCGGAGAGCCGGCGGGGCGGGGCCGGGCGGTGGTTGGGCGCGCGCGGGCGGCGGGGCGGGGTGCGCCCGGCGGGTGTGGGCGGGAGCGGGGCGTCGTCACGCGGCGCGGCGGGGCGGCGATTGGCTGCGCGGCGGCGGGGGGCGGGGCCGGCGCTGGCCGCCGCCTGTCAGTGAGCGGAGCGCCGCTGAGGAGGCCTGAGGGGCCGCGCCGTGCCGGGCCGGGCCGCGCCGTGCCGCCGGGCCGCAGCGGTAGGTGCCGCCGCTCGGGGGGCGCGGAGCGGGGCTGCGCCCGGCCACCGCCGCGGGGGCGGGATCCGGGGGACGGGGGGCGGCGTTCGGTCCGGGAACCGCGGGGCGCGTCTCGCCGGTAGGGCCTGGCGGAGCCCGCTGCCGGCCGGCGCCGCCGCCGCTGCTTCCGCCGCCGCCTCCGGGAGGAGGCTGCGAGGGAGCCCCCTGCTCGCCGCCCGGCCCCGGCGGGAGGGGAGCCCGCCCCCCAGCCGGTGCCCGCCGCGGGAAAGGGCCCTGTCCGCCCGGGAGCACCGGGGAGCTTTGAGCGGTGCCTCCCGGCTAACGGGACCCGCCGCCGCCGCTCTCCCTCGTCTGCACGCGCTGCCCGCTTCGCCACGGAGCACTGAGGCTCTGTCTGTGTGGTGTTTTAAAGCCTAGATGTCACTTGCCTGCTCGGAAGCTCCTCTCCTCGGCTCCTGAGCTCCCCGGTCCCCTGCCCGCCGCGCCTGTCCCGGAGTGCCGCCGGAGAGAGGAGGTGAAGCCGCCGACTTTGCCGCGTTCGCTGGGTGTTGCTAGGCGCTGCTTTCCAAAGCGATCCCTGGCCCTGGAGAGGGGAGGAGGAGGCAGGCCCGAGATCAGCTAATCAAAATATACAACTGAATAAGATCTGAAGTTCAGTTAAACTGCCTGTCTGCTCGCCTCTCACATTTAGCCCTAGCGCTTCTCTTTGACGCGACTTTTTTTTTTTTTTTTCTGGCAAAAGGTTAAAATGCTTCTTTGCTGATTAATAAGTTGCTGCTGTGGTTGATCTCAGATGCTTCCTGTCTACTTTAATCGGTTGCATTAGAAACATGTGTTCAGTGCTTCGCACATGTAAGAAGCAGCAATCTGAAACTAGCATCCATAAACAACGTCTAAATTTCTTTTTCAACTGGCTTTCTGAACTCTTTTATGAGTAATAACTTGCACCTTCTTCGCTGTGACATTAGCGATAAGAAATAATCGAATCGGGCTTTGAAATATGTGTCTGTAGTGTGCTGCTTTATTGCATTTTAACTAAGTTAAAATCTGTTATTGGCACAGCCACTAGATTCCTTTGGAATGAGTCATTTGCTATTAACTATTAAATTTTAACTGCTATAAGAGAGTGAATCTTTGTATAGCATGCTGTGAAGAAGGAGTATAACAAACAAACATGTAACAACCAAAAAACCTAAAGGATCTGTGGGACCTGATCCAACATCGCTGGAGTTAATGAACTTTGCCACTGTCTGTCCTGAATCTTATTTCAGTGTTAAATGTGAGAAGGTAAAGCTGAGCTTTTGCTCTAACAGTGATGTGGTGCCTAATTAGTACTCTGGCTGGCAAACGTGACCATTCTGTCTCTTTAACTTTCCTTCTGCCACTTTTGAAGTTTGCTGGCAAGTGTCAGTCAAATCTGTCAGCGGAGACAGAGGGCTAGAGGTCTGGAAGACAGAAAAATCTCCAATTTCCAAGAAGAGCAGCTGACTCGGAGTAAAAGACCCCCGAGTTAGGAAAGGGTCTGGAGATGCTGGGGAGGGGAGGTCAAGAGGATGCCTGGCAGGACCAGAAGGAGGCCTGTGAGGGCTAGACGTGTGGGACTTTAATCTGTAGGAAACTGGGCTTTGCTGGTCACAGTTTAGTGACATCAGGGCCCTGGGCCATGAAGGATATGGGCCTCGTCTTGTCTAAAAGGCAGTTCTCTTCTGCAGTTAATAAGAGAGTTTGTCTCTTGGGAGTTTGCTCAGGATGGGCAGTTAGAAACTACTCGATCAGCTCATATTTCTACTTTATAGTATAAAATCATCATAACTGAATTTGCAGGATCAGTCATAAATTAACATTACATAGAAATGCTTCTACCTATACTACATTTAACTAAACTTTTGCTTTTGTCGAGCTTTTCAGCCTTACTGCTTCCTTGTAGACTTGCATGGCATTTTGTAAATGCGATTGAAAATGTCAAGCTGCAAAGCAATGTATAGTAATAACCGCTGAAAACTTGGTCCTGCCTGCTTGGACGGAATTGATTTTAATGTGTGCTTGTGGTTATTGTTGGAAGTTGTCCATTTAGGTGCTTTATTATACCATCTTGTTATAATTTAGGAAATAGCTTCACTCCACAAGCGGGTCTTAAAAATCAGGATGTCGTTAAGCAGTGTCCTGAAAGCCCGCATGGGAGCAGCTCAGCCAGGCTGGAAAGCACAACCTTGTCAGGTCGAAGTTTGTTCTGATGCTTTCTGTTATGCTTGTTTGCAAAGCAGTTTGGAAAAATTAGCCACGTCTTTGAATGAATGGGGCTGGGGTAATGTTTATAAACTCTGGGCAGAGGTGTTATTCATATCTTTGTTCAACGTGAACAGCATTGTTAAGGGGGGAGGTGTAGTCAAGCTTGTACTTGAGGAAATGAAGATAGGTGTGTTTAGATACATTTAGAAATTCTGCTGATGGTTAAACCCAGTCAAATATTTTCCTACAGACTTTGTAACCAAACTGTTGCAATATACTAATGTCTGGCAACTAAAAAGACAGTTGAAGCTCATTATCCTGCTGTTTACAGTAAGCAATACAAATGGCCAAAACAGGATTTTGAAGTATTTACTATCAAACCACTTTAAAGAATATGTTTACATATTTATTATCATTTGTAACGTAACTTACTCATGAACATAAGGCTAATAGTGAAATCCTTCAAGCAGGCAGTTCCGTGGTGGTGTGGGTAGAAGGTTTAGCTTTCCCTGGTGATCTTCAGGTAAACCTGTGTGCAGCAGTATTTGACAACACGTGAGAGACCGAGAGAGCCAGTCAAGACTGTACAGGATCCCCTTCCACAGACAAATGGATAACACTGGTTAAAGAAGAGGAGGTGAAGGCTGTGAGCATCCTGGAATAGCAACTGGTGATCTGACTCACCAGTATTTTAATCAGTCAGGCATTCTATTTATTTTTACTTTGGAACTCTTAGATACGCAAGGGAAGTCTTTTTTTTTCTCTTAAACATGTTAACTTAAAATGGCATTAAGTGTGTTTTAAGGTAGGGGTGTGTGTTGAGTGCTACAACTCTTTTTTTTTTTTTTTTTTAAGTCCCTTCTGACACAAATTGAAACTTCTCCTCTCTGACAGCACTGGGCTTGTTTAAATAACCACCCCAGGCCCATGCTACAATAATATGCCTTAAACTGACATGGCCGAAAACGGAACCGTCTTAATTTCAGTTCCATCTGAAACGTGGGCAGGCAAGGAAGCTCATCGGTAGCATCTAAGCAGAGAAAGAGTGGCGAGGAGGCAGGGACAAAGGGAAGTGGTGCCTGGCGTTTGAAAGGGTTATACATACATATCTACTCCTTGGGCCCCAAACCAGATCTTTAGTGTGATTCATTTTTTTAGCAAGTGTCATCTTTGGTTTTTTCTTTGGTGACACGTGTGTTTTTTGACAAGGTTTGATGTATTTGTATGATGATTTTGTAGCTAATAGGTTCTTTTGGCTGCAGACTTGGCACTTTCTTGAATACCTACTGAGAGTTGTTAGGACTGGAAGGTCCCCAAAGGTGTTTGTTCTTCTCCTCAGTTGATGTTCCCTGCCCTAGTGATGCATAAATTCTGGCTCTTCCCAGCTGTTGCTTTGTTGTAGTGGTCAGTGAAGCAACACTGCTAAAATGCTAGTTGTGTTGTTTTAATAAACCAGTAGCAGCTGCAAAAGAGAAGGCTAACCTAAGTTAATGCATTGTTCATAAAACTTTTCTCAATAAGGAAGTGGGAAACCTCACTGAGACAACATGATTTTTTTTCTTTTTTTTTTCTTCAAACTAAATGCCAATGTGAAACTGCTGCTGAACATTCGCACTCAGACTAGGAGAAGAAATGTGCATACTTTGAAGCTGACTTATGAAGTCTTATGTGTAGTTTAAAGCTCTTTCCCAAGTATTTTTTAACCAAACCTATGGGCTGCTCCACAAAGTGTTAACTCAAATTCTCCAAAAAGCCATTGGCAAGGGAGATTTGACCCAGGCAGACCAAGCAGGACCCCATATGATGGTGTACTGCAGAGTGTTTTAGTGCTGAAGAGGTATTTGCATTACTTTTTCCCCACTATGAGTCTCTCTTTCTGTATACATAGTAACTTCATGAAATTCAGAAATGTTCTTTTAAGGTCCTTGCTACAAATAGCTTCCAGTTGAGATGGAAGAGCTGAAGAGGGTGAACCAGGACTTGTTTAGAGAAGGGTGGAGGGAGGAGGTTTTAAAGGAACAGAAAACACATGGTTATCTCTTATATTAGTAATGTTTGAGTGTCTCCTTAGTTCTGACTCCCCACAAGTCTCGGATGACCTTATCCAGTATATTAGTTTCTCACAGAAGCACGAACATTATTTGAGGGAGGAGTTGCCACTGCCATCGGACCAGTGCCTCCACAGCACAACTGATACTGTGTTTGGCTTTCATTCTGTAAAAACACACTTTCTTTTTTACAGTAGTGAGAACTAACATTAGTTAACCAGAGGTGAGTGTAAAACCTTAGTGAAGATAAGGAGCAAGTAGTCTTTAATGCTGCTAGCAAAAGCCCGTTGTGGGTTAGGGGTGTAGTATTCACTTTTATCTACTGCATCATTGCCCGACTTCCCCTTTCTTCCTTGGAAATAATGAGCCCATACACACATCTACAGAAGGAAGAAAGTCAGGGATACTGAAATCAAGAATTGCAGTTGAATCTAAGTGACTTGGATGAGGGAGAGGAGGTTTTGAAAACCAGAGGAGCAGTTTGGGCTATGAAACAACCACCCTCCAGCTCAAAAACTTGAAGCTCCTCATGTTGCATGTACATAACTTATGTCTGTACAGGAAGCTGTGCTCATCCTGGAGCAGTGGCAAGTAAATAGGCAGCCGAAACCGCAGCTCCAGCGTGTCTCATGTGGGTAAATCCTGTTCTTAGTGGTCTTGCCGTGGAACCTCAGGTACCCATTTACTGCTCCCAAGGCTCCTTTTTATCTAGAGCTTCCCTGAGAAGGGCTGCGCACAGGGACTGGGCCTGAGGGACCAAGTGCCTGCGTCCAAATTAATGGGGCTTACAAATGCTTTGCGCCTCTCTGGATTGCCACCCCCTCCATGTGCACAGAGATGAGTCTAGCCTGTTCAGTTCTGAATATGTAGCTTCAAGAGAAGTTATGCTTCAAAAATTATTTAAAAGTTCTGATTTTATTTTTTTTTTAATCACAACTTCTGCCAACAACGCTTTGTTGTATGTACCATAAAAATAGTTGGGTTTTTCATTCTTATAGGGACCTGAAAATTGTGCGGCAACAGTTAAACTGGGCTGGGCTCACAGCTTCTGTGCCTACACAGCCTTGTAGACCTGAGTCACACATTAAACTGTCTGAGCGCTGGCGGCTGCTATGTCAGAGGACGTTGCTTACAATAGCTACCTCTCTTTTTTTTTTTTTGTCGGCAAGTGAGGTATGTGCTTTGTTGACTTTAATCTCAGTAATGTTTCCTTGTTATTCTTTTCCATTTCAGAGGGCGACAGGGACTTGCAATTTTGCTTCTCCCCTCCCTCTGTTGTCTTTTAACTAAGCTGAGGAGTGACTTGTAGAATTACTTATTTTTTGGCGATGGGGATGGGTTTGTGCTGCAGACCTTGAAGGTCCTTGAAGGTGAGGGGAGGGCAAGGAGAGACAGAGTTAATGCAAATCAGGAGAGAGTGAGTATAAAAATAGCTCTGAACTTGTCAGTTTGGTCACTGGTGGCTTGGGTTAGTCATCTGGCAGGCTCTCTTTCTGCTGCTCCAAGGGATTATTTTACAGCACTGAGATTTGACATAATTTCTGTAGAGGAGAGGGAGCAGGACGGGCGTAATGAGTGGGATACTGTCATCAGCACTTCTTTTGCACAGCAGCTGTTCTCTGTTTAGCCGCTGAATGTGGTCATTGTTGACTTGCCTTGTATACCTGCCAGGTTGTTAGGTGACTCATTTACACATCACACCAAGGTCCCTGCACTTGGCTCCCAAACAGCTCCCTTCCCCTTTCTTTGGTGGCCCTTTAGGCATGGAGCACCCACTAGTTTTGTCATTTTCCTGATTGATCTCTGTGTTGCCAGGAGCCTGTTAGAGTAAATGTCCTGTTGCCCCAGGCAGCTGTTCGGGGAGGGTGGAAAGGAAAGAAAAAAGGAAAAGAAAATCCCTGGTGCGGGTTTAAACTGATGAGCCTCAAAGATGTGCTCCTGTAATAGTTCTGAGATCTTGTTTTTGCTGGCCGCCATTCAAATGTCCCTCCTCCTCATCTTATATTGGGTTCGTGGTACTTAACAACTGTACGTGTTTGCTAAGGTTTCTGAATTTTCATGGGTTGTTTAATGGAAATGTTAATTTTAAGATTTTGCACTTGAGCTGTGAGAGGACTGGCACGAGGAAGTGACCTCTGCGGTTAAGGGGCAATAGAGCATATTCTGGTTTAAAAGAAAACAACTGCTTTAACTTTTCCAGCATCCAAGGTGAGGGGATCGGGGCTAAACAAACGCCATCATTTCCTGTGGGCTTGTGTTCAGTGTGGTTGTAGGGAACCCCTAACTCTCCACGTTCCTGACTTCCACCCCACAATATACCCCTGTCCTGTCCCGCAGTGCCTTGCTTCCATGCTTCTTTATGCTTCTCCCTTTCCACCCCTGGCTCCCTTCCACCTTCCTCTGCGCTGCCAATTGGCCAAGATTTGGCATGTGCTGGGACTTGTTTGGAGCTACATTTACGCTAACTGGTCAGCTAGCAGCCTGCGCTGATTGACTCGCCAGCTGCTGCCAAGCGGAGGGGATCGTCTTTTCCAGCACCATCGCTGTCCTCTCTCCAACACCAGCTTGCATTAATCCGATACACTGGAAGAGCTCTACTTTTGTCAGGCTTGACCAAGTATTTCAAAAGTTATTGGTGATTAAGGGGAAGGAAGGGGAGCGAGGGAGGAGTTATGTATGGGCAGGCTGATTGTCTAGCCTTGTTTCTTTGGAAGGAAAAATGAGAAATGGATTTGAGGGTGACTTGAGTACAAGGAAGAAAGCAATTAGTAGGATTTTATGGCCATTTTCTGTGGTGTGAGAGCACGATGTAATTTCTCCTAGGTGCACTCTAGGAGAAAATCTTTGGTGTCTTCTCTTTTTTTCTTTTTTTTGGGTGAATATTCTTCCTGTTTAGTGATACAAGAGTTTCCTCTTCTATTTGGTTTCACTGTTTGTATTTAAGCTAAGGGAATATACCTAGAAATAAATTTCCCTTTGAAACCTGTGTGGTCTCATATTTTTAGTACTGAGAGTAACGTTGATTATTCAGATCTTCAGTGGTACAAGTCAGGGATGGAGAGCTGGCAGTCTTGGGTTCTTTTTCAGCTCCATGCTCAGAGGCTGGGTAGGACCTTGATTTGGTTTAAATTATTTGGTAATCTGATACCTTCAGCAGCCTCCTGTTTCTCATGAACTTGAAGCTGCTTCTGCCTGTGAAGTTAAGTATTTTGACAAGTGTTTTGCTTTGGTTTTTTATTCTTACCCAGTGACTCTCTGAACCTGTGAAATGGCAGTGATGGGAATTACATGCCAAGGAGCTCCTGATCCAGCCGTCAAGCAGAAGAAGGAGCTCACAGCTACCAAGGGGCTGAACGAGACAGTTAGTGAAAAGCAGAGCAGTGTTTGCAAAGTAGAAGATTCAAAGAAGGTCATCTTTCACAGTCAGTGGAAAATCCTGAGTGATGTAATCACCAAAGGAACAGCAAAAGAAGAAACAGAAGGAGGCTGTGCATCAATTTCTATTATTGCCCAAGCAGAATGTAAGTAGCAGGGTGGTCTGCTCTTCATTGAGAAAAAGGAATGTGTAATGCGGTATGAGATTTCACTCACTTTGCACTCCTGGAGAGCTGAGCTGAAATCTATTTGTAATCCCAAGTGGGGTGGAGTTGGTGACACATCCCAGTCTCTATTTAGGAAGCTCATGAAATCTCCTAATAATGTGGCAGCATCCACTGAATAAAGCATAAATAACAGAACAGCATGTGGCCATTGCACCTAGCTGCTTTGACTATAAATCTGTGTCCTGCTGGGTCATCTGTTCTTGGCTGACTTCTGAAAGTGCTTTAAAAGAGGGGGGAAAAGAGAAGAAAAACAAAATACTGCTGGGGGATCAGGAGATCGCAGTGCTGCTAAGCTATCTAATGCTGGGGGAGGAAGAACATAGTGTGGGTGATGTGGCACAACGGTGTGGTGATTTGTCTGGATCACTGCTTGGTTTAGCAAGTTGGTAGAGTTGTTTCTTAGTCCAGTTGTTACCAGGAGAGACTTTGCCTAATATTGAAGACATGTGATGATGCTGTTTTCTTTCACACAGGTGAAAACAGTCAGGAGTTCAGCCCCACTTTGTCAGAGAGATCCTTTATTGCTCATAGTAAGCGTTACAGGTGAGAGACCCCTTAACCTGAATACCCACCTTCACTGTTGTGTGTGCTGACTTGTTCCAAATCACCCTGGCTCTGTGTGCTTACACTATTTTTTCCAAAAGCACTCCTGTTTGAATTAGCTTTTCTGTCTGAGGTTCAGGAAGAGAGTGTCTTTCTCCAAACATCTTCCTCAAAGCCTTTTTGTGTTAGAAGAAAATAGAAGTTTAAGCACAAACCACTCAAAACGCCTTGCATTGTCTTATTGTCAATGCCTGCTGATTGTCTTCTGCCTCTATTTCTGGGTTGTCACGTTTGTTTTGAAATGACCGAGTCATTTTTTGAGGTTCATGGGCTTGAAGTAAAAGGATCCAAGGGAAAGCTTTCAGTCTTTTTTAACTGAACTGTCCTGATGCTTTTGAAACCATGTTACACCATCCCCTTTAAAAGTTGTGGGAAACTTAGGCTGCTGCTAGAAGTAGTCCTGAGAAAAAGGAACTACTTCGTTTCTGGGGAGGATAAACAAAAGGGGATGAGAGAAGAACCTTTACTTAACGACAGCATCAGCAACAGAAATAGAGTTGTGAAGAGAAGCTGAAAGTGGTAAAGAGGGAGTAACAGTTGCGATGGAAAAATGGGGGCCTGGGACTTGGTTTTCTGAAGTCATCTGGGAGTGAGCCACTTTTTCTTCATGAAGAATATGTGCCCTATTGGGGCACATACTGGAGCTTTAGTAAAGCGTTATTAAACAGCTCCAGCGCTCTCTGAAGTGGGTGACTGGGATATAGAATTAGGTGCTGCCTGTTTTCTGGCAGCTTTCAGACACTGAAGCTGGCCTTGTGAGGTATATGGTTTGACATTGCCCACTGACTTTATGATGATGTTGTCCCATGAACCAACCAAAGGAATGCAGAGTGAACCATTTCTTAGGGGTTTTATGTGGAATGCATGCCAGCTATATGTTCAGGTTCAAGGCAACGTGGTAAAGCCATCTCCTAGAACTCTCTTTACTGGATCTTTTAGCATTCAGTGGTGCACTGAAACAGCAGGAAAAGATGGAGAGAAAAATGCTGGCTGGGAACTGCATCGCTGTTCAGTAAAGGCAGATGATATACTGCATGGATCAACAGAGAAATTGTGATTTCTTCATTTGAAGATCAAATATCCTGCTTTCTCTTACAACTTGATTAAAAAATCTAACTACTATGATTGGTATTTAATAACTGCAGGCAAATGTTCCTCTTGAGAGTTGCATCTATTTGTATAGACCCCCAGCTGGTGTGCTGGCCAGTGCTGCTTTGTATATATATGCGTTCCTAGAAGTCATATTGATTGAGCTTTACATGCCAGAACAGTTTGGCTTTTTGAAGCTATTTTATTTGAGCGCACGTAGTCATCCATTTCTTTGGTGCAAAGCCCATTTTTCTTTCAAATAGAGCAGACGTTTATATTGTGAGCACTTTTATTAATTTTAACAATTTTTAAAAATAGATTGCATTTATACATAATCTCTGTGTTCACTATAATTCATAGACACAAACTGTCTCAAAGTAACCTGGAGACATTAAGTGCTTTTCCCTTTACTTTGCTGCCTAGACTTGCTGTTCCTTGCAGAATTTGCAAATACTGGGAGACTTAATGCTTTGCTTCCCCCACACACCCCCCACATTTCTTTCTCACAGTGCCAGGTATACTGCTGTGCCTTGATACTGAAGTTACAAATGCTACATATTAGAAGGCGAGAAGTTATGTTATCATTCTCTATTCTTTAAATCTCGGAAGGCAGAATTGCTGATTCTAATTTTTGTTCTGTGATCATAATTGTTAACTGGAGGTGTGCTTTCACCGTCAGATCTAAGAGACTTCATGCATTTTGGTTTCCAATAGCCGGTCAGACAGTCTCGATCAAATCCCTAACAATGTGGCCCATGCAACGGAGGGGAAGATGGCACCTACCTGTTGGAGAGGGAGGCATCGTGGTAAGACGAAAAAGAAACGTCACAAGAAAAGATCCAAGCTGAAAATACAAACAGTGGCTGCTGGCAGGCGAGGTCCCAGAACTCCAGAACAAGAGAGCTGCACCCCAATTCCCGTCCAGGTGAGAATCCTCAAACCTTCCTTTTGTACTGTTGGGACCCCTGCAAACTCCTAACAACTCTTGGTTGAATTTTGGGTGGCTATATTGAGGTTCCTGCTCAGCTGTTTTGTTTTGTTTTATTTTGTAGGAGGATGAATCACACCAAAATACTCTTTACAGACACAATTTTTGGGTTTCAGAACTTAACAAGGACTTGGTCTATGATCCGCTGCCATTTGAGAAACCCGAGAAAGTTCTGTCTACGGGCAAACTCCATTCACCAAGGACCCAATACAAAACAGAACTGCACAAACTGATAAGCCCTATTCAGTGCCTTAATCATGTTTGGAAGCGGCACTATCAGAGGGACAGTGTTCCACAGCCTGAAACTCTCCATCCTTTTCCCTACAACATAATACCCCCTCATTTCCCACATCTGGACAGTGCTCTCCATGCCATGAAACATAATGCTCTGGAGACGTACTTCCATGGTGGTCTCAACTATCAAGACAGTGAGCATCGCTTATCTGGCCTAAACTTAGAATATAGTTTCCCCAAATGTGTCAACCAGTCCATGAAAACCAGTTTGGACAAGATTTCTGTGGAAGAATACTTGGTAGATGCCTTGAAGGGGAGCGTGAGTCTCGGTGAACCACAAAATTTAGCCAGCTTAGCCAAGACGTGGAAAGGAGGTGGTCTGGACCCGAAAGAACAATTTCATGAAGCAGATGAAAATGAAGGCGTGCTACTTAATGAGGTGATCTTCTGACCCTACCACACTAGTGTCATGGAAGGCAGAGTTTCTCCTGGGCTTCAGAAGAGAGAGAATCTGCATCCATGTGCTAGCCTCTGTAACAAGACTGCATTTTCTGAATGGTTCTTGATATGGTTGGAGACTGCTAGTTAAAGATGTGGTTTTGTTTTTCAAAGGATATGAAGCTTTGTCTTAGATTGGTGGCTCTAATTTGTTCGCTCATTCACAAAATATGCATGCTTGTCTATGAGAAGTGTTTCCGTGCTTAGTCAGTCTTCAAACATGTCTTCTCTGTTTGTCTGTGAAAGAACCCAGTCCATTCAGGTGAACAGGCTGCAATATTTTATTTGCTATAGATGACCTGGACTGTGACATAGACAGAAACCAGGGACATGTAGATCAGGAAGGTGCAAACAGTATGTCTGCTGCCTCTGGTAGGAAGCCAGCAACTCGCCCATTGTCCCTTGCCAAACGCAGGGCTTGGGCATAGCAAATGCATGTAAATCTTAGAGGCATGATTCATTTCTTCTGAATTCGGTTCTCTCTTGCCACCTTAAACTCCTCTTAGAGGACTCTTCACTGGAATCAGCGTGACCGTGTCAGTATTGTCGGTGGAGTTCAGGGTGTCACTTACCTGTCTCAGTCTACTGACTGTAAAAAAGATTTAGCTCGCATGTAGATGTCTACATTTAGTCACATGAATCTTGTTTTGTTTGTAGGATTTAGCTTTGTAGTTATGTCCTGCATGTGACGGGAATAGTTTAGAGCTCCAAAGCTATCCAAATAGTGGTGGTCTTTCTTGGGTGCACTCAATGGGGTGCACTCATTTAGATCAAACAGAGCCCACAGAAATCAAGTAGGTCCTCCCATATCGTTTCATCTCAAGCCCATGACAAGTAATTTTGTACAGGGATTTTTAGAGAGGAGCGGCAGTGTCTTATCGTTGTGCTTTTTCTGAAAATGTTGGTCTCTGTCTGTGGAGCTCAACAGTTAAGTGTTTCTGTCCTTGCTTCATCTTGTTTTCTGATTTTAACTTCCAGAAACTAAAGCCAGTGGATTATGAGTACCGAGAAGAGGTTCATTGGACCAAGTGTCATGGTTCTTTGGGCATTGGCTCTTTTGGAGAAGTATACAAAATAGAGGACAAACAGACGGGATTTCAGTGTGCTGCCAAAAAGGTAATGATGTATGAGAAAGGGGGGGGGGGTCCTGACACAAGAAGGCATATGGAGAAAAAGTCTTCTCCTTCCAGCTACCATGGACTGTAGGTACCTTATTGTACAGTCACAGTGAAATGCTGCTGTGCTTATGTCCAAGGAAGAAGTTCAAGGTGATGGCATGGAGAGAAGAAGCAGACGGACACCCTGTATGTGCACAGGGGCTCAGGCTTAGCAGCCAGAAATAGGTTCATTTGGCCTTCAAAGCGTGCTGCAAGGGGTCTTGGTTTTTGTGCTGAGACAGGCTGAAAGAGTAGAGATTTTAGAAAGATTGTAAGTGTGTTCCTAGAGTCTGCGGGGGAGAAACGGCTGTGTGAGTTGCCTGCTTATCTAACTATTCTCATCTTAAAACACGTCTAGTGTAAATGGTGACATGGCAGGTATTTCTCTGTTGAAAAAGGAATGAAGAAGGAAAAAAATCAGGCAGTCGGTAGGCACTCAAAACGGAGAGAGCTTTCGTCTGGTCAGTGAGTGTCTTACGCAATACGGGCATGTTGTAATGAGGTGATTCTGTTACAGGTGCAGCAAAGGATGTGTATTTTTCCAGAAGTTGGCATAATAATCTATTGTACGCCAAGATATGCCATTGTCATACGACAATGAAGCGTGTGGAATATAACTTGGGTCAGGGTAGTGATTTGTAGGCAGCCATGGGAGGGCCTCAGAGGTGAAGGCAGAGCGTTAGTGCAAGTAGATGATGAGAATGTAAACCATTTTGTTTGAACTTAACACTTGAATAGTTTCATCATCTCTGTGAATGGATGCTTCTCATATTACTCCAATAGAAGACTTCAAAAAGTGTGTGGGAAGCGTTTATCTTGAGTACAAAAGTATTATATGCAAAATAATTGGAACTTGCATTTTTCAATTTAAAATGTTTGCTTTTTCATGTTTACATTGGTCTCAACTTGATGTATTGACTGTGGAAAGAGGTAAGTGGCACGACTAAGCCAGCTTGTCCAGTATTTTAACCATTTCATTTGTCAGCTGTATAGAAGCAAACGTATTTAAAGCATTTAGAAAATTATTTCCTATTCTGCATCCTCACATTTTAGGTGTGGAATTTTGTGGCAACATGACCAGCTTGTTTTCTGACAGTATGTAACTACTTAAATTTATTATCCATTTTGCAAATACAGTCTTAGGAGAAATAGCTGTTACTAGTGGGGTATGTTTTCAGGAAGGAGGAGTGGTTGTGCTGAAAAGGAAGACATGAGAGTAGGAGAAGCTGAAGTCTTTCAAAATGCCAATTTTTTTTTCCTAATTACTGGAGGATTTCAAAGAATACTTCTGTAGATCAGAAATACATCTTCTCAGACCAAACTCTTAAACCAGTGAGTTCTAACATGCAAGTTGAACACTTAACTATGACATATTTCATTTTACAGCAGTAACTGTCTTCAGTTACTGCTGTCTGCCTGTGTTAGAAGGGGACTACCTGACCTTCTTTCACCATGCTTGGTATTGTAAGCACCTGCTCTCCAAATTCTTGAGATTAAAGAAAACTAGCTATAGCTGGATTGCTGACAGTGAAGAAACATGATACATCCTTTTCCCACCAGAATCTTAATGACTCATCTTTTCCTTCTGGTCTTTGGCAAATTCTTGTTTTATTTTGTTTGGCCGAACTTAGTGAATAGAGTTTTTCTTCAACCATTTTTCTGGCAGGCTGAGTACCACCTAAAAAGGTGATAGTGTAGATCACTGCTTGTGGCCATATTTCATATTCCCTCCTGTTTTGGAGGAGTTCTGTTTTTCCCAAGTACTGCACCATCCTTAATTTTTTTTCCTCTTTCATGAAAGCAGAATGCTTAAGTTGTCAGTATTATCTTTTTAACCGAGACAGAAATTACCTTCCTCCTGAAGATTACCAGTACTCAACTATAAGCTGGAGGTATTGCAACCTGGCATCTTTTTTGACAAATCTTCACTTTGCTCAGACACTGAGGATTTAGGGACTCTCATCGTCCTTGTTCAGAATTGTTCTGAGTGTTCCAACTTATTGCTGTACCCACTGATTTCTGTTAACGAAGGTCGTCCTTGTGCCTCTGCTGTTAAACAATGCAGGACACTCTGACCCAAGCATCAGAGGGACAATTCTGTCAGGATTCATCACAGAATTTGTTCACTGCTTCTTCTTTGTTTCTCTAGGTACAAGTTGAACACTTCCGTGCAGAGGAGTTAACGACGTGTGCTGCAATAACAAGTCCTAAAGTTGTCCCCTTGTATGGAGCTGTGAAGGAGGGACCTTGGGTGACCATCTTCATGAAGCTGATGGAGGGTGAGAAAGGAACAGCCACAATGGAAGCACCATTGTAACTGTTGAATGCAGTGGACACTGATCTTCCTCCTGCCCCAATTTTAAATCTGTTAATTCTTTGATGTATCCAGAGTGTTCCTAGCGTTAATTCCTGAGTGGGTTGGGATAGGTATGTGTAACCCCTGCTGGTGTCTAGCAATGGTCTTTCTGTGGGGGGAATAATTTCCAGTCCTGCCTCACCTGAGTTCAAGATGTGTATCTCTTGAACAGCAGCTGCAAATTCTCACTAAAACACACGGCTGGTGCTGTTTTTTGCTTTCATGTTTGTTTGCATGGCACCATGTAAAGCACATTGTACTGGAACAGGGGATACTGTATAAGCAAACCTAGATGCTTCCGTTGCCTGATGCTCTTTTTCAAGCCAGGACCATGGAAAACACAGCCTGTGAAGAATCGGCTGGTGATCAGTAGCACCTAGAAATATCTGATCTGATCACAGAGTAGTTGCTTTTGATACAAAGCAACACCGTTAAACTGACACTAAGCAAAAGGCTTCATGAAAGAGGCCAGTTTCTGTGGGCAGTAAGAACTCTGGGAATAAACAAAAGGAACAGACCCACGTGTGGAAGATAAGGGCTGTCAGACCTGGCAGTTCTCATTTCTTCATCAGAAACAACGAGGAACGCTGATGATGCTGGGAAGAATTTGAAGATAAGCTAACATGGACTCTCTGGATTCCTTTCTAGGTGGCTCACTAGGTCAGCTAATTAAACAGAGTGGCTGCCTGCCAGAGGACAGAGCCCTCAGTTATTTGGGCCAGGCATTAGAGGGCTTGGAGTATCTTCATGCTCAAAACATTCTCCATGGAGACGTAAAAGGTAGGATGGTACTTAAGGTACCTTGTTCTTCCCTTTTTCTTACAAGAGGCAAACTGCTTGGAGATTAAGTTACTGAGTGGCAAAAGGTTATTTACTAGATTTTTCAGCTCTACATTTGAGATTAGGGCTTAACTTGGTTCTAAACAGGTGGGCATATCATATTTATATCAAGGCCAAGTGTCAGGTCCTGCACTTCGGTCACAACAACCCCATGCAACGCTGCAGGCTTGGGGAAGAGTGGCTGGAAAGCTGCCTGGCGGAAAAGGACCCAGGGGTGTTGGTTGACAGCCAGCTGAACATGAGCCAGCAGTGTGCCCAGGTGGCCAAGAAAGCCAACGGCATCCTGGCTTGTGTCAGCAATAGCGTGGCCAGCAGGAGCAGGGCAGTGATCGTCCCCCTGTACTCGGTACTGGTGAGGCCGCACCTCGAATGCTGTGTTCAGTGTTGGGCCCCTCACTCCAAGAGAGACATTGAGGGGCTGGAGCGTGTCCAAAGAAGGGCAACGGAGCTGGGGAAGGGTCTGGAGCACAAGGCTGATGGGGAGCGGCTGAGGGACCTGGGGTTGTTTAGTCTGGAGAAAAGGAGGCTGAGGGGAGACCTCATTGCTCTCTACAACTGCCTGAAAGGAGGGTGTAGCGAGGTGGGGTCGGTCTCTTCTCCCAAGTAACTAGCGACAGGATGAGAAGAAATGGCCTCAAGTTGCACCAGGGGAGGTTTAGACTGGATATGAGGAAAAATTACTGAAAGGGTGGTCAAGCATTGGAACAGGCTGCCCAGAGAGGTGGTGGAGTCACCATCCCTGGAGGACTTCAAAAAACGTGTAGATGTGGCACTTCAGGACATGGTTTAGCAGGCATGGAAGTGTTGGGTTGACGGTTGGACTAGATGATCCT
Source organism: Mycteria americana (assembly GCF_035582795.1). Classification (NCBI taxonomy): domain Eukaryota; kingdom Metazoa; phylum Chordata; class Aves; order Ciconiiformes; family Ciconiidae; genus Mycteria; species Mycteria americana. Next base: position 5,875,452 of record NC_134386.1, read on the forward strand.
AGAGGTCTTTTCCAACCTTAATGATTCTACGATTTGTCACTTCTTTCCTTCTGTCATCCGGTGGGTCTGACAGGCTGTTTGCCCAGGCTGCCCCACCACTGGGGTAGAGGAATCTCCAGGGGAGATAATTGGTAGCTTATAAGTAGAAATAATTATAGTTGTGTACTCGCTTAAGCCAGTGACACTCCATAAGAGTCATAGACCTTGGTTTGGGCTCAAAAAACAGTAGTTGTGTGGGCTTTTGACTTTTTTCCGTCTCGGTGACCGTAATACAGAGGAGACTGACCGATTAAAAACTTCTCCTTGACAGCGGAAAACGTGCTCTTGTCTGATGATGGGAGCAGGGCTCTTCTGTGTGACTTTGGTCACTCTGCTCACCTTCATCCAGATGGCCTGGGAAAGTGCTTGGTCACAGGTAAGGATTTTCTGCTGCAATTCTAAAGAATTGCCCTACTGACTCATTCTTTCTTTTTGAACATTTACATATGGCTCATTTGCAAGCAACTGTATTTTCCAGACTTAATGTTGCTCATAGTGTCACATTTATTGGTATTACTGTGATGTATCCCACTAACAGCTAAAATGAACTTAAGGTTGGAAGGTGGTCTTTGTCTCGCAGTCTAGAAGGCTGTTGTATTTTTTGTAAGATTATGTCAGCATACTGCATTCAGTGTTTTGTCCCTGCAAGAAACCACGTCGAAACTTAAAAATCTAACTCTGACTTGTCATGTAATGTCACTAAACAGCTGGGGAAGAATTCTGACCTCCACCGAAGCAAAATTCCTCACTGACTTTTGGGCAGTTAAACTTTACAATGCTTCTTAATGCAGCTGTTGAAAGAGAAGGATGTGTTTTCTAATGCCGAGCTCACCAATGGAGCGTCATGTTTTGCCTCCCAAATTTGCTGTGAAGGGGAGCTTAATACCTATTCTGTGTATAAAGGATGAGACTGATATGGAGATACAGCCTTTGAACAGCTTATAAGAGCACACAATGCTGCTTTTTGGGTTAAGGTGACTTGTTTATCACTTTAACTGAAAAGACAAGGAGGCTTCCCAGCAGTTGCACTGAAACAATCATCTAGTTTACATGCAGTGAGTTTTCATTTGAATGGTTTTAGGGAACTATGTGCCTGGCACAGAGACTCATATGGCTCCGGAGGTGGTCATGGGGAAGCGTTGTGACTCCAAAGTGGATGTCTGGAGCAGTTGCTGTATGATGCTGCACATGCTTAATGGGTGCCACCCTTGGACCCAGTATTACAATCACCCGCTCTGTCTAAAGGTAAGTGAACCAACGTATCTCCAGTAAAAGGTACGTAAGCCTGCAAATTCTCATTATACCTAGGTAGAGAGCAGTCATTTCAGGAAGGCTGGCTGAGAGCCAGCTGGGCATTTATGATGATGCCAACCTTGCTTTGGAAGCTGATCATTTCTTACGCCTGTTAGACGGCTGTGTATTAGGGCTGTTTCTTTCGTATCCTGCTTATGACTTGGGTGTGACTTTTTAGCCATTCAGCTGTAATAAAAGTACTGCTCAGGTCTCTCATTTAATGCTGTAATTTCAGTTGGAAATGCTCTCAGGGTGGGAAGAACCTTTCTGAAATCAAATGAAGCCTCTCTGGTCTAACCTCTTTCACTTCCTGTTTGTTACACAGATAGCTAAAGAGCCACCTCCTCTGAGGGAAATTCCACCTTCCTGCAACCCTCTCACTGCTGAGATTATTAAAATGGGTCTGGAGAAAGAGCCTGTTCAGAGGGCATCTGCGTCTGAACTGAAAACTAAGACCAGTGTCGCACTTGAAGAAGGTAGAAACATCCTGTATCTAAAGCTTCTTACCCGCACTGGTAAAGTGGCCAGTTGCTAGTTATGTCAGGGTGGCCCTATGGGAAATATCAGTATGTTTTACTGTTCAGTATGTTTATCAGTATGTTTTATCGTTTGCACAGGCTTCAGCATAGATGTATATTTTGGGGTTGATAGCTTTTGCCCGCAGCTGGGTGTTTCTCACCCAAATAAATTAAAATTTCCTGTGTGCTGTCACATGCTCTTTTCCCTTCTCTGCTTGAAGTAGACGATGTTGTGCTTTATGTGGGTTTATAAAGGTGTGTGCTGTGGCTGGGCTCGTATTCAGCTGAAGTATCAACTGCGTCTAGTGAGCTAGAGGCTGGTATGCAGCAAAACAGAAAGCAGAGGTTTATTGCATCCTAAACTGTAACTCATACTTGTGGCCCAGTCTTGCCTCTAAGACTCTCCATAGTTTATTTCAGCTTAATCCTGCTGAAAGGTTCTGTAATACAGCAAGAATTTGTAGAGGTGATCTGGTTTTGTCTTTTGAAGAAGCGGGGCATTTTACAGCAAGATACAGTTCAGAAACTCTTATTATGAAAGAAAACTTTTACCTCTTTTTTTTCTTTATTTGGTAAAGTTTGTATGCTTTTTGTTTTTATAGTGGGAGGTGTGACAAGCCCCTGGAAAGGCGAATACAGAGAGCCTAGACATTTATCTTTGAACAAAGAAAACAATCCACAGACGTCCCTGTCCCCCACAGTGAGCCCAGTTTCTGAGACTGGTTCTGACCCAAAATTGGCAGTCAAAGTTTCTTGTGTGAGCCCAGTCCTACCACCGCCATCTCTGGAGCAAACAGAGGAGGTCGAGGGAACCCCTTGGAATGTGTGCAAGGAGTTGTCTGAGACCTGGGATCCTCCACCTCTCTCCTCGACTCCTCTCCCCCTGAAGAGCTGCAGCCATGTGGAGAGAGCAACAACCATTTCAGAACAAGAGCTTCAGCAGCTGGAAATAGGTAAGTGATGTGCTATGTAGGGAATTCAGCTTTTTGCTTGAGAGCATGATAAAAATACAGCTGCTTTCTTTTGGCCTCTTGACAGTTATTTCTGGTTTTTGAGCTTAGATGTCATTTTGTTCATAGTTCCTCTCTCGTTACACAAATTGCTCAGCCTTCCTTGAAATTACCAAAACTAGTAGTTCTTAACCAATTAAATATGCCACAAAGGTAGTGGTCAGGATTGCCTTCCACTCTCTGAACAGTGGAGCGAACTTCTGTGAGAGGTGCAGGAACCTCTCAGAAAACAGCCAGTTTCAGACATGTGCTTATGTGCACTGTATAAACAGTGTCTGCAATTCCAAATTCATCTGAAATTTTAGGTTTTCAAACATAATTCGTTTAATAAAGGGATAAGCCCATTGGATGGGAGATGTCAAATGAAGCAGTATGGTTAAAATCAGTCTGCAACTGTTCTGTTCTGGGCATTGGAAAACCTATAGCCACCAGCCAACAAATGTGATTACCAGCAGCAATGCAGAATTTGAAATCCAGCAGTAAGTTCAGTGTGAAAATCAGTGAAGTAATAGTGCAGTTCCATCGCCCCAGTATAACTCAACCTTGCACTTTCTTTATCCCATATTTTCTACTCTTTGTAAATGAACTGAAAACTTCAAGCTAGGAAAAAAGTGTCTTGAAATGTAACTTGTTGCAGAACTGAGGAATGGCATTTTAGGCGTTGCTGAGGGCCAGCTTTCTTCTCAAATGGCTTTGGATCTTCAACAGCCTTGTCAGGTCTGGCTATTATCAGTGCAAGTTACTGCAAGAGTTGAGTACATAAGTTTGACCTTTCCCTGGATGGATGGATCTAGAGTGAAGACTGATGGGGACATAATAGGCAAGAACTGGGAAATTCTGGGTGCTAGTCCTGTCTCTGGCATTTTGCATGTCATTGCACAATTCATCTGGCCTTTCTGGCTCAGTTTCCCTATTTTCACAGTGGTGGCCGTAGCCTCTACTTAGCAGAGGAATTGTGTGTCGTGTTTTGCAGACCCTAATATCAATGTTCATTAGATAATGCTGAAGAAGCTTTGGGTATTAATTGCAGCAACTGTTTAGAGCAGGGAGACATGAAAGGAATCACAGGAAATGTCTTCCTTCTCTTTCCTTTTGCTTGCAGAACTGTTTTTGAACAGCCTTTCACAGCCTTACTCGCTGGAGGAGCAAGAGCAAATGCTTTCATGTCTCAGCATCGACAGCCCATTTGTGTCAGATGCCAGTGAGAAGGTGAGCATAAATGGATGCTAGCCGTGTTATTGTGGGCGGGGGGGTGGCAGGGTAACCACCTCTGGGAAACTGCAAGCTGTGACCAATGGACATCTGGAGTTTCTCGTGTTTGTTGCTGCTGTTTGACACCCAGTTTGCTGGAGAGTACCTTGGGAAGAAATCTTTGTTCTTGGACGGTGGGGTATTTAGGATTCTAGTTGTTCTTTAGTTTACTGTCCAGCATGGATCCCTTTCCTCCAGATGCTCTCCGGTGCTGTATACTCAGAGTAAGCATCAAGTGTGTGGATATGGAAGATCTCAGCGGCCTTGACCCTCTCTATGCAGAAGAAAGGAACTGAAGAAGCAGTGATGAGCGTAGGAACTGTACCAAGTTGGACCAAATGGCTGTGCAGCCCAGGGTCTTCTTCCTGGCCATGGCCACTAAAGGGATGTTTAGGGAAAGACCAGAAGAATAGGGCAGAAGAACAGAGACCCTGCTCTTGGATATTCATTCCCAGCCTATGGATCTGTTCTCCATTAACTTCTTTTAACCTATTCATACAATGACTTACATAGTCTAAGTTACTTAAATACTAAGCTTAATTAATTTTGTTTGCTCTACCTCTGGTGTTCATAAGGTAGGGAATACCAGTGAGAAACACTGAATAAGCCTTGTTGAACCAGGGAAGGACGTAAGCCCTTCAATCATTGTTTTCAAAGACATAGAGTCCAAAATTGTGTAGCCTGCCATCTACAGGAGTAATTTCTGACTGTGATCATCTTTGTCTCCGATTTCTGTTCCTCTTCTCAGCCTTCTAATGCTTTTTGAGGAGCATTGAGCAGAGTTCTGCACAGTAGTTCAGCTGTTGACACAGCATGGTGTGCAGCGTGGGATGTGACTCTGGGTTTTTGTTTGGTTTTTTTTCCTAATATCTAACCCTAACATTTAATTTGACTTTTGACTGGTACTTACCACTATGCTGATATTGTCAGATTGACCTTCTATGACTCTAAGATAGTATAGACTTTTCCAAGCGGTACAGCAATGTAGGGTCCGTATTTTTTTATGTACAGTTAACTGTTTTTCCTGGGTGTTACTTGTCACTTATTGACATTAGAATTTTATATGATGCTATACTATATTCTCCTGTCACTAAGTACGATAAAACCCTTTTTTTCCTCATCCAGCTCTTCAGCTGTTTATTGATTTGACTATTGAGAATAACTTACTATGTCTGCAAATTGTTGCACTGCTATTCGTCCCCTTTTCTAGATGGCAGGTAAATGTTGAATAACTCAAGTCCCAGCCTAGATCCCTGTGGATTTCTACTTTTTTCTTCCTGAGGTTATTTTAATGTTTATCTGATGCAAGCTCATTTTCTTTAGGAGCCTTTGACAAACTTGTGCTTACTTCTGCAGAACTCCATGAAGGCTTCTCACAGCTTGAGGGACACTATGAGCTCTGGGATTCATTCCTGGAACAGCCAGACAGATGGACAGAGCTTCAGTTGGAACAACCTGCTGAACCGCAGTCGGCACACGGACACTCCCAGCTATTTCAACGGTGAGTCTGACTTTCTAAAGTTTGGATAAATGGTCAGGTATAATTTTCTCCGTATCGAGAGGGTCTGGGATATGGAGTCTTTGAGCTCTTCTTATCCTTCAGTTGCTGTGTCAGCACAAACACTCCTAAAAGCGCATGGGTTGTCAAGAGGCCAAGTCTGCCCCAGTCGTAGATGGGTGGAAGGCACTCAAGTCTGTATAGTCTCGTAAAAGCCAGAGAAATTCCTGAATGCACGGAGTCTGGTTCAGCTTTGTATGCCTTGCCTCATGCAGCTGCCATGCGCAAGAATATATGCTTTATAACCATAAATGTCTACAAAGTAATTTTGAGGGCATGTTGTGCCCTCGATCATCTCTTCATCTCATCTCAAATCAATACATCTCTTCAGCTGCTTTCTTGCTAAACCCAGCTCTGCTCTGTGAGTCAGCAAGCCTCCATGCTCAGCGAAAGACCTACGTAAATTAAATGCTTAATGACAAAAACGAGTTCTTCTGATGTATGTGCCTTGCTAGTCAGTTTTTCTGTGTTGGACTGTGAAGTCATTATGCCTACAGCAGAAGTTAATGACTTCTCTTGCGCATTTCAGGAGTGAAAATCCAGATCCAGTTGCTAAGTGGAGAAAATTTACACATCAGGGATTTCCACAGGACAAAGGTGGGAGACGTTGCCACTGGGATAAGCAGCCAGGTGAGACACAAAGCTGGGAGTTAAGTACAGCATTTCGTCTGAGAAGCAATTTCTCCTGTAATGCAGCCTCATAATGCCTTAAAGCCAGTGACCCAGAAGTCCATTCAAGGATCCTAACGACGCGTTTAGCAACATAACTTCAGTCCTGCTGTTATGAGTGCTCATACCTGCTGCTCATACCAGAAGATGTTTTCTGAATCATAAGCCGTTGCTAATTGTCATAGGGACATAGGGATCTCCATCTTAGAAAGTACCTGTGCTGCAGCTTAAAAATCCTTCTCCTCAACTATAAAGATAAATTCTTTCCCCTCTCCCTAAATAAGAAAAACTGTATGACATTTTCATCAAGAGCAGTAATATCAGCTATGGGAAACGGGCTGTGTTTGGCTGTGATGCTTCTAACTTGTTAGGTTGGAGGAGATATTGGCAGACTCCAGTGAACCTCACTGTGGGCCTCTTTGGCAGACCCTGAAAGAAACTCCTGAGTGTTTGTGGCACTGTGACTCATCTGGGTGTAAAATGTGGTGATCATCTCTAAACAAAGAGGTTGCAGAAGTCCAGAAAATGTTTTAGTGGTGTTGATTCTCTTTGGTGTACTTCGTTCTCTTGGACATCACAAAGCAAAATATCACTAGCCTGCAGAGGAATTCACAGTGCTCAAACATAGGCAGTTCAGGAACCACCAGCAGTGGTCAAAAACTTGGGTGAGGCAATTTGGCAGCAGGGTGCATGCGACCTAGTTGAGTTTCTGAGATACTTTCTTACAAAAGAAGGTTAGGATGTTCCTGCCAAGCACAAGCCTCTCTCCAGGAGCTTTTCTTGGGTTGGGAAGCTATTTGCTGGGTTTGATAGAGGGATATTATGTTCTGAAAGAGACTTGAAGTGCCACTCAGATCTGTTTGTTCTGCTTCACAGATACCAGTCCCTGCTTTCAGTCTGGTTACTAAAGAAGGCCAGCCAGTTCACTACGACATGGAGGTCCCTGACTCTGGTATTGAGCTGCAGTGCACCCTTGCCCCTGACTGCAGCGTCAGCTGGACGTGGCGAGTCAAACACGGTCAACTGGAGAACAGGCCATGAAAGCCGTTCCTGTTTTGGAGGTTTTTACCTTGTTGAAAGAAGGAATTGCAAAAGCTTCCAGCCACCCCTGCCATGGAGCACCAAGTGCAGTTGCTGGTGTTTTGTGCTGAAGTAGGATAGCGGTTCAGCAGCTCACTGCTCTCGGGCCTCACTTCTGTTGTCTGTTCTGATCCAGTTCCAAGACATGTCCTGAGCTTAGATGTTCCCCAGAACAGCGGGAATTACTTGTTTTGGGTGTGAGTGTTAAGTTGAGCTTGAGAATGGCGGGTGGAAATTCCTGCTTTTCAGAGGAATGCGACTGTGCTTTTCAGGAGAACAGGGGGATTGGATGAGAACTCCTGTTGCTCAGCCTCCGAGGTGAAGCCGGTAGTTGCTGGGCTTGCCCAAAGGAGGAGGTTGGGGTATCTTCAGTGCAGCTGTGGTTGTTTGTGCCGAGGGGAGCTGGCTAACTTCCTTCTAGCTGGAGGAAAAACTTAACGTTTCTGTAGGCTTTGGGTAGCATCATCTCTACCTCAAGCCTTTTGCATGGGGAAAATCGACAGCAGTAACTAGCTGGGTTCTTGGTTTCACCTCCCACCCTTCCCCGCAGACGCTTCCTTCTTGAATCAGAAAAGAACTTTGTTCCCAGAAAGAGCTTTGCTTGCAGCTCTCATCTTCAGGTCTCCTCCCCGACTTAGGAGCTGGTGCTCTCTCTCTGGTGTTGCTGCCAACGTTGTCTGGCAGGTAGGGCAGGAGGAGGGTATTCCTTGGTGGGCAGGGTGAAGGGGTTGTATTCCTCCGTCCTCTTCCCACCGCTGACTTGGGACTTCACGTGAACTGTCCCGTCCGGGCAGCTCCCCCTGGAGGGGGAAGGACCGGCGGCTCAGTCAGCTCAGACAAGGTCTGAGTTTTGCTGCAGCGTTTATAAAATCTCACTCCCAGCTATCAATCGGGCCGGCTGCTCGGCCCCTCCGCTGGAGATCAGTGCCCCAGTTCTGCGTGGTGTGTTAGCTCAGCCTGTCTTCACCAGCACTTACGGACTGGCACGAGGCTTCGTACTGCTCCCCTTATGTCAAAACGTGTTAAAGGAGTGGGATGGGCAGCTGGGCCCGTAACGCCTTAAGCTTTGAACTATTTTTTACTGATTTGTGAATTGTTTGGAGTATACTGAAACTGCACGGGTCAAATTCAGATGGGCAGGTGTTGTCAGCCCTTCTGTAACCCAGAACAAAACCAGAGGGAGGTGTAAGCTATGAGTGTACTTGTTCAGGGCTGCTCGAAGTCCTTGCACGTCTGGAAATCACGGTCACTTTATGATCTGCTGTGGCTCTTCCAGTGTGCTGTGACTACAGTGGCCTCTGAGCAGGGACTTTCTACATCCAGGCTGAGTAGAGGAATGGCTCCCAAAAAGCAAGGTGGGCCCTGCTGGATCCGTGCTGGTTCTGGGGGACACAATGGGGCAGGAGCGTTTGCAGTTTTCTCAAGTAAAAAAGTAGAAAGTAGCTGGGAAAAGTTATGCTCTGGGCCTCCCTTTTTGAGGACCAATGCTCCTTACGCAACTGATACTCCTTCCCTTTGGTCTCCCAGAACATCGGTTGGTTTTTATACACTAGACAGTGACATCCCTAATCAGAAAACTAAAGTTGTGATGCAATAAAAAAGTGGAACTCTTGAAGAAAAATTAAACCTGTCACCACTATGGGTATAGTTTTTACAGCACTTTTTGTTCTAAAGCACTTAATACGTTGTCCAAAATAGACACCTAATTATAGCTGAAATGCCACGTTAAGAGTCTTTTTAGTAAACAATTAACACATTGCGCACATCTCTTCCAGGAAGGAGTGGGGAGAGTGGGTAGGTTGGCTCGATTTTGTTTTTTCAGATGCCATAAACTACTACGAATTGTAGGCTCTGGAGCAGGAGGGATCAAAATGCCTTCTCAGGAGCTCCCAAGCACATATTCAGTGCACCAACCAATCTCCCCACGCCTGGCACCCTTCCTAGGCTTCCTCTGAGGGGGGGGAGGAGAAAAACCTGTTGGTTGTTTCTAAGAAGAGTCTGTTGGTGATGTGTCAATATGACACATCACTGTTGGTGATGTGTCAATACGAAAGCATGGTCTGTTCCCTTCCCAAAGGCTGCATCTCGTGGCTTTCACTGTTGTCTGCAAAATGCTTCGATGTACAGGTGTACGGTTTTGTACATTGGTGTTAGACTCAAGTTCTGCCGAGCAGTAGGGCAGGATGCAGCAGCCCTCTGTTTGCAGGACTTCTGAGCTTTACACTTCATCTATAGCATTAACGTTGATCTCGGGCCACCTACACGAATGGGTGAAAGGCAGAAAACCCTTGTGAACCCAGAATGTCCTTGTTGGGTAGATGGAGATGTCCGTGTTCTCCTGTACTCTCACACCAGCATTAGCCAGTATCTCCATCCTGTTCGTTTTGTCCAAAACCTTCAGTCCTATTTTGCTGCCACCTCAAGTGAGAAAGTGAGGCTGCAGATTTCCACCTAACAAATCTTCTATGTGACAGCCGGCCAGACAAGCGGGCTGAGGCATCAGCAGTCCCTGCCGGATGGGAAAGACACTTCGGCTAATACCACAAACCACTGGTGCTTTCTTACTGTCCTGAAATGTGGTTCTGCTCTCAGGAGTATCTCCAGGGTTTCCATGGTTTTGCTACCTACCAGCTTGGGATCTCCTCGACTCTTTCCTGCTGCCAGGACAGTTTCCTCTTAATTTGGCTGGTCATTATTGCTGTGCCAGGCATAAAAAGTCCAGTTTCCAGATCAAGGCTAGCTGTGCAATACTGACAGAAGAGAAAGTCAGGAAAGCTTTTTGTTATCCATGTTAAAATTTGGCTGAAACTGTGTGTAGTAACATAACTAGTCTTCAGGACAGAACCCCAGTTCAGGGTAGGGAGGACAAATAGCAGTAGGAGTGATAAACACAGATGGCTCTTGTCGTGTAGCTTCTTCCGAAAGTCTGGAAAAATCACTGTTGGCAAAGCAATATGAAGCTGATAATCTCTTTGGGATGGGCAGTACTGGCGTGGGTGAAGACGATGGAATGACTAGCTTGTATTGAATGAATGACACTTTATAAAACTGTGATTTCTTGAAATTAACGTTTTGACCTGCATTTTCACAGGGAAAAAAATAAAGCTGGAAAAAAAGATTCTTCATTCTCATTGCTAGTGGTTTGACATGTTGTCCCAGAGAACACGACAACGGTGCTGAATAACACATTTTTCAAGAAGGGAAGCCCGGTCTGATTAAACTCTGCTATTATGACCCTCGTTCTTGGGGGATGCAGGGAGAAGTCATTTCTGCGTATGAAGAGGCAGCAATAACTTTGATAGATCTGAGCACAGGATTTGCTAAATATACTGGCATCTCTGTTTCCAAGTAGAGAGTCCCTTTTCCTCCTCCTGTCCCGTTGCAGGCAGGGAGATTCGCTGTGCTGGGAGCTGCTGAGTCTTCCCCTCGATAGTGCAAATCGATAGTGCAAATCGATAGTGCAATGCCACTGCTGAGTCTTCCTCTCGGTAGCGCAATGCCAGAGGCACCAGGTTAGGCAGGCAGAGCCCTGGAGATTCGCCCACACCTTTCAGCAAGTGCTTCTGCTCGCTGTTTTGGTGCGGGAGCTGTTTGTTTGTCTCCACTTAGGTGGTGCATTTCTGTTAAATCGGCACAGTGGACCAGAGGTGTGCTGGTGGCATTGCCAGTGAGCGAGTAAGGTCAGTTATCTTGAAACATAAACCCCAAACTGAAGTTGAGGGGGGTTGCTGTCACGTGCCTATGTTTGTACTGTGAACACAGAAGTCAAATCAGTTGCCCACAAAAAAAGGTGGGTGTTTTGTTGCTAGACTTCCCTGTAAAGATACAGCGCAGCTTAGGGAAGCCCTAGACCACCTCTTGTCTCTGAGGACAGCCCAGCTGAGCAGCGGTGTAAAAGAGCTTGGGTTGGGCCGTTGCCCTGGACCTTTGTGCTGGGCGCAGCCTCTCCCCGAGCCGTCTGCTCCTCCACGCCGTGGATGGCAGAAGCTGTGGCCTCCTTGCCCGGGTAGCCCAGCAGAGATAGGTACGTGTCTGTGCAGGTGCCTGGGGTCTGGTAGCCTTCTCCTTAGGCACACTTGTGTAGTAGGAAGTGGGACTGCCCCTTGGAAGAGCCACAAGTCCTGGCTTTTCCCTTCTGTTGTCCTGTGGCACTCTTATCCGTCATGTTTTCACCCATTAGATCACCCCTGCCTGGAGGCTGCCAGTCTGGGAAGGAGCTACAGGGGCTGAGCAGAGCCTTGTAGTTACCCTACCCCCAGCTGCAGGCATGGGCAACTCAGAAATACATCTTCCACTTAAAGATGTTCAAAGGAGCATGGTCACCACTCCTGGCAGCAGTTCCTCACACAGGAGGTCACGCGTTGTTAGCAGAGCAGCAAGCGGCAGCTGGTGCATCCATCCCTCCCTCCATCGCAGCATCACCCCGCCATGCAAACATTCACCCCTTCTCACAGACAAGTGCTTTATCCTTAGAATCATTTTATTATCAGTTCTGCTTTAGGTTAAACAGGCCTTAAGTATATAAAAATAATGTATACAAATTCACAATTAAGGTTTTACATTTCTGGCTTAAAGGCATTTATAAGTTACACATTTATTTCCCTTCCCTCCCCTTTGAGCTTGTGTGTGATACTGAGCCGGCTGGTGCTTAGCATCTTAATTACAGCAGGAACTGCTCTGGCTTACAGCGAGGACTTAGCCTGGTCTAAAAGCTGGGGCTAGCGAGAACGTACATGGCAGCCACGCGTCCTCGCAGCAGGGCGAGCAGGGGCCGTTTAACAAAGTAAGCGCATTAACAGGTTAATTGCGACAGTGCATGGTTCGGATTTACGCAGCAGCAGCAGGGCAGGGGAGGAATCGAGTCCAGTGCTTTATTTGGAGGCTCGTGCAGCTCTCTGGCCTCCTTCTCCTGCGTGATTTCAGCAGCGACCCTGCAGCGTTTTGGGATGGTGGTGTTTGCTGCAGGGGCGGGAGGCTGCCTAGCACCTGCTGCATGTCGCGTCCTGCAACTGCTGGCTCGCGGGGAGCAGCCTGGTGCTCCCCGAGGGCTGCTGGTCACTGCTGTCTCCGAGAGGCTCCAGCCCCGACAGCAGAGGCGGATGCCGGGGCTGCAGGAGGGCAGAGCCCTTCGGTACCACCTTGCAGAGACTCGAGGACGGTAAATCCTTGACCCTGCTGCTGATGGTCGTAGCTACGGAGCCTCCCCTGCAGTGAGGAACAGACTCACCGGAGCCTTAGGATCCTGGTGAGGTCCTGTATACGGGTGTTACAGTCCCTGCTCCCGCAGCACAGACAAATTTTAAGGAAGACGTATAAAATCTTTGTAAAATAGCACCCCTGCCAGCTCCTGGGGTACGGGAAGTGCCCAGGGCGGGATCTTTGCAGCAGGCTCCTCACTGGAGAGGAGGCGCAGCCCGTGCCTGCTCGGCTCTGCAGCAGAGGAGAACACGGGTATCAAAGGGCTCTGCAAGGCCAGGGGAGATGTGCGGGGACGGCTGCGTCCCCGGCTGACGGCCCTCCTCCCCTCCCGCAGCAGGAAATCAAAGGCACCAGCAAGCTGAAGAGTGGGGCACACCAGCGCGCAGGGCTGACCCCGAGACAGCCGTGCAATGGAGCAGCTCTGGGGTAGGGATGGGGCAGCCCCTCTTTTCCTTCCAGGACAAGTTATGGCCCATTCTGTGCTCCCCCCTCCCTGCCCACACCCAGGAGGGTCCCCCAGCCCTGCCAGCCTGGAGGAGAGGAGCTCAGAGGCATGGCTAAGCAAGCGCCGGGGGATCCCTGAGCCGGACCCAAGGGCATGCAGGGTGGGAGCTGGCACGCTAAGCGGCTGGAGCAGCTGGGAGCAGGCACTGTCCCTCCACCCCGCGCTGTCCCGGGCCGGCGGGCTGACGTCCTGTGGTCCCATCTGCATCAGGAGGATGGTCCTGCCCCGGTCCCGGCAGCTGCAGGGACGGCGCCGGTCACAGCGAGATGTCCGGCGTCGCCTGCAGGCTCTGCCCCGCAGCCCGTTTCTTGGCACTGCCGCGGCCCTTGTCTGCACGCCGGTAAGGGTTGTTCCGCAGATCTGCACCGGGAGAAGGCGCAGAGGCTGGCTGAGCTCCGCCTGCCCGCCCCGGCGAAGGCTGGGACCCAGTCACCCACCACCGCCCAGGAGTCCCCCCATTTGGGTACGAGGATGCTCGGGAGAAGCCCGACCCGCTGCGCGCAGAGACAGGAGGAGCAGCAGCTACGAACAACCAGCCTGTGGGACCCCGTCCCGCGGCTCTTTCGGTGCCCAGCACCCCACCGTGGGGCTGGGGCTGATGCCGTGGTGCCCCTGGGGTTGGCTTTCAGCGTAGGGCAGAGTCCAGCCAGTCTGCCACGCAGCCGGAGGTGACGATGGGCTGAGATACCCAGGAGGCTGGCAAAGTCTGGCAGCCCCTGCCTGCGCCGTGCCCTCGCCCTGCGCCCGGCTGCCCCCACGTTACCTACAGAGGACTCTCCTCGTTGAAGCTCACGTCGCAGAAGAGCCGGGACGAGCGTTTGCCCGTCCGGGCCGTGAAAGGAACAGTTTTCAGAGCTGAGCAGAGCAATCCAGACAGACAGCGAGGAGGAGGAGGAGGAGGAGGAGGAGGAGGGAGGAGGAAGAAGCAGAAGAGGAGGAAGAGCTATGAGACAGGGCAGAGAGCTCTCGGCAGTTTTGCTGTGTGGGATGGGAAGGTGCTACAGGCGGGTTTGGTCCCCACAATGGAGCTTGGTGGCCCTCCGGCTCCAGGCTGTGACAGCCCCCCACAGCCCCCACCACTGAGGGTCTCCCCGCTGGCACCGAGCACTGGATCTGCTGCAGGGGGGACGCCTGGCCGCTCACCTGAAATAATCTCTCACCTGAAATAATATCCTCGATGGCCCCGTCTTTTCCTTCATAGATGAGCGGCTCCTTCACCATCTGCTTCTTCTTCAGCTCGGCAATCATGTCCATCTGCTGCCGCTTGGCTTTCTGGATGGGCAACTGCGGTTGGGGACGGCGCAGGGTGAATGGCATGGCCTCCCGCCGCTCCGCAAAGGTGCCCCCCATCTTCACCCCCCTCCCAGCTCTCCCCCACCAGAACCTGCTTTGCCCTTCCCCACCATGCAGCCGGCTCAGGGCTGGAGCGGAGCTGCCCCACCAGGACAGAGGGACACGTGGGGGACCTTCACCTCGGGCTTGTCCTCGCTGCCGGGGGAGCCGGATTCTGCCTCTTTGGCCACAGCTTCTTGTTTCTTCCACAGCTCAATGTCCTGCTCTGCTTTCTTGGGAGAGGCACAGGGAGGGTGTGCTGAGCCGGGAGGGGGTCCTGCCACAGGGCCGCAGCCTCCCCTTCCTCCCCTCGGCAGCCCCCGGCTCACCCCAACCCGGCTCAGCATCTCCGACTGCCCCGAAGGGCAGCACCGAGCCCTGGGGTCTCTCTGCCCCACGAGTCCCCAGCCTCGCATGTGGCCTTTTTGGGTTACCCCAAAGTGGGGTCAGACCCCCCCCAACCCCAAATCCCCTCCCAACCCCCAGAAACAGGGCACCCCCCATCCCCTCCTACCTTGTAGGCTCTGATGAAGCGCATGAACATGGGGAAGAAGGTGGTGGGGGGACTGGTCTTGGGGTTCTCCCCGAAGTACTCCACGGCCGACTCGTACGCCTCCTGCGGGCAGAGACACCCCGATCCGGGAGGCCGGGGCTGGGCAGCGGCGCCCCATCGCCCACCACCGCCTTCCAGCCTCTCCCACCTCGGCATCCCCCTCCATATCCCTCCCGGTTCCCAGCTCTCCCGCTGGAGCCACGTCCCACCCGGAGCCTCTCCCACAGGGCAGAGGCGTGAGCAGAGGGCACCCCAGGGTGTCCCCACCTAGGAATGGGGGGCCCAATCCTGCCCCACGATCCCGCACTACCCCCAGCACCCACCTTGGCGGTTTTGCTGTCAGCCTGCAGCTTCTCCATCACCTCCAAGTTGACCTTGAGGAAGTCCTTGAGCACCGGGCTGTCGTCCTGCCGCATGAACTCCTTGCGGGTCAGCTCCATCCCCTGCTGCAAGCTCCGCACGTCCTGCAACAGGCTGTCCAGGGAGACTGCGGGAGGGCGAGCAGCGCCGGGGTCAGGGCAGGCTCGAAGAGCCCCCGCGCCAGGGCTGCAGCCTGCTGCGACCCCCCCAGCCCGGTTCCCGCGGGCGCTACCTGTGCCCGCCTTGTCGAGGAAGTGCAGCTCGGTGTGGAAGCCGGTCAGCTCGGGGTACTTCTCCATGATCACCCGCACCAGGTAATGCAGCAGCGTTTGCTTGCGGTCCGTCGACTTCATCTCCAGGAGCTGGGAGAGAGCAGCGTCAGCCTCGACCTGCATCCTACCGCCCCACCTCACCCCTGCTCAGGGCAGGCCCTGGTGGCCCATCATCCCCACGGCTGGTTCTGCATCCCTCCATCCCCGCGGCTGGTTCTGCATCCCTCCATCCCCGCGGCTGGTTCCCATCTTCCTCCATCCTCACGGCTGGTTCCGATCTTCCCTCGTCCCCACAGCTGGTCCTTGCATCCCTCCATGTCTCCGTATCTGGTCTCTGCATCCTTCCAACCCCATGGCTGGTTCTTGTGTACCTCCATCCCTTTAGCTCCTCCCCATGCCTCTCCAGCCCTATAGATGGTCTCTTCATCCCTCTGTTCCCACAGCTGATTCCTGCGTCCCTCCATCCCCACGGCTGGTCCCTGCATCCCTATAGCTGTCCCCATGCCTCTCCAAACCCTATAGATGGTCCCTGCGTCCCTCCATCCCCACAACTGAATCCCGTGTCCCTCCATCCCTACAGCTGGTCCTTGCATCCTTCCATCCCTTCAGCAGGTTCCCGTGTCCCTCCATCTCCACAGCTGGTCCCTGTGTCCCTCCGTCCCCGAGGCTGGGCGCTGGGCAGTGACAGTGCCCTCGCACACCGGGCAGCCCTGACCGACCCTACCGCGTCAAGGCTCTGCAGCCGGAAGCCATAGGCTGCCCCGCGCTTGCTGCTGTTCATGTAGTTCCCGAAGGCCAGGACGATCTGTGGAGACACAACGGCTGGGGGACACAACCCGGCACGGATGGGGCACCCGGGGGGGGGCACAGTGCCCACACGCACCCTGGCAGCACCCTGCGTGCACCCATCCCAGCGCGACGTCCCCCCGACCAGGGCCACCGCACCCCAAACTCCTCACCTCGAGGATGTTGCGCAGTTTGCTGGAGGACTTGAGGGACATGGAGGCGGCGATGATGGCATTGAGTTGCTGTGGGTGGGAGGAGAACCGTGTGAGTCTCGCTGCAGGATGCCACCCCCTCGCAGGCCCCCACCCACAGCCACCCCGGGCCCCCTCCCAACACCCACCGGCATGAGCAGCTGGGCCGTGTCATTGAAGTTGCCCAGGAAGATCATGACGTTCATGCGCTCGGCCAGGCGCGGGATCTTGCTGAAGCGGATCATGAACTGGTCCTCATCCGAGAGCTCCTCCAGCGGCTGCTGCTCCCGCTCGAACTTCCCGATGAGCGTCCGCTCGTACTCGGTGGGCAGGAAGCGCAGCAGCAGCTCCAGAAAGTCGAGGCTCAGGGCTTGCTGGTCATAGCTGCGGGTGGTGGGAAACCCCCAGCATAGTCAGACCCTGCAGCAGGTCCCTCAACCCCCCATCACCCATGGCTGGTTCCCATCTTCCCTCCACCCCCATGGCAGGTCCCTGCATCCCTCATCCCCACAGCTGGTCACTCCTCCAACCCCAGCACACCCCCCACCACCCCAACCCCTCGGTGGAGCTGGGCTTGCGCTGGGCTTGTAACTGGGCTTGTAGCTGGGCTTCTCCCGACCTTCTCCCATCAAGGAGGGGACACTCACGTCTCGATGGCTGTGCAGATGTCCTGGACGCTGCGGCCGCCCTTGCGGAGGGTGATGGCCAGGTTCTTGGCTCGGTTGGACTCCATGAGGGTGACCTTGCTGGGAGCCTTCTGCGTGGCCTTCACCTTGAGGGCACTGATGTCCAAGCCGGGGCCCTGCGCCTTGGTCTTGAACTGCTCCTCAAAGTCACTCATGTCCAGCTCCTGCAGGGAGACAGAGCTGAGGGCACGGTGGGGAGGTGACGCAGGACATCTGGGACGAGGACAGGGCCAGACAACCAGGACAAGGGGGAGAGGAGTGAGAGGATGAAGACGGAGCAAGGGGATGAGGTCAAGTTGAAGGGATGAGGATGGAGCAAGGGGACAAGGACAGGGACAGGACAAGGGGACAGGGAGGGGTAAGGAGGGGACGAGAGGATGAAGATGAGGAAGAAGACATGGACAGGATGTGAGGATGAGGATGAAGCAAGGGGACAATGGCGGGGTGACAGGAGAAGGATGGCAGATCCCATGTTGTCCCTCTCCATGGTGCCAAGGAGCTGCTCCAACCTCCAGCTCCTCCAGCAGCCACGTGACGCCACGGACGGGCGCAAGGTGGGCACGGGGGCAACCTCAGTGCGGGTGTGGCATGGACTGGGGCACTGGCCCAGCCAAGCACCCTGCGCCCGGCCCCCCCGTGTCCTCACCTGCAGCACCTTCTCGTCGTTGAGCTCGGTGAAGACAGTGCCATCGATCTGGCTCGGCTTCAGTGCCACCCAGTTGAAGACGGGCATGCGAAACTTGGTCTGGATCGGCTTCTTCACCTTCACTGCGGGGTGATGGGGAGGGAGGACATGTCACGGGGCGGGGGGTCCCAAACCCACCCCAGGGTGCCCCTAGCCCTCGCGTGGGGGACGTCCCCGCCGTCCCTGGGCCACACTCACCTGAACTGCCGGCAGCCTGGGGGGCACCCGGCGCGGCTGGGAGCTCCCCGCCAAGGGGTGGGGGTGGTGGAGGGGGGGGGACGGGGCCTTCCAGCCCCCCCAGGGGCGGTGGGGGTGGCGGCGGCGGCACTTCGGCGCCTGGGAGTGGAGGGGCTGGGGGGGGGCCGGTGCCTGCGGGCAGTGGGGGTGCGGGGGGCAGCGGGGGGCCGGGCTCAGCCCCCGGCAGCGGTGGGGGGGGAGGAGGGGGAGGGGGCGGGGGGGCGGCTGGTGCTGGTGGGGGAGACGGGGCCGGAGCCGGAACATCTGCAACGGAAAGAAGACGTGGGTGAGATGGGGCACAGCAGGGCACGGTGCCACCACCACGTTCCCTCTGCCACCGAGTGACTCTGCGTCCCTGGGCACATCCCCACGCCCCGCCGCAGTTTCTCTGCCCAGAGACACGCTGCCACCCCTCCTCTGTGCCGGGTGTCCCCACCGGGAAGGGGACATCGTGGGCTGCCGCCATCCCCCCGCGCCTGTGGTACCTGTGCTGGTGGCGGTGGCCTCTCCGGTAACCACGGGGGCTGCTGGGGCTGCTGGGGTTTCTATGACGACAGGGACAATTTCGATGGCAACGTCTCCGTCAGGCCCACGCAGGATCTGCACCAACCCCTTCTCCTCCAGCTCCGCCAGCCGCCGCTCCAGCGCCAGCCGGTAGCACTCCTGGGGCTGCGGGGCCGGCGGGCTGGGTGGCCGCGGTGGGCTCAGCTGCTCCTGCAGTGGTGACAAGCCCCGGCACATCACTGGTGTCCCACTGCACCCCTTAAACCCCGGTCCCCCAGGCACCCATCCCTTCCTCCAGCATCGTAGCACCCATGGGCGCTCACCCGCAGCGCCTCCAGCTCCCGCCGCGCCTGGCTCAGCTGCTTCTCCAGCTCCGCTATCTTGGCCATGGAGTCGTTCTCCGCATCCTGCAGCTTCTCCGTCAACTGCGGGGGATGAGGCGACATCGCTCAGCCCCATCCCCGTCCCTCCCTCGGGGCTCACGTCAGCAGCTCCTGCCCACGCGCCCACGTCCCACCTGGTTGACGTGCTCCTGCAGCTCCTCCATGTGCTCCAGCACGGCTGTCTTGGTCTCCGAGTCCTCCAGCATGGCCCCCACGTCGAAGACGTTGTCCAGGTAGGCTTGGATCTGCACCTGCAGCTTGTCGCTCTCGGTGAGACGGAGGCTCTGCCGTGGGACAGCCGGTGGCACCGTCACGGCCAGTGGCAGCCCCCCAGCACCCACCCACCTCCGGCATCAGGGGCTCGGCACCAGGGCGGTGCAGGATCACCCACCTCCAGGTAGTGGTCCAGCCCCAGGTGGGTGAACTCGTACTGCAGGAAGACGCGGAAGTTCATGTTCTCCACAGAGTGCACCACGATGTTGATGAACTGCATGCAGGCCACCTGCGGGAGGGGCACAGGCTCAGCGCGGCCACCGGCGTGGCACAGTGGCCCCGTAGTCCTTGGGGACACGGTGCCCCAGGGACTGCGCGGTGGATCGGTAGCCCTCGGGGACACGGTGCCCCTGGGGAAGGCGTGGTGGTTTCACAGCCCTGGGGAAGGACCAGCGGCTCAGCAGCCCTTGGGGACGTGCTGCCCCGGGGACAGCACGGCAGCTGAGAAACCCTTGGGGACACGATGGCCTGGGGACAGTACGGTGGCTCAGCAGCCCTTGGCGACATGATGCCCTGGGGACAGCACGGTGGCTCAAGCAGCCCGTGGGGGACACAATGTCCTGGGGACAGCAGAGCACCAGCCCCCCCAGCCACTCACCATGAAGTCGATGTTGGTGTCCTCGTTTCGGAAATACTCCATCAGCTTCTCAAAACGGTTCTTCTCCCCGCAGACCTGGGGTGGGAGCAGGGGGCTGAGGGCCAGGAGGGACACGGCCAGGGTGGGCACCCAGGGGGGTGGCAGGGCAGGAGGCACCCACTGGTGACGCCGTCCCAGCCCTGCCAGGTGCTGCCGAACGCCTGGTCCAGCTGGGACATAGCGCTGGGGACACGTGCTGGCATGGGGACATCAAGCCCAACGGCCGGAGCATCCCCAAGCGAGTGACAGGACGGGCCTTTCCAGGGTGGATGATGCCCTGATGATGCAGGGCTCTGCCACACACGGGGAAACCAAGGCACGAATCCAGCCAGACCGCGGGTGTCGGTGCGGGGACTGCGCGTCCCTGCTGGGGACTCACCTCCTTGAAGTTGTCAAAGGCGGCCAGGATGATGTCGTGGCCGCCTCGGACCAGGCAGACGGCAGCCAGCAGCTCCAGCACCAGCGCCTTGGTCCTGCGGAGACACGAGGGGGTTGGGGCCACGGCTTGGGCAAGGGGACGGAGGGACAGGAGGAGGGGGGACGGGCCCTACCTGGCGTTCTTGTTGTTGAGGCTCAGGGTGATCTCATTGACGCAGGCTGGGTGGTTCATCACCAGGCTGAAGCCAGACTTGGGGGGGGAAAAGGAGCATTAATGGGGTCGTGCATCCTCCTGTCCCCACCCCAGGGGTGCTCCAGGACCTTGGGACATCCCCATCCCACGTCCCCACCAGACCTGAGGTTGACTGAGGACATCTGAGCAAGGGGATGGAGAACGGCTCCCAGCC
Organism: Mycteria americana; assembly: GCF_035582795.1. Classification (NCBI taxonomy): domain Eukaryota; kingdom Metazoa; phylum Chordata; class Aves; order Ciconiiformes; family Ciconiidae; genus Mycteria; species Mycteria americana. Next base: position 5,896,258 of record NC_134386.1, read on the forward strand.
CAAACCCTGACCCTGAAGACAGCCCCGCAGGGGCCGGAGACCTTTGGGGAGCCCCAGGTGGGTCCCTGAGGACGCTGCCCTCTCCCACCTGGTAGTTCATGATGGCGCGCAGACACATGATGCAGACGTGGACGTCGTCCTTCTGGCTGACGAGGCGGGAGTTCCTCAGCGCCTTCCTGCTGTGCGAGGGGTTCAGCCTGGGTGGGCGAGAGGGCGGCTGAGCGGGGCCGGGGGGTGGCCGGGAGGCGCAGCGCAAGCGGGGGGGGGGGGCAGCGCATGGGGGGTGGCAGCAGGGGCGGGGGGATACCAGGGGACCCAGGCGGTTGCATCCCCACGGGAGAGACCCCCGTGCCCGTGCCCGTCTACAAGCCCTTGGGCTGGTGGGGTGATGGGGGTGGGACGGAGGTCGGGTGCCCCTCATGCACACGGGTGGTCTCGGAGGCTCACCGGGGCGGGCAGGAGCTGCCGGGTGACCTGGGGCTACTGTCCCCATCGCTGCCCGGGGCGCTGCAGGGGACGCTGGGGTGGACGTGGCGGAGGAGGGTGTGGATGTGCTGGTTCGAGAAGCAGCAGCTGGAGGCGTGTTAGAGCCTGCAGGACAGGAGGGAGAAACGGGGCTCCCGCGTGGCCCCTGGGACACCCGGGCTTGGGGACACGGGTGGGGGACAAGGGCTGGGACCCCCGTGAGCGCCACGTCACTCCTGACCTGCCCCTGGGGCTGGGGGGGACACCCCGGCTCCTCCGGAGCTGCCGGCAGGTGGCGAGGGACCCCCGCGGTCCCCGAGGTGCCACGTTACGGCTCCCAGGGTGACTGCGGTGGGGTGTCCCCTGGGACCCCCCTGCCTGCTGGGGATGCCCCACAGGCACCGTCCCCAACACCGGTGACTGGCAGCGGGGTCCCGCCGGGGCATCCCTGTCCCGCCAGCGCCCCGGCCCCGTCACCTACCGTCAGCGCGTCCCCGGCAGCGTGCAAGAGAAGAGCGGGGTTAGAAGGGGGCTGCGGGGGCGAGAGGCGCCAAGCGAGAGCCACCGGCCAGCGGGACCGGCTGCGGGGGCGCAGGCCCGTTCCTCCGCCCTGGTTTTAAACCAGGGGGCTGTGATTTGCTCCCGAAAAATCCCCAGCACCTCCAATTTTTGCTTATTCATGGGTTTTACCCAGAGCATCCCACAAGGGTCGCGGTGCCGGGCTGGGGGGACTGATGCAGCCCAGCTCCCGGCAGCGTTTGTCCCTTGCGCACGCACATCGGGACGTGGCTTTGTCCCCCGTCAAACCAGCGCTGGGGACCCATTTTTAGGACGAGGCCTGCGTCTCCCTGCCGAGCCCCTCTCCAAGCACAGCGCGGCTGGGGTGCGGCGAGGCAGAGCGCGGGGGGACACGGCACGGGGACGGGGGGGACACGAGGGACACGGGACCACGCGTTACCTGACGGTGAGGTGCCGCACTTTGGAGGAGCCCTGGGTGGGGGACGAGGAGTTGCTTTTGCTCAGGTCCTCCAGCGACCACTCCAGGACCTTGCCCTTGTCGGAGCCCGGGCTGCCGTTCTCGGCGCTCTCCATGTCGTACCTGGAGGCCCGTGGGGACACAGGGACGGGTGAGACGTGGCACCCCGATATGGGCAGGCACCCCCCCCGGGGTCCCCAGGGCTGGGGACGTGGGCACGGAGGTGTTGGGGATGCTCTGCTCAACCCCAGGCACGGAGCATCCTTGGCTCCATCGCTCTGATGATGGGGGAGAGCACCCCAGGGACCCCCGCCAGCCCCCCTGAGCCCCAGGGGAGGCCGATCCCGGCCTTGGGGAAGGGGCACCCGATGGGGACGTACGTGACAGAGCACTGGGCGAAGGCGAGATACTCCAGCAGCACGTCCAGCCCCTTGTTCTCCTCGTTGAGGAACTCCTGGACCCAGCTGGGGGGTGCAGGGGGTTAGTGGGCTCTGCCAGCCCTCCTCATCCTCCCTTCGCCGCCCCACCAGACCCTCAGCGGAGCCACCCCCTGGTCAGAGGTCCCCAGCAGTGGTGGGACATGCTGGGGACACAAGGTGGCACCACAAGCTGGCACTTCTCCGAGGCAGGTGGGTACCATGGTGACCCCCGCTTCTGATGCACAGGGGACACAGCTCGAGGACTCCACTGCCACCACCACCACCGCCAGCACCACTGCCACCACCGCCACCACTGCCACCACCACCACCGGCGGCACTACTGCCACCACCGCCACCACTGCCACCACCACCACCGCTGGCACTACTGCCACCACCACCACCGCCGGCACTACTGCCACCACCGCCACCACTGCCACCACCACCACCGCTGGCACTACTGCCACCACTGCCACCACTGCCACCACCACCACCGCTGGCACTACTGCCACCACCACTGCCACCACCACCACCGCCGGCACTACTGCCACTACTGCCACCACTGCCACTGCCGGCACTACTGCCACCACCGCCACCACTGCCACCACCACCACCACCGCCACCACGACAGGACAGCCCGGCCCTGGGTGGCAGGACCACAGGCACCCACGGCTCAGCACCCACAATACCGCAAGGGGCCAGGGCACCCAGGGTGGGACCAGGGCCCATCCTGGCACCCAGGGGGTACCAGACAGCCAAAATGGGGTTCGGGTCCTCCAGCACCTATGGCACAGCCGGCTGCGGCAGCACCCCGTCCTCCCATCAGAGCCAGCCCAGAGCCCCCAGCCGCCGCATCCCGCTGCCACCCCCACAGCCAGAAGCCACCAGTCCCTGTCCCAGCAATGCTGGGGACAGCAGCAGCGGCCAGGTGACAACGAAGACACCCCCAGCTCCCCCTTCCTTACCCAATGTAGTTGGTCCTCAAGGAAATCTCCAGCTCCCGGAGCACCTGCGTCGACTCCTGCACTCGCCTCTTGAACTGGGGGACAGGGAGAGCCGTTGGCACGGTCCCCAGCTGCTGGCACTGTCCCCGTGCCCAACCCGGGATGGGGACAAGGGGTAGAAGGGGGAGCCCTCACCTTCCTGCTTACGCCACCCGTGTCCAAGTAGCTCTTCAGCTTCTGGATGTAGGCGGACGGTGGGTTTTTCACCTGGAAACGCTCCTACAAGCCCCGGAGAGAGGCTGAAACCAGGCCACCCACCCACAGCACAGGGACATGCCACCGTCCCCGCAGCAGCCACCGTGTGTCCCTGTCCCCGCCCCTGCGCTGCACCGATGTTTAATCAGGTTAATAAGCGCTGTATCGCTAACAGAGATGGGTGTTGGCGCTCAGCCCACGCCACGAGTGGCACTTGGGGACAGGGACACCACTGGGGACGCCGTGACACCCAGACCTCACCTGGTCACAGATGAGCTCCCACTTCTTCTCGTTGTCGTACTGGTTGAGCAGCTTCATCTTGTCCGGGGGCAGGTTCATGGAGTTCTGCGGGGTGATGGGTGTCAGGGCTGGGGGGCACCCCCAAAAATACCCCCCGGAGCTGTAGCACCCACAGCTCGCCCAGCACTGGGTGTCCTTGCTCAGCGGTGGAATGATGGGGACACTGGTGGGAGGATGGGGACGTCGGTGGGAGGATGGGGACACTGGTGGGAGGATGGGGACACCGCCATTCCCGGGATGTTGGCATCCCACCAGCCATGGACCCATCAGCAATGTCCCCACCTGGGGGTCCCCGAGGCGGAGGACAGGAGGTGTTAGTGGGGGACAGGAGGAAAAACTGGACCCATCCATCTGTGTGATGAGTGCACAGTGCTCCCAGCCTCAGCCAGCCCAGTCCCGGCAGAGCCGCTTGGGGTGAGGGACGGGGACACAGGCTGGTGACACAGCTGAGGAACCAGGAGTCTGGGCCCTGCTCGAGGGTGACGGTCACCTCCGAGTCCCCCCGCTGTGGGCGCGTGACACGCCTGGCTGGTGAAATCAGTGTTTCTTTAGAGACACGAAGTCAGGGCAGGGTCTGGTGTGTCACCATGTCCCTCCGTGCCACCGTTGCACAACCCCGGCCCCCGCTGCCCCCCCGGGGCTGCCCCGGCAGGATGTGACGTGGTTTCCGCTCTCCGAACGGCACGAGGCAGCTGCCGAAACCGCCCTGCGCCATGGCTGGGGCTCCGGGAGGCCCCGGGTGCGGGTCCTGCCTCTGGGGTCCTCGGGGACACAGCGGGTCCCTGAGGGACACCATGGGGTGACGAGCAGAGCCTTTAATGGGACACCCACCATGGCCTGGGCCACGCTGGGAGCTCAGCTCAGGTCATGGCCGACTTATTTTCCCAAAAGACCCATTTCTTGGTGATCCAGCCCCCAGGGAAAAGCAGGAACTGAGGCTGTCGCTGGCCCGGAGAACCCAGGCAAGCTGGCACAATGGCACGTAGAGCCGATGCACAGCCCCACGTCACCCTTAACCTCCAGTTTTGGGGTCCCCTGATGTTGAGGATGGGGGTGTGGGGTGCATACAACCCTGGGACACCCACGTTCCTGGAGAAAAGGCACCTCGCAGGGGTTTGGTTGCTCATGGAGGAGCAGGTCCAAGAGGAGAGGTGCCACGGCGGCGGGCAGGAGCGGAAACCTCACCGCCCGCCTCCACCAAGGACCTGTCGAGCTGCTTTCGCAAGAAGCCAAAGCCAGGACACGTGGGCGGAGAGGAGCTGGCGCTCGGCTGGATTTGGCCAGGGAGGGTAAAATTAGGCTGCAGGGTCAGAAATAGCCTCATTGCAAAGCCGCCGGGGCTGCACCGGAGCTGCCGGGTGGGTCCTGGGATGGGCAAGGTAGCAGCAGCACCTGGGTGTCCCCTTTGCTGGGGAGCCCTGTCCCCATGGTCCCCAAGTTGCCATCCTTGGGATGGATGAGACCCTCCAGGAGGGTCAGTCCAAGGGGCGGGGCTGTGCCGAGAGGGACCATGCACCCAAACACCCCACCCAGGGTGCCAGCAGCACCCGTGGCACCCTCCGTGGGACAGTCTGTTGGGTGCCTTCAGCGGAGAGGAGATGGTGGCACCCACCACGTGGACCATCTCTTCCAGTGACCATGTGTGGGACCTGGAAAAACCAGGACCAACCATCTCTGGTGGGACAGGACCTCCTGCAGGCTCCCTGCCCCGAGGATGCAGGCGGGGCAGGGGGATGCTGGGGATGTCCCTATGGAGGTGGCTCTGCCACCGAGCCCCGCGGTCCCTTCCTCGCAAGCAGGGCTGGGCCGGGTGGCAGGATGTGGCACGGTTCGGGTACAAACTGGGTGGTGGCTGCGTCCCGCCGCGGCCCTGGGCGGGCATGTGGTGCTGGAGGGGGGAGGAAGTGGCTCCGCTGTGGTCCCCGGCATCAGGCGGCAGCACAAGAAACCGGTTCTTGTTTCCTGCCGGGGAGGGGGGGACCGGTGCTGCAGGACGTGTGGGGCAGGGCGGATGATGTGGGTCCCAGTGGGAAACGTGGGGCAGGGCAGCAGCCGAGCACCCTGCAGGTGCCAGAGGAAGGACTTAGTCCTCCTCCTCTTCCTCCTTGCAGGACAAGGATGGAGGGGCCACGGGGACTTGCCCCGAGCAGCCACTTCCCACCTCCCGTCATCCAGCACCCAGCACCCTCCAGCCAGCACCCAGCACCCTCGTCTCACCCTGGCGTGGGGCTTCCCCAGCCTTCCCCCAGCCTGCCAGCAGCATGACAGCCCACCGCGTTACTGAATGGATGCCACCAAACGTCCCCTGCCAACCCTCCTGGGACACGAGGCGCCACGGAGCCCACGGTGCCATCCCCCCCATGCCCAGCGCCAGGATGTGGCCGGCTGGGATCCCCCATCTCAGCTGACATCGGCTGCACGGTTGAGCCAGGCTTTACCCTACACCTAAAACTAAGACTGGGGGGAGGGAAAGCAGCACCTACATCATTTTCCGGTACGAAAAGACCTTTTCATATCGCCGGGGCGGGGTACGGAGCTATTTTGAGTGTCAGACACCTTCTTTTTGTTCCGCACGCGAGCAGACAGAGCTGAGCGAAGCCAGGCTCTGCACCAAACCCCAGCACAAACGATTCAAAGCATCCTTTACGGAAGTGTTTGCTCTGCAAAACACCGACGGGCTCGAGTGAAAGCCAGGCCGAACCCAGGAAGCATCATTTCTGGGGCACGTGGGGGATGTGCATCCACGGAGCGGGGATGGAAAGCCTTGATGGCGTGGGGCATGGGAGAGCATCCCAGCCCGGACATCGGGTACCAACCCTGCCTGCCGCAGGGAAGGGGCCGGAGCAGCCCCGAGATGGTGGTTTAGGGGCTTCCACCGACCGGTTGGCCATGGGAAGGAAGTCACCAAGTCACCAAGTGCCCGGGCTGGTGGCCAATGGACCACACCACTCCTGGGATGCTCCATCCCCGTGGCCACGGAGCGCAATGCTCCCACTCAGGGGGGTTTGGGGCATGCCCAGCCCCGCAGCGCCAGCCCTCCCGTGGTGTCCCCTCCAGAGACCCCGACTGCCACTGGATACGTCCTCCTGCCTCTTCCCGAGGTTCAGCACGCAACACCCAGCAGGATCAGGCCCACCCAGGGCTCTCCCAGCACCAGCATGCAGCAAGCCGGGCTGGGCGACGCTCCCAAGACCGGCTCATCCCACCAGGGAGTCTGGATCCGGCTGGATCCCAAACCCACCATGTGCCAGGCAGGGACAAGCTGGTGGAGGAGCAGACAGGTCCCCGCCGATGGCCAGACCCTGCTGCGAGGGTGGCGAGGAGCGGGCTAAGGGATGAGCGGCCGCTACTGCCTGCTGCTCCTGGCTCTATTTTAAGAACAAGGAGAAGCTGCTCTCGGCACAGGCTGGGGAGAGGAGCCTGATCCAGCCACCGCACCCGCACCCCCGCCGGGTGCCTGCCTGCCCGCCCTGTGCCCGCAGACGGGGGGATCCCTGCGCCGCGATGCTCTCCTGAGCCAGCCAGAGCCCGATCCAGCCATGTAGGGGTGCTGATCCAGCAACACGGGGGGCCTGATCCAGTCAGCCGGGGGATCCCTGCGCCGCGATGCCCTCCTGAGCCAGCCAGGGCCGGATCCAGCCGCACAGGGTGGGCTGATCCAGCCGTGTGGGGGGCCTGATCCATCCATGCAGGGGGATCCCTGTGCTGGGACTCCCTCCTCATTCAGCCAGGGCCTGATCCAGCCACGTACGGCAGCTCTCAGCTCGCAGCCCGCTTCCCTTCCCATCCAGGGCACACGTGCCCCATGGGGACACCCCACCGCAGCACCCCCAGCCCCCAGCCAGACCCGGCCACCACGCCGGGACCGGGCTGGGGACGGATCCAGCAGAAAGCTGAGCGTCAGTTTTCGTTCCCAATTGAGCTGAGGCCGACTCCGCGGCCAGGGCTCACTGGTGACCGGTCCTCCCGCTGGGGCCAGCAGCACATCTGCAAACATCTGCAAACATCTGCAGCAGTGACGTTTGCCGCTCTCTCCCCCAGGTCCCGGGAGAAGCGGCAGCAAAGCCCCCGCCAGCAAAACCTCCAGCCGGAGCAGCCCCCGTCCCCATCAGCCACCGTGCTCAAGGCTCCAGCCGAACCCTCCCAGCTGTTTTTGGCTTCACCGCCACCACACCCTCGACTCACAATTTCATTTACATATTCCCAACTGCTACCTCTTGACATACAAAGGGGGAAAAAATCCCAACTGCTCCAAGCAGGAGCATCCGAGCACTCCCACCCCAGCAGCAGAGGTGCTCCTCTTCCTCCACTCCATCCCAAAAAGCCACCTTGGCACCTCCCAAACCACTTGGCACGGGGACAACCCCTCCCATCGCTCTGCCAAGCAGCATCTGCCACGGTGCCCTAGCTGGGAAGAAGCCAGCTTTTGGGGAATAAAACTGAATTCCCCATTTCTCAGCACGTGGTGGGTTTATCGGTCCCCTCCCTGGCAGCTGTTTGGACCCCTCAGACTCTGCCATTGGCTTTTCTGCCAGGCTTTGCCCCACCAGTTCTCCCAGTTTGGGATGTCCAGCCCAAAACTGGTTTGCGCTGATGTGCTCTCACAGCATCTCCGTGCTCTCACAGCATCTCCGTAGCCGTGGCAACGTGCTGGATCCGGATCATGCCCCACCGGGAGATTCCCAACCCATCACCTCCTGCTCCATCACTGATCTCACAAGCTCAGGAGGTGGAAAAATTGAATCCTGAGTCAAGGAACGTGGTTGGGGTGGGTGAGGGCGGAGGGACTCCCCCGTCCCTGTCCCCCCAGGGGTCCTGCTGCCCCCCCGGCCCTGAGAAGGGGGAAGGGAACCTGCGAAAGGAGGAAGCGAGATTGGGACAGCCGATTTCATAAGATGCCTGGTTCCTGTCTGGCCAAAATCCAGTCCCCTGGGTCCCCCTGGCTCCCGGGAAAGGGCTTTCCCTTGGGATGGAGGAGGTCGGGTGGTGGCGAGGCCCTGGAGCAGTGCTTTCCCCTTTTCCGATCGTTTTTTGGTTTAGGATTTCCAACCTGCTGCCACCCAAGAAGGCGGAAAGCGCCGTTTCCTGAGGCCTTGCAGCAGCAGCGGAAGCACCCCGAGGTCCCTGGCGACCCGTCCCCTCCCGCCACTGCTGCTGCGGCCCCCGGGAGCCGTCACCCAGCTCAGCCACCCGCCGCCCTCCGCGCCGCCAACAACGGGCATCCCACAGCAAAGCCCCTTCCTTGGGGATTTCAGGGCTCCCATGTGGATCCCCACCTTGCAAAGCCCTTCGCCATCATCACCCCGTGGCCGCGCCGAGCCTGAGCTGATGCTGCCGGCGGCAGAGGAGCGGCAGCGGCTCCGGCTGCAATGCCCGTCCCCAAATAATCCTCCTCTAAACGCCATGAGATAAAAAAGCTTCCAAATCATTTGCTCTCGGAGCTGGGGTGGATCCCACCGAGCAGATCCCGGCGCGCCGGCACTGGCGGGAGCTTTTGCCCGCGGCCGCTCCCGGCACGGGGTGGGCAAACGGGCTCCGTCTCCCGCCGGGGGACCAAGGGATTAAAGCAGCAATTTTTTTTTTCCCCGCTCCCAGCCCGACCCTCCGCCACGGAGCATTTCTGGGGAGGGCAGGGGTACGGGACGGAGCGATGGGACCGCGGCCGGCACGGCGCGAAGGTCACGGCCAGCCGGCCCCGCTCAAGGACGGCGGGGCGCGGGCGGGAGCCGGTCTCCCGCGGCCCCGAGCGTTCCACGGAGCTGCCATCCCGCCGGAACGCGGCTCCGGCATCGCCCGCCGCTCGCCCCCGGCTGCAGCCGGGGAGGCCGGGAGCGATGCCGGTGGTTTTCCCCGGGGAGAACGGCACCGGGGAGGAGGAGGAGGTGAGCCGAGCGCTTTGACATCCGCAGCACCGGCTGCCTGCGGCACGCTGCCGGCTCCGGGCCCTGCCGCCGCGCCGGCTCCCCGCCATGGCGGAGCGTCCCCGGGAGCCGGAGAGCCGGGGTCACCCCGACAGCTCAGGGCCGGATCCCCCCCCCCCCCCCCCGAGAGCGCCGGGGAGGCAGCCCCGGGTCGGGAGCATCCCCCGGGCAGGGTCGAGCATCCCCGCGAGTAACGAGGCGGGGGGGGGGGGGGGGATGATTAGCAGTAATAATTAATAATAATAAAATAAACTAGCAAATAGACCGGCATAATAATGACATATCGTCCTCACAACTACAACACGCAAACACCGCGATGGTGGCGGGGGCGACGGGGACGACAGCGACGGTGACCACGAGAGCCCCCGCCGCGCGGTCCCCGCGCCCCCGCCGCCCCACTCACCAGGACGCGGCCGAAGCGCTCCTCCAGCTCGGCGGCCGCGGGCATGGGCTGCCGGGCGGGCGGCGGGGCGGCGGCGCTGGGGGGGGGGACCGGGAGCCGGGCGTCGCGGCTCTCCCGCCCCGCGGCCCCCCCGTCCATGCCCCCGGCCGCGTTGCCCATGGCCGGGGCGCGGGATGCGGCAGCGGCGGAGCGGCGGGGCTCGGGGCCGGGGCCGGCGCCGGGGCCGGGGCGGGGGTGGTTCTCTCCCCCTTCTCCGCTGCCGCTCTCGGGCGTTTGCAACTTCTCCGGGGCGTTATCGCGGCGTGAACGCCTCCGCGCTCCCCCCGCCCCGCGGGCCGGGCTCCGCCGCGCCCCGGCCCCGGCCCCGGCCCCGGCCCCGGGGGCGGCCCCGGCACCTGCGGCCCCGGCGGGGCTCGGCCGGCCCCGCCCGCGCTGCCCTGCCTCGCCCGGGGGCTTGGGTTTAAACCTACCCTCGCTTCGTTTGTTGCATTGTTTAGTTGTTTCTTGTCATTTCCTTTCTTTTTTATTTCGTGCGTCTGTTATTTTATTTTACTACCTTAGCGTTTAGTTTATTACATTATTTAATTTTTATTTCATTCGAGTATTTATTTTAAATTTTAATTTCCATCTGTTTTATTATTTTATTTTATTTTATTTCATTTCATTTCATTTCATTTCATTTCATTTCATTTCATTTCATTTCATTATTTTACTTCATTTTCATCTTATTTATTGGTTTGATTTGGTTTGATTTGATTATTTACTTTTTAAGGTTTTTAATTAATTATTTATTTTATTACTTTATTTTATTTTAATTTAATTTGTAATCTTACTTATTGATTTTCTTATTTGACTTATTTTATTTACTTCTTAATTTTATCTTATTACTTGATTTTATTTTTTTAAGGGGCAGATGGGAGGAAGGAGGGCAGCCGGGGGGGTTGGGCTCCCTCCCCTCTTCCCCTCTCTCCCCACCTTGGCCATCACGGGAGGGAGAGCTGAGGCTGGGCAAACTCATTGCAGCCCTGGGCAGCCCGCCCTGCGCAGGGGACCTCTGGAGTGTGTGACACCGGGTCTGGGGACTCCCTGGCTGGGGACCCGCACGCAGCGCCAGGGTTGGCATGGTGTGGGCAGGAGACGGCCCCGCCAGGACGGACAGATCCTGGTGGACCGGGATGCTCCTGCTTTGCCGCTGGGCCGGGATAAAGCTGGACGAGCAGAACCACCTCACCCAAGGGTGCCACGGGCAGGAGGCACACGGGGACGGAGCCAGCATTGGCATCCGTGCTCCCCGCCGGCCCTCCCAGGGGAGCCGCAGCACCCATCACCTTCGGCAGAGCATCCTCCACGCACGGCCGGGGATGCGGCAGCCAGTTTCACCCCGTCAACACGCAACTCCTGCCTGCTCCCTGCCCGCGCAGAGCGAGGCATCTCCCCGTGGCTCCTGCCGCACCGGCATCAAGAACTGTAGCTCCGAACCACCGCCAGGACACGAAGCACATTATTCCACTGAGATTTGGCGAGATTCGGCAAGACTTGCTGAGATTTGCTGAAATTTAAGATTTGAGGAGAGGTCTGCTGAGGGATGGGTGGAGGACAAATCCAGGTGGGATCCTGGGACCCCCAGGATCCACCATGGTCCAGAACCCCCCAGGCAGCTCCAGGGCCAGATGCCAGCGTTACCACATCCGTCCGGCTCTCGTAGCATCTCCTGTTCGGCAAGACCTGCCGAGGTGTCGGCGCAAGGTGCTCGGCACCGCAGAGACCGGGGGAACGCGCCGGACCTGTTCTGCCAACCTCTCCCGCCCTCTGCAAACCCCAAATCCCAGCTGGGGGACGCGCGACGCGAGCAGGCAGCTGCCACCGATTCCCGAGCTGCCCTTGGCGCGATGCTGCGTCCTCCCCATCACCTCTGGGGGTTTGGGAGGTCGGAGAGGAGCCGCGGGCGGCTCAGCAGCACCAAAATTGGGGTCACCCACATTTGCTTTCGTTCTGATTTTCCAAAGCTCAATTTTGCAGTTGAAATCTCTTCGTTTCATTAAATATTTCAGCATCTCATTAAATATTTTGCATTTAATTCCCTGATCCTGTTTTTTTAAGGGAAGGAATTGCGACCCTCTGCAGGGACGGGGACGGCCACCCCGATGCAGTCCCAGAGGCGTGCCCAGGAGGGCAGATGTCACCAGGACCATGTGTGAGGACCAGGGCTTTCACCCAGAGCTGTCCCACGCCACGGATGGGCTCTGCTATGGGGCAGGGGACCCCAAGGTCTGGATCCCCCCATGAGCATCCTGCCTGCATGCCGGGGTGAAACCTGAGTGCTGTCAGAGCACCCATGTTCACGCTGGCAACACCTTCCTGACCACAGCTGGAAAAGCGTGTAAGGACCTTTCCTGATGGGCAGCACCAGGGTTGGGATCCCAGCTGGGGATGCAGGGTAGGAGTGGAGACCCCCACGCAGGAGTCCCGGCGTGGACCGAGGCCAGAGGGAGACGGGTGCTAGGACAGGTCCCAGGCTACCTGCTGGGCCAGGCAGGGCCAGGCTTTGATCTCAAAGATCCCACCAGGTCTCTCCTGACTTGGGGTGGGATGCCCCATGTCAAGGGCAAGTGCGATCAGAGTAGCAGGCAGGGCTGGGCAGGATGGGGTTGACATGAGGGACAGCCGTGACTCTCGATCCCCAGAAGAGGCAGGGACGAGGTCAATGGTACCATCTCCTGGCCATGGGGAGGGCTGCAATGGTGGGATGAAGGCCATGGAAGCAGGGAGTGAAATGGGGGCTGTGCACCGGGGAGGACAGGGCTTGTGGCCCCCTTTGCACGGGGAGGTGTTTTCACGAGGGATGTGGGGTTGCGCTGATCCCCGTGGGCATGGTACCAAGCTGCAAAGAGGGAGCCCAGTCCTGTTTTTTGGGCTGCTGGAGGTGCTTGGTGCAGGTTGGACATGGTAGTCCTTGCACCAGCGATACCAGGAGGACGAGGTGGGGGAGCATCCTGCTCACCCCTCATCTCAACCCCAGAGACCGAGATGCCTCTGGAGACGGTAGACAGCCAGAGTGCCTGCGGTCCCTTGGTTGGGGGACTTCATGGCTCTTGTCTGCTCTTCTCTTGGGCCAGCCCCGCACGACCCATCCTGGGTGCTGCACCTTGGGGTGATGCTGTTGAGCTCCTGTGATGACGAAGAGCCTCCTGACCCCCCAGAACCTGACCGGGACCTGGCCATGCCCTTTGGGAAGTGAGGACACCCCGCTTCGCACAGGGAGCTTTGCTGAGAGACGAGTGCATCACAACTCAGGTATTACTGATGTTCCTTCATCACTTAGAGCTTCTCTCTTCATTTAACTGCCTTTGCATCTGTTGCTACCAAGTCCTCGTACTGTTGTGTCTTCTCTCTTTTCCCCGCTGTTGTGGTGTTTGACTTGCGATACGTGAAGGCTTTTATCTAACAATTCTAATTATGTCGTGGCTGTTCACTCCCTGCCATAATAGTCCTTAAAAAAACATTCTAGAAATGACATGTTCAATTAATCGTCTTCAATATATGCCCAGGGCTAATTTCTTTTTTTACATTAAGGTTGACTTCAGACTTAGGTTTGTTTTCTTAATTCATTTCAATTCACTGGAAAACACTCAAGCAAGACATCATACTCTTCTGGATTTTTCCCCTGAATTTGCAGGTCCACAAAAAAATACTATTTCTTGATGTTAGAGCTACCCAGGCAGTATTTTCTCATCCAAATAAGCATGCCTAGACCTAGATTGTGCAGCCCAGAATAAACCCGAGATTCTCATGATAATTTGGCACTGAAGGATTAAGCTCCAGAAGCTTGAGGGTATTTGGGCAGCTGACCCCACCTCACGTACCTCCAAGGAGCTGGACCTGGGGGTACCTGAGATAGGGAGGGAACAGTTTCTCAAGGTTCCCCAAGGGCATCACTCTTCCTTTCTGCCTTGATGGAGGATTTCTGATGATTTGAGGACCTACTCTGAAGTTGTGTGGCTGAAGTGAAGGCCAACCCAAGAGTCTTTCCTGATGGAAGGATCAAGATCTTAATTCCTTTGCCTCTGAGATGCTGAGATTGGATTTCTATTTTCAGTGGTACTGAATTTCTCGGTGGCTGTAATGAGTTCCAGGTATAACTCCACTCTTCATTTGGTCCATTGCTTTCTCAAGCACACATTTTAATGCGATCAGCCATGGAAAGCAGTGGAAGGAGAACATACATGTGCCTTCTGTCAGTAAATCAGCTGCTTCTGCAGGTAAATCAGTTTTTACAGTATAGAATACAGGATTACAGAGAGAAAGCTCATGTCTGGAGTCCTGAGATTTTCAGGGCTGCGAGGAGTTTGGAAAACAGATGAAGATAAACATAGTTCCCAACCAGAAATATTTTGGTAATGTCACATGATAAGTAGCTCATCAAGGGATTGATTATACGTAACTTGGTGTTTGCTTATCATCTGCAGCTTGAAGGCATTCGGCTTGGTTCCCAAGGGGTGCGTGTGAGTTCAGAGTCCGTGTAACAAGGAAAACACGGAATAGATAACGGGTAAAAATTGGGATATGATGTGCGTGAACATCAAGAGAAGAGCAGTGGAGGAGAAAGGGGTTCCTCAGCCTCCCTCTGTTCCTCTGGGAAGGGGAAACAAATGCCGTGGATAGAATATGGAATATTTTTGTTTGTTTATTTGTTTCTAAGGAGCTTCTACTCCAACTCTGAGCAGTGAATCCACTTCTCCCACTGAAAACACAGGAGGAACGGAAAGCAGGTGAGCTCTGTCAGGAGATGTCTCACCTGGCTGTTAAAGAGCCATGGTCAAACCCTGCGAGGAATGACCTACAGCATGCCAAGCAATGAAAACATCAAGGTGGCCTCACCATCGTTGGGGCGTCCGCAGAAGGGCTCTCCATGCTCTGGCTGGAGGTCCGTGCACCAGCTTCCAAATTAAATTCCTTCTTAAGTTGCATCTACTGTTTCCAACACGGGAAGAGACCACCAAGTCCTGGGCAGAGCATGCTACAACTCTGCCACACCACAGCGGTCTCCTGTTTCCCGTGGTCAGATGCACCCAGAAGCAGCCATCAGCCATGGACGTTGTTAACAGGAACAGGCTTTTGCCACAAAAATTCGAGTCAGGCCTGGGTGCTGATAAAGCCTTGTCAGCTGCAAAGTCGATGCCACAACAACAGGACAGGAAGGTGACGGCTTCCCTCCCCGTTAGCCCAAAAGAAGAGCAGATAAGAGTCATGAAGTCCCCCAACCAAGGGACCACAGGCACTCCAGCTGGTCTACCATCTCCGGAGGCAGCAGGATGCCAAATCCTGATATGGAAACCTCCCGCTGTAATGGCCATCAGCTTCCTAGAGGGTTCAGCTATCCAAAAGCGGGTTTGTCATTGGCAGTCCAGCAGCAGCTCTGATGGTTGGTGTCCCTCTCATTTGTGTCCCGTGAGTGCTCCTGGCCAGAGCTCTCAGACGTGTGTCCCCACCAGGGTTGTGAGAGTGGGTGGATTCGGTTCTGTTTAATAAAAATAACACTTTCCTCCTACCCCCTGGTGGCCTCACGGAGCAGGGTTGGAGGAAGAGGAGGATGAAGGGTGGAAGCTGTGCCTCAGCTGTGCGTTATTTGGCACAGCCACGCCCTGGCAGGGGGCACAGGGCTGGACCACTCCAACCAGGGCACCTTCACAAGTCCTCCGGTGTCAGCATGTGCTGGAGGAGAGCAGCCCCCAGCCCAGGTGGGTTTTCACAGAATCACAGGGTGGTTGAGGTTGGAAGGACCCGCTGGAGGTCATCTGGTCCATCCCTCTGCTCCAGCAGGGCCACCTAGAACAGGTTGCCCAGGACCATGCCTAGACAGCTTTTTAATATCTCCAGAGGGATGGAGATCACACACCCTCCCTGGGCAACCTGTGCCAGTGCTCCATCACCAGTAAAAAAGTGTTTCCTGAGGTTCAGATGGAACATCCTGTGTTTCAGTTGGCGCCCATGGCCTCTGGGCACCACTGAGAAGAGCCTGGCTCCATCCTCTCTGCACCCTCCCTTCAGGTATTTATGTGTATTGATGAGATCCCCCCGAGCCTTCTCTTCTCTTGACTAAACAGTCCCAGATCTCTCAGCCTTTCCTCACAGGTGAGGTGCTCCAGTCCCTCCATCATCCTTCACGGGACTCTCTCCAGTGTGTCCACGTCTCTCTTGCCCTGGGGACCCAGAACATGACGCAGTCCTCCAGGTGTGGCCTCACCAGTGCTGCATAAAGGGAAGAATCCCCTCCCTCCACCTGCTGGCAATACCTTGTCTAACACAGCCCAGGGCACCCTGCACCTTCCTTGCAGCAAGGGCACGTTGCCGGTTCATGGTCAACCTGATGTCCCCCAGGAGCCCCAGGCCAAGCTCCTTCCCAGCTGGGTGTCCCCCAGCACATACTGGTGGGGGGGGACAGGGCTGTGCACTTCTTGAAGGAAAGGGGCTCCCAAACACCGATTTCTGCCCAAGCTGCCTCCTTAGGAGGAGGCTGGAGGCCACACAGCAGGGTCTGGGCTCCTAGCAGCCCTGCTGCCACCAGAGCTGGCCCAGAAATGGAGACACCAGAGTCCTCAGGGCTCATCCTGGCTCCTCCTGCCTGTGGGTCAGGACATGATGCCAACCCACCTTGATGATGAGGGAAGACTCTTCCGAACAAGGGACACCAAGGGCTGCTGCTAGGGCCGTCCCCACTCAGTCCCTGTCCCCAGGGCCAGCATCCCTCCTGGAGAAGACAAGGGTGGTGGCCCAGGAGGGGGGAGAGCCTGGTGCCAGCTCCCAAAGGGTGGGAACAGCTTGGGCAGCTCTTTCCCACCCATCCCCATAATTCTTGGGTGAAAAAGGAGCAGCACAGGGAGTGCAGAGATCCTTGGTGCTTTATTGGTGACAGCTCAAGCCCAGGCGGCCATACAGACAGGAGCACTGGTTCCTTGCTGGGGACACAGGCGTGGCTGTCCCCACACCAGCACAAGGACACCGTGGGACCCCAGAGCTCACTCAGGGGAGAGGAGCCCTGGGGTCTGGGTCTACCCCGGGCTGGCCGGGTCAGTGCGCGAGCTGCTGGAGGAGGTTTCATCCCCATCGCTCCCTGCTCCTCTCACCAGCTGCTCTAGGTGGTCTAGGGCTGGGGTGGCGCGGCCAGGCTGACGCTGCTCTCTGCCTCCCCGGTGGCCACAGCACTCCCACCTTCCTCCTCCTCTCGGTCCGTCAGCAGCTCCAAGAAGCTGGAACCTTGGGGCAGAGACCCGGAGGCTTGGTCCTCCTCTGGGCTGCAGCCCAGGTCTGCGGGCAGATGGACAGAGGGAACTGTGAGGAACTGGCTGAGTTCAGCCTCCGTCCTCTGCTGGAGGAACGCGCGTGGCACCCGTGGGCCAGGTCCCATGGGGATCAGCTCTGGGTCCCAGAGATCTGGATCACATACAGATCCCAGCCCTGCAGAGCAGGATGCGCCTGTTCTAAGGCTGCGTCAGAGATGGCCCCTTGGGGATGAGGATGGCGAGGACTTTGGGGCACTGAAGCTGGTCCAGAGCAGAAATGCCACAGTAGGGACATGCCCAGGTGTTTGGTGGCACCAGGGCAGGTTGGAGCAAAGGCAGGGGAAGCTGTCCAGGAGCAGGAGTTGGGGGTGACAAAGCATAGAGAAGTGGGTTGGTGGGGTGGCATTGGGGATGATGCTTCAGGGGCCATCACCTTCCTCATCCTGAGCCTCTGACGCTTTCCTCTCCTGGCTCTGGGACAGCAAGGTCAGCCTGTTGAGGGCCAGCAGAGCTTTGCCTGTTTTCTGGAGAGAAGACAAGGAGCACTGAGCCCCACCAGAGCCATCCCCATCCCCACATCCTCATCATCCCCCCAGGTACCTGCCACTTCCGACGAGTCAGGAACTGCTTGATCCTCTCCTTTGACAGCGCCTTGGTGCTGCTGGGCTGGGGCTGCTGCAGCCAGGGGTGCAGCAGAGCCCCCGCGCTGGAGAGCCGGCGGCTGGGAGTAGACGGGGCGGTCACGGGGGGGCTTCTCCACCATCAGACCCTCAGCTGCTGGCATGGCCCCATGGAGCATCCCCTCCACCGACCGCATTCAGTGCTTTCCCCTGCCCGTCACCTTGGCACCCCAAAACCCAGCCCAGCTCCAGCTCAGCACCCCACAGCCACCCCCAGGTCCTACCGGGGGTCCTTCTGCAGCAGCTGGCTGATGAAGTCCTTGGCTTGCTGGGAGATGTCCGAGAAGGTCTCCTCCTCAAAATCCCACTGGGCAGCTGTGATGTTGCTCAGCGTCTCCATGTCATTGTCCCCCTGGAAGGGGGACTCCCCACTCAGCCTGGAGAGGTGATGCAAGGACATCAGTGACAGCTCAGCCCCCTCCAGCCCGACCTGCTGTCCCCAGGAGGCCACTCACAGTATGTAGCAGATGACACCAATGCTCCACATGTCTGTGGAGAAGTCCACAGGCTCAAAGGCAACCACTTCTGGAGCCATGAACTCAGGGGTGCCGTGCAACACCTTCACGGGGATGCCTGGAGCTGTGGAGAAGATGGAGACCATGGGGCAGGTGTCCAGCTGGGATCCCCCTGGGGCAGCCCAGCTGCACCCCAACACGTGCTGGGTGGATGAGCCCCTGCATCCAGGTGGAGCTGCCCGGGACCCTTTGCAGGTCTTGTTGTTCTCCTAGAGCATCTCTGGGTCCCAGGCACCCTCAGGGGCAGCGGTCTCGGGGGTCCCCACCTCAGGGGACATGCGGGTTTCCTCCAGAACATCTTACAGTCACCAGTAAGGCCCTGACCTGGTACCACAGGGATGCCTGTCCCAAAGGCACGGGCAGGAGGATGCCAAGCTCCTTGCTGACATGCCCAGCCAGATTGTGTCCCTCTGACAGCAACAGTCCCTGCGACGGTGACAGTCCCTGCCCTGGTCCCCCAGGACACCCCTCCTTACTCACCCAGCTTCCGCGCCAAGCCGAAGTCAATGATCTTGAGCCGGTGGCTGCTGGGGCTGATGCAGACGATGTTCTCGGGTTTGAGGTCAAGGTGGACGATGGCCTGGCCGTGCATGAACTGCAGCCCCTCCAGGATCTGCCGCATGTACTGGGTGCTGCTGGGCTCTGTGTGCTCGAAGTCATCGTCCACAATGCGCTCAAAGAGCTCCCCACCTGCCACGCTGGGGGAGGACAAAGTGCTGGGGACCCCGCTGGGGTCCACCAGCCCCGAGGAGCAGCAGCCCCACTGGGGAACCCAGACTCAGGTCTCTGGGAGCATCTCACCACCCACATCTCCAGGGTCAGCAGGTTCCCCATCCATCCTACACCCCAAACCAGCACCCCATGGTGCAGGGACCCCTCCCCACCTTCAATGGTCTTCCTTGAAGGGTCCAGCACTGTCCCCACCACTCCCAAACTTGACTCTCCCCCCCACTCACTACTCCATCACCATCACCAGCTCAGCGGGGCCCTGGAAGGCGGCGAGGCACTGCACGAGGCACGGGTGATGCAGAAGGTTCATGAGCTCCACCTCGGCCCAAGCCGCCTGCTTCTCTTTAGCCGTACGCGTCCGGAAATATTTCCCAGCCCGGATTTTGCCGGTGGCTTTTTCCTGAAGCCGGTACACCATCCCAAATTTTCCCCTGGGACAGAGCAAGGATGAGAGATGGAAGAGCTATCACCACCAGCCTGCATCCCACCCATGGCTGCACGTGGACAGCCATGGACCATCCCCAGGCAGCAGGTACGTGGGACCCCCACTTACTCTCCCAGCTTCTCCAGCTGCGTGTACACATCCGAAACCTTCTCCTGGCTGTTGATGGCCACATCGCAGTATTCAAAGGTCTCCTCGCCTCCTGGGAGGGATGGAGCAGGGTGGTCCATGCATGGATCCCTCGCGCTTTGGGGACCAGCTGCCTGCGCTCCCCCTCCAGTGCTTATTGCTGTGCCCCCCCCCCCCCCCAGCTCCATCCAGGCCTGACCGCCCTCCCCACACGGTGCGGGTGGGACTTGGGAGGGACATGGGGACAGGGGCTGCTGCTACAGGAGCTCCTGGAGCAGCCCAGCACCCTGCAAATCAGGGTTTGGGGCAAAAGGTGCTTTTAGGATCAAAAACCCAGGCAGAATGGGGCCATTAAACAGGATGGGATGGAGATTGGTGCTGATGGGGGGGTCACACCAGCACTGGGATCCCTGTGCAAATCCCGCACCCCCCGGGACAGGCCAAGGGCTCAGCCATACCTTCTGCCTGGGACATGATGGTGCCACCAGCTCCTCGCTGGGTGCCGGCGCAGTCGGGACGGGTGCTGGACACGGCCCCAGGCTCCTGGCAGCCCTGCGCCGGGACAGGGGTGCTGAGGCAGGCGATGCCCACGTGTCTGCTCCGGCTGCTCCCCAGACCCCTGCACCTTCTCCCTGCCATGGGAGACCACCAGCATCTCTCCACCTCCACCCGACCTCCTCATCCGACCCAAGAGTTGACATCTTCATAGGCCCAAAGAGACCCAGCAAGGGGCCAAACTCGATTTTAAAGCAAGGTCTCTTCTCCTCAGATGGGGACAACCTCTTTCCAGCAGCAACTTAAGCTCAAAGCCACCGTTTTTCTCATGTCCCGTCAGCCAGGAAATCCCCCGGAAAAGCCGCATTTCTAGGGCAAAGGACTTTACACACGTCCCCTCCCCGTTCCATCCTCGCGAAGGTTGGGAGGACAGGGTGATGACACCCAAGGGTGCTGGGCAGCAGCACCCAAACCCCAAGCCAAGAGCCACAGCACTGACCTGTCACCGTCCAGTCCCGTCCTGTCCCAGGCCACCAGCAGGTCCCTGATCCTTCCCGGTCACTGCAGAGCCACCAAGGAGCTGGAGGGGGGGGAGCAAGGGGCGATGCTGGGGATCGAGGACTGCTGGGACCGCATGCATGGGGAGGTCTCGGGGCTGTCCAGGCACAGCCGGGAGCATCCCTCCCGCTCCGGTGCTGGGAACAGCCCCAGTTCTCCCCTCCCTTTCCTTCCCAGCAGAGCGTTTCCGGACTTGGGGGATAAACAACCACCAGCATCATCGCTGAGCCCTCCCCAAACCACGTCCAGCACTGTGGTCCCAAACCCCCCCACACCCCATTTAGCACCGTGCAGGGTCACGGGTCTGCAACGCAGGGGTCTCGGCCAGAGAAACCCCAAGGGGGGCTCTGCAGAGACCTGACACACCTCATTACATAGCAGAGGGCTCAGCCCTCCCAGCACATACCCAGACCTTGGAGCCTCTCAGGAGCTAAATCCACCAGCTAAATCCTCCTTCCCCACCCATGGGTGGGTTCCGCAGAGGGGCTGAACACCCACACCTGCTCCCCTATGCCCAGCTCCACCTGCAGCCGATATCCCACCGGAGCCACCGCTCTCCCTGAAACCCATCCTGGGCTTTGGGCTTCCTTGGGTGAGCTCAGCTCCGGGTTCAGGGAAGCCGGAATGAAGGGGAATGGGGTGTTGCAAAACTCCTCCGAGCCCTGAGGTTTAGAGAAAAATGGTGTTTTCCAGCCTTTCTCCCCAAAAAGCAGGACTGTGCGGTCTCTCTGGCACCCGGCACACTGCCGTGCCTCAGTTTCCACTGCTTTAAAATGGGAATAATGCCGTGATTTCCTCCTGGAGCTGCCTCCAGATCCGGGGATGGGGCAGCGGCACCACGGGGGGACCCATCCTCCCCGGGGAGCCCCATGTCACAGCTTCCCCCCGAGCAGAGGGGATATCGCCCTGGTGTTACCTGCTGTCTGAAGCTGGGTCTCATGGGCAATTTGCGGCTCTGCCAGCGCCAGCAGATGCGTCAGCGCCGCCGCTCCCACGGTCGGCACAAAGTCCGCAGCTGCCGGCAGGGTGTCAGGGACAAGTGTCCCCAGCGACAGGGCAGTGGCAGGGCCACCACGGCCTCGCTGCTCACCCGTCCCCGTGACCTTGCCACCGGCAGGGCAGAGCCGCAGGATGGGGGTGCCGTGGCCGGGGGGTCACCACCGGCACCCCGTGGGCGAGGGATGCAGTGGATGCTCCCGGCTCGGCGATGCCGTCAGCGCGCTCGGCTCGACCCCGCTGGGATATCGACTGCCGTGGCCAGCGATGCCGGGGACGGGAGTAGGACACGGCGATGGCCTGGCTGGGGACAGGCGGCTGGGTGATGATGGAGTACGGCTGGCTGCATCCCGCCCGCCCCGTCTGCCTGGCGAGCGGCGATGGAGACGCGGCCGGGCTGATGTCTGGCACTGCCGGCCACGGCTCCTGACCCCGCTTGGCTCCGGGCCCCTCGCCGGGGCAGGATGAGGCCGTGAGGGCGATGCCGGGCTGCTCCCGGCACAGGGAGAGGCAGGATACGGCCCTGCCGTGCGAGGGATCCCAGCAGCCACTTGATGTCAGTGTTGGCCTGATGCTCGTCCCGGTGACGAGCGGCAAAACTGAGCAGAAAAAGGCCGGGAGGGGAAAAAAGGTTTGGGGTCTGGGGGGACCTGCGGAGGGGTGGCAGCACCCGCCATCCCTGCGAGGACGCGCCGGGATCCAGCGCTTGGCTGGAGGGCGAATCCCTCGGGAGCTGCTTCCCATCCGCCTCCCGCCCGTCCAGGACCAGCTGGGATGGAGTCGCGTCCTTGGGACAACCCCATGGCACCAGCCCGGAGTCCCTGGGGATGCCATGGGGCACCTGGGTGACCCCGCACGGTGACGGGCCACTGCCCTGGGCACCATCCGGACTCGACTTCTTGCCACCAACACATAGATATATTTTTTTCCTAGCATCCGATGAGGATAACAAGCGGGTCGGGGCCAAGCACAGCTCCGGGACGACACGGCCGTTCCCAGCTCCATCCCTCCATCCTACCTGGCAGCGCCGGTCGTTATCCCGCTCCCAGCCTGTAATTCCCACGGGAGCAGAGCCTGGCTCAGCCTCCCCCAAGCTCCCGTAAGGACAGTGTTTAATTTTCAAGCTCTAAACCAAATTTCCCCTCGATCTCATCTACTGGAGCATCCCCAGGAGTTTAAAATCAACAGCAGGAAAAGCCAGAAGGATTTTAAGGAGCGAGGGTAAACGAGCTGGTCCAGGGATGGACGAGCAGATCCATCCGTCCTTCGGTATTTTCCAGCCTTCAAAACGAACCTCGTTGCGGACAGCGCTTCGTTTAATGGCCACCGACCCCTGGCCCTTTCTTGCACCTTTGCTTTCGGGTTTGGGAAGGTGGCCCGTCCGAAATGCCCAGCGGTGCATCACCCGCCATGGACATCCCCGTCTCGTGCCTTATAAAATGAATTAATTAGTTAATCGTCAGCACTCGCACCCGAGCATCCATGGCTTCCCGCTCGGGTGACCAAGTTGTTCCCACCTGCCCGGAGGAGCCCTCGGCAAAGCCGGGATGGGATTGCCCGGTGACCCCCCCCATCCCCAACCTGCTCATCCTCCCCATGCGGTGCCCCACCGGCCCCCCTGGGTCACCCCGACCCCCCCGTCAGCCCCCCAGCCTTTGGGCTGAGTCAGGCCCCCTTTGTGCGGGGCGCTGGGCAGATTTAGCTGCCTCTGCTTTTTTGTAGGCCCTACAATAAATGGTGTTGCTGCAGGGTTCAGCTGGTGGACCTTGATGCTGGGTGACAGCGTGGCTTGGGGGGGGACGGGGTCAGCTCGCTGGTCCTGGATCTGGGCGTCCGTCTGTCCATGACCCCATTGTGCCTGAGGGATGGGCTCGATGACCCCGGGGGGGCACAGTCCCTGCTCCCCATTATCCCAGGGAGGGGCATGGTGCCCCCCCCATCGCCCTGGGGGGGCTCGGTCCCCACTCCCCGTCGTCTGGGGACGCAGCACTGGGGCCAGAGTGTGTGCACTGGGGCCAGGCGCGTGGGGACGTGGGGAACATGGGTGCATGGAGGACATGGGGACATAGGGACATGGAGAACACAGAGGACTTGGGGGACACAGGGGACATGGGGGCACATGGAGGACATGGGGACATGTGGGACATGGGGTGCACAGGGGACACGGGGACACGTGGAGGACATGGGGACATGGGGAGACACCATGGACATGGGGACAAAGGCAGGTACTCAGAGGACATGGGGGGTGACCAGGGGAACATGGAAGGGACAGAGGAGAGGTAGGGGACACTGGGGATGGGGGGGACATGGGAGCCACAAGGGCACACAGGGGCCATGGGGAGCAGATGGAGGGACAAAGGAAACATGGGGACACAGGGGACATGGGAGGAACATGGGGGACACGGAGGACATGGGGGCACACAGGGGGACACAAGAGACACGGGGACCCCAGGGATGGGGGCACGTGGAAGCCACAGGGGACCTGGGAGGGTCCGGGGACACTTGGGGGACACAGAGGCACACAGAGGGACATGGGGGGGCACACAGGGGACCTGGGGACAGATGGGGGGGACAGGGGAGACCTGTGGGAACGGAGGACATGGGGACACGTGGGGACACACAGGGGGCGTGGGGACACACAAGGGGGCACGGGGACGTGTGGGGACTTGGGGGACAGGGGGGCACCCAGGAGACGCGGGGACACGCGTGGGCCCCAGGGGACCCAGCCGAGGGGCCCCGGGGGGCGGGGCCAGGCACGGGGCGTGCCGCTTGTGGGCGGGGCCGGCTGCGCACGCGCTGTGGGCGGGGCTAAGAGCGGGGGCGGGGCACTTGCGAGCGGGCCGGCGGCTGTTGGGGCGGGGCCAGGCCGTTGCGCAACGCAGTGGGCGGGGACAGAACCGGGTACGCCGCGGTGGGCGGGGCCATTCCCGGCAGTGGGCGGGGCCAGGCGGTGGCACACGTGGCCGGCTCTGGCGCCCCGCTGCGCTCGGGGCGGGTGGGAGCAGCTTTGTACTGGGAGCACTGGGAGATGGGCGAGGGGTGCTGGGAGATGGGGCGCTGGGAGTGCTGGGATGTTGGGAACTGGGGAGCTGAGAGATGGGTGGGTGAGAGCAGCTTTGTACTGGGAGCACTGGGAGACGGGCGGGGGGTGCTGGGAGATGGGGAGCTGGGAGTGCTGGGGAGCTGGGAGATGGGTGCTGGGAGCTAGGTGCTGGGCACTGGGAGCTGGGGTGTTGGGAGCTGGGATGCTGGGTGCTCGGGTGCTGGAGAGATGGGTGCTGGGCACTGGGATGACAGGTGGGATGATGGGTGCTGGAGAGCTGGGTGTTGGGCACTGGGGTGCTGGGAGCTGGGACCTGGGGTTCTAGGACCTGGGATGCTGGGGAGCTGGGTGCTGGGCGTTGGGTGCTGGGCACTGGGTGGCCGTGGCTGTGGGAAGTGGGTGTGAAAGCTGTGCCAGCGCTGGGGGTGTTTCACATCAGCTTTGGCCTGAAGAGAGAAGTAGAGCAAAGCAAACCGCACAAGGTGACAGCAGGGTTACAGGCCGGGCTTTCAGGTGCCCTGGGGACAGCACCGGGGCATGTGAGGGCACCCGAGGGCACCCAACAGCAGCGTGCAGGCAGGGCGTGCAGGCTCTCCCCAGGGCAGGGCTGTGTGTCCCAGCCACGCCACCGGCTCCCCAGCCACAGCGCTGCCCACGGCACCCGTTTGCCTGCACCGACGCCGGGAGAGGCACGTTTGGGAGCTGGGTCTGGGCTTGGGGCCGGGTCTGGGGTTGTGAGGGCTGTTTGCAGACCTCGGTCATCAGCGTTGGGCTCCCTTCACCCTACCTCTTCCCCAGCCACTAAAGGTTTTGCTCAAGCTCAGGCCGGTCCCAACAAGCAGCTCCCTGCCCCATCCGGCCCAGCAGCCGCCCTGCTTCATTCGGGGCAGCGCTATCCCAGGGCTAAGGTGTGATAACCCCCCCTCCAACTGCAAATCCAGACCCAAAACTGCTCTGGAAGGAGCCATCCCCCCGTGTCACCGGTTTAAATCCAGCCTGAGGCACTTCTTCCCCCTGCAAAGCCTGCCCAGAGGCTGGGGGCAAACCCGCGGGAGGCCAGTTCTGCGAGATCAGGGCTGTAAAATGGCATCTGATGTCCTCAAAATATTCCTGAGAGGCGTGGAAAGGGCCACAGCACCCAGGCTTTTGGGTGCCACGAAGGGCAGGAGGACCCATGGGTGGCAGACAGGGCGATGGCTGTGCCCAGACCCGGCTGGTCGTGCTCAGCCGGACAGCTCGGGGTGTGGAGGAGGCTAAAACACGGCTGGAAAACACCCAAATGCATGGAAAAAAAAATCAGTCTGGGGCTATAAGACATAAAAACCTCCGACACCAGCAGCTCGGAGATCAGCCTGTCCCTGCGTGGGGTTGGCTGCCAAATCCTCCAGCTCCTCCGTGCAGCCTTGAGCCCTCGGCACCGCCGGGACCTTGAGCCCAGCCAGTTCCTCCAGCCCGGGGAAAGCAAAACAGCTCGGGAGAGGACTGCCGGCGCTTTCATGGAGCATGGAGCACCCGGGGGAGTGGGATCGCCTCCAGATCCTTACAGCAACCCCGTGGACTACCAGGGCCAAAAAATAATCGCACGTGGCAACCTCGCCGACACTCCCGCTGGTAAATGTGTCGTGTATAAAGTGACCGAGGGGCCGGAGCTGGGCGCTGGCTGACTTGGCACACGTGTGTGTGTGTGTGTGCGGCTCAGCTGTGCCGGGACGGCTACGGGCTGAAAGATAAGCTCAACGCCCCACGAGGCGTGGGTTATCAGCACGCCAGGCTGTTCCCCTGCTCCTGCAAACCCCTCTGTGCCCCCGCCTCGCGCTCTGCTTCAGGCAACAGCAGGCGAGGGGAGGGCAGGAGCAGGCAGGGGGGTCCCGTGACACAGACACCCGTGACTGAGGGGGCTGTTGAGAGGCTCCGACCCTCTGAAGGCACAAAAACCCAGGAAATGGGACAGGCAGGGAGTCAAACCCCATCTGCACAGTTGGGGACTGTCATGTCCTTTAGTTGCCAGTGCCACAGCTACCAAACCCGTGCTCCCAACTCAGAAAACCCCCCAAAAAGGGGGGTGCTCTGGCTTGTAGGGATGGGCTGGTACCAGGAGCACACCCGACCGCTCACCGTGAGCTCCGGGTGTGCCGAGGGGGTGCGAGGAGCACCAACCGTGTCTGGGGAGCATAGCTCTGCCTCCCTCCTGTCCCTGTCCCCCCGTGAAGATCCCAACATCTCCCAGACAGGGAGGGGACAGGGACAAAACCCTCCAGAGGGGGCGAGGGGCTGCACCAGGGCCCCTCCTGCTCCCTGGCACCGTGTCAGCCATTGCCATTGCCACCGCCACCGCAGACTGGGGCAAGCCCGGGCCTCTCGCTGGCTGCCGGCCCTGCCTGCACCTCCCGGCACGGCCTGGTGCTGCCTCCCCGGCACGGTGCCCGTCAGGGACGGGGAGAGTCCCAGAGGGGCTGGGGGCACCCGGTGCCATGCCAGGGGTGACACCGGGGAGCTCCCTCCCCAGGATGCGGCACCAGCATCACCAGCCTCGTTCACAGCCCACCTGGGTCTCCGCAAAGGGGGTTTCTGCCCCCCCACTGTCCCCCAAATCTACAGCAGGGTCGTACTGGGACGGACAGAGGGGGAGGGGTGGATCTTGCCCAAATCCCAAGATTTGGCCCATTTTACACCTCCCTGTCCCTTTTTCCATTCAGGAACAGCCAGGCCATTTCCAACACCGACCCTCCAGCCAGAAAACGTTCAGCACAATTAACCCCCACTCACTAAAACCGTAAACAACGTGGGGGGTGTGGTGTGATTTTGGGGTTTAGCAGCCCAGAAAAAAAACACTTTCTCTTTTCATAACGGCAGAACTTGATTCAAAAAGCTTCAGGTGCACGGGCTGATTCCCTGCATCGTTCTTCCCAAAATCACACAGGGACACGGCCTGGGCCCAGCCCGTCCCACGCTTCCCTCCAAGACGTCTGCCTTCATATGGAGAGCCTTTCTCTTTTGCCTTTATGCAAAATTTATTGCTTATTTTTGCCTTTTATGTGTCCTGATCCCAAAATACACATTATTCCCTTACACACTTGCAGACTGAAAACTCCATCCGCAACACCCACAGCTCAGCTAGCGAAGCCGCTTACAAGGAGCATTACCAGTGCCAGAGGCGAGAACGGAGGCTTTGGGAAAAATCCAAGGGAGGCACTGGGAAAAGCTCCTCATCGACTTTGCTCTTTGGGTCGCTCCCCTCCTTGAGATCCAAGATGGAGCCTAGGCTCGCCCTGGGAGGAGGAGGCAGAGCTGGAAATGGGCAGAGAGGCGATTTGGGGTGAGAACCCCCACCTCCCGAGTACGCTCAGCTCTCACTGCGCCGGCCGAAGGGGCCACGTTCCCTACGGGGAGACGTGTCTGCTAACCGTGATCCGTGTCTGCTAACTGTGATCCGTGTCTGCTAACCGTGATCCGTGCCTGCTAATTGCCATCCGGGAATGGCTCTGAAGGAGGACAGAGGCATTAAAGAGTTAAGTGCCAGACGGCTGAAGCAGAAAGCCTGGCCTAGAGCTGGGCACCCTCCGTGAGCCCGGCACCCTGCCTCGGAGCTGGGGCCCCCCCTGCGAGCCGGGCACCCCCCTTGGAGCCAGGCACCTTCCCGCAGCCGGGCCCCCGCCCCGCGCAGGCCGCTTGAGCGAGGCCTCGGTGCCCCGTGCCACCGCCGGGCCGGGCAGCACCCGGGGCCGGATTTCAGTGTCTCTAGCCCGGCCAAAAACCTCCTCCCCGGAGCCCGACGGGCCCTGCCCGCCCAACCGAGGCGCTGCCCTCGCCGAGGGGCTCCGGGGAGCCCGGGGAGGGCCCGCAGCGCCCGGCCCCCGCCGCCCTGCAAGGCCCCCGGTCGCACCAGGGCCTGCGGGCGGCGGGAGCGCGCCCCGCCGCGGCGGAGGCCTCGGCTGGGGTCCCCCCGCCCCGCGGCGGCCGCAGGGCCGGAGCGCTCGGCAGCGCAGGCCGGGGCGGGGGCCCGGGCCGGTTCCCCTCCGCCCCCGGGCGGCCCCGCCCACCCGTCGCCACGGCAACGCGCCGCGCCGCGCCCGGATGCGGCGCTCCCCGCTCGGCATCACGGGACAGCGAGTCCGCGGCCGCCCTGTCCCCGCCGCCCTGCCGCGGCGGAGGACTACAGCACCCATAAGACCTCGCGGCGGAAGGCGCGCCCCTCCTCTTCCTCTACGGCTCTCGTTTCCATTGGCTCTGCCAAGCCGTCGAGCAGCGGCACGGAGGTGCCTGATTGGCGGCAGGGCGGCAGGGCCGAGGCGCCAGCTATGGCGGCCGAGCGGGCGGTGGGGGAGCGGCGGCCGCCATTTTGTGTGTGTGGAGGCCGGCTCCGGGCCTCGCTGCCCGCCGCGGAGGCGGGGGTGCGCGGCGCGGCGAGGCCGGTGAGCGGCCGGGGACCGGCGGGGGGGCTCCTCCGCGGCGCCGAGCCGGGAGCGCGGGGCGACCCGGCCGGGCCTCCCTTCCCCGGGAGCGGAGCGCGGGTCTCCCCGCCGGCCCTGAGGTGGGCGGCGGCGCCGCGCCCGCCACCGGCCGCTCCCCCTGCCAGGGCTCCGGGGACGGGGGGGGCTCCTTGCCGGGAGCGCCTCGCCTGGAGCCGGGGGAGGCCCGGAGCGGCGCCGGGGCCTCGTCCGGGGGCACCGCGGCCTCCTCCCGGGGTCTGAGTGCGCGGTGGGGCGGGCGGAGGCCCGGCCCGGCCTTCCCCGCCTCGGGCTCCGCGGGTTTTCATGTCGTGGCTCTGCTCGCAAGCGGCGCCTCGGCTCCGGCCTCACCTGTAATGCTGGGGGTGTGTGTGTGTGTGTGTAACATTTTTCTAGCAAAACCCGCGTTAAACAGTATTTAAACGTGGCTCGACAGCAGCAGCCCGGGCTCCCTGCAGGGCTGGCTTCTGACTGACCCCCGGCAGGAGCAAAGTGGGGAGGAACAGCGCAGGTTTATATTGAAAGTGATATTTGGGTTAGGAAACACGTTTTCTGGAAGGGTGAAAGCTGGTCGTTGTCCGCCGTGCCATTGCACTACACCCTTTTAATACACTGCGTCGGGGGAAAAAATAATCCCTCGAATTTAATCCTTTGTTTCCCACATTTCAGCCGGATCCCTGGAGGGGGTTCTCCCTGGCTGGATCTAGTGGATCGCAGTTAATATGGCCTCCCCTCGCCTGCTGCCGTCTACCGAGGCAGCAATTACTGCTGTGGTGCTTGGAGAGACTTAAAAACAAAAGCGTTTGCCTGTTGCCGGGGCTGAAGGGGTAACTTTTCAAGCTGATAATAAACTGAAGCGAACCTTGTCTTTGAGTTATAAATGCCACTCCTCCGGCTGGTGGAAATGAGGTCTGTGGAAATAACTGAGGGGGGTTTTTTTCCTGTGCATAGTCAAAAAAAAAAAAAAGCCTGTTTTTCTAAAGAAAAAAAAAAATCTTTTTTTGGAAAAAAGTTGGTGCCGGGGAGTTTTTGAGCTGACAGCCTCTGCGCTCGCTTCTCTGCTGAGCGGTGAGCCTGGGCTGAGTTCCTGGTTGCGGTGCAGGCCGAGTTTCTTTAGGCGAGTGCCTCAGCCACGTTTTCTTCCTTCTGCGAAAGGCAGCTAGCGCCGGCTCATCCCCCGGTGTTACCGGGACTTGCTTTGGATGTAAAACAGTGAGATTTTGGAGGCTTCTGGTATAAGTGCAGATTGTGCTGTCAAATGTGGACTGTTCAGTTAAAAAACAGATTATTTTACATGTATGCACTTTGTGTTCTTTTTTTGAAGAAGACGCTTTGTTACGACTCTGCTGACAATTTTTGACTCACACATTGCTTTATTAGGTCCTGAACTCCAAAGCTTCATATTTTCATAAATTGCTGCATTATAAAAGCTGGGAGGTTTGTCGTCGTGTGTGTCTTTGCATGCGCACGACAGCTGAAGGTCTAATTTCAGGTTGATTTTGCCAAACTAATCAGGGTTACGCTTAGTTCAAGCCGGATGCCTTGCACCTACCCGGGTTGTTCGAGGGTTTGTTGTAGGGTGGGACCAGGAAGGGAGCGAACACGAAGGGCCTGATCCTAACAGCCAGGGTTTGGTATGTTGCAGATGGACCAAAAGCCGCCAGCTTTTCGGCGATGGCCTCGTCGGCGAGCGCTGTAAAACCCTTCCGTGTGCAGGGCTCACCGTGCCACAGATTCGCCTCTTTTATTAACAAAATGCCGCTTACCTTGCCACACGAGAGAATCGCCAGGATATCCCGAACAGCTCTGTAAGTATATCCTTGGAATGTAAAGCTAACGAAATTAAATGCAATTAGTGCAAGCTAAGTCACAGGCAGGACAACAGCGTTATTGTTAGCACCGTGTCCCTGCTTTATAAATCCTGGAACATCAAACAGCCGGGTTTAACGGACTGCGGGACCTAATTGCCGTGCCGGTGAGTACCAGCAACCTGCTCCTTGAACCTTCTCCAGACCGTGAGGGGAGGCGAGCTGCACGTTCCCTTCAGCCGGTGTTAAGGGGCAGGATTCGGGTTTCACTTCACACCAACATTGCGGCATTAACGGGCAGTTAAGATGGACTACTTCCTTTTTTTTTTTTTTTTAAATTTTCTTGCAGCCAGCAGCGCTTTCAGGGGACTGGCCTGTCCTTACACCGCTTCGCCCCTGCGTCGAGGAAGAATGGCTGTAACCGCAGGTGGGGTATTTTAGTCCCCTTTTCTTTTGCGTTCGTGCAGTAATTTCTGCCTCTCCCCAGGACAGAAATACGGTCCTTTCCTCAGCAGGTGGGAAGCCCTTGCGAGGGGAGGAACTGTGAAAGCCCTTTAGCCAAGAGGGTCCCTCTACTCCCCGTGTTCCCGAGGCTGCTTGCCGCAAAGCCGCTGTCGGTGGTGTCCTCCCGCAGCCGGCAGAGCGGCGGTGAGCCTCTTCCTACCGCTCGGCCCCGCAGTCGGGATGGGCAGGAGCTCCGACAGGCAGATTCCTGCCGCCACGGGCTCCGCGCCGAGGCGCAGCCCGTTCGGGGAGATCAGGGGGTGCTGCCGTGCCAGCGGCGTTCCTGGGCTCGCTGGAGGAGCCGGAATAAAGGCCAGTTGGCTCAAACAACCCGGGAAAGACCAAAGCGGTGGTAGGGAGAGAAGGGATGTGCTTCAAAGGTTTGGCAGGCGCGGCTGCCTTGCCCTCCAGGGAGGTACCTGCCCTCGACTAGTTAAGACAGCGCGCTGCCTTCTTGTCAGGAGGGACTAATTGCTGCCCTTTGATACCACATCACAGCCAGGCTGGGGCACCTTTATCTCTGGTGATCTCTTAAGATTTTATTTGTTCCTCTCAAACGGTTGAGCTGCAGTCCAGCTCATCTCTTCTGGACCGGCTCCGAGCCCGGCTCCAGGCAAAGCTCGCAGGGAGGCTCAGGCGGGCGAGCTCTCCCCTCGGCCGGGGAGGCGAAGCGCGGACGAGCTCCCTGTCCGTTACTGATCCACTCGGAGGTTTCAAAGGTCCCCAAATGCCGTCAGTCCGCCTCTGCCAGGAGGTTTGGACGCGGGAGCTGGAACGAGCCTTTGCAAGGAGACGTGCCGTTCTTAAACGCCTCCTGAAGCGGGGATCGGGGGTGACCTGGTTCGTATGAAGACTCGTCTTTGTTAAAACAGAGAACAGAATAAAGTAGGAAGAGTTGGTGGGGTCACAGCAGGTTGGGGAGTTGATCCTTACAGTACTTTTAGGGGTTTTTTAAGTTCTGTTTGTTAAAGCATGTGCACATCAATCCAATGATTTATTCCTAGGAGTTAAATGTAACACGTTTGGGGTAGGTAGATGGAGGACAAACCCTGTGGGTGCACTGAACCTGGTAACAGCCATCGCTCTGTGACAGCCATCGTGCTACATGGGACTAATAATATCTCCTGATACTAAGTTTTTCGCATCAAGCAGGTGCTGAGAAATACATTTCATAGCGCTGGTGAAGTGCAGCACCCACTGCCGGAGTTAGTGCCGTCGGACACGCGCCTGCGGTTGTCCTGCCCCAGAGGAAAACGAAAACCTCGGGCAGCACGGATACGGAGTTGCTCGTTTGGGCAAAGAAATCGCTGGAAAGAAGCACCCGGGATGAACGAGGAGGACCCGGGGTTCGGTGCCGCTCTTCCCAGCCAGCGAGATCCTGATTAACTCGTTACCTCTCGCCGTGCCTTGCTGCCGGTCTGGCTCGGGGCGGCGCGGCTGTGCCTCCCTCCGCAGCCGCACCGGGCGCTGGCTCTGCCGAATGATGTCATGGCAGAGGGGAAGGGAGCGCGGGCGGCTACCGGGCTCTTGAGCAAGTAGCCCTCGACTAGTTTCCTTTTTTCCTCCCCATCGCTGCCAGCGTACACCCCAGAGCAGGTTGGGTTTTGCCAGGCTCGTGTTAAACATCTGGTGTGATCCTTAAAGCCGAGTCCTTCGGCCGCAGCCGCCTCAAACCCCCTGATTCGTACAAACCCGCCTGCGCTGCCCACCCTGCACGGAGCAGCGCCGGGGCCACCTTTGTCTCCTCCTCCCCTAGGTCTGAACCCCTCGATTTCCTTACAAAAGGCTGTTTCCCCCCCCTGTAGCCTGAGGGGGTTCCCCCAGCTGCTCCCCTGGCTCCCCAGGTACGAGTTTCATTAACGCACTCCCAGTTTTGAGCCCGCGTCCTTCGGTTACGCCACCATCAGGCCCCTCCAATACTTTGCCCTTTAATTTGCCTGTTTTCCCCCAGAGAACCCCACAGACCACGCAGCTGCCTGGAGCTTCTCCTGCTTTTTTCGTCTTCTCCTTCCCGGCTCAGGTACGGCAGCAGGGCAAGGAAAGGTTCAGCCCTCACCTTCGCCTTCCACCGATCCCTCCTCGTCAGCCATTTCACAGGCCAAGTGCTGACTACCAAAACTTTTCCCTGGGCTGCTCCAAAACTTTAAGTTTTTCCCTCACTTGTAGCATAAAGGACATTTTTAGGCAGTTTTTGCCCTGATTTCAGCTGACTGACCTGGGTTCCTACAGACCTGGGAGGAAACCGAGTTAGCTTTAACCGAGCCTTTAGGCAAACAAATCTACTTTAGCTTATTAATACATGAGAGAGGTGTCAGCGGTGTCCATTATCCACACGCTATCGAGAGCTGTTATCCCTCTTCCAGGGATTTTAACTATTTCAGCTTGCGGAGCAGGATTAGAATTTAAAAAGCAGGGGTGGGGGGGGGGAAGGGGTTAAGCAGGAAATTACAGCTAATTTTAATCAAGCAATGCCATAGACCAGTTCTAACATCGTGAAAATAATTCAAAATGTATTCCGTTCTGGAATGTCATTCTGAATATTTTCTAGAAATCACACCGAAACGGTTACAGTTACAAGTAATTAAATTTATTAGACCTCTATACTTTTTTATAGTCAGTTTTGGCCAATTTACAGCTTTCCTGGGGATTTTTTTTTTTTTTTTTTTTTGGTTTAGACACAAAAAAAAATTAAAACCATGAACCCAGCATCACCGACACACCAGCCCCCCCTCGCCCCCCACGGCCACCTGAGGCGGGGGCGGCCCCGCTCCCCGGCCGCGCCCTCTCCCCGTTGACCGGGGCCCCGGCGCCTCTGTCCCGGCGCGGGCGGTCGCCCCCCGCCGCTGTAAAAAGCCCCCCCGTCCCCCCGCCCCAGCGTCACTCCCCCGGCGCGCAGGGGCCCTTCTCCTGCCCGGGCCGGTCCTTCTCCTTCAGCAGCTGCAGGTTCTCGGCTCGCAACCTGTCCACCTCCAGCTCCAGCTGCCGCACCCGCGCCGTCTCCGCCGACTCCCCCCCGTGTTTTTTGCTCTCCATCCTCAGCCGGTTGTTCTCCTCCTCCATGCGGGAGAGGCACTTCTCCAGCTCCAGGTACTCCTTCACCAGCTCCTGCTTGCTCATGTTCTGCAGGCTCTCCACATGGTACCGCTCGTAGGTCTCCGAGAAGTCCCTCTGCAGAAACTCGCTGCCGTCCCCCCCCATCCCGTCGCTGCCCCCGTCCTCCTCCGCCGCCTCCTCCAGGAAATCCTCCTCGCTCGTGTCGTCCGACTTGGCGGCCGCTCGCCGCGGGTACAGCCCGGTTTTCAGGTCGGGCTCCTCTTGGTCGTGGTCCTCCATGAGGAACTGCGTGGTGTTGTAGGGGGCCACCGGCTGCCCCTTGGCGAACATCTCGGCGCGCAGCCGGGAGGCGCGGAGGCTCTGCCGCTCGTCGAACTGCTGCTTCTCCTCCCAGCTCAGCTTCGAGTAGGGCTTCCAGCGCCGCTTCTTCTTCGACGGCCGCCGACGGTGCTTCTTCTTCACCGGCCACTCCTCGGTGCGTCCCGCCGACGACCGGTACCGCGGGCCCAGGCCGGGACGCGCCGCTCCGCCCGCCGCCGGCCGCCCCTCGGCGCCGCCCGCGCCCTCCGCCGCCGCCGCCTCCTCCGCCCCGGGGGCTGGCAGCCGCCCGGCCTCGCCGTCCGCCGCCGGCGCCTCGCCGCGCTCGGGCTCCGGCGGGGGCTCGGGCTCGCCCGGGGGCTCCGGCTCGCAGCCGGGGTCCGCTTCGCACCGGGACTCCGGCTCCGGCCCCGGCTCGGCGGGCGCCGCGTCGGCCATGGCGCTCGGCTCCGCTCCCTCGGGGACGGGCGCTACCCGCGCCGCATGGGGCCGCCCCCCGCTCAGGCCGCCCGGGCCATGGCGCGGGGCCGAGGCCCCGGGGGTCACCGCCGCCGGTCGCCGAGGGGTTAACGCCGCCGGGCCCGCCCCCCCGCGCGCATGGCACGCGCCGCCGCCGCCTCCCCCCGCCGCGCCCCGCCCCGCGCTGCCACCCGCCGCCACCGCCGCCTGCGCCCGACTGCCGCTCCCCGCCCGCTCCCCCGCCTTATGTACCCGCGCGCGCCCCGCCCCGCCCCGCGCAGGCGCGCTGCCCGCCCCGCCCCGCGGCACGCCGGGACCCGCAGTGCCCCGCCCCCGCCGCGGCCCCGCCGCGCGCCCGCCGCCGCCACCGCGGCTGCCCGCACGCGGGCGGTGCCGCCCCGCCGCCAATCGGCGGGCGCGGAGGGCGGGCCCGCCCGCCGGGCCCCGCCCCCTGGCCGCTGCCGGGGGCGGGCCGCGATTGGCCGCGCCGGACGTCGGTCGCGCGCGGCGCCGCCAATCCGGGGGGGGCGGGGGCGGGGGCGAGGCCGGGCCGTACCACGCGCGGAGGGGCGCCCCCCGCACGCGGGGCCGCGCGCGCCGCGCGACCTTCAGGGCCGCGCCGAGGGCAGCGCCCCCGCCCCCCCTCCCCGCGGCGAGCCCGTGGGGCGGCCCGAAAGGAGTCCCCGCACGGCGGAGGAGTCGCCGGGCCGTTCCGCGGCCCGGTCCGCGGCCCGGTCCGCGGCCCGGTCCGCGGCCCGAGGGGCTGTAACGGGCCGGGCGGCGGGGAGCTCCCGGGGGGGGCGGCGGGGCGGGGGGGCGGCGGGAGCAGGGGGCGGGCGGAGGGATCCCGGGGCTGCGCTGTCCGCGGCGGCTGCTGCAGCCGCGCGGAGGGAGATGTAAACAAACCTGAGCGGAAAGAAGTCCGTCCTTAAAGGCACCGCGTCCCTTTTTTAAGGGGCGGCGCGGAGCTGCGCTCCCTGACGCCCGGGTCCGCCCGCGTCCGCGGTGGGGGGAGGGGGGGAGTAAGGGGAAGGGGGGGCAGGGCGGCCCGGGGCCTGGCCCTGCCACCCCCAGTGGCGGTGTCCCCCCCCGCCACGGTCCCCGGGGCCCCACGGGCGGGGGCGGGGCGGGGCTGTGGGGGAGCCGTGGCGGGGGGGAGTGGGAGGAGCCCGGAGGGGGGGGGGCAGCCCTGGGGGACCCAGGGCCGGGGGGGGCTATGGGGGGGCCACCCTGTGGGACACACGGCCTGGGGACCCACGGCCGGGCTGGGCCAGCCCACGAGGGAGCCGTGGCCGAGGGGGGGGGCTGTGTCACCGCTGTGGCAGCAGCGCGGGGGGGCCCTGCCCCGCCCAGCCCAGCCGCCCCCATCGGCTGGGCCCCCCCGGCCCGGCGGTACCGCGGCCGCGGCGGGAAGGCCTGGGGGAAGCCGCCGCCGGGGACCCCCGGGGCGGCGCCGCCGGGCCCCGGGGCGAGGGGGGTCCCCAACAGCCGCCCCCCGTGGGCAGGAAGCCGCCGTCTGCCCCTCTGGAGGCGCGGCCGGTCCCCTGCGTGCCCCGGTGACGGCCACCGCCGCCGGGTCACCCGGAGCGGGCGCGGGGCGGCGCTGGCAGCGGCACCGGAGGCCTCGGTCTGCCGGACCGCGCTGCGCCGGGGGCCGGGCGCTGCCCACAGCCGCCCTCCCCGCGCTGGCAGCGCCACCCGTGTGGCGCGGCGGTGGGGACCCTAAGGACGGGGAGGGGACCCGGCGTGGGAGGAGCGGTTGGGGCCTGGGGCCGGTCCCGCCGCACCGGGGACCTGGCGGCGCCTGGCAGCCACGGCCGGGGCTGGGAGGGCAGGGACGGGCGGCTGCCACCGTGCCCCTCCGCCCGCTGCGGGGACAACGGGGTGGCCAGGCCGGAGCGGGGTGGCCCCGGTGAGCCCGGTGTCCCCTCCCGGCGGCAGGGCAGCAGGCAGCCGGGGCGGACTGAAAAGGCAACTTTAATTGAGGCAGGCTCGGACGTTCAAGCGCTCCGTGGACCCGGTCTCTGGGGACGGGGACGGTGGCTGTCCCCCGCCGCCCGCCCAGCGCCGCGGCCGCGGTGCCGGCGGGCAGCCGGTCCATCTGTGCGCGGTAGCGAGGGGATCCCCCGGGATCCCGTTTGGGGCGCAGGGGCGATCCCACACCCCGCTCCCCGGGGACGGCCGCTCCCTTTGCCGTCCCAGCGGTGCCGGCGAGACCCTGAGAGTGACGGTGGCAATCGGCGGTGCGCGGTGGCTTCTCCTCCCTCGGGGCTGGGGTCCCGGCCCGCAGGAGACCCCGCGGCCGGGCGAGGCGATTCCCTCGTCGATCCCGTGGCGCTTCCCCAGCTCGTGCTAAGCAGGACGGGGAAGGAGCGGTGGCGGCAGCCCGGCGGGGTCGTCCCACGCCCCGTCTCGGGGCCGGCAGTGGTGGTGGGGACATGGCGGTCACCTCTTCCTGCCCTGCCAGTGGCGCAGCAGCCACTGGGTGACGAAGGGCCAGGTGACGAGCAAGAGCAGGGTGCGCGGGGAGACGGTCAGGGGCCACGGGGACGCTGCCTGGTGAGGGAACAGAGAGAGGCAGTGTGGGGAGGGGGACAACGGTGTCACCGGTGTGACCAAACGTCCCCCTCAGCCCTCCACTGAAAGGCAGGTGGTGGCAGGCCACCATCACAGCCCCACAGTCCTTGTCACGTCTGTCATCCTGTGAGGATCTTGCATCAAAACTGTTGTCCCTGGTGCCCGGCTGCTGGGGACGCGTCCCCAGGGATTGTCTCCTGCTCCCCAGCTGAGGGACCCTTCCCCGACCTGTGTGTCCCCCCCCCCCCCCATCTCCAGCCCCCCGTGGGCCGTCGGGCAGCGTGGGGCGGCAGGGCCACCACGCAGCGCTGCCCCCACCTCCCGCTCACCTGCGGAGCAAGCGGCTGCCCAGGGCCGGTCCCAGCTGCGTCCTCCTGCAAGACAGGAGAGGGTTTGGGGCGCGCGCAGCACCAGGCACCCCCCTGCCAGCCCCCGCGTCCCCATGGGAGGGAGAGAACGGGGAGAAGCGAGCCCGCTCAGGGCTTCCGCGAGGGATCCGGACGGCGCAGCTGGGCCGGGACCCCAGGGGCGATGGGAATGACGGGGGCAGCGGCTCCCTGCCTGCACCTCGGCTCCCTGCCTGCACCCCGGGGCGGATCAGAGCAGCACCAGCCTCTGCCCCGCCGGGATGTGTCACCAAACCCCGAGGTCTCTCCTCACCCGGGCCACCCCGGGCTGCCTGTTTGCAGGGACTGCAGCCAAGCCCTGCCGGCCTGGCCTACACCGGCACGGGCACCGTGGCCCTGCCAGCCAGCGACAGCGTGCGGCGGCTCCCCGCATGGTGCGTACCTGCGCGGAGGCGAGCACCTCCAGCTCGCTCAGGCGCTCCAGCACTCGCCGCATGTCGTCCTGCAGGGCCCGGACAGTGCTGGCCACACGGGCGTCCAGCTCCGCCGGCAGCCCCTGGGCAAGCTCGGGGGTGCTCCCGGCATCCTGCTCTCCCCTGGTGAGCCAGAGATCTGTGGGGCACAGGGACGGGCGCTGCTCAGCGGCGGCGGGGCAGGCACAGAGTGCGTGTGGCAGCGTTGCCCGTCCGGGTCGGGCAGGGCAGGCTGAGCACTGCCTCACGCTCCCCGAGGTCCCCCAGGGCTGGCACGGCCCAGTCCATGTCCCCCAACGGTAAGCGAGAGATCTCATCGGGTGCCTGCACCGCACGGTGGCCTGCCCGCACGCTGCCGGCTCTGCCCGCACCGCAGCTGCTCCAGGCAGAGCCGGGATGCCCAGCCCAGCCCGGCAGCCCACATCCCCCTCCACCAGCCGGCACTGGGCCTGTCCCCAGGGACACAGGCCACCGCGTCCCGCCCAGTGCAGTGGTGGTGGCAGCGGGTGACCTCCAGCCCACAGACACGGCAGGTGCAGCGGTGCACGCGGGTCACCTCGCTTCACCCGGAGAAGGCGGGACACCGAACGCCCGGCAGCATGCCTTGTCTGCGCGGCTGCCTCCCTGCCAGGCCCTCGGGCTCAGCAAATGGCCCAAACCTGCCCGGCTGCAGCCCGGCAAACACCTGGATAATCCGCGCTGCGAGCGGGGGACAGGCAGGGGCTCACTGCCAGCCCCCGCACGCGCTGGCACCCCGGGGACAGCCCAGCCCAGCTTTATCGGCCTCGTTACAAGTTAACTCCCAAGGTCAAGCAGCCCAGGAGGGTGTGCGGAAACATTAACGGGGGGAAGATAAGCGTGAGATGGGGGGGCTGTGCCCAGGTGAGGCGATGGCACCACCCCTGCCGTCCCACGGGTGAGGGTGGCAACGCCACCCCAGAGCAGAAAGCTCCTCGGGACGTGTCTGGGGAGAGCCGCAGAGGTTGGCAGGAGGCTCCTTGTCCCCTCTGCAGCAGCACGGCTCAGGGCCTGGTTGTCCCCAAACACTGGCAGCAGCGGAGGGTGGCATTAAGCAAGTGGTACCGCAGGAGCAGGGCATCCCCGGGACCCACGCCTCCAGGGACACAGGGCCCAACTTCACCCACTCCCCTCCTGGGCAGAGCTCACCCCCCCACACACACACATCCAAAGGCACTGGGCAAAGACGCTGGCAGCAGGGACCACGGGCAGGAGATGGGCACAGGCAGCCGGGGATCCGCGCTCCCCACCCAGCTGCTGGAGAGGAGCCAGCAGAGCATCCTCCAAATTTAGGCAATTTAGCACCGTTGAGAGAAACGGGCAACACAGGAGATGTGTCCTAGAGGGGTAAAGACACCAAACTGCTTGGGGACCAAGGGATGAAGAGAGGGGACGCCTGGGACTTCTTGTGGCTACTGAACGACCCACCCCTGGGTGCTGGAGCCAAACTCTGTTCCCTGTTGGTGGTCGCAGCCCTCACCTCTCCGCTCAGCCCCAGCACAGCCCCCTGACGTCGGGCCCTGCTTGCCGGGAGGTGGGGAGGGAGCAGCGGGAAGGCGCGCAGGAGCCAAACGCTGCACCCACCTCTCTCGGAGCCAAGGGCTGCGAGGCCAGCGCTGCTCCTCCCCTCTAGTCTTCTGCCTTCACCCCGCTCGCCCTGCCCAGTGCCGCGGGGCGTTGGCGGCTCAGGCCCGGCCTGGACGCCGTTCGGGGAGAGACCCAGCAGCTGCCCAGCCTGTGTGAGGGGAGAGAAGAAGGGCCCTGAGACCCCCGCTCCCCTCCCCGGGGACTGTGGGAGCGCAGCAGGCGAGAGGTGGGCAACGCCAGGGTGGTGGTGGCGTCTCTCTCCCTGCCCCGCAGTGGCATTTTCGGTGGTGGAGGGCGCATGGGGCTGAGCGAAGCAGAATCCCACCAGCAACACCAGTCAGCACACGGTTTGGGAGGTGACAGAGCAGAACCCCACAGAGAAGTGAGGTGCCCAGGCTCGAGATGGCGAAAGCTCCAGGGAGAAGCCAGGCAGCCGGGCGGCTTCCTCCCTCCTGCCCACTGGATCTGCCACGCCTCACCGTAGTACCTCA
Organism: Mycteria americana; assembly: GCF_035582795.1. NCBI lineage: Eukaryota > Metazoa > Chordata > Aves > Ciconiiformes > Ciconiidae > Mycteria > Mycteria americana. The sequence continues at coordinate 5,936,889 of NC_134386.1, forward strand.
AGTGCTGAGTGCTGCCGGTGGCAGCGCTGCCCGGTAGCAGGGGGCAGAGAGCGAGTGGCAGGCGTGCAAGGAAGGTGCCTGCACCAGCCCTGCTTGGGGCTACCGGCCCCGCTCAGCCCCGGCAGCCCACCAGTGCCCCACTGGAGTTGCGCCAGAGGAACGAGGGGGGCTGTGGGTGGTGCCGGGGCGCACTGAAAGGCTCCTCAGCCTCCCCTCGGTGACGGGGACCAGGCTCCAAGAGGGACACAAAGCACAGAGGGGTGCAGCGGGATGGCCCCGTAGGTTTTGGGAGTCTCACCGGGCTCCCAGGATGGCGGTGCCGAGCAGCGGTGTGGCAGTGCCGCGGTGGCGTGCAGAGCTGGGGGAGCTGACCACATGGAGAGATCTGCCTGTACGGTGCAGGCAGGGCAGGGCTGGCAGCAGGCAAAGCCTCCACCGTGGCGCGGCAGGACCCCAGTGCTTCCCAGCCCTCCGTTACCTGCTCAGGCTCCATCTGCTCCAGGGTATCGCAGTACACGTCCCCCTCAGAGTCACTGGTCACCTGGCTACCCTCAAGCGCCTCGGTGGCAGGAGCCAGCCCACCTCCTGGAAGGGAAACACATGGCTTAGCCGGGGGCAGCGCCGGAAGGGCAGAGAGGCGTTTCAGCCGTGTCCGGAGGGCAGCAGAAGCTCAGCGCAGCTGCGAGGCAACAGGTCCACAAGCGGGCAGGAAGGCAGCATCTGCGTATACAAGGTGAGGCAGGAGGAGAAGGAAACTGAGGCACAGAGGGGGGAAGGAACTGGCTCTGTTACTACTCCCTGGATCATGGCCGTGAATCCAAGGACCGAATTCCCCCTTCTCCTGCCCACGGTGTCGCAGAGCCCCGCTCGCGGGCAGGCTCACCCCGACACAGTGCCATTTTAGGGTGGGTTTCTCTGCCCACGTGCGGCTCCCACCTGGGGAGAGGGCTGTTGGGTGGCCAGCCGAAACCCTGGCACGGCAGGGAGCCCCTCCAGCGGGATCCACGGCCCCGGCTGCTCTGGCAGGGAGCAGGTACCGTTTGCACAACGCCAACTACCGCCGGGGTGGGAGCGCACCCCACCACGCAGTCAGGGACGCTGCCCAGCTCCCCGCACGCTACCAGCCCAGGCGCACTCAAGGATGGGCACAGCCTGGACGCAGGCGCTCGCTCCATGACCATATATGCTCCTCGGGGGAGGGCTGGGACGGCGGTGGGAGGAACGCCTCCCTGGAGCACCCTACCCAACCCTGGGCACAGCGAGAGGCCCCTCTGAGCCGGGAGAGCCACGCGTGCCCTCGAGGGAGGCACAAGGAACCGGGTGGGCGAGTCTACGAGGGGCTGCACAAGAAAAGCCAGGACCAAGGTGTTAGCCACGGCACAGGCAGGGAGGGCTGGGGCTCAGCACTGTGGCTCCTGGTGCTGCGGAACGGGCAGACTTGGCTTGAGCTGAGGCAGAACATCCCCTCCCGGAACATGGACCTTCCAGGGCGACGTTTTCCCAGTCCACGGGGAAACACCCTCGCCTTCTCACTGCAGTTTCGCAGAATCAGGCCCCTTTGCACAGGTAAGAGCAACGCAGTGTCAAATCAAAGCGCCCAGGGTTACCCCGATGTCGAGAACGGCGCCAAGAGCTGGATCCATGAAAAGCTCCAGATCGCTGTGACTCAGGCAACGCCTGAAACACTGGCAGGGCCGGACCAGAGGTGCTGGAAGGCAACAGCTCTGCGGGCGGACAGAGTCCCAGCCCCGTCACCGGTGATTCCTCTGCAGGGTCTCTGCGTGGTGCTGGCCACACCAGGGAGACCAACCTGGCACGTGCTGCCTGTTCCGCTGCTCCCCGGGCAGAGCGTCTTCAGGGTGCTCCAGAGCCAGGCTGCTCGCTGGGTTGTCCTGGCTGGGGTCGGATGTCTGCTGCTGACTGCCTGCACGGAGGGGAAGAGGCAGAGGAGAATTAAAGCGTTGCAGGTGCGGGCTCTCTGCAGGCTGGGCTCAGCACTGCTTCCCTGCCAGCACGGCTGGGGACACGTGGACGTGTGGCCACCCTCCTGCCAGGCAGGCCGGCAGTCTCTGGACACACGCAGCAGCTGACAGAGACGGAGAGGGGCCGGCTCCTTTTGCTGACAGCGCAGGAATCAACTGGTCAGCAGGGTCTCTACCCAGTGCAGACCGTCTCGCTCACCCAGGGGTGGCAGGGCAGTCCCTGTCCCCCGAGCCCCTGCAGCAGCAGGCACAGGGATCAGCACTGGCCAGCAGCTGGGTAAACACTGACGGGTGACGGCCACCCGTCCTCGTGCCCTAGCAGGGCACATGGCACACCCGTGGTAACGAACAGAGCCTAACACAAGAAGAGAGGGCCTTGCCTAGGCAGCGTGCACCACCATCGCCCGCGAGAGGGCTTTCAGCAGGCAGCAGCACGCCAGAGAGGGCCTGGGGCAGCTGCCTCCCCGGGCATCCAGCCCTCCACCCCGCCCCGCAGAGCCCACGGGGTTAAGCCCAGACTCACAGTATTTCCAGTGGCCCTCAGGACTTTGCTCCCTGCTCCTGGCCAGGCAGGGATGTGGCAACGCTGCCCTGCCTACGCCTTGCCCACACATCTCTGCCATTCCCAACCTGCCTTCGCCATCACAGCAGGCCCAGGCTGTGGGAACCCCCGGAGCCCAGCCCAGGTGACTGAATCCCCTGAGGGGGACAAGGGCAGCCCTCACCCTGCACAGGAGTTAGGGCCAGGGGACCGTCACCGTCCCCAAATCCCTCCTCAGCATGTGTGCTGTGATCCCTGCGCCTGCCCCATGGGGTGGGTGGGCGCAGGTAGGGTCCTGTCCCCTTGCACATCACCGCCTGGCTCCAACACCGGCCCCCTGCGCCTGCGGGGCTGGCAGAGCGGCATCAGGCCTGTGCATTAAGGGCTTAATCATTGGTTCCCAGTTGCTTCAGCATCTTGGCCCACGTGTACAAGACGCTGGTGAAAGCTCTGCTGACTGGCGACCCACCGGGACCTTGAACCATTCACGATTTGGGTTCCAAGTGCCACTTCACGTTGTCTTGACTTTGTAAATAAACAAAACCAAACCTGCCCGGACTCCCACTGTGCAGCACCTCTGTCCCCCAAAAGCTCCGCAGCTGCCGAGGGCCCTGCGCCTGCCATGCTCCGCTCTCACCTGCCGCAGCATCTAAAATCACCTTTCTCTTCTGGATTATCAGTAACAAAAGCTGAAAATGCACAAAATCTGAAGGCAGGCTTGAGAACCTTTAACACAAATGACTCAACAGCTTAAGAAGTTCAGCAGTTTAAACCACTGTTTCAGGCACCTCGGGCTCATTCGCTCTGCAGATGCTACCAGGTTTAGATTTAAGTGACAGTATCATTTATAAGTGACACTAGCACAGGATAACACTCCCAAGCAGGTAAAATTAGAGAAAATTTTACCAGAGAAAAATTAAGTCTATTTGCCTTTTAAAGGGATTCAGCATCAAAATGGAGAACAAAAGCGCCTGGGTACCACAGGAAGAAGCAGCCATCCTGAGGCCAAGCCTTACAGGCAACGTGTTTTCAGCATCCTTGTTGGAAGCAAGGGGTGACAGTAGCTGTCAGACGCAGGACAGATGCCTGGGGACAGGCGGGGAGCGAGTCTATTTGTCAGTGCTCTTCCAACATTAGCAAAGCACTGACAGTTTACACACCCGCTGCGAATATACCCCGAAAGCTCATGTGCTGCTGAGCTCATCTACTGGAAATGTGGCACAGCCAAACCCCCAGGCGTGCAGCCGGCAGGTTCGCTCCGCAGTAGCCGACACCTTTCTCAACCACCACGTCCAGCCCCTCACGCACTTGGACGCTTCTCACAAGTCAGATACACCGAGGAGTGCCCTGCTCCAGGGGTGGGACAGGTCCCCAGCCACCTCTCAGCATGAGGCGGCATCCACAGGCATGGAAAGGGCTGGGAAGGACTCTTCTCTAGCACAAGGCAGTCCCAGTAATCCCATTCCTCAACCCCAGCTTCTCCACATCCACTCTGTTGCAAAAACTGGCCGGCCTATCCAGATGTTTACATCAGATGACCTGCACTCCCTGTACACAGCCCACCCTGCCCAGAGGTGGGCCAGCGCCAAGAGAAAGCACAGCCTCCCTGCTGCAACACTCCATGGGAGCTGATCCCCTGCGCTACCGTGTACAGGGATTTGAGCCAAGGGGCATTTGGAAGCCAAATCTCAAGTTCTCTCCTCAAAGTTTTGCAGAGAGAAAGCCCAGACTGAACAGCCACCTGCGTCACTTGAAGAGTCACTTGTTTGGTGGTGCCAAACAAGCACCTCATCAGCAGCTGCGCCATGGCAGGGGAGTCAGAGGGGACACGGTGCGTCCATCCTGTCCTCCTCTCAGGGAACAGCAGAAGGATGTGCCCTGGGGAAGAGCAGAGCCCAGAGGCGATGGCCGCACCGGTGCAGAAGCAAGCAGGAAACAGCAGGAGTGATGTGCCAGGAGAGAAGAGCGTGGCACAGAGGTGAGGGATGTGCTGGGCACAAGCAGAGTGCAGAGGCTCCCACTCACCCCCTTTCCTCTTGAAGAAGGACTCGGGGGGCCGGGGCATGTCATGGATCACCTCGTAGAGCGGCTCGAAGTACCCGAACATCTCCTCCGTCATCTCATCCATGGGCACCGTGTCAATGATCTGGGGAGGGATGCAGCTCACGACGGGCACCACCGAGCACCCCACCCGCTCTCCCCCTCCCCATTACCTTTTGGGCCACCTTCTTCATCTCGGCCACATAAGCCGCCATTGCCTCCTCCTTGGACATCCTCCCCAGGCTGTGCCAGGCATCCCTGTGGGCAACAGCGGCTGTGAGGCGGGGAGGAGGGGGGTAATTCGGACCAGAAGTGGGCCACCTCCCCATCCCCCCCGGGGGCCTTACCACTTGTACCGGCCGATGGGGTCCCAGAAGCCGGGCCTTGGGCCTTGGCAGCACCCCGCCGTCGCCTGCTTGTAGTAGCTGTAGAAACGCAGCATCTCCTCATAGGAGGGCCGGTACGAACCTGCGACGCGACACGGCCTCAGCGGAGCCGGGAGCGGGGCCGGGGCGCTGCGGCCGCGGCCGCCGCCGCGGCCGCAGCGCCCCGGCCCCGTTCCCGGCCCCTACTCACCGCTCCGGGGCAGCCCTTGGATAACCTGAACGGCGGCGCGGAACTGCGCCCCGCAACCCGCCTCCTCCATGGCGCCGGCGCCGGCACCTGCCCCGACACCGACACCGGCCCCGGTGCGTGTCTCTCTCCGTGAGGGGAGAGCGCGGGGACCAATCAGCGCCCGTCTTCCCTCCCCCCCGCCGCACCGCGCCCAATCAGCGCGTCGCTTCCGACACTGGCGGCCCTGCCCCTTTCCCGCCCCTTGGCTCCCGGGGCGCCGCAGCCAATGGAGAGGCGCGGCGCGCGCGCCCCCTGCGGGATGGATGGAGCGCGCGCCGCAGCCCAGGCGCGCGCGGCTCGGTCCCACCGCGGCGCCCCCTTGCGGGCTGCGGGGGGGACTGCAGCGGGACGGGGAGCACCGGGAGAGGGCACCGGGAGGGTGAGCCTGGGCACCGGGACAGTGCACCGGGACAGTGCACCGGGATAGTGCACCGGGAGAGTGAGCCTGGGCACCGGGACAGTGCACCGGGAGAGTGAGCCTGGGCACCGGGACAGTGCACCGGGACAGTGCACCGGGAGAGTGCACCGGGAGAGGGAGCCTGGGCACCGGGACAGTGCGCCGGGATAGTGCACCAGGACAGTGAGCCTGTGCACCGGGACAGTGCACCGGGACAGTGCACTGGGAGAGTGAGCCTGGGCACCGGGACATTGCACCGGGACAGTGCACCGGGATAGTGAGCCTGTGCACCGGGAGAGTGCACCGGGAGAGTGAGATTGTGCACCGGGACAGTGCACCGGGACAGTGAGATTGTGCACTGGGACAGTGCACCAGGACAGTGCACCGGGATGGTGAGCCTGTGTGCTGGACATTGCACCAGGACATTGCACTGGGACAGTGCATAGGGACAGTGAGCCTGTGCACCGGGAGAGCGCACCGGGCAGTGGACCGGGACAGTGCAGTGGGATAGTGACCGGGAGAGTGAGCCTGTGCACTGGGACAGTGCACCAGGACAGTGAGCCTGGGCACTGGGGCAGGGCACCAGCACAGTGCACCGGGAGAGTGAGCCTGGGCACCGGGACAGTGCACCGGGACAGTGCACCAGGGCAGTGCACCAGGATAGTGAGCCTGTGCACCGGGACAGTGCAGCGGGAGAGTACACCAGGAGAGTGCACCGGGACAGTGAGCCTGTGCACCAGGACATTGCACCGGGACAATGCACCAGGATAGTGCACCGGGAGAGTGAGTCTGTGCACCTGGAGAGTGCACCGGGATAGTGCAGCGGGACAGTGAGCCTGTGCACGGGGACAGTGCAGCGGGATGGGGACCCTGGGCACCGGGAGAGCGCACCGGGCAGTGCACCGGGGCAATGCACCAGGATAGTGCACCGGGAGAGTGAGATTGTGCACTGGGACAGTGCACCGGGATAGTGCACCGGAATGGTGAGCCTGTGTACCAGAACAGTGCACCGGGATGGTGAGCCTGCGTACTGGGACAGTGCAGAGGGACAGTGCTCTGGGGCAATGCATCGGGGCAGCACACTGGGACATTGCAACAGGACAGTGCACTGGAGCACTGGGACTGCACCGGGACAGTGCACCAGGACAGTGCACCGGGACAGTGAACCTGTGCACTGGGACAATGCTCTGGGGCAATGCACCGGGACGGCACACTGTGACATTGCACCACAGCACAGGGCAGTACACAGGGACAGTGCGCTAGCACGGCGTACGGGGACATTGCACAGGGCCACCTGGCTGAGCACCAGGACAACACAGCCAGGCCCTGAGCCACGGGAGCAATGCCGTGGGGTGATGCAGTGGGGCAGCAGGGCTGTGCCCTGGGGCAACGGGGCAGGGCAATGCTCTGAGGCACTGGGACAATCATCCGGAATACTGGGGCCACGCATGGGGACAGCGTGCACTGTGACATCAGGACAATGCACTAGGACAATGCACCAGGCGTGGGGACAATGCTCTGGAGCCACGTACCGAGGGCCCCAGGGGAATGCACCGTGAGAGTGGGACATTGCACTGGGACAATGCACCAGGGCACTGGGACGCTGCACTGGGACGCTGCACTGGACAGTGCACTGGGGAACTGGGACATTGCACTGGGACAATGTCACTGGGCACGGCCCCATTGCATGGGGCAGGGGACAGCTGGGCCTAGCAGAGCAATTGATTACTGTCATTATTATCAAACTTTATTAATTCTGGTGGTAAGGAAGGGACAGAATTTGGGGTCCCCAAGCCCCCAAGGTGAAGTTCCTTCACCCTCTGCTCCGAGGGCTTTCCTTGAAGGCAGGGTGCTGTGGGAACACGGGTGACGTGGGGACACGGGTGGCCCGGAGATACAAGGTGCCCTGGGGGTGTGGGATGTTGTGGGGTTCCCTGGGGACCGTCTGGATCCGGCCCTTGCCCTGGGCTGGCTGCTGGGAGGGGGATGCAAAGCAGCTTTCAGCAGCCCCGTGCCATGCTTCATCTCATCCCCACACTCCGGTTTTCCTACATTGGCTGGAATTTCCCTTAATCCAACCTCCAAATCCCAAATCCAAGTGTGGGGACCCCCCCCACCCTCCCTTATCCTCATCCCACATCCCCTGGGGAAAAATTTCTTCTCAAAATTCAAGATCCAGCAGAAAAAAGCAGCAAAGCTTTTTAAACCGCCTGCCATTTCCAAGCTCTGACTCAGGATTTCTGCTCCGGGACGGCACTTCGGGGCCTCGCTGGCTCTGACTCACTGCAAAAACCAACCCCGAATCCCGAGCGGTGATTCACGGGGACACGTGCTGTGCTATAAGCGGCCGGGAATGCGAGTTGCTGCTTTCCATGGGGCTCCTTCCAAATCACTCACGGGCGGTAGAAAATAGCAACGCTGCGGGAGAGGGGGAATCACAACCGGGATTTATTTTTGCTGTGGATTTTGCAGCGAGAGGTGTTTATCCCGGTCGTTTCACCAGGTCGATGCATCCGTTGCTGAATTCCTGGCAATGCAATTCCCACGGGAGGAAGAGGATTCAGAGCAGAGGCCAGTTATGGGGTTGCAAGCGCATTTTTGGGGTGGCTGCGGCTGCTTTCCCTACGGGTTTTCAGCAAAGCAAGATACATTTTGCATAAATAAATTCAAAGTATTTTGCAGCTCCTGGGGCGGTCAAAGCCTCGACCCAAACAGGAGGGGGCATTGCCCCGGGCTGGGCTGTCACTGTGAAAAGTCCCTGCGTCCCCATGTCCTCAAAGGATTCAGTGATGGCTGAACCCCTCCCAGCACAGCCAAGGGGCTGCCCAGATGTGGACCCAGCTGTCCAGATGTTGCACGTCGCCCAGGTCTTGAACTGCAGTGTCTAGATGTTGCCCTGGGTGCCCAGACGTTGCTCCAGAATACTCGGTTATCACCCAGGATGCGCAGATGTTGCCCAGGGTGCCCAGATGTTGTCCCAGCATACTCAGCTACCACCCAGGGTGGCCAGATGTTGCCCCAGGTGTCCAGATGTTTTCTGGGCGGAAAATTACCACGGATTTTTGCAAGAAGCCGTGTTGGGCAGTCAAAAATAACCCGTTGTCGCAAGGACACGGCCCCGTGCCCAGCTACAGGCTTGAAATCAAAGCCTGGCTCTGCCTCTGCTCTGTCACTCATCGCCCTGGCCAGGCTGTGGGGACCGGGGACCCTGGGGTGGGGACAGGGGGTCTTGCCCCACAGCCATGCGTCCGTCCCCTCCCCACCTGCCCTCAGCAAGCGGTGGCTGTGGGAAAGGTGGGGATGTGTAAAATTGCAGGGATGTGGGGTAAATTCATGCACATGCTCGCACGGGCGTGGGCACGTGCGCAGGTACAGCTGCACAGGCGTGTGTATGGCTGCACCGATGTGTGTGCACGCAGCTGTGTGTGCGTGCACATGTGTGTACATAGCTGTGCACACGCATGCACACAGTCGTGTGCCTGCACACTCATAGATGCATGCATACATGTGTACGTGGCTGCGTACACATATGCACGCAAGCATGTGTGCCTGCACACACATGGATGCACACATATGCGTGTACGTGGCTGCACACGCGTGCACACATGCATGTGCATACATGGTTACATGCACATGCGCACACGCACGTGTACCTGCACACACACACGCATATACATTCATGTGACCGCACGCACACGTGCACACATGCATGTGTGCCTGTGCACGCAGGGACATATGCATACACATGTACAGGGCTGTGCACACACCTGCGCGCACGTGTGCACATGGCTGCACGCACACACACATGGATGTACACACACACACACGCGTGTGTACAGGCCCCCACACGTGTGGGGCTCTGGAACTTGGGGACATTGCCCTCCTCTCTGCCCGGTTCGTGCTGCTGCCAGTCCCCAGATCCTGCTGCTGTCCCACCAGTGGGGACGGTCACCTGGGGGTCACACCGGCTGCCTGTGGCCCCTCAGTGCCACCCTGCCCACGGGGCAGGGACAGAGCGGGCACGGCAGGACTGGCTCCCCCGGTGTGATGGCAGAGGGGGTCCCATGGGTCCCCACTGTCCCCAGGTGTGGTGGCGGAGGGGATCCGTGGGTCCCCCTGTCCCCAGGCTGGTGGAGGGGGTCCCCTGGGTCCCCGCCGGCAGCGCTGGGGTGACACGGGCAGCAGGCAGCCGGGACCCCGGGCAGAGCGGGGTCCCCCGGTGGAGCTCGGGGCCTCTCCCGGGCGGGTCCCTGGTGCAGGCGGACGCCCGGGGGGTTATACCCGGTGCAGAGCGGGATCCTCCGTGCCGTTCCCCCGTGCAGAACAACTCCGCGGGTGCACACCGGGACCCCGGCCCGTTCCCGGTGCAGAACGACCCCCGGTGCAGACCGCGTCCCCGGTGCACATCCATCCCGGTGCAAGTCCGACCCCCGGTGCCTACCCATCCCGGTGCAGACCGGACCCCCGTAGAGACCCACACCGGTACAGACCCATCCCGGTGCAGATCCACCCCGGCGCGGTCCCATCCCGGTGCACACCGGACCCCGGTACAGACCCATCCCGGCACAGACCGACCCCGGTACAGACCCATGCCGGTGCACACCGGACCCCGGTACAGACCCATCCCGGCACAGACCGACCCCGGCAGCCACCGCTCGGCCCGGGCCGGCACAAACGGTTAACGCCGCCCGGGCTGAAATGTGGCTCCTCCCGGTACCTCCCCGCGCCCGGCCCCGGTCCCGGCGGGGCCGCCCAGCCCCAGCCCAGCCCCAGCCCCATCCGCCGCCGCCGCCGCCGCCCAGCCCGGCTGCACCGGCCGGGGGCACCGGGGACACCGGGAGCACCGCCGGGACCGGGAGCACCGCGGGTACCGGGGGCACCGGGAGTACCGGGAGTACCGGGGGTACCGGGGGTACCGGGAGCACCGACCCCGCACCATGATCTGCGGCAGGAAGGCGCGTCCCGCCGCCGAGCAGCCCCGCTCCCCGTCGGACGGCTCCGGTGGCCCCCGCCGGCCCGGCAGAGCCTTGAAGAAAATGGGTGAGTCCCGGGGTGAGTCCCGGTCCCGCCGCGGGGGAACGGGCGGGGGGGGCCGGGGGACCCGACGGGGCGGGAGGCGGGGACCGGGCAGAAAGCCCGGGGGGCTGTGCCGGGGGGTGTCCCGGGAGGGGTCCCCGTGGCCAGGAGGGTCCCCGAGGTGCGTGAGGAGCCCCATGGCAGGGAAGGGTCCCTCGTGGGCAGGAGGGGTCCCCAAGACAGCCAGGGTGCCCGTGCAGGAAATTGTCCCCACGGTTGGGTGAGGTCCCCATGGCCAAGAGCGTCCCCACAGCAGGGAGTGTCCCCGAGGTGGATGCGGTCGCCTGTGGCAGGGATGGGTCCCCATGGCCAGGAGGGTCCCCGTGGCAGGGAGTGTCCCCGAGGTGGATGGGGTCCCCCACAGCAGGGAAGGGTCCCCGTGGCTAGGAGGGGTCCCCAAGGTAGCCCCAGAATAGCTCTGTATTGCCCCAGATGTTAGGGGCAGCGGGGCCAGGGTTTGGCCACATCACGGGTGACAGGAGCCCTCCTGTGGGCCCTTGGGGACGAGCCGCTCAGCGTATTTATTGTCCCCAAGGCACAGCTCCCGCTCCCTGGGACCTAATGCCCTGCCTCAGTTTCCCCACTCAGCAGTGCTGCCCACAGCGCTGTCGGCTCGGGGCCCCGCTGACCCCATAGCAGCTCGGGGCAGAGCTGCCCGTGAGGCGCGGGCAGGAGAAGCGGGTGCCTGGGAAGGTCGGGGTGTGCCTGCCGGGGCGGCCGGGCCCGATCCTGCGTGGGCGCAGTGGGCAGGGCAGGAGCTGGCCCTGTGCCGCAGAGGGAGGGCTTTGCTCCCGCTGCTGCGCTGGCCCGTCCGTGACTTTGGGCATGCAGCCGTGTGCTTGGAGCTGCATGGCTCGGTGCGGCCGTGCGTCTGCTACAGCTCTGTGTGTCTGCGCGCCCGTGCGACCCTGTGTCCGTGCGTCCGTGGGCCTGTGCACCCCTATGCTTGTGCATCTGTACGTCCATGTGCCTGCGTGTCTGCGTGTCCTTGCATCCATGCATCCATCTGTCCCAGCATCTGTGTGTCCATGCATCCCTGTATCCATATATCCCTGCACCCATATATCCATGTGTCCATCAGTGCATCCACATGTCCATGCATCCATCTGTCCATGCATCCACATGTCTATGCATCCACACCCCCCTGCAACCCAATGTCCATGCATCCGTGTGCCTCTGCCCTGGTGCATCTCTAGGTCCATGCACCCATGTGTCCGTGTGTCCATGCATCCATACGCTTATGCATCCATGTGCCTGTGTGTCCTTGCATCAGTGCATCCATGTATCCATACATCCCTGCATCGGTATAATCATGCGTCCATGTATCCATACATCCCTTTTTCTGTATATCCATGCATCCATGTGTCCATGCATCGGTGTATCCATATGTCCATGCATCCATCTGTCCTTGCATCCATGTGTCTATGCATCCAAACAGCTCTGCATCTCTATGTCCATGCATCCTTGTGCCTGTACATTGGTGCATCCGTATGTCCGTGTGTCCGTGTGTCCATGCATCTATACGCTTGTGCATCCATGCGTCCACATGCCCGTGTGTGCGTGTGTCCTTGCATCAGTGCATCCCTGCATCCATGTATCCATACATCCCTGCATCCATATATCCATGTATCCATACATCCCTGCCTCTGTATTTCCATGCATCCATGTGTCCGTGCATCAGTGCATCCATATGTCCATGCGTCCGAGTGTCCATGCATCCATACACGTGTGCACCTGTGACCCTCTGTGCCCGTGTGTCCATGCATCTGTGTGCCCATGTGCCTGTATCCATACATCCATACATCCACATGCTTGTGCATCCATGTGTCCGTGTGTCCGTATCTGTCCTCTGAAGGTGCCCTCGATTCTGCACCGTGGGCAGGATGTGACCGTGCAGGAGGTGGTGGCAGCTGCTGGCTGTGTCCCTGAGGCCGTGGCCAGCTCAGGATGTCCCTGCTTGGCCCCAAACCTGCCATTTCCCAGCCCAGGAACAGCGTCTCCGGCCGGAGCAGGCACACGGGCACTGGGGCTGTTCTTAAAGAGTGGTTGCCAACACAAAAAGGGAGGAAATAACTGCTTTTTGGAGAATAGACGGAAAAGTCCCAGCCCCGCCGTGAGCGTGGGCGTGGGCCCGCAGGTCCCCCGAGGCCACCCCATCAGTGTGCCCGGCCTGACCTCCACTGCTGGCACCGTCCCAGCGCTCCCCACAGGGGACTTGGGCCGCTTTGCTGGGATTTCGCAGCTGGGCTGTGCCGTGCAAGCAGGGCTCTGCCACCGCGCTGCGGTGCCCCGTCCCCCCCGGCTGGCCACGTCGTGCCCCAAAGGGGCCCGATGGTGGTGGCTTTTCCTGTCTGTTCTCTCCTGTCTGTCCTGCCCCATTCCATCCCATCCCATCCCATCCCATCCCATCCCATCCCATCCCATCCCATTCCATCCCATTCTGTCTTGCCTGTCCTGTCCCATCCTGTCTGTCCCATCATGTCCCATCCTGCCCTGTCTGCCCTGTCCCGGCCCGTTCCATCCCGTGGTATCCCATCCTGTGCCATCCCATCCCATCCTGTGCCATCCTGTCATGTTTGTCCCACCCAACTCTGTCCCATCTGGTCCTGTCTGCCCCACCCTGTCCTGTCCCATCCTACCTGTCCCATCTCATCCCATCATGTCCTATCTGTACTGTCACATCTTGTCATATGTGTCCCATCTCATCCCATCCCATCACCCTCGTCTGTCCATCCCGTCCTGTCCTGTCCCATCCCTCCATCCTGTCCCATGCCATGCTGTGCCATTCTGTCCCATCCCATCCCATCCCATCCCATCCCATCCCATCCCATCCCATCCCATCACGTCTGTCCTGTCCCATCTGTCCCATCCTGTCCTGCCTGTCCCATGCTGTGCCATCCCACCCCATCCCATCCCATGGGATGTGCAGGGGTGTACACATGCTCGGGTGTGCACCGAGCCCCTCCCACTCCCACCCAGTACCCCCAGTACACCCTCAGAGTCTCCAGTACCTCCCAGTGCCCCCCAGTATCTCCCCAGTAACTGCGCAGGGTGCCCACGGGCTGGTCCCCCACAGGCCTGACGGAGGACGAGGACATCCAGCGGATGCTGCGGGGCTCCCTGCTCTGGAAGATCAAGTCCCGGGGGGGCCCCAGGGAGCGGCTGTTCTGCCTGCAGGAGGACGGGGCGACCGTCTGCTTCGAGGGGGGCTTCAGGCGTGCTCGCTCCCAGCAGAGCTGTGAGTGCCGGTGCTGGGGACCGTCCCCCGGGGGCTCGGGGACCCTGGACCACATCCTGCGCAGCCTCGAGCTGCAGGGATGGGTTGGGACCTGGGCAGTGCCCCAAACCCACCCGTGGGGACCTGGGCATGAGCCACGACCCAGCCCCCCACCCGGGACCCAGCCCCCAAACTGGGACCCGGGTGCCCAGGTGTGAACCAGCCCCCACCCTGGGACCCAGACCCCAGTGCGGGACCCAGACCCCCACCTGGACCCCCACCTGGGACCCAGACCCCACTCAGGTCCCAGATACCCACCCAGAACCTGGACCCTAATGTGGGACCTGCACCCCCAGCCTGGGACCCAGACCCTGACCCGAGATGTGAACCCCAGTCCAGAACACAGACCCCCCACCCAGGACCCAGACCCCAACCCACTGCACCCAGTGCCTCCCAGTGCCTCCCAGTGCACCCCAGGCTGAGCCCCCAGAGCCCACGCCCTTCCCCGTCCCCCTTGGGACCAACACGAGGTCCCGTCTCCATCCCAGCCAGACCCTGTCCCCACTCCCCAGCGTCACCCGACTCTTTCCACCCTCTCATCTGGGACGGGTGCCAGGAGCTGGCACCGCTGCAAGACAGCTCCATCCCCCGCCGGCGCCCCAGTCCCCATCCCCGCAGGGGACAGCGGCCATGGCTCCTGTCTCGCCTGGGATTAGTGGGTTAAGCCCGGCTGCGGCGTCAACGAGAGCCGAGCCCTGGTCCCCTGGGGTGCCCCCGGGGACACGCAGGGTGTCCATCAGCAGCCAGGATGTCTTGCAGGATGCTCATGGGTGGGGGAAATGCCGAGGGACCACCTCCATCCCCGGGGCGGCCCCATCACCGCGCGTGTCCCCGCAGTCTCGGTGATGCACATCGAGGGGGTGCGTGAGGGACACCAGTCGGAGGGTCTACGCAAGTACGGTGCCGCCTTCCCCGAGCAGCACTGCTTCACCCTCGTCTTCAAGGGCAAGCGCAAGAACCTCGACCTGGCCGCCCGGGGCGAGGAGGACGCCCGCCACTGGGTGCAAGGGCTCACCAAGCTGATGGCGCGGCTGCAAGCCATGAGTCAACCGGAGAAGCTCGACCAATATCCTTTGTCGGAGCTATGGGGGCTTGGGGACAGGTTGGGGATGGCCGTGGGGGTGACACCGGGTGGTTTCCTTACCCCGGCGTAGCTGGATCCATGGGGTCCTGCAGCGAGCAGACAGGAACAAGGACAACAAGATGTCCTTCCGGGAGGTGAAGAGCATGCTGAGGATGATCAACATCGACATGGATGACGTCTACGCCTACAAGCTCTTCAAGGTACCCATCCTGTGCTCCATCACCCGCTGTCCCCCGCTGCTGTCACTGGGAGGGAATGCTGGCTCCTCCTCTGCCTTCCCAAGCGCAGAGAATTGTCAAACTCATCACACCCAAAGCCACCCACCATCACCATGGTTGGGTCCACCACCAATGGTTGGGTCCCATCATGAGCAGGAGCTCATGATGGGGTGGGGTGAGCTGTCCCCTCCACTGCTCTGTGGGGCCCCAAGGTGTGACATTTTCTCCCCATGGGGTGCTGTCCCCATGGGCATCTCCCAAGGTCCCTTTCCACCTAGGGAAACTGAGGCACGGTGCTCTGCTCTGCTCCATCCCAGACTGGAGGGTCAGAGGGCTGTGGGTGGGGGGCAGAGGGGACATGCCCCGCACCCCCCTAGGCACAACCCATCCGCGAGGCCTCATGTCAGTAGCTGAGCCCCCCCCAACTCATCACACACGTTGCCAACCCCAAGGGACAGGCAGGACCGGGCAGGGGGCGGCTGTACCCCCTCCCCACGGGCAGGGGACGGTCCCCGAGGTTGGGCTGTGGTCCCATCAGGAGTGCGACCACTCGGGCAACGAGCGGCTGGAGGGCCGGGAGCTGGAGGAGTTTTGCCGACGGCTGCTGCGGCGGCCGGAGCTGGAGGAGCTCTTTGGGCGTTACTCGGGCGAGGACTGCGTCCTGTCGGCCGAGGAGCTGCGGGATTTCCTACGGGACCAGGGCGAGGACGCCAGCCTGCGCCAGGCCCGTGCCATCATCCGCACCTACGAGCTCAACGAGAAGGGTAGGGCTGAGGATGGCCAGGTCAAGTGGGGGTGGGATGGTGGGATGGACGCTACCGGAGCCAAGGGAGGTCATGGACGGTGTGGGGATGGGGCTCTGCTTGGTGGTGTCACCCCCCCAAGCTGGTATGGGGTCCTCCAAGGCTTGGGGTGAGTGTCCTGTGCCCCTTCCCTGGGGTGGCACCGGGTGTCAGCAGTCCAACATGTGGCGTTGCTGGTCCCTGGTGGATGTGGCTCTATGGGGACAGGGGAAGTGAAGGTGGGGGTGGACCTCCATGTCTCCTGGGTGATGCAGTGCCAGCCCTAGCGTGAATGTTGCACCTCCATGTCCCTTGGGTCCCACCGTGGCAGGTCCAGGGTGAATGTAGCACTAGGAGGACAGGGGACATCATGGTGGGAATGAAGGACCTCTATGTCTCTTGGGTATCACAGTGGTACCCCTAGGGTAGATGTGGCGCTAGCAGGATGGGGGACATCAGGGTGGAGATGGGACACCAAAGGGACCTCCACATCCCCTGGGTGCCAGGTCTGGGGTGAACATGGCACTATGAGGACAGAGGATGTCAGGGTGGGGACAGGGAACCTCCACATCTCATGGGTGCCACCATGCCAGGTTCAGGGTGAACATGGCGCTAGCAGGATGAGCAACATCAGGATGGAGATGGGACACTCAAGGGAACTTACCTGTCCCCTGGGTGCTGCAGTGCTAGGTCTGGGGTGAACATGGCACTGCTGGGAGACAGGGCACATTCAGGTGGGGACAGTCCCCGGGGTGCCACCCTGCCAGTGGCGTGCCAGCCCTCTGTGACACCCCACTGCTGTGTCCTGCAGCCAGGCAGCAGGACCTGATGATGCTGGATGGCTTCATGATGTACCTCCTCTCGGCCGCCGGTGACATCCTCAACCAGGAGCACACCAAGGTGCACCAGGACATGAGCCAGCCCCTGTGCCACTACTTCATCTCCTCCTCCCACAACACCTACCTGACCCACAACCAGATCGGTGGCACCAGCAGCACCGAAGCCTATGTCAGGTGGGTGCCCTGGTCAGATGCTCCATGCCCAGGTGGTCCCATGGTTCGAGGGTGCCAGGGCGGCGCAGGGACTCATCTGGTGATGGTGCGGTGGCAGGGCGCTGATGGCGGGATGCCGTTGTGTGGAGCTGGACTGCTGGGAGGGCTCCGACGGGGAACCCATCGTCTATCATGGCCACACGCTCACCTCCAAAATCCTCTTCAGCGATGTCATTGAGAGCATCCGCGACTACGCCTTCAAGGTGAGCCAGGTGCCGGCAGCTCTGGGACGGGTGCTGGGTGCTGGGTGCTGAGCGCTGCCCATCCCCGTCCCCAGCAATCGCCCTACCCTGTCATCCTGTCCCTGGAGAACCACTGTGGGCTGGAGCAGCAAGCTACCATGGCCCGGCACATGAAGGCCATCTTGGGGGACATGCTGCTGACGCAGCCGCTGGAGGGGCAGGACCCCCATGACCTCCCGTCCCCGGAGGTAAGGCCACCTGCCCGCCCACCACGGTGTCCCCATGTCCCCTCCAAGCCCTGAGCTCCGCCCTTCCTCCCGCAGAAGCTGAAGGGGAAGGTCCTGGTGAAGGGCAAGAAGCTGCCAGAGCCGTGGCATGAGCCCCAGCGTGTCACCTCCCTTCTGGACCCCGAGGAGGAGGAAGAGGAAGAGGAGGAAGAGGAAGAGGAGAAGCTGCAGGAGAGAAGCAGCCAGCAGGTAAAGGACTCTACCAGGACTATGGTGCCGGGGGTCCGTGGCATCCCGGTGGTGCTGGAGGACCACAGCATCCTGGTGGTGCTGGAGGACCATGGTGTCCTGGTGGTCCTGGAGGACCACAGCATCCCGGCAGTGCCACAGGACCACTGTGTCCCAGGAGCGCTGGGGCCCGGGGCAGGTCAGCACTGCCAGCATCCCCCGATGCAGCCCTGCTCTCTCCTCTTCCAGTCACTGCAGTCGCTGCAGGAGATCAAACCTCTGCAGGTGGGTCGTGCGATGGAGCTGGGTGGGCTGATGGGTCAGGCACCGTGGGGGCGGCGAGTGGCTGTCACTACCTGGCAGAGGGGACTGAGCTTGGGGACCCCTTGGTTGTGCCTCCCTCTTCCCCCCTTGGTCTAGGTGCTCCATTTCTGGGGTCTCCATCACTTCAGGGTCTCCATTGCCTTGGGAACTCCATGACCTTGGGTCTCCATCATTTTGGGGTCTCCATCCCCTCCAGGGTGACCTCTCAGGGTCTCCATTGCCTTAGGGGGGTGTTCTCCATTGCCTCAGTTCTCCATCACCTCAGGGTCTACATCACCTTGAGGTCTCTATCACCTGAAGTTCTCCATCATCTTGGGTTGTCCAGCACTTCAGGGTCTCCATCACCTTGGGGTCTCTAACATCTTGGGTTGTCCATCACCTTGGGTTCTGCATGACCTTAGGGTCTCAACCAGCTTGGGTTCTCCATCATCTCAGGGTCCATCAAGGTTCTCCACCACTTTGGGGGTCTCCATGGCCTTGGGGGTCTTAGCGCTCAGCACTAGCAGGGTAGGGGGGGTCTGTAGACGCTCAGGCAGGCAGGTGGGCACCAGAGCCAGGGTGGCCCTCACACCACGGTGGCTCCTGCAGGCCAAGGATGCGTCGCAGGTGGCCCCGGAGCTGTCGGCCGTGGTGGTGTACTGCCAGGCTGTCCCCTTCCCCGGCCTGGCCCATGCCCTGCGCCACCCCCGGCCCTGCGAGATGTCCTCCTTCAGCGAGAGGAAGGCTCGGAAGCTCATCAAGGAGGCGGGTGAGGGCGATGGGGTGGGGATGGGGACAGCGTGGCTCCATGCTCACAGGGGTGCAGGATGGGGCTGACACCGATGGGCTCCGTCACCGGGGTGGCTCCACGGGTGGTGGTCGAGGGCACGTTGGCCTCGGCTGGGCTGCTCTGGTCTGGTGGGACTGGGGTCTGGTGTCGGGGTCTGGGGCCAGAGGCCAGGGTGAGGGTGAGGGTTACAGGTCCAGGATCAGGGTCTGGAGTAAGGGTCTGGTGTCAGGGTTTGGGATGTGGCATCTGGGTCCAGGGCCAGGTCTGGGGTCAGAGTCCAGGGACTGAGGTCTGGGGTCAAGATCTGGGGTTTGGGTTCAGGGTCCAGGGTCCAGGGTCCAGGGTCAGGTCTGGGGTCTGGGTCTGAGGTCAGGGTCTGGGATCCAGGGCTGAGACTAAGATCCGAGTCAGTGTCCAGGGTCTGGGGTCCAGGGTCAAGGTCTGGGATCCAGGGTCAAGGTCCAGGGTCAGGGGTCTAAAGCCAAGGTGTGGGGTCAAGGTCAGGATCCAGGGTCAGGGTCCAGGGTCCGGGGCTCGGATTAAGATCTGGGTCAGCATCCAGGGTCTGAGGTCTGGGGTCAGGGGTCCAAGGGGTCCAAGGTCAAGGTCCAGGGCTGGGCTCTGAACCCCAGGGTCCGGTTTCAGGGCTTGGGTCACGTTTCAGGCTCTGGGTCCACCCAGGCAGGTGGGCTCCGTTCATGTCCCCAGGCACATGGGTGCAGGCAGGACACTGTCACCCGCCGGCAGGGCCCCGCACCGGCACCCATGGGTGCAGCAGCCCCGCTCAGCCGTTCCCTCCCCAGGCTCGGCGCTGGTCCAGTACAACACCCGGCAGCTCAGCCGCATCTACCCGCTGGGGCTGAAGATGAACTCCTCCAACTACAACCCCCAGGAGATGTGGAACGCCGGCTGCCAGCTGGGTGAGACCCCACGGCCCCCGGGGGACACCCCATGACCTGGCACACGCCCCCTGGAGCTGTCGCCCACCCTGACACCCCGTCCCCCTGTCCCCACAGTGGCCCTCAACTTCCAGACGCCAGGCTACGAGATGGACCTGAACGCTGGGCGCTTCCTGGGCAACGGGCGCTGTGGCTACGTGCTGAAGCCCCCCTGCCTGCGCAGCCCCCCCGGAGAGCGGCCCCGCCGCCTGGTGTTGCACATCAGGGTGAGGGCACCACGCCCCCCCAGCCCCACGCCTGGGTGGGTGCCACCCGCGTCCCTGCTGGGTGACACCCACGACGTTCCCATGCCTGGCCAGGTGCCACCTGCATCCCTTTTCCCGGGTGACACCAACCCCGTGTCCAGCCAGATGCCACCCACGTCCCTTCTGGGTGACACCAACCCCGTGTCCAGCCAGATGCCACCCACGTCCCTTCTGGGTGACACCAACCCCGTGTCCAGCCAGGTGCCACTCGCACACCTTCTGGGTGGCACCAACCCCACACCCAACCTCTCTTCTCCTGGGGACACTGACCCTGTCCTCACTTCTGTTTGGGTACCAGCCCTACTCCTGGGTGACACTGACCCCATCCCCATGCCTGGCCAAGTGCCACCCACGACCCTTCTCCTGGGGACATCAAAACTGACCCTGCACCCAGCCATGTGCCACCCACGTCCCTTCTCCTGGGTGACACCAGCCCTGTCCCCAAACCCAGCTGTTATCAGCCACGTCCCTTCTCCACGGTGGCACCAACCACATCCCTCCTCCCCACCCCGTCCCCACTCCCAGCCTCACGCCTCCTATGTCCCTTCTCCTGGGGACACCAGCCCTGTCCCCACACCCAGCCACGTGCCACCCGTGTCCCTTCTCCTGGGGCCCGCCACCCCACGTGCCGCCGGCCCCCAGCACCCTCTGCCCCCAGGTGATCTCGGCGCAGCAGCTGCCCAAGCTGAAGAGGGAGAAGGGGAGCTCCATCGTGGACCCCTTCGTGCGGGTGGAGATCCACGGCGTCCCGGCCGACTGCAGCAAGCAGCAGACCCACCACAAGCTCAACAACGGTGAGCGCCCGTCGGGCCACCACGGCCCGGCCACCGGTCCCCGGGGACACCCCAGGGCACCCGGTCCCCAGGGGCACCCCAGGGCACCCCGATCCCCAGGGACACCCCAGGGCACCCAATCCCCAGGGACACCCCAGGGCACCCTGACCCTCAGGGACACCCCAGGGCACCCCGATCCCCGGGGAAACCCCAGGGCACCCGGTCCCCAGGGACACCCCAGGGCACCCCGATCCCCGGGGCACCCTGGCCCCCAGGGGGTGGCAGAGCCCTCGGGCACCCAACAGCCCGGGCACCCACTGCCCCCTGCGCCCCAGCCACCGCCCCCAGTTGAGCCGGTGCCCAGGACATCCCAGTCCCCCCAGTGCACCCCAGTCCCTCAGTGCCCCGTCCCCAGCACAGCCCGATCCCCGCCAGTGGCAGGGCCCCAGCACGTCCCAGTTCTCCCCAGTGCTGCTGCCTCCTGCCCTCCAGTATACCCGGCCCAAGCCCAGTGTGGCCCCCATTCCCCCAGTATACGCCATCCAAGCCCCAGTATGATCCCCATTCAACCGGTATACCCCCTCATTCCCCCAGTATACCCCATCCAAGCCCCAGTATGATCCCCATTCAACCAGTATACCCCACCATGAGCCCAGTGTGACTGCTATTCCCCCAGTATAGCCCAGCCCAGCCCCAGTATGATCCCTGTTTCCCCAGTATAGCCTGTCATGGCCCCAATATGACCCCCATTTCCCCAGTACACCCCATCACAGTCCCAGTATGATCCACATTCCCCCAGCATAGCCCAGCCCAGCCCCAGTGTCACACCCATTCCCCCAGTATAGACGAGCCTGGCCCTAGTATGATTCCCATTCCCCCAGTATAGCCCAGCCAGGCCCCAGTATGACCCCCATTCCCCCACTATGGTCCAGCCCAGCTCCAGTATGCCCCCCATTCCCCCAATATAGTCCAGTCTGGCCCCAGTATTACCCCCATTCTCCCAGTATAGCCCAGCCCGGCACCAGTACGACCTCCATTCTCCCAGTATACCCCACCACGGCCCCAGTATGACCCCCGTTCCCCCAGTATAGCCCAGCCCCAGTATCACCCCCACTCCCCACATACCCCGGTGCAGGACCGCAGCTGAGCCGGGGCAGGGGCAAGCACACTGGTGGGTCAAGCTGGTCCCTGTGTCTGGGGTGGGGGGTGGCCCCGGCAGCCGCGGCGGCTGCGGTGGCAGCGCCCACCCGCCGTCCCGGTGCCGTAGGCTTCAACCCGCGCTGGGAGGAGACGCTGAGCTTCCAGCTGCTGGCGCCCGAGCTGGCCCTGGTGCGCTTCGTGGTGGAGGACTACGACAGCACCTCCTGCAATGACTTTGTGGGGCAGTTCACCCTGCCCCTGGCCAGCGTGAGGGAAGGTGGGTGGGTGCTCCCCCCCACTGCCCCCGTGGACGGGGACGGTCCCCCGCCACCCGCTCAGCCCCCATCTCTGTCCCCAGGGTATCGTCACATCCATCTGCTCTCCAAGGACGGGGCCTCCCTGTCCCCCGCCACACTCTTCGTGCACGTTCGATGCAAGAGCCTGTGAGGTCCCCGCGGTCCCAGCGGGAGGGACGTCGTGTCCCTGTGTGGGGGACAACGTGGTCCTCCACGGGGTGGGCACTCTCCTGCGCCAGAGACACCCCGCTCCCTGTGTGGGGACAGCCTGGGGACACCGCTTGCCTGGCCACGGTGACAGCAGGGCTGGTTGGGGGACCCAAGGGGTAGGGGACCCCCTCCATGTCCCCTAGTGCCACCCCAGCCGCTGGCCCGCGTGGCCCGCTCCTCCCCTCCCTGGCTGTGACCCCGAGGGGACAGAGATGCTGTGACAACCAGGACAGAGTGGCCGGGCCATCAAAAGCCCAGCACAGCCCTGGGGGGTGAGATGGGTGACAGCAACCCCCAAACGTCACCACCCCCAGCCACGCTCGATCCCAGCCCCGCCTTGGGCTGCAAGGATGGTGCCGTCACCATGAGGTCCCCAAGGGGACCCTGCCACCACGCGCCCCATCGTGCCCACAGCGTCGAGCCTCTGCTTGGCTGGGGGCCGCGTTCCCAACCCCTGCTCCAGCACCGGCGTCACAGATTTATACCCCGGTGTCAAGCCAGTCGAATAAAGGTTTTATTTTAACAGAGCCTGCCCCGGCGTCCCTGTCACCTCCTGGGGCCCGTTGGGTGGGGGGGTAGAGGCTGGGGGGGGATAAGGACTGAGCCCACCCCCAAACGCAGCACTGCCCTGGGGAGCTGCCAAGCACCCATGGGTGCTGCACCCCTGGGGGCCGGGGGGCTCATTGGAGCAGCCCTCAAAACTGCCGCGGGGACAGGGGGAGGGTCCCGCCGGACACCCCCCACCCGCACCCAGCCTCCCCCGGCCCAGGACACCAGAGACACAGGAGGGGACACAGAGGTACTTGCATAGGTGACACAGGACCCCGAGCAGGGGGGATGTGATGGCACTGGCGAGGGGGACGGGACGGGCTCCTGGTCCCCCACCAAGGTTCCCCCCAACCCCCACAGGTCCAGGCTGGGGTGGGCAAAGCCCCTCGGGGTCCGTGGTGTGACACGGGGCACGACGGGGGCACAGAGGGGCAGGGAGGCGTGGGAGTGCATAGATGGGGTCTTGGCCTTGGTGCGCAGCTTTGGAAACCTTTGGCTGGGAGGGCAGGAGCATCTCGGAGCTCTTCGTGGACGCGGTTCATGTCACAGCAGGAGGCGGCAGGCTGCCCGGGTGCTTGCTTCCCAAGATATCTTGATGGGATAAAGGTTTTCCATGAAAGAAAACATTTCTTTTACCTCGGAGGTTCCCGTAGCACAAGATGACGAGCCTGGTTGAAGAGGCACCGGAGTGGCTGGAGAGGCTGAAGCCCCAGGGCGATGCCGATAGCGCGTTGCAGGGCAGTCGCTTGCGTGTGTATCCACATTTCCATGCTTCCAGAGAAAAGCAGCCGAGCAGAAAGCCCCGAGGTGTGGCAGCGGCGACGGAGCATCCCCCCAGTGCCTGCAGCCCCAGCGTCACTGGGGTGGCAGAGGGGAATGAGCCCCAGGAGTCCGAGCAGAGCAGGGTGCGCTGGACGAGCTCCGGAGGCAGCGAGGGTTCGAGTCTCCGAGGCTGGGGAGGAGAAGCGACAAGGCATTGCTTGCACAAATAGCCCTTAGAAAGAAATTTCAACGTGCTCCCGAGCCCGCGGGGAGGGACGGTGCCATCCTCCCTCTCCAGGCGCCCGCAGGAAGGACCGAGTTTAACGTAGGAGGGAGCAAACCGGGGGAAAACAGCCGAGCAGGGGACAGAGCCCAAAACAGCCTCCAGGCGGGCAGGAGGGCTCGGCAGCCTGGCCACCGCATCCCGGTGCTCCACCACGCCGGCGCCGGGCCGCTCGGCGCAGCAAGCATCTGCCTCGGTCGGCCCCGTCGAGAAAAGTCACGGTCCAGCGACCCGGAGGTGGCCTTCAGCAGACGAATGCAACTCATGTCAGTTTGGAACAGGAAAGATTTAAAATATATATAATATATACTTTTATTATTCACCCGTTAACTCCATTATATGCCAATCATGAGCTAGTTTCAGCAGTTACATTCCCTTGATCACGTCTTTACGAGGATGCAATTAAATCAAAACAAAGGAGACCGCTGACACCAGCGGGGGAGCGGCGGCCGGCGCTGCGGGACGCGGTCGGTGAATCCAGGCGGTGGGCGGCTGCGCAGCTGGTTCGGTTCCACCTCTCCCGGCGCAGGTCCTGCTTCGGTGGAAAGGACGAGGGCAGCACCTCCGCCGGGCCCGGCTCCTCGGCAGCGCCACGCTCTCCTGGCAAGGGCTCGTTTACTGCAACACCAGTCCAACCTGGGGAGGCCAATGGAGACGGCAGGTCAAGATGTGCCCGACCGCCAGCGTCCTCTGCCCCGGACCCGGCTCCAGGCAGATGCAGCTCGCAAGCCCTCGCCATGCCGGCTGGGAGGGCTCAGTGTTGTCTGTGTGGGTTTCCCCATCAGCTTTGGGATATTTGAGCGCAGGGAGAGCCCAGGGCGTGCAGCCGAACGGACGCACGGACCCTGCCCAGCTCCGATCTGGGGACGTGACCAATGTTTGGGGTGTGACAAGCCCGGGCAGTCTGCAAGACAGCCTTGATTGATGAGCCAAGGTTGCTTCTAAGCTAAATACCAACAGCTTTGGGAGAAGCTGCTTCCCGAGAACCTGGTACTGGGACAGGCCCCTCTGAGGGCAGCCGGCACTGCTGGGCGCTCTCTGGGCACTGCGTGATGGGACATGCTGGTGGCTGGTCCCGGCCTCCGAGCCGCTGGAGCCACGGGCAGCCCCACCGCAGGGAACGGCCAGAGAGAGGCTCCCAGCACCAGGCTCTCCAACCCACCAGCTCTCCTCGTGAGAAAAGGGATTGCTTCAACCTCCCGGCAACCTCCGGGAGCTTTCGAATGGCTCAGTGGCACAGTTTAAGGCACATGGGCTTGTACCCCCAGAGACCTGCCTTCATGCGCTCTGCGAAGGGAACCAAAGTCCCGTTACCGCCATTAAGGCGTTAATTAGCTGTTGCAACACAGCATGGGCAGCACTGCACGGTCAGGCAGCTTCTGGTTCTCAAGCACTGTCCTCTCCAAGGCGGCTGCGGACCGGACGGATGCTGAACCACACCTTCAGGGTGGAGCCACGGTAGCAACCAGGTGCTGCCTAAAAACGGCCCAGGGCAGGCAGTCGGGGTGGCTACAGCTGCAGTGCTGGGACCAGCTGGGCGGGCAGCGAGCTGCCGGCCGTGGGGACAAGGTGACACCCCAGCGATCCCGTGGCTCAGCCGCTCCACACATGCTACAAGTGACCGCGCTGGCAGACCTCCCCATCGTCACAGGGACCTGCTCAACAGCGACCCAACGGCTCTCAAGCTCGTCTGTTCTCTCTAGAGGGGTTGTCATTAGTCTCGCCCCACCACAACAGACTGACAAAGAGGCTACAGGGCTGCGCGGTGACACCCACCTGTGTGGGCTCACAGGGCACAGCAACCACCTCCCAGGTGACTGTCACAACCACCAGTGTCACATCTGTCACCCTGCAGCCCTCTGCCTGTCTCCTCTTTGTACCTGGCCTCCTTCCGCAGAGGGAAGAGGTCGTCCGTGCGGACGTGTGTGAGGTTAAGGTCACGGAACCTGTGTGAGGTTAAGGACCCTGAACCTGTCCAAGAGTGAAATGAGCCTGGGGAGACAAGTGGCAAGTGCTTTTCCCCAGGGACACCCTCTGTGCAGGCACAGCGGGGAGGGCACAGCAGAGCCATCGCTGGATTCACCCATTACTGCGTGTACTGCTGGCCTGGGAACGCCGAGGGGTGTGTGAAGGCAAACTCATCTACCTGGGGGCTGTGGGGACAAGACCCCTCCCCGTGCGCTGGAGGACCACCCCACCCCAAGGCACTGACCTTCTCTGGTGCCATGCTGGGACACTTCCAATTGTACAGGTAATACTGCAGGTTCCCGTCCCCAATCCCAAACTTCAGCTTCTCCAGGAAGGTTTTGTTTTCCATGAGATCCAGTGCATTGAAGACGTCGAATCCTTTCTGCACGGGCAAGACATGAAGCCATCAGCTCCTCCTGCTTACGTGCTGGGGAGTTCATCCCATCCGTGAGCTGCCTGCCCCCTCTCCTGCCCAGCTTTGCACCCCCAGAAGGGAGCGAGGCTGATGGGGAAGAACTTAGCATCGGTGTACCCACCCTCAGTTCAAGCGCTTCGGACATACGCATTATAATTTGCTGAGAAGACACCCTGAGCTCAGCTCAACGCTAGCCAGAAGGTTCAGGCTACCCCTGCTTCCCTCTCCTGGGCAGCAGATCCTTTAGGATTTGGGTTTGTGCAGCCCTGGGTCCAAGCCCTGTCCCATGGCCGGCCCTTCCCATAAACCCCAGGCCGGCCAGGTGAGCAGTGAGCTGCCCGGTGCCCAGCTGTGCCGCCCCGGCCCTGCCATCACTCACCGACTTGGCGAGTATGAGAGCATCACTCATGAGGTCGATGAGAGGCGTCTTGGTGTGAACATTGTAGAAGGAGTAAGCAGCTTTCAGGCTCTTGTGAGTCGGGTGGTTCATGATGGTGGAGGGCAGCGTGTAGAAGCTCAGGAAGTCTGTCACCTCCCCTGGGGCACTCTGGAAGCCAGAAGTGACACCGCAACACGTCAGAGCCACGATAAAGCCCAGCCGGAGCCTTAGAGGAGCTTTGCCAGTCTGAGTGATGTGCGGGCTCCCTGCCAGGAGACTCGGGGCAGCCCGGGATGGAGAGGCACCATCCCCCAGCAGCTCAAACCTCCCACCCTGGAAGAACATCTCACTGCCCAGGGCGGCAACCTCCCCGATCGCTCCCACCGCTCGCCACACACTCTTCCAGTGGAGGCAGAAGCCCAGCTCCCATCTTGCTCCTGCCCCCTCACCTCTACCACAAAGGTGTCGATGATGTTCTCCTGAGGTAAGAACCAGTGCTCCACCTCCTCTCGGCTCATGACGGGCGTCAGGTGGAACTGCTTCAGGTACTCGGTCAAGAGCTTGTGCACTGCAGAGATATCTCTGTGCTCCATTGGCCGCAAGCCAGGAGTCTTGGGAGTCTACAAAAAGCGGGACAAATCATTTGCGTTGCTTGCACAGCGGCTTTTATCACTCAAGGGCTCTCCAACAAGCGTCACAGAGACGCTTTCTGCTTAGATCAGCCCATTTTCAGCCCCGCAACCCAGCATTCTCCCCCTCAGCCCTGCTTGCCTGGCAGAAGGATGGATGCCGTCGGCCATGACACCGATGGCAAAGACCGCAAAGAAGCACAGTGGGTCCCAAAGCCCCACATGCCAGGTCAAGTCCTGCTGGAAGTGGCCTCCTACCCACTAACAACACAAGATCTCTGCTTCCCTCCACATCTCTGCTCCTGCTCGCAGCGGGGATGGGCTGGGAGACGTGCCTTGGGCACCACAAGGGACCGCAAGGAACCACCTGATGTTATTTCCAGTTGGGTTCGATTTCTAATCTAGGGTTGGGATCGCTCAGCAAAGCCCAGATCAAGCAGCACAGACTGCTTCTGGGTCTGGGTTTCCGCACAAAAATCGGTAGCTACAAAAGAGCAGCTGGTGCCTTTGCTGAGGCGGGAGGCAGGAGACAAGAGCTGTGTGCTGCCCAGCACTAAAGCAGCGCTCTCCAACCGAAACGAGCAGCTCTGACCGACAGAAGGAAGCCAACAAGGTCGGGGAAGGTGGTGGCAATTTTAATGCTTTGTTTGTCTTTTCTCCCATATCCAGCTGGGGAACTTCCCCAGCAGGACAACTGCAGTGACAGAACCGATCAGTTTGACTGAAGAATGAGGGACTAACCCAATTCAAGGTCACTCCGAGGCTGTGTTTGGACAGATGAAGGCTGTCATATCTGCATTCTTGTTTTACCAGGAGGACAGGATATGACTCACCATGAAACAAAAGCTCACAGGGTCCTCTAGCTGCAAGAATTTGCCCTTAAAATGCAGGTACCCAGGCAAAAATAAATAAAGATTAAATAAAGCGCAATGGCTTGACAGAGTCATTTACTACATGAAACAAACCCCAGTTCTCCAGGCAGAGGACTTGACCTCAGCTGAGATGTTTGTGTCTCCAGTTCCCAGCCTCACCCCTTGCTCAGCAAGGAGCAATTCGTGAGCGCTGACTCCATGGCTCACAGCCCCGGCTGGCACCCACCTCGGGCAACCGGTAAAGCTTCATGGTACGTTGCATAGTCATGTTCCTGCTCAGGTGGGAAAATTTGACCTCGATGAGTTTCCGAGGATTCAGGGACCGGTGCCAGTACCTGCAGAAACACATTCACGGTGGGAGACTTGTTCTTGGGCAGCGGGACGGCCGCACGGGCACGAGGTTCTCGTAGCTGCCATGAGAGGGCAAGCGAGAACATCACGCTGGTTCGCGAAGAGGCCAGCAGCTCCCGCAGAGAAAAACAAGGGCGGCCTGAAGTGCTTGTGCTGCAGAAAGTCTCCTGTCTTGTGATACGTGAGCAGCTTAAGCAAAACTACTGGAGTTAATCCTGGAAGGACAGCGTGGTGAGGAGAAACCTGGGCTGGAATCAATCTCTCCTGTCCTGGGTAATCCCACACGTGCTACACGCCACAGAGGGGATCCCAGCAAGGGAAAGTCTGCAGACCAAAATCTCTTTGGAGAACCACAGACACTCACCTGCAAGTCCCCACAGGCTTTGGCAGCACCACTCCCGCAGTGTAAACAGCCTGAAAGATCCCCTCCAGATGAACCCGCCGCGTGATCTCGCGGATCAGAACTGGAGCCACCCGTTTGGAGCGCAACTTTTTGTGGACGCACAGGAAGTTTATCTCTACCATCTTCTTCTCTCTTGGGAAAGAAACAACGCAGAGCATGAGACCCGACTGTCCTGACCTGGAGGATCAGCCCAACGCCCTGGGCAATTTACCTCCAGCCCCTTCCAGAGAGAGGATTCAAAGCCTCGGGGAAGGCCAAAGAGCAAGGGCTGGGTTTGGAGAACTCTCCCTTAAGCTGTAACCCAAGGTTTTCCCAGGGAAAATGGTCTCCATCCAGCCCTGGAGGATTTCTGTAAGCCAGAGCTCTAAGCTGACCTCACTTGTTGAGGAAAACAGCCTTCACGGCTGCTAACTACAAGATGTCTTTGCACAGAACTTCACTGCCCACCTTAAATATCTCCCACCCTCTCCTCCAAGCAGCAAAGCATCTCCACGGCTGAATGGCGTAGGTCGGGCTCGGTTGGTAGGGGAGGACAATGTAGCCAGACCTCCTCAGCGCTCCCAGGAAACCCCACGTGCCATCAAGGGGCAGGATGAGAAATGCAGCGAAGCAGCACTCACGTGTCATAGATGTGGATAGTGGCTGGAATCGCACTGATAAATCCAACCAGCTTCTTGCTGGAGACAACTCTGACTCCACAGTGCCACTGGGGCAACCAGCCCGGAGGACGCAGCGCCCTGAAGAAGAGACACGCTTCAGAACTCACATCCCATCAAAGGTCCCCAGCGTACCTGCTCCTGCCTCCCCACCCTGTCCTGGGATGCCGTGTCCTGCTCCAGGCTGCCCAACGCAGCTGTGGGTTTGCAGGCAGGAGGATGAGAGGGTGACAGTGATGTGACAAGGCAGGACTGCTGGGATCCAGGGCAATTCCTGCACTCTGTGGCCAAGGCCAGCTCTCACTAGCAAGACAGGAGGAAATCCATGTTCCTCCATTCATGAACGCCCTGAGGAAACAGCAGCTCCACTGCAACAGGTCTTCAAGTGTTATTGCTGGCAACATTACTTGGCAGCTGCCTTCATCCTACAGCTCCAGGGCACTGAGAAGTTCCTTAGCTACCGGGATTTTTACAAACACTCGAGGGATGAAACCAAAGAGGAAAAAAAATCCAGTTTTAGGCTCCCATATCTCAAAGAAGCCAGAGGCAGGCAGGGCTGGGCAAGACGCCCCTCTCGCAGTGTACCTGGGACACCGCACACACACACGGTGACAGATGGGGAAGGGAGATTTTGAAAAGAAGCGAGACGGGATAAGCAAAGGCAGCTGCAGCGCTGTCACCGGGGTCAGGCTTGCCAGCATCCAACACCCTCTGCTCCGTGGTCGTGGTGCCACTCACCACAGCAGGAACTCAGGAGAGTAATCGAACCGGAACATGTTGTCGTCGTCCTCCACGTAGTTCTCATTCAGGAGCGTGTACAGCTCTTTCAGCTAAAGCAGAAGAGCCCAAGCAGGTTAAGGAAGTTATTCAGCCATCACACGCCCCAGCTGCCCTGAGACGGGACCCTGAACACTTTTTGTGTGGCCACAGCAATGGGCGCCGTGTGCAGCCGTGTCCCTGCTACGGGCACATCCCCCTGCTCTGCCCTCCTGAACCCGTGCCGCTGCGGAGCCAGGTAAGCAGCAGGATGCACAGATAAGTCCTGCTGCCCTCAGGTCATCTCCCAGGGAGGTGGGTCACAGTCTGGAGGGTCTTCCTAAGGGAAAACTCCTGGCTTCAGCCATCCTTACATCCCCATGAAGAAACCTGGCCAACGTGGGATGGGTGAGAGGTGACTGCATGGTGGGAGAAGTCAGACGCATCTAACTCCAAGGAGATGCGTGACCACTGAGCTGGAGAGTTGCTTGGTGTGGTGAAAGACATGTTGCCATCCCCAAAACCACCTTTGGCAGTCCAAGCATGGAACTGCCGACCGTGCAACGGAGACACCCTCCCAATAAGCGTGTGCCGGGCTGCCTGTACTCACCACGCCTCTATCCCCAAGGTCCAGGGCGTCCCAGGTGAAGCCCTGGGGCAAGGTGTATGGCTCCTGACGGATATTGTCTTTGTCTGGCTCAACGGGACCGTGGGTGTTCACCACTTCTCCTGTAAGAGACAGCAGGGAGCCATGAAGATGCTCTCTGCTGTTTGAGGCCAAGTCTCCACGACACCTTGATCTGGTGACCAATGTGGCCCCCTTCCCCAGCGTGATCTCTGACCCCAGGTCCCTGGCATGGGCAGCCAGGGATTGCCATTTCACCCACCCGGTTTGGGACGCACCACACGTTCAATGCGACACGGGGCAGAGAACCAAAACTCCTCTTTCAGGGGCAATGGCAGAGTCGATCGGGCAGCAGAGAGGAGGCGACCAAACTGATCAGAGCTTCAGAGCTACATCCTCCAGGTCCACATGAGATGCCTTATCCTTCCCCATCCCCACAGTCCCAGCCTTGGCCAGCACTTTCCCATGAGCCGCTCCATCGGATGCTGGCTCTCTCCCTGCCAGCTCTGGCCCCTGCCATTTGGCAAGCGTCAGGGTTTCCTTCCCACTGTGCTTAAAGAACTGCAGCAAACAAGACAACTTTTGTTGAAAAAACACTGACTCCTAAAGCCCCTGATTCAGCCAAGAGATGTTGGTTCAAGCACTGGCTTTCTCGGGGATGTCAACACAGCGGCATCACTTGAGCGCCGCCAAGAGAAGCAAGCCACGCTAATTAGGAATTCCCTTAAAAAGGGATTGAAAAGGTTTCCAGGCAATGGGGAGGTGAAGAAAAGCCCAGAGCAAGAACTGCCCCCATCACACCCACCTAAGGCAGCTTCCAGAAATGCTCACCCCTGGCCGTCCTCTCTGTTTTGTGCAGGTGCTGAACAGCTCTGAAATCCGGCCCCAAAAATCCCACAGCACTTTTGTTACCCGACCCTAAATAGCCTCGTGTACGTAATGCTGGGTGCCAGAGCGTGCTCCTGAGCAAGGACCACGAGACGCTGGGACCCAGCGAGTGGCCGGCAGCCAGAGCACAGCCAGCAATTTGGTGTACGGAGGAGTGGGCTGTTTTCTGCCTCTCCTTCCCCAGAAGATACCTTCCACTCTTCCTCCAGGGTTTACCCAAGCAGAAACGATGTTTGCCATGTCCAGGATCCTCTGCGAAAAATGGCAAATGCAAGATCAGGCTTTGCTGTCTCACATAACCCCGTGCCATCTCACTACGATTTTCCCAGCACAAAGCTGAGACCGTCGCTCCCAGAAAACAGTCTTTGAGACCAAAGAAAGCCTCAGACTGGTGCTGACAACATGAAAAGGGAATCAAACACGGTCTCTGCAGCGAGAGGGGTCGGACACAACCTAATGAAGAGCAGCCAATTTGAAGCCATGACAAGCTTCAGGTAAATCTAGAAACTATGGGCTTTGACTCATTCTCTAGTTCTCCCGAGCTCTGCATGGATTTTGCTGGGGGCTGCAGGGGTGGAGAGACTAAGCAAAGCAATCCCGGGCACCCCGGGAGCGCTGCAGGTTTGCTCCAATTAGCTTGGGAACGAGCGCCTTCCAGACATGCAGCTCTGCGGCAGCGCACCCCTCTTCCTTTCAGATCTGCTCAGCTGCCAAGAGCTCCTGCCACGCTGAGAAATGCCTCGTTACCGACAGCAGATCATTTTTGACATAGGCCGAGAGTGTCAAGAGCAAACCGGAGAAAGGGCTGGAGCAAGGACTAGAGCTGGGAAGCACAGCCGGGCTCTTCACAGGGGGAAGAAGGCACGAAGAGATAGGATTCCCCATCTTTAGACGCGTATGGCAGCTTAGGGGTGCGGATGCTCATGAGGTTTGTGCCTCCCCTCTCCCGGCTCTCCTGGCTCAGCCCCAGCGCCTGCCCATGCCAGAGGCTGATGTGAGCCCAGCAAACCAAGGATGTGGCAGCTCAGCACATGGACCTGCTTCCCTGAGTGGCTCCCATCGCTGGCTGGCCCCATCTCACCCCGAGTTACCTTCCCCACCAAGGACCCCTTGCTGGGAAGCTTCAGCCCCCAGAAAGGGGAGAGCTGGTTAGCTCCAAGTCCCCTAGGACTTGGCAAGAGGAAGGCTGGCAACACCCCGCATAAAACTTGGGCACAGAGGGCCAGGGAGACCCAATTCAAGGGCTAAAGACTGAGATTAAGGGATGCCCAAATGCAGGAGGCATCAAATCGGATGTCTGCAATGGCTCCTTGTCCCTCTCGACCACCCAGCCGCCTGCACAGCTCTCCGGCGGCAGGGCTGGCCACACAGTCCATGATGCTGAACGGTGGACAAGTGTCATTGATGCCTTTGAAGCCCAGATAGGACAGCAGTGAGGGGCCGTCCAGGGACTCGCTTGCTGGTCAGGGACCAGCTTCTTTGGGCTTCTTTGAGCAGCCTGGGGACCACGAGGCTTCTCCCAACGAGCACGAAACAGTGAGGGGCTGTACGTACCTAGCTTGGGCACCGGCTGCGTGTCCCAGAACTGGTAGCTCCTCTTGCTGGCTTCTTCCATGGTTTTGGCAGGGCCCTGACCTACAGAGAAGAGCTCGATGGCTTTTTGAATCTCCTGGATCCTCTCAGCGGGTAAAGAGTTCACCTGAGGGCAGAAAAGGAGGGTGGAAAGACAAAATGAGTAAGCTGAGCCACCAGGTCTGTGTTTCAGCTCCTCATTAGGGGAACCTGGAGCTGACCCTGCCAGGAAGGGGAGAGCAGGGAGAAAACTCGCTTCCCAGCCTAGATCCTCTCGTAACCCTCTACGAGATGGATGAACCCTTTTACCAGGCACCTGCCACACACCTAGACCTGGTTTCTTGGCACTCCTGGGTCGAAGGGGATAGATGAAGTGCCTTAAAATGCTTTAAGCTTCAGTTAAGGAGGGCGCTGTGAGCCCCAAGAGCAAACCTCCCTGCCTCACCTTGGCTAACACCCGTGCAGAGACACCCTGGGTCAACCCACACCCAGCGTTTGGGCTTTCTGCGGTGGCTTTTCTCTCTCACTGCTTCAGCCTCCTCCATCTAAGCTGGATCCGTATCTGCAAACTGCAGCTTCCAGAGGGGTCCCTGGGCACTGCAGACCAGGACAAAGCAGAGAGGCTGAGTCAAGATGAAGGGCATCAGACAGAAAACAACCTCTGCTGACGTACAGATCTGTGTGTGTGTGTCCTGCCACAGGACCAGAGGGGGCAAGATGGGTGACCGCCAGCCCTGGGAGGGACAAACCTTACATGTCCCATGCTCCTTCACGAAGCACCGGCTGCTAGTCAGGATCGGGCAAAGCCAAGAGGGGTAAGAAAGACCCTGCTCTGACCCGGCTGCTGTTCTTATGTTAATCAAGCAAAAACCAACAACATCAGATGTTGTCCAAGCAGGAGAACGCGTTCGTTGTGCTGGCTGTGGGCAGGAGAGGAAGCTGGCAGGTGGCAGCGTGGCGGTTCCCTGCCTGCGAGGAGGCAGCTGGTGTCTGGAAAGAAGAACTCAGAGGCGCCAGTCTGACCCTTTCACCGCAGCACAGGAACTGGCTGGGATATCCAGCCAAGGACCGCGTTTACCCTGGAGCGCTCCGCAAAGACCTCCCGTAGCAACGGGAATTCCCATGCAGGGAGCCAGGCTGGGAAATTACTCTAAACCTTAAGTTTTTTGAGCAGCCAAGTGCCTAAAACCAGGACTGGGAGGCTCTTTCCTTGCCCTAAGCTACATCGGAGAGTTTCAGGACAGGGCTGGCTGTTGTGTGGGGCCGCGACTCCGGGAAGGGGTCAGTCACCTTCACCGACTGGTCCTGAGCCTGGTCAGGCTGATCTCCTCCTTTCTCTTTCTTCCGTTTGGGTTTCTTTTTCTTCTTTTTCGCTCCACTGTCATTTGCTGGACTCAAGCCACTAGGGAACAAAAGAAACATCATTGGAGCCTTGGGGTTTTCTTTTGGAGAACATTTATAGGGTTTCTGAAGCTCTCTAAAGAAAATACAAGCTCCCTGCTTTGAGTCCAAGACTCCAGGAGGGGGAACACTTGGTGCATGGAGGGTGCAGCCATGCGCCCTCTCCCCAGCATCCCTCCCAGCAGCGAGCTCCGTGCGAGCTCCCAAAAGGGGACTAGCGCCAACATCTCCCACCCCGCAGGTTTGCTCAGCGGTGGGGAGCGTGCCCCACACCGCAGGTGACTGTGTTTTTGCCGTCACGTCACCCCGCTCGGCCGCACATGCCCAAATCCACCCCATGGAGTGGCGGGGATGCCCAGCTTAGGCTTTTTCCTCCTCTCGGAGCCCAAGGATGGAAGTGGGAGCAGCAAACGTTGGTCCAGTCCTGGGGATAAGGCACCGCAGCAGGCCCAGGCACCACAGAGGGGCTGGCGGCCAAGGACACTGCGCCAAATGTCACCCCACCTGCAGAGGTGATGATCTAGGGAGACGGGTGCTGTGATATTGGAAAATTATTATATTGTTAGGCTGGAGCTGGAAAATCAAGACCAAGCAGCAAATCTCTTTGGGAGCGCAGGGTGGGAAATGCCTGTGCCAGGGCATCGTTCTGCCTTCCAGGGATGCAGGGCAGCCCTGGACATCCAGATGACAAGCACCCCAAAGCAGCCACCGGTGTGAAACCCCACACCGAGCCCGGCAAGTCTGGCAGCAACCTGACGCCAAAACACAGGAGAGGTGCCTGCTCCTGGCATGGCGTACGTGATCTCACCCCTGCGTGAGATACCCTCACGCAGGACAGGCCATGTTACTGCTGTGGAGCTGGGGCACCCCAAGCCGGGAGCCTCCCTGCCAATGGTCCCCAAAAGAAGGTTACAGCCTCCGAGAGGGTCGCGGCTTAGGTGGAAATTCAACCCCAGAGACAGCTGGAGCAGGACTGAGCGGAGGGATGAGAGAGGAAGGGGGGGGGACACTAGGCCAGGGGCGCTTTGCCAGCTGCCAACATGCACAAGGGGTCTTCTGCAAAGCAAGTCGGGGGATGGCGTGCACGCCCGCAGGATCACTCAGCTCTGTCCTGTCCCTGTCAGTGCTGCCAAGTTTGTTTTGCAGTAAAACTGCAGCATTTTTCCTTTTCTGTTTTCACTGAGGACGTTACCCACGTCTGGCTTGACAGGGAGAGGCCAGAGCAAGGAAAGCCACGGAGAATCCCGGGTGGGAGCTGCTCTTTGCATCAAGCGGCACAT
The DNA here is from genome assembly GCF_035582795.1 of Mycteria americana. Lineage (NCBI taxonomy): Eukaryota > Metazoa > Chordata > Aves > Ciconiiformes > Ciconiidae > Mycteria > Mycteria americana. The sequence continues at coordinate 5,973,095 of NC_134386.1, forward strand.
CCACAGCACCCTACAACCTCAAAGCCCACCACCGGCGAGCACCGTCACCCACACCAGAGCAGGTCTGGCTGGAAACCAGTACGAGCTCTGCGGGACTGGCTCTGCCCCACCTGCCCCAGGGACCCCCCACCAGCCCGGATGCTGTGGGACGTGTCCCTGCCCTCCCATGCCCGGGGACCTCGTCCTCTTCTTTCCCCAAATCTCAGCTCAGGGATCCACGCCAGTATATTTTTTACTCTAGGACACAGAGGTGTCTCCTTCCTTGCACCCCCAAAACGACTGCTGCTTTCACAGCAGGGACAACCGCACAGCTCTGATCTGCCCAGAGGCAGACGGTGAACCGAAGGCACCCGCCAGCCTGGAAACACCTCCCAGTACCGCTTGCTCTCGGACCAGCTTAATGTCTTTACCAAATACAAGATAGTGGTGAAGAGGGTGGAGCAGGGAAAGGAAAGAAGAAACACGCCGGAAAAAATGTTGGAGCAGCATCCAACTATTTATTTCAGCAAGGCCGGGAAAAGGAGAGAGCCAGGAAGGGAATATGGTTTAAAAAAATCCCCAGGCTGAGCAGCAAGTGAGTTTTGAAACCAGGGAAAAGTGGATAGAGAAATGGTTTTTTTGAGGGATGAAGCCGGGAGGGCTGGGTGTGCAGACGCCTGCGGACAGCGAGGCCACTGACACTCGCGGTGCAGAAACCCGGTGTGGTTTCTGCGGAGCAGAGACGTCTGGTTTGCAGGACATGGAGCAGCAGAGCTGGGGAAGGCTTTCCTCTAGACAAAACCTGAACAGCAGCGGAGACTCTGCAGGTGGCATTTGCTGGGGAAAACGATTCCCGTCTATCAGCAGAGCCCCATGTGAAACACTGGGACACAGCAAGCATTTGCTCACCGGCACGGGGAACAAGCAGTAGTGCAGGGCAAGCTGCTCCATAAAAGGGGGCTCGATGAGAAGCCCCCCCTCTTCTCCAGAAGCGCATTCAGTGCTTGCAGCGGAGCAGAGAGAGGAGCAGCCGCGAAGCCGCAGCTCTGTGGGGATCAGCATCCCGCAGCACCGCTGAACCGTCCCTGGGGGACACATCTCACCTTTCCTCCCACCACCGGCAAAGGGCTTTACCTCCACTCGGGGCTCTCGGGGCGAGCTCTGACATGACAGCAAAAGTAATTACGGCAAAGCGGTACTGACACCGCTATTGATTTTGGTGACAAATGCATGATGGGGGTTTTTTAACTCCTTGCAGAGGAGCACGGGTGAGACCTGGCAGATCCCCAGCCAGCCAGCCAGCCGCATGCAGGCCCTGGGAGGAGCGAAACCATCCGCCGTGGAGCTGCAATAAACACATTCAACTGATTTCTTACCGATGTTAACACCACAAACTGACAGCACAAGAGGAGTTTGAGAGCACGTCCGAGGGCAGATGCTGGAAGCCATCCCTTCCAAAGGAGATGGACACATTTTCCCAGGTCACCTCCACGTCGGGATGCTGTAGGTGTCAGATGTGACAAACAAAATCCTCCCAGCCCCTGCGTATTCAGTTGGCGTCGCTTTGCTTTATAAATCAGAGCTGCCAGCTCCCAGCTTGCCACTAATGAGTTCAGCCCAACCAATATCGCTTCACCCCCACACCGGACTCACAGGTAAAAGCGCTGAGAAAAATCCTCCCTGATTTATGAGCAAAGCCATCGTGACCTGGAAGAAATCAGGGTGGCATAAGCTGGGATGAGGTTTTGCATTCCCAGGCGCCACGGCATTGGGAAGGGCCCTGCTCCAGCCAGGAGATCAAAATCAACCCAGCAGACAAGTCACCAGCAAAGGAAAAATAGGACAATGCTGGAAAACCCAAAGGTCCATCTCGTTACACCTAGGGAAGCAACAATTATAGGTGTTTTCTATTTTAAAGTCCATTTAGGAAAGCAAATATCTTCTTCTTTACGCTCCAGTGTAGCTGCAGCCCCTTGGACGCTCCCCAAATTAATGGTATCACCCCACCAGTGCCCTGGGACAGAGCCACCACTGTCCAAAATCCCAGCTACCGCAGCCGATAAGACCCATGAAGCTGCGAGGGCTGAAGCTGGTTTCACCCCCACAGGAAGGGCTAACTGCCAGGCCAGCTCCTGTCCGACAGCCCACGGCCTTCCCAGCTGCACTTATGGCTTTTTTCCTCCCGTATCTCCTTTCCATCCCGAGCTGCTTTGAGAGATAAAGTGTGTGGAGAAGGACGCATCGGCTGCGTATGTGAAACGCCTTCCGATTACCCACAGGATGGCAACGGTTCGTTCTCCGATGAAGGAAAAACCTTTTCCCTTCTCCCAGTGTTATGGACGCTGCAACCCCCCTTCCCTGCTACCAGACGGCTCCTCAAGGGAAAGGAGCTGGCACTGACCCCCACACAGAAAATAACACCCATAACCTGAGCGATCTCAAAAATAGACTTTTGGAAGTACCTAAATAAACCAGACAGGCTTGTTCAAGGCCAGACCCACTCGGACCCCTCTGGAAGCTGGGAAACACCGGACGCATCCAGTAACAAACTGGTGCTCGGCACCCACTTATCTATCACCTGGATCCGCGCGTGCTCCCGCTGTGTTCCCAGATCCGAAAGCTCTATGTTTGCAAAGTGGGGGAGGAAAGCACAAGGGAGGACAACTCTGGCTGTGGCTGGCTCCCCGCGGCTCCCTCGGCTCCCAAAGCCCGGTGGGAAGCCCTGGCTTGGCATGGGGGGATTTTGATGGCAGGGGCTGGGAGTTATTTCCCGTAGCGTACGCACTGCGGCGATCAAAAAGTGTCTTTCATTACACAAATTGAAATGCCACGCTCAGGCTCTCAGACCGTCTCACACCTATGATAGCAAACAGTACCAAACACTGCTGGTTCTTCCTCAAAACCCAAACTGGAATTGCAGATTCAGACAAGGGCTTGTGCGGTTTGCAGTTCCTCCACTGCGTGGCCTTGCTTCCTAGTCTGAAAGGTGTCAGATGAGAAACAGTAGATCCCTGCTCCGTATTTAGGTGCTGGAAAATCCTTCTACCAAACCTGGGGCTAATCGGGTGCGGTACTTAGACTGTAATCTCATTAGGGGACAGAGCGAGGAGGCAGGCTCCACAGACAGTGGAGCACAGGTCCCGGAGCAGAGCGCACCATTACTGCACTCCATATAATACCTAAAACTAAATTCTCCATGTTAGAACACAGGCGGTTGTCCCAGGAACATCCTCTCACTGTGTAAGTACAGGCAGGGATTGCCAAACCAGGCAGCTGCCCGCTGTCCCACCAAGAAAAGCCCCTTTGCTTCCCCCACACACCATCCAGCAACAACCCAGTTTGTGCCGCAGGACCATCCATGAACTTTTCCCACCCAAAACCACTACCCCAGGTGGTTTTGCCAACAGACGCGTTTCACAGAGCTGGGATACTCGAATCCTTGGTCTCACCACCGCCACTCGCTGCCTGTGAACTGACAAATCCCACCGGGCTTGCCGCAGCTCCAGGGAGCAGAGCCTGTGCCAGCGTCTCTGCCCTTCCAGTGTCTTTTATCTACAACGGGAATAAACCCTCTGCAGACACGACAGAAGCCCTCTCTGCACAAAGGAAAGCGTGACAAATACAGAACGTGGGATCTTTTTTCTTTGGGATATCAACTTGGACGGCCGCAGTGGAGAACGGTGCGGCCACTTCCCAGTGCTGACACAGGACCGAGGCAGAGGAAACTCAATTCCTCTTTCCTGTCCTTAAAAGGAAAGGAAGTATTGCTCTCGCTAAGTAATATTTTTATGTTTTAAATCTCAGAGCCAAGATCCAGTGACTCTCAACACAAACTGGGCAGAGGCAGGACTCCAAGCATCGCCCTGCAAACCCCCACAGCTCAAAGCACTTCCCCTGCCCTGTTTGTGGGGACAGCGTTCAGCTGGGGTGACCAGAAACGCTCCCACATCCCAGTGTAACACGACGGTATGAAATCAACAGAATCGATGTGCATCAAGAGAGAAAACCACCACCTTTCCTACCGCTTGGTCTTTTCTTTCCTAGGTGGATCCCCCATTAGGTTTTGGGGGGGGACAGGAGATTTGCCAGAGAGCTCCAAAGCCTCCCTGGGTTGCGCTCGTTATCGCTGTGCCCATCAGCCATGCTTTTAACGTTATTTCCTGAGCGATCCGAACTCTCTAAGTATATTTGTTACAGGACATTTCCCAGGCTGCCTGGTTAGCTTCTTGCACTTCAACGCTTGCCCTAGTCGGGGCAAGTAACTGCATTTTAACTCCTCGAGGTTGCAGAAGGTGCGATGCTCGTGCTCGGATATGAAGAGGGCTCAAGAACACACCTTTTCCTGGCAAAGGGCAGGCTGAACCGCTGGGCTAGGAAATAACGGTGATTAAGCACCGTGTCTCCTCTCTGCTTGGCTCTGGTTTCCACAAACCTAATCACGTCAGAGGGAAAGAAAAGAAAAATCTCCCCAAGCACAGCTAAACCTATTAAGCTGAGACATGGTGCCACACCCGGGAGGCAAATAAAATACAAACGGGCATCTGTGCTGTCATAAAAAATGCCTCTGTGATATTTCTTGCGTGACCTTTTATTCACTTTGGTTCCCGGACAGGCGGGATTGCCTACAGAAAGCTGCTGACGGAGGGAGAAGAGCTCTTCAAGGCAACGGTCTCTGTGTCGCAGGGCTGGGAAAGCAGCTGCTGGCGCAGCGGGCGAGCGGGAAGAGGACCCGGTGAGGCTCAGGTGTGCGAAGCACAAGGCGCAAAACCTCTGGAAACCTCTGGAAACACATAATGTGGCATAAGCCACACGCTGACGTGCCCTGCTGCATGCAAAGCCAGCAGAAACGAGAACGAAGCCTCTCCTGCAAACCACAGGCGTGGCGAGGCAGCTCTGTGCCTCGTTAATTAAGGCAGTGAGTAACGCAGGTACTACGTTAGGGATTTTAGATCTTTCCTACCTAGATAAGGACCTGCCTTGCCGTGCACGCTCCCAGCCTAATTGTTGCTATTTCACCATTTCGTATCTCTGGAGGCCGTGCTCCTCGAAATACAAGACGACATCGGCTGAGCTTTGCAAAACCCTGGGCTGTGTTTAGGATAATGATGGGACTGGTGTACAGAAGCCTGGGCTTCTTCCAGGCTGCAGGGATGGCCGCGTTAGGCCACAGGCTCCAGGGAGCGAGATAACACGGCCAGCCATGCCACCACCCTGGGTGCCGCTGCGGTGCCAGAGATGCTGGGAGGGGAACGGGGCTTGTGCTGGAGGCAGGGGAAATGTGGGGAGACACGCCCTAACGCAAGGACAAGAAGAGCTGCGAGTTGGGCTCATTTCTGCCAAAAAAAGGCACTCGCAACTCCTTTCTAGCCGCCCCGCAGACACCGCGCAAGCCGTCACCCATCCACGCCACTGACGGGCCCGACCCTGCTTAGCTTCAGGACACGCTCCCACAACAGGCGTGAATGGTAGCCAGCGGGCTCGTCCCCCCCGCCAGATTGACGAGCAGCTCGACCAATCGCAGCGCGGGATGCTGCCCGGCGGCCAATCGGCGCGCGCACGGGGCGGGGCGCCGCTCACTTCCCGGCCGCTGCCCTCCTCAATGGGCCCGGCCGCCGCCGCGGCGGGCGGCCCCGGCCGCCGCTCACCCCCGGTTGGAGCCGTGCTCCGCCTCGTTCTCGCAGTCGCTGCAGTGCTCGTGGTCGTTCTCCTCCGCCGACGGCCGCGGAGGCCTCGCCGGTGGCCTCCTCACTGCTGTCTCACTGTCGTCCGCCATCTTGAAACGGGGCCTCGGCGCCTGCCGCACCCCCGCAACAAAGCGCGCCGCGATTGGGCGGCGGGCCGCGGGGCATGCTGGGACCGGTAGTCGGCGCGTGCATGCGGGGGCCGGGCTGCGCCGGGGCCGGGACTACAGTTCCCGTCGGCCTTTGGGGGCGTCCCGGGGCGGGGCTCCGGGGGCGGGAGAGCTCACTCACACCGGGGCAGCCGCACGGGGCCACCCGCCGTGGCGGAGAGCCGCGGCCCGTCCTCTCCGTCGCCCGTCCCCCCGCGAGGCCACCGTGCCCACGCCCCCACCCGCTTCCTGCCCGAGGGGGCGGCCCGAGCCCAATGAGAGCGGCGCCGATTGGCTGGGAGAGGGACCCCGCTTCCCACCAGCCAATAGGCGCGCGGGACACTGCGCCGCGCGTGAAGCCGGGCCGAGGGTGAGTGGCTGCGGGCGCCGTGAGGGGACCCGCTCCGGCCCTCGCGCCCCGTGGGCGGCGGCCAGGCCCGGCCCGGTGTGGCCGGTCCCTCCGGGGCTCGGCCGGCCCTGCTCCTCTCCCCGGCAGTCCTGCGGCCCTCGCTTGCTTGGGGCGGCCCGGCCCGACCCCCAGCCGTGTCACAGGCCCTGGGCAGGAGCTGCGGCGGTGTCCCGGGCTTGGGGAGGCCGCGGGGGTGGCCACGGGCCGGGGCCGGGCACGGGACCCCCGGGGAAGCGCCTTTTTGCAGTCAGGGCCCTGTCCGGCAAAAAGTGTCAGACGTGGGCCTTGATTCGGCACCAGCCGAAAGGCCCAGAGGCGGTTCATGGTGATGGTGGGAGCTTTTTCTCCACCAAGTTGGATGTATTTTATGTATTTTATGATTTTTGCTTTTAATTTCAGCCTCCTCAAGCCAAACACCAGGTCCGTCAGTCAGAGCCCAGGATGGGAGGAGCAGGAGGGCCAGGTGTAGCATGGCGCTGGAGGACGCCTTTCGGCGCCGTCCCCAGCCCCGCGGGGGGCACACTGGATGGACGGCTTGAGGCGGGCGACTTGTGCTGTGCTCAAAATCCAGAGGAGCCGGGACACGGGGGAAGTTTGGGCACCTCAGTCTTTAAAAGCTGCTTCCTCAGGGCTCTGGGTTACATCTGCCAGGGCACCATTCCTCACGGCAGGAATAACTCGCCGAGTTTTCCAGTCTGACTAGCCTCTGTGGCTCACGTTTCTACTTTCCCCATGTTTGATTTAGTTGGAGCGGGCCAAGTACACCAAAAAACGGTGTATTTTGGGGAAAGCTGGTCCTGGCTCCTGCCTGTAACATCTGCAGGAACGGGCTGCCCTCTCTACCCTTGTGTACAGTTCAAACCCAGGCTCGTTAAGTATTTATACCTCGTACTGTGGGTCTTATATCTGTACGGGCCCTGTGACAGCGCAAGTGTTTTCAAACCCCGTTTGGCCACGGTTTCTAGACTAACCCTTCCAAGTGCTCTTTTACCCCTGCAGTAATTCTCGCAGCAGCCGCCTGCCTGGGGAGGTCTGTAACGGAGGGACAGAAATAGCAGGTTTTTTTGGGACCAAGTCCCAGCTGAGGCTGCAGGCCAGAGCGTAGGGGTTACTGCAGTTAAAACCCTGTATTTAGTCTACATGGGCAGGAGAGATTTGTATGTATTTTTAAAAAACACGCAAGTAGAGCCTCCACCCCTGCAAGGCAGCGCACCAGAGGCCTGATTCTCCTCGTGTGGCATCAGCCCTTGTAGGCTGTTGCAGAGGGTGTATAAAACCCTGCCAGGGAGGGCTGGATTTTAACCTGCTGCAATAAATAGAGAAACAGCCCCTCTGTTGCACCGAGCCCACCGTAGCACCGGGAAAGGCTCCCCGTGGGGATTGGGTACTCGCTTGGCAACAAAGCTTGAGATTTACGTCAGCCTCCTGCAAAGCACTCGTGTTTATTGTAAGTGCCCATTCTGATTCCCTTTGAATTCCCCCTCGTTGTTGCTTGAGTTAAACCCATCTGTTCGCCTGGCGTCTTGGAAGGGAAAGGAGCACGTGGTGCTGCTGCGGGCTGGCGTCGGCTTTCAGCAGCCACGAAGCGAAGGACGCTGCTGGCAGGTGCTGCTGGCTTTTCCTCTAACTCCTGGTTCCTCCTTCTGCTGAATTGCCTCCAGCTGCCAAAGGACTTATCCGCCCCCCTCCTTGCCCCCAGACCGTGGGCCTGGGTCCTGTTTGTAGGACCGAGTTATGACAGAAGTGTCTTTTTTTTTTTTTTCCTAGCAAAAAGGAAGCAGTGCTGTGTTTTTGCCCATCTTCAGCTGCTCTGCAGGCCCGTGTTCCTGACTGCTGCCCTTGAGTGCAAAGTGGTGTGGTCCCCATTCGTGGGGGACGGTGCGGGCAGTAGGTACCTGGTTCCTGTATGTGCAGAGTTTTTTGGGGGGCTGGCAGCTGTGGTGTCTGGAGGGAAGTGTGACACCAGGACCAGGTCAGGCAGAGCAACCATTATCAGGATAGCTGGGTTTGGGGGTTACTGGGAGAGGTGGTGGGAGCTGGGTCTCCCTTCCTCTGGGCAAGAGGAAGCTGAGGGGTATCTACCAGCAGCCTGTGGCTCCTGGTGAAAGATGACAGAGCCGGTTTCTTCTCAGATGCAAGGGGCAACAGCTACAAGCTGGGGCTTGGGAGCTTCAGGTTCCTGGTCTGTGAGGGTGGCGTCACCCTAGACAAGGTGACAGCAAAGTTGGAGGCTCTGTCCTGGGGAATTGTAGGACTTGGCTGCACAAAGCCCTGGATGCCCTTGGCTGGGGCCAGTGTTGGTCCCTGGGGGCTGGAGAGGGGATGCTGGAGTCTGTTCCCTGCACTGCCCCAGTGTGGGGCAAGTGGGGAACTGCCCCACGGCTGCCCCAGCTCCTGCAGGACTCTTGCTTTCCCAGCATGCTGTGACTGTTGCCTTTTTGGGGATGCAGAAGCCACCTTGCTCGCAGGAGTTCCCCACTCCTGTCCAGAGCTGCGTCTGCGCCACTGGGGCTTTTGGGGAACGGGTGCAAGTGGGATTTAGAGGGTTGCAGGTTTTGGATTGAGTGGGGAGAGATCTCAGTGCAGAAACCGTGAGAGAAGTTGTCTGCTCCGGGTCGGCCGGGGCGTTACCAGCTCCCTCCCAGCCTCAAGGCCATCGGCAAGCACAGACTCTGTGTTTAGTGCCCTGTTTGCAAGCTAACAGACGTAAGTTTGCTGCTCAGAGCCGTGATTTCTTGTGTCTGTTGGGCTGCTGATGACTGTGCTGGCTTCCAGGTAATGTGGGGACGCGATTTACTTACTGGCTTGTGTGCTTTGCATCCCGATTATGTGAGAGGTAGCTTATCTCCTCTTTACACCCTGGCTGTAGAGATCAAGCAGGGCCTTCCCTCTCAGTCCTTGTGTTTCTTGGTCTGGGCTGAGATGTTGTCTGAATTCTTCCCCTTTGTCACTCATCCTGGGTCACCCTCGACAACCCTGCCAGAAATGTCCTCTGATCTAGGGTGCTGTAGGTGAGGCTGTGGCTTAATGGGTGCGGATGTTAAAAGGGAGCGAGTTGCGTGGAGCTGCAGGTAAACCAGCTGGAGGAACTTCGGGCTGGCTCAAGTTGCATATCCAGAGTTCGGAGGTCCAGGGAAGCCTCGTTTAACTCAACGCTGTTCTTTAGCCTGTAAAACAGGGGTACCCAGCTCAGAGGGGTGCCAAAACCATAATAAAGTCTTGGTAACACCCTGAGAACGTATGAAAATGAGGTTTGAATGAAGTTGCCTGTTTGGGATAAATATTTGATGTGCACAGCATGAACAAAAGGGCCCTGTCCTGGCGTGTTTTCAAGCGCTTTTCTTTCCATTTCAGAGCACAATGTTCCTGGTCGGACTCTCGGGTGGAATCGCATCAGGGAAGAGCACGGTGGTGGCCGTACTCCGGGAACTGGGCTGTGCCGTGATTGATGCCGATGTTATTGCCAGAGAGGGTGAGTTTTGCATAGCTGATCTTTCTCCCTGAGGTTCCCCTGACAACTGGGATTGATGCGGGGAAGCGCAGACAGCAGAGGGTGCTCTGGGTACATTAGATAAGTGTTTCCCTCCCATGTTGATGAGGCTGCGTGGAGCAGCTGTCTCGGGGGATCGGAACTAGGATATATTTTTAATAAAGAAAAAAAAAAAAGATCTTGTCCTAATAACAAACACCGTGGGGAGATCTTGCCCTGAGTTTCCCTCTCCTGGAGTGCAATGCTTCCTGGCTTTGAAAGCCAACTTGTGGCAAAATAAATGCCCTTCTCTGTAAAGCAGGTTCCTTCAGCTGATCTGATGTCCCGCCTCAGCCCCAGGACACCCATCTTGTAAGACGCTAGGTGGGATCAGTAATGCACTTGAAAGAGAATTTCCCTCTGTGCTGGATGTTGTTTGGTGGTCTCAAGGACCACCTTGAGATTGGTCCACAAAATCACTTGTGCCTTAATGCACTCAAAAAAAAGAGGCTCCAAATATCCCAGATCAGAGTGTATTCGGTCTGTGCTTCTGCACATCACACCTGCCTCGCTGCTCTGCAAACATGCTGTCCTGGCTACAGAAAAGTCCCAGAAATCCAGACCCGTTGCCTCAGCAGGACTGGAGCAGACCCTGCTCTCCCCGATTACCTGCGCGATGTGGGGTGAGATGTTAATCCCTCCGTACCACTGGGATAATGAGGAGAGCAGCGCTCGCTCCCGAAGGGCTGCTGATTTTGTATGCGGAAGGTTTCGGGTCTGCAGCTGAGCAGTGGTGCAGGCGGTGTCATTTTCAAGTGCCTGCGCTTTTCTATTTAGTGTAGAACTTACCGTGTAGCCACTCAAAGCTGTGATGCTCTTAACATTTTATTGCACTGTAATTCCCCTCGCGGTGTGGAAAATTTGCTGGAGGTGCTAAAAGCCCTCAGAGACAATAGGAAAACACTACAGATACCCAGTGTCGGTTTTCTACCAATCACTTCATTTTTCTCCAAGTCCTTTTTTATACGTGTTTATTTACTATATGGATTTCACCCATCCTGAAACTACCTCAATGTGAAATTCCACAGGAGAAAGAAGTTGGTCTTAAAGACTTTTATTAGGTTGGCCTGAGGTTACAACCTGTGGCAATGTTCCTGGATTTTGGAGAGAAAATTATATACGGTCTGTCATGCTCTGTGGTTAGCCTCAGCTTGATCTTAATTATGGTTTTATTACAGCATCCTTTTTGTTGGTGATTTTTTGGTGGCTTTAAAATTATATGCTCGTGTAACATCAGAGTCCCTGCAAATACCTATTGGGAATTGATCTTTTAGAAGGTTTCTGTGTTCATTCTTGTGAAGGATTTGGTGACTGAGGCGAAAGACAGTAAAAAACCTTAGTAGCAGCTGGAGCCGACTTGTAGCTGCCAGGCTGTATTCACCTGGTGCTGACGTTTTCACCTAAAATAAACCTGACACTGGTCCCGGTCCCTTTAGGATCTCCCTGCTCGACTCCTCGCCCTGCAGGCACTGGGAATCGGCTCAGCCCCCGTTCCTGCCCATGCCTTGGCTGGTAGCCATCAGCGAGTCCTCCTGCCCGCCCTGCTGACTTCTAACCCCGAGCAGCAGCACGCACGAGGAGGGTTGTGGCGCTGAATTAATGTTTGCAGGATGCTTCGATCTCTCGGGTGTCAGCCCTCAAAGAGACCTTGGGCTGAGAGGGTTTTTTTGCAGATGCTTTCCTGCAGCACCGATGCCAGGTGTCTGCCGGGCTGCAGCGCTGAGCCACGCCGGTCTCGGTTCAGCATGTGCTGGCAGGCAGATGTGCTGCCCGCTGAGGAGAATAAGCTCGGTTATTTAATGAACAAAACTCATTTGAGGCCGATTGCTGATGCAAACACCGACTGTGCTGTAGAACTGGCTCTAACCTCCGGCTGTTTAATGTTATCAGTGGTGCAGCCCCACTTGAAGGCCTATCGGCAGATAGTGCGTTACTTTGGCACCGAGATCCTCTTGGAGAATGGAGAGATAAATCGTGAGGCTCTAGGAAACATTATCTTCTCCCACCCGGAAAAACGGCAGCTGCTGAACTCCATCACCCATCCAGAGATCCAGAAGGAGATGCTGAAGCAGATCTTGAAGTACTTTGTGCTAGGTAAGAAGCTGGGCAATTCTGGCGTCCCGGCACACCGGGACTCCTGCTCACACAGCAGCTGTCCCTGCTCGCTCTGCCTTTGGTTTTAAAGTGGGGAGAGGAACGGGGAAGGAGAAAGGGAACCGATACTGAGTGACGGCCTTTGTGCTCTGCCACCGGTGGCCTTTTGCATCAGCGTTTGGAGGATTAATTCCTGCCTTTCACTGCTGCCCTTCACCACCTTCTTCTATGGTTTAAAGTACATCTGTAGGGCCTGAGAAAAGCACTGTGAGGCCTCTTCTGAGATTACTTGCTGGATAATGTCATACCTTCCAAAATGGCCAAATATTCCTCCCTGCCCCCAACCTCCCTGGGCTTCGATGAAAGCTGTGGAGCCCTTTTAGTTTCGATAAGGTGAGAAATGGGCTGACAGCTGTGGTTTCCAAAGTCCCGCTTTTTCCCCTGATAAATATAACAAATACAGCTGTCAAACTTGGTCTAATCAAATGCCAGATAAGATCACCAGCTGTTTTGGAGGTCTCCGTGTAGACAGAAGGATGTCTTAATAGAGCCAGTCTGGTTTCGCGGAGCTTATCAAAGCTGAGCCCTGTGACAGCTGAATAGGCCTGTGCCGGGGCACCGCGGGGGCCGTGCTCTGCTGCAGGGCGAGGAGGAGGAGGAGGAGAAAGCGTGAAGAAAGCAACAGGCAGGAAAGCCGGGAGCCAGAGATGGAGTCTTGAACCCGGGGCTGCGGGCTCAGGAGGCGGATGCTGTCCTGCCCCTCGGCGAGAGCGCCGTGTGTCTTCAGCAGGCTGCTCTGTCCTCATTAGTCAGGTTTTAATGATTTGGGATAGCTGGATGTTGTCTCTAAGGATCGCTGTGTAAGGAAAGCTCATATCGATCAAACTGTAGGGCAGCAAGAAGTCTCTCTGGGCGGAGATGCTGGTAAAATGGTGGCTTGTTGGATGATGATGTCTTTGTCCGGGTTTTTATTGCTGTGGCCAGCTTGGTTAGGGGGTTTGGGTTATAAAGAGGGGACACCAGCAAAACTGGAGGTGTCCCCACAGCTGGGACACACAGTGGGGAGTGAGGTCCTGACTTGCAGCTTTCCCCTACCCTCACCTGTTCCTCCAGGCTCAACGGGGCGTACCCCCGCGTCCCCAAACGCTGCTGTCTGCCGGGGGAGTTGGCGCTCGCAAAGGGCAGAGGCCTGTGGAGAGCCTGGGGTGAGCTGCAGGGCCTGGGAGGATGGCGGCTGGCGGTTATGAGCTCTCCTCTGCTGGCTGCTCCGCGTGGTGATGGCGGTTTTGAACCAAACTTGGCCAGTTTTGGTGAGGTTTCAGGCCCTGGGGCCGTGCCTGGAGGCACCCCCGCGTTTCAGCGTCACGGCTGTGAGAGGTCTGCAAGGATTTCCTTGCTCCCTTGGAAAAATGGAACTGTTTAGCCAAAGCTTTCCATAAAGGGAAGAAAACTGAGCTGGGAAATATCGGCTCAAATGTCTGCAGCCTGGCGAAGTCTTGGACAAGCGAAAGAGAGAAGAGCAAATTCTGCTGTGGGCGCTGCTCCCCTGGAGAGGCCAGCAATGACGGCATGACTGCCGCTCTCGCCAGCCAGGCACAGGCACTTTCATTTGAGCTTCTCGTTTCAGCTCCTCATTATATTTCTGCAGCTTCACCTTTGGTCTGAGATCATCCAGGTTAGGGTTTGTTTTTATTTTTTTTTAACTTTTTTTTTTTTTTCCTCTGGAAACTTGGAACAAAACCATTTCCTCCCTCCGAGAGGGAGGAGGGCAAGCAGGCTCTGCTCTCCTCTTGGCTGTAATCGCAGAGCTGTAGAGCTCTCCTGCTTGCTTTGCGGGAGCAGCCGTGGCCGCAGTGTGCGTGCAGCATGAGGGATTTGGGAATCTGAATAACTGTTCTTTTGGGGGGGGTGCTGTCATTTCTGCAGGCTACCGCTATGTGATCCTTGACATCCCTCTGCTCTTCGAGACCAACAGATTGACCAAGTTTATGAAATACACCGTCTTGGTTTATTGGTAAGTGCCACGTGAATCACGAGGACCGGGATGCTGCCACCTCTCTTAGAGGCTGGAGGGGACCGTCACGTCCCTCCTGCTCCGGTGAGGATTTAGCTTCAGCCTTGGCGTGAAGCCTTTCGATAACGCCACCTCTTTTCTGTAGGTGTGAGAAGCGACACCTTCCTTTATCCTAGCATACGAGGGGTTTCTTACTGAGGTTTCCCCAAAACCTGGCACCATTTACAGGGGAAATCTCTGTCTTTGGGCCTTCCACAACCTGTGCTCCGTTGGCTGGGTTGGGGCTTTGGGCACTGCCCCAGTGTTACGGGCCATGGGAATGCCGTAAACACGCAGTGGGGTCAGCCTGGGCAGCGCTGCAGGTGCTGGCTCCACCGGTCCGAGCGCAGGATGCCTGCGCCAGATCCGAAGTGGAGTGGGGATCATCTCTCCCCCACGCTTTACCCTGGGTTTTCCCCCTCATGCCAAGGAAGGCAGGCAAACCCCCTCTTCCCTCCCGCACCCCCATCTCAGCGCCGCCCTCCCGTCCTGGCAGTGACCCGCCGACGCAGCTCTCTCGGCTGATGAAGAGGAACGGGCTGTCCCAGGCGGAGGCAGAAGCTCGCATGGCCTCCCAGCTGCCGCTGGATGAGAAGCGCAAGTTAGCAAGTCACGTCATTGACAACTCCGGGGACCGGGAGAGCACCCGCCGGCAGGTCCTGAGGCTGCACGCCCGCCTGGAGGATTCCCTGGATTTCCTCTGGGCGCGGCTGGCGGTGGGCACGGTTGTAGCTGGGCTTGGAGGGCTGGTGTACCTCCTCCTCCGGCATTTCATCTCTTAATTCACCTTTTCTTTTTGTCGTGGAAGAGGCCTGAATTTCCAGGTTTGAAAAGGGCAGTGAAAGGCCACCTCTTTTAATGAGCTTTGCCAGCTGAATGCAGACAGTGGGATGAGGCGTCTCCTTGCAGACTTCCCAAGGTGAATGTAGGGGTTTTTTTCCAGCACCGTCTCCCATCTCTTTTCTTCCTGCTCAGGTTCTTACCCATCACCTGTGTCTGCAGGGTGGGACTGCTCCCTGTGCGTGGGGATGGGGCCCTCGTTATCCCCTCTGGGTCTGTATGGTGGAACTTCAGTGAATTTAGGCACTTTAACGTCTTCCAGGACAATCTCTTCACTGGGGGAGTAGGTGGCCTCTCAGGTCCTGTTTTTGCTAGCAGGTATCCCCAGGTTGATCCCCTCCTAGTTTGCAGCCCCGGCTAATCTGAATTTAGATGTGGGATCTCCCCTTTTTTCACGTTGATTTAATGGAAACGTGTTAAATGTGCCTGGCAGGGGACAGACAGCACCTCCTTTCTCATGGGTTAGATGTTCAGCTGGCTGCTCGCCCTCCCTCCTGCCCTCTATTTCTGCAATCATTGCTTGTGGGTCACCCTTGGCTTTGGATCCGAGGGTCTGATACGTCCCCGGAGCAGGCTGAGACCTGGGACCTACCTCACCGGAACTCATTTACCGTTGTTTGAGTTTTCCTCGGCGGCAGTTTCCCCATGGGAGAGCACGAGTCTGGACGAAGCGGGTGCTGGCTCTTCGCGTTCGTTTTAATAAAGTGCTAAACAGCAGCCGGCTCCCCGCGGCTCCGCAACCTGCGGGCTGCTAGCGCTGCTCTTTCCTGGCCCGCTCCCAGGTCGTTCCTATGCCGGGGCACGGCTGCGCTCTGTAAAGTTCACCACACGCAAGCAGAGCTGACGAGCGCGCTCGTGCTTTTTCTCTAGTACACATCCCCGTACCGGTCCCGGGGAGCTTCACAGAGCGTCGGCCCCTGCTCTGAGCTTCCCTGCGGGGGCCGTGGCTTCGTGTTGGCTCTGGGCACCCCACGGTGCAGGTCTGGCTTCCCAGGATGTGATCCTGGGACTCGCTGTGGTTTTCTGAGGTCAGCGCTTTCCCCCCACGGGTGCAGCCCCGTCCTGCTGCCACCCCCCTGTCCCGGCATTTTGAGGAAGGTGGGTGTTGCCAGCCCCCTGCCCACCTCCTGCCTGCGCACCGGGGTCCCCGGGGTCCTCCGGGCTGCCTGGGCTCCGATCCCCCTTCCCACCCCCCTGCCTCGGCTTGTTGGCCCAGCAGGCAGAGATGCAGCAGAGCGAGGCAGCGTCCTCGCTGTCCCCAGCGCCAGCCTTTGGGCACAGGGACCTTTCCCAGGGTGTCACAGCCCTGCCCAGCCAGCGTGTGCCCCTTTTTGGGGCCGGGCGCCCTTCCCACACCCTCCACCCTCCTCTGAGCCCAGCCGTGCACCCGGGGGTCCCGTCTTTCGCTCGCCTGCGGGGACCCGGTGGTCCCTGTGCAGCTACAGCCACAGGAGAGCGTCCCCGGGCTGGGGCACCCCCCGGGTACCCCAACTTTTCAAGCAGCGCTGCGGGGAGCTGTATGCAGGCGATAACCCTCCGCCGGTTCCCTCCCCTGCTTTTTAATGCTCCCTTAATTGCGGTGGTGATGCCGGGAGTCCCCCGCAGCCAGCCATAAATCAGGGCCGGAGCAGGACGGCCTCAGCCCCAGATAAGCGCTGATCGCCTTCCTCCCTGCCGGCTCGCCGCCTCCGCGATAAATGGGGCTGCGATGAGGCCGCGGGGGGAGGAAGGAGAGAGCGAGCCGGGCACCCTAATCGCATTTGGCGCTTCGCTCCCGCCCTGCCGCGGTTCTCCAGCCGCTAACGAGTTTAGCAGGGCGGAGGGGGCGAGCGGTTTCAGGGGGACGGCGAGGCACGGGGCTCCCCCCGCCGCTGACCAGGGCTGGCGTGGCCTTGGGGTGCCTGGTTTGGGGGTGCCCGGCGCCCTGGGCTGAGCTGGGGGTCGGGCCCCCCAGGCGGGCTGCGTGCCCGGGCGTTGGCACTCGCTGGGGAAGGGCTCCTGGGCCCGGTGCTTCTTCGCGGAGCCCCCGCCCCCCCCCCCCCCGCCCCCCGGCGGGCGCTGGTGTCCCTCCGCGGGTGCTGCGCGGTAACCCAGCCGTGGCAGCCGCCCCAGGATGGCCCTGGCACCCGCAGGCCTGCCGGGGTCCCGCTCCCGGCCGGTCCCCAGCCAAACCCCTTGGGGACGAGCGGGCGGGACGCTCTGCGTCCGCGGCCGTCCCCCGCCAGTGACGGAGCCCCGCTCTAACCCGTGGGCCGCGGGCTGGCATCGCCAGCTCGACCGATGGCCGTGGAGGGGGCCCGAAGGGCGGCGCCTTTCCAGCCGGGGCGGGGGACAGCCCGGCTGAGACCCCCGCGCTCGGCACACCGAGCTGTCCCCCCGAGCTGCCCCTGCGCGGGCTCCCGCGGGTGCCGCGCCACGTCCCGCCGGCGCCCGCGCGTCCCCCCGGCCTCGCACGCTGCGGCCGCCCCAGCTCGCTGGGCCTCCCGCCATCGACCGGGCAGCGGCGGGAGCAGCCGCTCGTCGCGGCCCGTCCGCCCCCCCCCGCCCCCCTCCCCGGGGCCGCTCGCGCGGGGAGCCCGCCCCGCGCCGCGCACAAGCCAAATATTTAACTGCTGCAAACTGGCGGCTGGATCAATTACGCTGCGGCTGCCGGGGACTCGTGACGGCCGGGCGCCCCTCCCCGGAGCACCCCCTCCTCGGAGCACCCCCCCCTCGGAGCACCCCCTCCCCGGAGCACCCCCTCCTCGGAGCACCCCCTCCCCGGAGCACCCCTTCCTCGGAGCAGCCCCTCCCGGGAGCACCCCCTCCCCGGAGCACCCCCTCCTCGGAGCACCCCCTCCCCGGAGCACCCCCTCCTTGGAGCAGCCCCTCCCTGGAGCACCCCCTTCCCAGTGCACCCCTTCCCCAGAGCGCTCCCTCCTGGCGCTCCCCCGTGTGCCCCTTCCCCCGTGCACCCCATTCCTGGAGCACCCCCTCCCTGGTGTACCCTGTACCCGGAGCACCCCCTCCCCGGAGCACCCTTCCCCGGTGCACCCCCTCCCCAGCACCCATCACCCGGTGGGGCACCCACCGGGCTGGTGGGGGACGGTGCAGGTGTCCTGGAGCTGGCAGGTCCCCACGGGGCTGTAGGGACAGGCTGATGTCCCCCAGTGGGGACTGTCCCCAAGGGTGGGCTGGGTGGGGACCCCAATACCCAGGAGGGACGGACCCACCGGGGTGACAGGCGGGGGGGGCTGAGCATGGTGTCACCACATGGCACTGGTGTCATCAGTGTCACTGTCCCTGTGTGGTCCGTGGGGTGTGGCACGGTGTCACCATCACTGCACGGCCCCCGGTGTCACAGGTGTCACCATTCCTGCATGGTCCCTGGGGTGTGGCATGGTGTCACTGTCACTGCACGGCCCCCGGGGTGTCACACAGTGTCGCCATGGCTGCACAGTCCCACTCGTGTCACACAGTGCTACCGTGCAGCCCTGCGGTATTGCACAGCATCGCTGTTGCTCCCTGGGTGTCACATGGTGTCACTGTCACCGCACGGTGCACAGGGTGTCACTGTCACCGCGGGGCCGCCAGCTGCCACGCAGTGTCACTGCAGCTCCCGTGGGTTGTCACACAGAGTCATCATCAGTGCCTGGTGCATGGGATGTCACATAGTGCTATGTCACTGCATGGCCCACGGGGTGTCACCCAGTGTCCCCGTCACTGCTGTCCCACAGTGTATCACCCAGTGTCGCTGTCACTGCATGGCCCACAGAGTGTCACCCAGTGTCACCGTCACTGCATGGCCTGGGGTGTCACACACGGTCACCGTGCAGGATACCCCCCCATGCCACCCCCCGCACGTCCCGCGGGCTGTCACCCAGTGTCACTGCGCACCCCCCGGCTGTGCCACACCCCGTCCCCACCGGCCGTGGGACACCCTGGGGACAGCACAGCCCAGCAGCCCCACTCCCCGCTACTCCTGACCCCACGTCCCCCTGGGGGGACACGTCCCCAAGCCCGTCCCCTCCGCCACCCGGCCCCGTGGCCGGATCCCGCTGCCAGGCGAGTAGCCGTTTCCCGTCACTCACCAGCCGGCCCCATCAGCTGGGCTCTAATTAAGTAGCGGTGTTGGCAGCCCTTAATTGCCACGCGGCGGGAGGGCGGCGGGCCCTGCCGCGTCCGTAATGAGAGGCAGCGTGACGGGGACAGGGACGGGGGGGATGTGCCACCCCCACCTTGCCCCCCGCCCGCAGCAAGGGACAGTGCCCGGCGTTGGGCCGGGATGTGCTGGCACGTCCCTGTGCCCGGGGCCGGAGCTAACCCGGGCGGCCGGCTAGCCAATCGGCCTGCTGCCGGCCAGCCAGCAAGCCCCCTGGGTCAAGTGGCCAGCCACAAACGAGCTGGTCAACTGGCCACCCAACCAGCCAGCTAGCCAAACAGCCTGTTGGTCAACTGGCTAGCCAGCTAGCCAACCAGCCAGCTAGCCAACTAGCTTGTTGGTCAACTGGCCAGCCAGCCAATAAACCAGCCAACTGGCCAGCTAGCCAACCAGCCAGTTAGCCAACCAGCCAGCCAGCCATCATCCAGCCAACCAGCTAGCTAGCCAAACAACCAGCCAGCCAGCCAACCCACCACCTAGCCATCTAGCCAGCCAGACAACTGGCTAGCCATCTACCAACCAGCCAACCAGCTAGTTGGCTAACCAGCTAGCCACCTGCCAGCTAGCCAATCAGCTACCAACCAACCAACCAGCTAGCCAACTGACCAGCTAGCTAGCCAACCAGCCATCTGGTTGGCCTTTAAACCAACCAGCTGGTTGGCCAAGCAGCTGGCCAGTCATCTACCTGCCAACCAGCCATCTAGCTGTGCGGCTAGCCAGGTAGCCAACTGGCCAACTCTCTAGCCAAGTGTGCAACCAGTCAGCCAGCCAATGAGCCATCCATGTGTCCAACCAGCCAGCTAGCCATCTGGCCACCAGCCAACCAGCCAGTGGTCAGGCAGCCAACCAGGAGCACTGTCTGCCCACGTCCAGCCAGGCGCTGGGACCTGCCTTGGCCTCGCCTCTGTCCCGCAGCCCTGTCCCCGCGTGTCCCTCATCTCCTGGGCCGTGTTGAGTGGGGACACTGCGCCTGCACCGGGCACCTCCCTGCTGCCCTGCTGAGCCCTGACACGCTCATCACAGCAAGCAGGCACTGGACATCTCCCAGCCCATCCCCGGCCAGAGGCACCTCCAGCCCTAGGGGGTTTTGAGCCTGTTTTCTGCCCAGCCCAGCATTCAGAGGCGAGCGTTGGCTCCTGCCAGCGTCATCTTCACCTCGGGATCAGTCCGTGGTGACTTCTGCTCCCGTGCTGATCCGTGCTGGTGCCAGGCACCTGGAAAACTCATTAATTCCTCCTTTTAATCATCTCTGCCTCTCGACGAGGTGGTCGTGGTGTCCTTTCTCAGGGACGGAAGTGATGCCAGTCTGGAGGTTGCGTGGCTGGGGTGGCTGGTGTCCCCCCTTGGGACCAGGAAACAGCCTGGACAGGGGGTCCCAGCCTGGTCCTCCCGCCCCGCTCCTGGAGGTGGCTGGTTGGATGAACGGATGCATGGGTGGATGCATGGACATGTGGGGATGGATGGATGGACGGATAGACGGATACAAGGACATGAGGATGGATGGACAGATGGGCAGATGGACGGATGGACGGGTGGATGGATGGACAGATGGATGGATGGATGGATGTCTGGGCAGATGGATGTGTGGATGCACAGGTGGATGGATGTGTAGATAGATGGATGTGAAGATGGACAGAAGCATGCACAGGTGGATGCACGTACAGATGGGTGGAGGCATGCATGGGTAGGAGCGATGCGCCAATGAGTGCATGGGTGTGTGGGTGGATGGATGGATAGAGGATGGATGGATGGATGGATGGATAGAGGATGGATGGACGGACGGATGGATGGATAGAGGATGGATGGATAGAGGATGGATGGATGGATGGACGGATGGATGGATAGAGGATGGATGGACGAACGGATGGATGGATAGAGGATGGATGGATGGATAGATGCCACCAAGGTGGTGGGAACCAGCAGAGGAAGCCCCAGGTGGGAGCTCAGGAGACCTGGCCATCTCCCCAGCTCCGCCCCAGCCTGTGCAGCCCAGGCTCCCATTGCCCCAGGGTGTCCTGCCCACCCCAGCCGGGGGCCCAAGGGCCCAGCCCTGCCCTCACAGCGCAGTGTCCCCCTCCCAGGCCCCATCCCGGGGACACAGCGTGATTTTGGGGGACAGCACCCAAAATCATCAGGGACAGCTTGCAAACGCCAGCTCCCTCCCTGAGCTCATCAGCGTGGGCCGACATCGGGGTCGTTATTTATTTCCAGCTCCGAGTCCTAATTGCTGCTGAGCCATCAGCGCTGCCCGCCCGGGCCAACCCACGGCTGTGAGGTCGGGCGGCGCGTGCCACGGTGCCACGCAGGCACAGTGTCCCTGTCCCCCCGGCCACGCACCGTCCTACGGGCAGCATCTGCAGCGCAGCTGCAGCAACGGCACCGGGAGGGGAAACCGAGGCACGGTGCAGCACCAACCCCCCAAACGCCCCCGTCCCCACCCGGCCGCCTTCGCCCTTCCCCAAATCCTCCTTCATGAGCTCCCCAGCAAGCAGCGGGCGGGGGGGATACAGCCACCCCCCCCCCCCCCGAGCCCGCGCCCCCGGAGCATCGATCGGGGCCCCCCCGCCCGCCGGCGTCCCCTCGGCGTCGCCCACCCACCTCCCCACGTCACGCCGCCAAAGCAAACAGCCGTGGGCTCGGCCGCGCATCGATTCTGCAGGAGCTGCTGTTTGCTTAACCTTTGCAGAGGAACGGCAGCGGCTGGCGTCGAGCGGAGCTGCCGCCGCAGCAACCACTGCAGCCACCGCTGCCACCGCAGCCACCGCAGCCACCGCTGCCGCTGCCTCCGCTGCTGCCGCTGCCTCCGTGGCCGCCACTGCCACCACTGCCGTCACCTCCCGGCTGCGTCCCTTTTCCCCTCCTGTGCTCCCAAACGGGGCCCTTCAGGGGTTGCCGCTCGGGTGCTCGTCCCCAGGTGGATGGAGCCGGCTGGGGGGGCTGTCCTGCACCCCCTCCCCTTGCAGGGGTTGGGGACAGGGACGGGGAGCACCCCGGGGTCTCCAGCCAGGGTCACCTGGGGTGTTGTCCCCATCCGTAGGGTGCTGCTGCCCCAGGGTGGTGTTGAAGCCATCCCGGCTCTGCAGCCAGGCTGTAGGGACGTGGCCCGGGGACGTGGTGGGCTGGGGTGGTGGCCATGCCATGGGGAGACGATGGCCTGTGGTAGTGAGGTAGCCTGGGATGGGGACATGGTGGCCCAGGGTGGTGAGGTGGCGCAGGGTGGTGGCTATGACGTGGGGACACAGTGACCTGCGGTAGTGAGGTGGCCTGGAATGGGGACATGGTGGCCCATGGTTGTGAGGTGGCCTGGGGTGGTGGCCGTGCCATGGACACATGGTGGCCCATGGATGTGAGGTGGCCTGGGGTGGTGGCCATGCCATGGAGACACAATGGCCTGTGGCAACGAGGTGACCTGGGGCTGTGGCCCCACCACGAGGACACAGTGGCCAGGACGAGGGACGTCCCCTGACCCTCCAGGTAAGAGGAGTGCCCTGATGCAGCCAGGGTGTGCCTGTGTACCCCCCGTGTCCGTGCCACGGCCACCCCGTCCCCACGCAGAGCCCCCTGCCCACCCGGGCCACCGCCGCACCGCGCTGGCGGGTGACTCACGCAGCCCGTGACCTCGGCGAGGCGTATTTTTAGGTGCTCGTTAAAAAAGAAAGATAACGGGGGGGGGGGGGGGGGACAACGATGGAGAAAAGAACCAGGGAAGGAGCCGGTGACATGACGGTGACAGCCTGGGGGCGGACACAGGGCTGGCAGCACCCCACCCCAAAATACTCTGCCCCCCACAAGCCTCGTTAAGCCCCCAGGAATAATTGCCTCCTTAAAGCCAGCTAATTGATTTTTGCACGCTGATTAAATTAAAGCTTCTGCGAGAGCTGGGGGGGGACGCGGGGGCGATCGATGGGCTGCCGAGTGTCCCCTTGGTCCCCCCTCTTTTGGGTTGGGGGGCTGGGGTCTGTCCCCTGTGTGTCCCCTGGGGTTTGGGGACACTGCACGGGCGTGGCACTGGAAGGGGACGCACCCCCAGGGTGGGGTTTTGGGGGGGGTGATGACGAGGGCGCACCCCGCTGGGAAGCACACCCATGGGTGCCACCGGGGTTGATGCCACCTCGGCGTTGTCACCCGGGGCCACCAAACCGCTGCGGCGGGCGGCACTGGGAGCAGCCCCCGGGCTGCTCTACGCCTGCGTGCGCGTCCCCCGTCCCCGCTGCGTGTGTGTCCCCCCCAGCCCCGCGTCCTTCGCTCACCCCGGTGCTGGCGGCGGCTGTCACTTGCCATCGCGTCCTGCTGTCCCCGCCAAGGCTGATGGAGATGGCAGGCGACGGAGCGGGCGCAGCCGCGCGGCCCCGTGTCACGGGCCCGCCGGTGCTCAGCCCCCCGGGGACGGCTCTTTCGAGTGGCCGTCACCCCCTAGCGCGGCCCAGCCATCCCCATGGTGGCACCCGTGGGTGCCCCATTGTCACCGTGACTTTTGCCACTGGTGGTGGCATCCCGTCCCGTGACCCCACGGTTGACCCTGGTGGGTGCTCCTGGGTGGTGGGTGCTTGGCCACGTGTGTGTCACCCGTGTGTCAAAGTGTGGGTCCCCTGAGACCCTGGCCCCTGTGGGAGGGGAAACTGAGGCAGGGAGGATGGAAGGGTCCTGGGGATGCTCTGGGGACCGTCCCCCGTGGGTTTGCCCCGTGGGGACACAGGTGACGGGTCCCAGGGGTGTCCCCAGCTCCGGGGATGTGGCCACCAGCTCCCGGGCACGGAGGTGACGGAGCTCCAGACCCCGTGGGGACGTGGCTGCCGGGTGCTCGGGGACGGAGGTGGCGTCGCCCGGGCCCCGTGGGGACAGGGCGTGGCTCGGGGGGACCACGCGGGGACGGCCCACGCGGGGGGGGTGGGGCCGCGGAAGTGTCCCCAGCGGAGGGGGGGGGTCTAGGGGGGCAGCCGGCGCCGGCGGGACCAGGGTCCCACGCAGAAAACGGGGGT
Organism: Mycteria americana; assembly: GCF_035582795.1. Lineage (NCBI taxonomy): Eukaryota > Metazoa > Chordata > Aves > Ciconiiformes > Ciconiidae > Mycteria > Mycteria americana. The sequence goes on from NC_134386.1 coordinate 5,996,949, forward strand.
CACGGGTGGGGCGGGCGCGGGCGGCACCGGGGGGGGGGGGGAGGGGGGCTGCAGGGGTGGGCGTGACGGGGGCGTGGCAACAGCGGGGGGCGTGGCGAAGGGGGCGTGCCCCCCGCCCAGTGCGCTGCGTGGGCGTGCCCCACCGGGGAGTGGGCGTGTCCGGGGCGGGGCTAGGCGTGGCAGTGGGCGTGCCCGGGGCGGGCGCGGGCGTGGCGGTGGGCGTGCCCTGGGCGCGTGGGCGTGGCCTGGGCGGGCACGGGGCGCACCGGAGCCAGCGGAGCGCAGCGGAGCGGAGCGGCCGCCGCCGCCGCCACCCCGGGCCCCCCCCCGCCGCCGCCGCCGCCCTGCTCCCCCCCGCCGGCACCATTCCCAGCCCCGGGCGACAACGCGCCCCGGCCGGGCGGCGGCTCAGCCTGGGCCGGAAAACTTTGCTGGCGGCCGCGGCGGGGGTGGTGATGGTGCTGGTGCTGGTGGTGCTCATCCCGGTGCTGGTGAGCTCCGCCGGTACCGACGGGCGGTACGAGATGCTGGGGACCTGCCGTATGGTCTGCGAGCCCTACGGCCCCGCCGCCGCCCCCCCGCCGCAACCGGCCGAACGCGGCCCCCTCCCGCCGCCCTCCACCCTGGTGCAAGGTCCCCAGGGCAAACCGGGGCGACCGGGGAAACCGGGACCACCGGGACCACCGGGAGAACCGGGACCACCGGGACCGGCGGGGGCACGGGGTGAAGCGGGACGACCGGGACCCCCGGGATTACCGGGACCGGGGGCTACGGGTGCGGTGAGCGCGGCTACCTATAGCACGGTGCCGCGCGTCGCCTTCTACGCCGGCCTCAAGAACCCCCACGAGGGCTACGAGGTCCTCAAGTTTGACGACGTGGTCACCAACCTGGGCAACAGCTACGACGCCGCCTCTGGCAAGTTCACCTGCGCCATCCCCGGCACCTACTTCTTCACCTACCACGTCCTCATGCGCGGCGGCGATGGCACCAGCATGTGGGCCGACCTCTGCAAGAACGGTCAGGTAAGGGTTGGCCTGTCTGGGCCACCAGCCCCACGGCGGGGATGGGAGCTGTCGCTGCCCCCCGTGCACCGGAGAAGGGCTCTGGGTGCTTCCTCAGGGTGCTCCATCCTTTTCCCAGTGGTGCTGATGAGCTCTGGGTGCATCCCTGGGGTGCCACATCCTTCTCCTGGTCGCAGAGATGCACCCCCGGGGTGCCCTGTCCTTCCCTCGGCCCTGGAGATGCACCCCCGGGGTGCTCTGTCCTTCTCCCAGTGGCGATGATGGGCTCTGGGTGCATCCCTGGGGTGCCCCATCCTTTTCCCAGCCCCAGGGAGGTACCCCCCGGGTGCCCCGTCCTTCTCCCAGCCGCAGAGATGCACCCCCAGGATGCTCTGTCCCTCTCCTGGCAGCAATGATGAGCTCTGGGTGCGTCCCCAGGGTGCCACATCCTTCTCCTGGCCACAGAGATGCACCCCCGGGGTGCCCTGTCCTTCTCCCAGTGACATGATGGGCTCCAGGTGCACCCCCGGGGTGCCCCATCCTTCTCCCCGTGGCGGTGATGGGCTCTGGGTGCGTCCCCAGGGAGCCCCATCCTTCTCCCAGCCCCGGAGATGCTCCCGCGGGTGCCCCGTCCCTCTCCCAGCGCTGGGGACGCACTCTGCCACCATACCCATGCTGCCCCAAGGGTCCCCTCAGCCCTTTCCTTGGCCCTGGAGACATGCCCCGCGGTGCCTCTGGGGTGCCTTGGGGTGTCCCCGCAGTGTCCCCGGGGTGCCCTGCCCTCCCCGGCCATGCCGTTGTCCCTGCTGGGACTCCCCGAGGGGGACAGGGCTCCTCCGCAGGGGACAGTGTCTGCGGTGGCCTGGAGGCAGGCAGCGCCTGCCCCGCTTTTGGGGTGCTGCACCCCCAGCCCGGAGCTGGCTCTGCTGCTGCTGTGTCAGGAGAGACATCCCCATCCCCGGTCGGGCTGCGTGGGGACACCATGGGGGGGACACCCCGAGGCTGGCTCCGTCCTTGCCCCCCACCTCGCTCCAGCATCCCTCCCTGACCGCATCCATCTGAAAATCCTCCCGATCCCGAGACGCAGCCTCTCCATCCCCGCGGCTTTCGGGTGATGCCCGAAACGCTGCCCCTTTCCCACGCCGTGTCCCCCCCCCGGCTACAACTCGAGGCACAAGATGTGGCCGTGACCCCCGAAATGTCATCCGAGCTCAATTCCCTTGGGTGTCACCGCAGCCAGCGTCCTCACTAGGATTCATCCCACCCCACTCCTGCTTCCCGTCATTTTCTCCAGGCATCGAGCCCTGCGGTGCATCCCCGTCCCGAGGACGTATGACACCAAATTAACCCAAAACTGAGTTATCAACCCAAAAAAAAGCTGGGGGTGGAGGGGGAAGCAGGAGCCCTGGCACAGCCACCGCGCTTCACCCCTCGGCTCCGAAAACCTCTGAGCCAGGAGCACAGCAGGGGCAGGAGCCCCTTGGCATTTTTTCTCCATCCAAACAGCCTAAATTTTCTTTTACAGGGGTTTTTTTTTGTCTCCCCCCACTCCAGCCCCAAATTTTGGGGGGTCCCAGTGATGCTTGGCACTGCCGGCTCTTTCTCCCAAGCAGCATCCATGTAACTGCGGACTGAGCATCCCCCAAAAAACACCGCACCCCCTTTTTCCTCCCACAAAATATTTTTGGGGACCCCCCCCAAACCTTCCTGCCTCCTCCCGCCCCCTGCCAAGCTCCGACCCCCCTGGCTCGGTGGGGAACGATGCACCCGGGTGCTACCGGATGAATTTCCAGAAGCTACGGAGCCCCTCGTCGAGAGGAACCGCACTCGGTCGGGCGCGCGATGCAGTTTAATTAACTGGTTGTTAATTACTAACGAGGTATCGCCGCTCCAATATTTATAAAGAAGCAGCTCGGGAGGCGGGGGAGCGCTTTGGCGGGCTGGCACCGGCGGGAGATTTTAAAAAAGGGACCCTAAAAATGCCTAAATAATTAAAAATGGGTTTAATTAGGGATTTGTTGCCCAAAATACCCCCTCCGTGGCAAGGCTGGGGGGTCCGGGGGTGCCAGGGGGGTGTCCCGGAGGATAAGGGTCGATCCCGACATCCTCCGAGGGAGTTATAACTTGAGGGGTCCCGCCTGACCCCCACTTTCCTCCAGGCGCTGCTGGTTTCGGGCGCAGCCCATCACCCCTGCGTCGGGGCTGGAGTTAATGAGAGCCCGGGGAGTCCGGGCGCTGGCAGAGAGCTGCTCCTGGTGGTTAATTAGCATTAATTATTCTTATTTGTATTAGCCCGCAGATGCAGGGAGAGGGGCAGCGGGATGGGGGGAGATGCTGGTGGACGGGTGGATGGGGGGGTTGGAGGCGGGGGGGTTTGGGGTCCCCGTGGCGGGGCGAGGGCCCTCCTGGCCGCCTCGTGTAGCCGAAGGGCTGCGCGGCCCTGCCGTGGCTCGGGGGGGGCACAGCCCCGGGGGGTCCCCGTGGGTGGGGGCCGGGGGACGGTCCCCAAGGGACCCTGTCTGCAGGGACACAGGGATGCACTGGGGGGGTCCTCGGGGGGCACCCGCTGCCGTGCCTGGGGGGCCGGCGGGGGAGCTGCCGCCGCACCCGGGGGTCCTGGGGGGACACGACTGCCAGGCCCAGGAGTCCGGGGGGCACCCACTGCCACGCGCAGGGAGTCCGAGGGGGGCACCCGCTGCTGCGTCTGGGGTGCTGGGAGGGCGCCCGCCACCATGTCTGGGGGTCCTGGGGGAGCACCCGCCCCCGTGTCCAGGCGTCCTGGGGGGCACCCGCTGCCACGCCTGGGAGCCCTGGGGGGGGCACCCGCCACTGCACTTGGGGGTCCTGGGGGAGCACCCACCACCGTGCCTGGGAGGCCCTGGGGGGCCACCCGCCACCGTGCCTGAGGATCCTGGGGGGCACCCGCCACGGCACTTGGGGGTCCCGGGGGGGCACCCGCAGCCATGCCTTGGGGGTCCTGGGCCGTGTCGGCCGTGGTGGCCATGGCACGTGGGCACATGGTGTCCCCGAGGCACTGAGTGTCACCGCGGGTGGCTCAGCCGAGACGTGGGAGGGCCCCGCTGCCCCCCGTCCCCCCGACAGCCCTGAGCCCGTGGGTGCAGCCGGCCACGTCGGGGACCATCTCCATCCCACAGCGTCCCCAGGGCTGGTGACGCCACCCCACCAGTCTCACTGGGGTTGGTGACAGCAGCCGCAGCAGAGCCAGCCGCTGGGGCTGGGGGCCGTGTCCCCCCCACGGTTCCCACCTTGGGGGCTGCGCCTGGCCGTGGCATGGGGAAACTGAGGCACAGAGCAGGACAAGGGGGACGAGGCCATTGCGGGGGGGGGATGTGGTGGCAGCCCCCACCTCCTCTGCCGCTGCGGTGCCGGGAGCGGCTCAGCCCGGCCCCAGTGCTGCCATTTATCTTCCCTGGTTAGCGCGAAGGGCTGGCGGGCGCGCAGTGACGAGGCGGCTCCTTAACGAGGGAAGACGGATGGCACCGGGCGGCTCTGGCTGCAGCAGGGGGGACGATGGCGGCAGAGCCCGGCGCCAAACAGCTTCTCCTGGTTCTCCTTCCCCCCTGCTTCTTCCCCCCCCTCCTCTTCCTCAGCACGACCCCAGTCGAGGCAGCATCCCCTGGAGATTGGGGTGCTGTGACCGACTGAGATTCACCATGTCCCCCCCGGGGATGGGGACCCTCATGGTGGCGGGGTAGTCAGAGGGTAACTTTTAACAGGGTGACAGTGTTGGTGATGGCACGAGGGATACGGCTGCATGGGTGAGAGCAAGCCGTATAGGACCACCTGCTGGGCCATCAGTAGGTTCCAGAGTTAACAGCTTCTGCCCGGTGGGTTACCACGCCATCGCAGGCTGCCTATGGACTTGGGGAGACGCCGCTGTGTTTTCCGAGGAGGAGAGGACCCCTGGGACCCCTGTCCCCGGGGCAGAGGACAGGAATCCATGGGGATACCCCTCCTTCTCCCGCCGGCTCTGGGACCCCGCAGCCGCTCGGCAGTGCCTCCCTGCCCGGCACCAGCCAATTAAGAGCCCATTCTCGTGGGTTATAATTAGGAGCATCTTCTCCCCGGTGCATCACTTTTGCATTTCACTTGGGATTTTACCTGCCGGCTTGTCACTGTCACCCAGCGCCGCGCGATCTCCCTGCAAGGCGCCGGTGTAGGCTTGATTACCCAAATAATTCTGCAGCGGCAGTGGGCTCTGGCCACGGAGCTTCTTTGCCAGGCGGTTACGGCACCTCTGGCTCTGCCGGCACCTCTTGGCCTTGTCCTCCGGCACCGAGGGGATATTTACTGGGGGGAGCATCCCACCCGCAGCAGGTTGGGATCCGGGTGAGCAGCGAGGCTTGGTTTTGGGGGATTTGAGCTCAGCCGGCTCAGCCCTCGCCACACGCTCGTGGTCCCTGTGAAGTTCGTGGGAAGATGTGCAGGGGTGCGGCAGGTTCAAGTTGGCTTGGGGCTGGGCTGGGAGACGGGGTCCCGTGCCTGAGCCATGGTCCTGCATCCGAATCCGGAGCCAGGGTCCCGTGCCTGAGCTGTGGTCCTGCATCCGAATCCGGAGCCAGGGTCCTGCATCCGAATCCGGAGCCTGAGCCGTGGTGGTGCATCCGAATCCAGACGCGGGATCCCGTGTCTGAGCTGTGGTCCTGCACCTGAACCAAGTCCGGGTTCAGTGTCTGAGCCGTGGTCCCACATCCAAATCCAGAGATGAGGTCCCATGTCTGAGCCGTGGTCCTGCATCTGAACCCGGAGCCAGGGTCCCATGTCGGAGCTGTGGTCCCACATCTGAATCTGGAGATGGGGTCCTGTGTCTGAGCTGGGGTCCCGTGTCTGAATCTGGAGCCGTGGTTCCACGTCCGTGCCATGGTCCCACATCAAACCCAGAGCTGTGGTCCCGTGTCTGAGCCGTGGTCCCACACCCGAAGCCGGAGCCATGGTCCAGCATGCGAACCCAGAGCTGTGGTCCCACATCCGAGCCGTGGTCCCACGCCTGAGCCTGCTGGGTCAGGGAGAGGCTCTGGGCGATGCTCGGAGAAGCCACCTCCATCGGGGACCCGTTCGCCCGCAGGTGTCCATCCAGGGCACCCCACGCTACCCCGGAGCTGGCGGGTGGTCTCCCCGGCTGCGGGTGAGCTGGGACCCCCGGTGTCCCTCGGGACGCGAGGGCCGAGCTGTCCCCTGAGCCAGGTAACGCGGGTGTCCCCTGCGCAGGTGCGGGCCAGCGCCATCGCACAGGACGCCGACCAGAACTACGACTACGCCAGCAACAGCGTCATCCTGCACCTGGACGCGGGGGACGAGGTCTTCATCAAGCTGGACGGGGGCAAAGCCCATGGCGGCAACAACAACAAGTACAGCACCTTCTCCGGCTTCATCATCTACTCGGACTGAGCCTGGACCCACGGCATCGCCCCACGGCCCTCCAGCCCCACGGCATCCCCCTGCTGCCGCCCAGCCCCACGGCATCGCCCCGCGGACGTCCGGCCCCACGGCGTCCCCCAATGACCGTCCAGCCCCGCGGCGTCCCTCTGCTGCTGTCCAGCCCTATGGCCTCCCCTTGCTACTGTCCGGCCCCACGGCATCCCCCCGCGGCGGTCCAGGCCACCTACGGTGCCCTAACCCCCCCTTTCCCCTTAACTCACCCCACGGCTGCTAATTCGGGGCTGGGGGGGCTGCAGGGGGCTGGGGGGCCCCCCCCTGCGCTGCCCCGCTGCACCCCATCCCCTGGCTGCGCACCCCGCTTGGCCCCACGGCACCCCGCTCCCCGCTGCCTCCCCACACGCAGGGCCATGCCGGGGGCCGGGGGGTCCCCGCCGGCGTGTATATATGTACAGGATGCGCAGATGTCGACACGGGTGCCCCCCTCGTCCCCGGGCAGCCCCGCGCTGGGGGGCTGCGCAGGCGGGGGGAACCGCCCTTGCTGCCCGACCCCGGGCGACTCCATGGTAAAGCAGAGCTGTGACCTCTCCCCGTCTGCTGTCTGTGTCCCCGCGTGGGGCAGAGCCGGTGTCCCCCGCCCCGGGGTTGGGGTCCTCCTGCCGCCCCCCCAGCCAGCCCCGCTTGGCTTCCCCAGCCGGGGGGGTGCCGGACAGGGTGCCCTGTCCCCGAGTGCTGGTGTCCCCTCTGCCACCTCCAGTGGGGACGCTGGGGTTATCACGCTGCCATGTCCCTGTCCCCAGAGCCCGGGTGTCCCCATGGGGGGTGTCCCCTCAGGGACACGGCGTCCCCGCTGCAAGGCGGGGGACACGGTCCGGCCGCGCGGAGCCATGAGGACCCTCTGGCACCTGCACCCGTCACCGCTGCCTCGGCGTGGGCAGGACGTGGCCCAATTAGAGGTGACAGCGGGCGCCCGGGGCCACCGGCCGCCTCCTGAGAGGCCGCGGCGGGGTCAGAGGACAGGAGCCGTTGGGGACGCGTGGGTGGCCCTGGGGACACGGCGCGGCGTGGGTGTCTTCCCCCAGGCCCCAGCAGGTCCCTGGTGCTTCTTTCTCAGCGCTAATTAACGGGGACGAGGCGGCCGCCGGGCAGCGGGGGCTCGTTAGGGCCGGGGCTGTCAGCTCTGAGCTGTGAGGAGAAGGCCGCCATTAAGGCCTGGTGTGGCTGCAGCCACCGCCCCGGCTGGCACCGGGGGGGGACCCCGGGCCCCTCAGGCCCCCCCCCCGAGCCCTTGGCTGGGCTCTCTCCGCCAGGCAGCGCCGGGGCCGCCGGTTCTCCCCGCCTCAGGGGGCCGCCCCGGGCCGGTGGCCACGGCAGGGGTGGGGATGGGGCAGGGGGTAAAGATGGCGGCCAGCCTGGGGCACGGCGGGACTACAACTCCCGTGGGGCACCGCGCGGGGCGGGTGGGGCGCGTGGTGCGGGGAGCCAATGGGAGGGGAGGCGGGGTGAGCGGCCAATCAGGAAAGGGGGCGTGGCTTGCCGGGACGTTTGAAAACGGAGCGGCGGAAGTGGCGGGTGAGTGGCGTTGGGGGCGTTGCGGGGAGGGGAGGGCAGATTCGGGGCGGATGGAGGGGCCGGGGCGGGGGTGCGGCGGTCCGGAGGGGTGGGCAGGGCTGGGGAGTACCCACAGGGGTGCTTGCAGGGTGTAGAGTTCGGGAGGAGGCGGTACGGGGGTCCGGGGGCGGTGGGAAGGGCCCAGGGCGGGGCAGAGTAGGGGCCCGGGGGGCTACAGGGGCCGGAAGGGGGGGCCATGGCTGTGGGGGGGCTATAGGGGCCTGAAGGGGGGACAGGGCTGTGGGGGGGCTATAGGGGCCTGAAGGGGGGACAGGGCTGTGGGGGGAATATAGGGGCCTGAGGAGGGGGGGGTCAGGGTGTGAGGGAGGCTGTGGGCGCCCGAAGGCGGTGTAGGGCTGTGAGAGGGGCTATAGGGGCCCCAAGGGGGTGTAGGGTCGTTGGGGAGGCTGTGGGGCCCCAAGGGGGTGTAGGGCCGTGGGGGGTTATGAGGGCGGCTAAGGGGGTACTGGGGGGGGTTACGATGGCAGAGTGTGGGAGCAGGGCCTGGGGTGGGGGTGTGAGGCCTTGCCCGGCCTCGGGCTCCCCCTCCACCGCTTCACCCCCCTGCTGACCCGTTCCCGTTCCCAGAGTGCATGAGGCCCCCGGGACATTCGAGCCCAGAGCCGTGTCCTCCAGCCAGCACCGTGCCCCCATCCCAGCTCCCCCCTGCCCCCATGGCGCTGGGCCCCCCGCCCGAGGAGGGCACCGTGGCCGTCATGGTGCGGGTGCGGCCCCCCGCCCCCTGTGAGCGAGAGCGGGCCGCGCACCCTGTCCTGCACGTCGTCGACCAGCACGTCCTCGTCTTTGACCCCGAGGGGCCCGGCGGCCCCCCTGGCAGCGTGCTGCCCGCCCGCGGGCCCAAGCACCAGGGCAAGGACCTGAAGTTCGTCTTCGACCGGGTTTTCGGGGAGGGGGCCACCCAGGAGGAGGTGTTCCAGCACACCACCCACGAGGTGTTGGACAGTGTCCTCAATGGCTACAACTGCTCCGGTAAGACCATGGCGAACGCCGTCAATCCCTGCAGGAGCTCCTGCCCCGTCTGCTCCCGGGCTGGATGGGCTCAGCGGAGCCGTGGGTTTAGTTTGGAAGCCCCCAAGCAGCTGGGGGGAGGGTGGGACACAACAGCAACACAGGAACAAATAGCCTTAAACTTGTTGGTAGCACCAAGCTCGGGCAATTGCAAGTGTGGTCAGGATGGGGATGTTCCTGACGTGGAATCTAATCTTGGCAGGTAAATGAGAGGAAGCGAAACATGGAGTGCTCTTATAGGATCACAGAATGGTTTGGGTTGGAAGGGACCTTGAAAAAGCATCCAGTCCAACCCCCTGCCTGTCACTGGATCAGGTTGCTCAGAGCCCCGTCCAACCTGACCCTGAACGCTTCCAACGACGGGGCAGCCACAACTTCTCTGGGCAACCTGTGCCAGTGCCTCACCACCCCATCGTAAAATATTTCTTCCTTATGTCCAATCTAAAGCTGCCCTCTGCCGGTTTAAAACCATTGCCCCCTGTCCTGTCGCTACAGGCCCTGGTAAAAAGTCTCTCTCTGTCTTTCTTGTAAGCCCTTTTTAATATTGAACGGCTGCAGTGAAGTCTGCCTGGAGCCTTCTCTTCTCCAGGCTGAACAACCCCAACTCTCTCAGCCTTTCTCCACAGCAGAGCTGTTCCAGCCCTTGGGTCATTTTCTGGATGCGCTCTGACAGGTCCATGCCTTTCTTGTACTGGGGTCCCCCAGAGCTGGACCAGGTGGGGTCTCATCCTCTCTCTTGTGGGAGAGGGTTTGTGGAGCAGGCGGGGAGAGACCTGGCCAGGCTGGAAGAGCAGACAAGCAAGAACAGTGTGAAATGTAACAAGATGATTACAAAGTCCTGCACCTGGGATGGAATAACGCAGGAGCCCAGTACAGGCTGGGATCTGTGTGACTGGGAGCAGCCTCGCTGGGAGGGACCCGGGGGTCCTGGTGGTCAACGACCTGAATGGGAGTCAGCAGTGTGCCGCGGCAGCAGCGAAGGCAAGGTGGATCTGGGGCTGCATCCACAGGGGCATTTCTAGCTCAGGTAGAGACGTGGTCGTCCTATGCAGTGCTGAGTCCAGCTCTGGTCCCCGCAAGTCAAGGAGGATGTGGCCAGAGTGGAGAGTTTCCAAAGGAAGGCCACGGAGATGATCCGAGGGCTGGAGAGCCTGCCCTAGGAGGAAAGGCTGAAGGAGTTGGGACTCTTCTCCCTGGAGAAGAGAAGACAAGACTTGGGGGGAACCTCATCAGTTTTTGAGTACTGAAAGGGCAGCTAGAGAGGGGATGGAGGCTCTCTTGTCGCAAGGAGAAGACACAGGGCAACAGACACGTGTTGCCCTGGGCGAGGTTTCACCTCAATATAAGGGACATCTTTTACGGTGAGAACATGCACCGGGACAGCCTTCCTGGGGACCTGGTGGAGTCTCCACGGCTGGAGGTGTTCGAGACCCCACTGGACGGGGTGCGAGATAATCTCATCGGGGCTCCCTTTCCCATGAAAGCTTGGACCAGATGATCTCTACAGGTCCCTCCCAGCCTGGGCTGTTCTGTGGTTCTGTGATAACGGGGGCAGCAACGGTGCTCGGCACCCTAGGAGACGTGATGTAGAGGATGGAGGTGGGCATTGGGGTAGAAAATGAGGCTGGGCAGGCACTTTCCAGGCATTTTGAGTGATGAGGATTGCTTGTTCCCAGCTCTCCTCGGGCAGGAAGGATGGGAAGAAATTAGGTGGATCCATGGCACAAAGAGCACCTTGGTTTCACCATCCCTTCCTAGCCCGAATCGCCGTGATGGGCAGAGCTTTGGGAGGATGCTGAGTTTTGGAGCGGGATCTGGGGTGAAGCAGACACACGCGTCTTGGGGTGCTTTGGGGGCTGCTGTGCCCCTCGCGAGCATCTCCCAGGCTGGCAGCGCCGTAAAGCCGGGTCTGAAAGCTCCTCGCCCGACACCGTTTGCAGGCTGTCAGCAGACAAGCGGCTTAACGAGCACATCACTTCTGCGAGGCAGGCGCTGAGCGGGAGACGACCGCTCTCCTGTCTAATCATGCGCCGGGCCGGGCACTGGGACCGGAGGATGCTATTCCTGGCTCTCCGGCATGCTCTGTGAGCCGCTGAAGGCTGCCTCTGTCACCGTGCCCACCTGGCAGGCATGTCTCGTGTCTCTATCTGCATAAAATAACTTCAGGATCCTCAAATGAGAGAGTCGCGAAGCACCGAGTGCTGCTAATGGGGAGAAGGGCTGAGGCTCTCTAGATTAGTGTGTCCTGCTCTGATGGTGATGCTTCAAAGAGGGTGTTGAAAGATGGGGGCGAAAAATGAGATGAATTACAAGGTCTGGAAGAAGAAACACCTTCTGGTGAGAGATGGGCGAACGGGGCTGCTCGGCTTGTTAAAGGGAAGGTTCAGGGGTGACTTGAGCGTGGCCTCCAAGCAAGTGATGGTTTGGGGATTCGTTCTGTCTCTGTCTGCTAAATTAGAGAGGCTGAAACGAGGAAAAAAAAATTGCACTAAAGGATAGTGCAGCCATCACGGAGGGTAATTAGCTTTGCCTTGTCTCCGCAAAGCCTGCGAGCGACCCCTGCCACAGGGGTTGCTGCGGGAAGCTCTCCTCTCCGGTGAGGAGCGGATGTTACGCTGCTTCTGTTAATTAATGATCGTTTTGACCATCCACCCTTTCTCCTCCCAGTGTTTGCCTATGGCGCGACGGGAGCAGGAAAAACCTACACCATGCTGGGCTCGGAGAAAAGCCCCGGCATCATGTACCTCACCATGGTGGAGCTGTACAAGAGGATCGAGGCCAGAAAGGAGGAGAAGAGCTGCGAGGTTCTAGTCTCCTACCAGGAGGTACGCTGCGGCCGAGCCGTGTCCCCTCCTGCCTCCGCGTCACTGTCGCTAAGATTTGGGGTCGATCCGGACCCTGTAGTGCCACCCTCGGGGTACCCGCTGCGCTGCCAGCTGTGCCCGGTGTCCCCAGGGCAGCCCTAGAGCCCGACTGGAAGCAGGCTCACCCACCCAGTTTGGTGAACTGGTGCCGCTGGTTTCTCCCATCTGGAGTCAGGGAATTTTCTCTTCCTTGCCGTGGCCGACATAGCAGTGAGGGCTTCCTGGCTGAAAGGGCTTTAGAGAAGCGGCGGCACAGTGACTTGCCAGTAAAGCCCTCCCGAGCTGTCCTCGGCACTTAGAGCCCTGTCAGCTGCTCTCGGTGTAACAAGGTCCCGGAGGTGGTGTTGGGGGGACACCAGGTTGTGTGTGACCCTGGGGTACAAAGCTCCTCTTCCTGCTCGCTGCCGGGGAACCAGACCTCAGCCTTACATCGAGTTCCCTGCTCCAGGTGTACAACGAACAGATTCACGACCTGCTGGAGCCCAAGGGCCCTCTGGCCATCCGGGAGGATCCCGAGAAAGGAGTCGTGGTTCAGGGTCTCTCCTTCCACCAGGTAGGTATAAAAATGGGCACAAGGTCTGGGCAACGCTGCACCTACACCAGTTCTGAAAGCGGATGCGTGTCCTGGGGACACGGGTGCGTGTGAAGACACGGGGGTGCTGTCTGCGGGGCTCCTGGCTGGCAGCAAACGTGACCCCGAGCTGAAATGAGCCCCACAGAGCTGTGGGATCTCTCGGCCTGAGTCGCCGTGGCTGCTTGGTGTGGGGCTGTGCCTGCATATGGGGCGCGCTGATACCTCCCCTCTGCTTGTCCTCTCCCAGCCCACGTCGGCAGAGCAGCTCCTGGAGATGTTGGCCAACGGCAACAAAAACCGGACGCAGCATCCCACTGATGCCAACGCCACCTCCTCCCGCTCGCATGCCATCTTCCAGGTGAGGGCTGGTGGTTGCGGTATCACTCGGGATCTGTGCCCAAAAGGGGGCTGGGGAGCAAGCCCGTGCCAGGACCGGCATTGCGGGGCTCCTGCCGCTGCTCCTGGTGTGCCACGGGGAAAATCAGGGTGGTCGTGACTCCAAAAAGAGAGGTACGGGGCTGGCCAGGCCGCTAGCCTGTGCTGCAGCAGGACAGCACGTACTGGTCGTGCTGGTAGCCATGTCTCCTGGACAGCCCCGTACTCCCAAGAGCTGAAATGTCACTTTGTGCTTTTGACTCTTGTCGACTTTGTGTGTGGGAGCCGTACCTAAAACCTGACCCAGAGCAAAGGGGGCCAATTATCGCTGGCTTCTGCTTGTGCCTCCCCCCAGGTGCCGCGGGCAGGCTGTCTCCTCCGTCGTGTTCCCCTCGGTACTGAGCTGGGAATTACGCTCCCCTGGGGGTTTGTAAACTTGTGTCGTCGTCCCCCGATTTCTCGGTGCTCTCCTACGCAAACCTGCCAGTTGATTTCAATTCCAGCCAGGCCCTTCCCCAAATTAGCAGGGCCGTCACGGCTGCGTGGGGAGACGGAGGACTCTGACTGTAATTTCACTCTGAACCTGGTGCCTTGCCCGTTACTGCTTGCAGGGGGGAAGTCCAGGTGTCTGGATGCTTTCCCAGCCGGCTTCCCAGCTGGGCTTGTCGGTGGGTGCTGGATTCCTGCCTGCCGTGAATCCATTAGCTGTGCTGGAAATCTGCCCTTCCCGCTGCTGGCTCAGCCTCCCAGCAGGCAAACCGTGGTCTGGTGAGGATGCAGGACCGGTTAGCGGCCTCCAGCACCTCTGCGGCACCTCCAGTCCATGCAGGAGTTGCTCCTGAGGTGTTACAGGGCAGTGGGGGAAGCGTTTGCTTCTCCTGGGAGATCTTTAGGGACGCAGAAGGGGAAGTTATGGAGCGAAGCTGCCAGGTGAGTCTCGGTGGCTGTGCCTCTCCTTGCCCGCACCAGCTGGGAACTGGGCTGGGCACTGAGAGCCCTGGGGGCACTGCGAGACTGCGTCTGGGAGCTTGCAGCCCCTGTTGGTGTCCGAGTTTGCTGGCAAAATCCACAGTTGGAGTCAGGGCTGGGGCTGCCGCCGTGCGTGAGCGCTTCCTGGGTCACACCAGGGCTCTGGGTTGGCGTGTTGCCCTTCGGGGACCCGACCAGCTGCACCCTGCTCGCTCACCAAGCGTAGGAGATGCTGATTATTTTCCATAGCTCTGTCACTTCTTGCGAGATCCCTTCCGTGGCTTTGCTACTCGTGTCATTGCCGAGTTTTTGGCTTCTTTTCTTGGCGCGCCGGGCTCCTCTTTTCCCCCTGCTCGATCTCGCAGCCTGTGTGATCCTCTTTGCCATCCTTTTATAAGCATTGAAACTGGCGATGCTGGCTCCAACCAGCAACCCTGCGTGCCTTGTTGAGCTGCAGCCTCACCGATCTCTGTCCTTGCAGATCTACGTGAAGCAGCAGGACCGCGTTGGCAGCCTCGCTCGGGATCTGCAGGTGGCCAAGATGAGCTTGATCGACCTGGCAGGCTCGGAGCGAGCTTCAGTCACCAACACCAAGGGAGAGCGGCTCCGGGAGGGTGCCAACATCAACCGCTCGCTGCTGGCCCTCATCAACGTCATCAATGCGCTGGCTGATGCAAAGGTAACGCTGTTCACGGGGCCCTGCTGGGCTCTGGCTCTCTGGGACGGGTGAATGTGAGGTGTGTCCTCCGGTGACGGTCCCGCCAGTGCAGTGAGGATGGCAGCCTGGGCTGGGCTCTGAGAGGTGCCATGGGATGAGCGTGGCCATCCCCTTGCAACACAGGATTCAGAGCTGAGTGCCCAACGGCCGAAAGCTGAGCAGACCCTTGATCTCTTGGTACAGAGCAAGAAAACCCATATCCCATACCGGGACAGCAAGCTCACGCGCTTGCTGAAGGACTCCATTGGCGGCAACTGCCGCACCATCATGATCGCTGCTGTGAGTCCCTCCGGGCTGGCCTACGAGGACACCTACAACACGCTCAAATATGCCAACCGGGCCAAGGAGATCAAGCTGTCGGTGAGGACCTTGCGTTGCGGCGGTGATCTGCCGCGTGTTTGGGAGCTGCTGGGGATGGGTGGGAAGGAGGCTGGTGCGTGGTGGGGTAGATTAGTGGGTGCCTCCCTTCTCCAGCTTGAGTTTTCCAGCTCTGGGCAGAAAGCAGCTGATGAAGCTGCAGACACTGTGTGCCCGGTCTTCTGCTAAAGCTCCTCAGCCCACAGCTCGGAAAGGCTCGTGACTGGGACAGCGGGTCCCTGAGCGCAGATCCTGTCCCCTGCAGCTGCCCCGGGGGCTCCCTGGGGACCCCGGAGCCTGGAGGAGGCCGAGTAGCTGCGCTGCTCCAGGGTTGGGAGAGGGGTACGTGCTGCCCCAGTGCTTCTTTAACCTCTTCCTCATCCCTGTCTCTGCAGCTGAAGAGCAACGTGCTCAGCTTCGACTGCCACGTTAGTAAATATGCTGTGGTCTGTGAGCAGCTGAAAGCAGAGGTGAGATGCTGGCGGGGAGGGCAGGACTCTGTCTTTAGCTGCGGTTTGCTTGGGATGCGGACCTCTGAGCTCCTGGGGGTCGTGAAACCGTCTGAGCAACAGATGACCTTTCCTCGTAGGTGGCAGATCTGCGGGCGAAGCTTCGCGCCTACGAGGATGCTGCCCGGGAGGCAGAGAACCGGGCGCCGGCGCTGCTGGCTCCCCTCACCTCGAGCCCAGCGGGGCTGCCCAGGTGAGGCTGGTGGGGAGGAGGGACAGAGCTTGGTGTGACCTCCTGGTGTGCCCCGTGTCAAGGAGCCTGCAGGGTTTTAGAGCACAGGTGTCTGTCAGAAGGCAGATGAGCTTCTCTGCTGGTGTGCACCATCATCTCGACTGTGGCTGGGTGTAGTTATGAACCTGATAGACCACAGCGTGCAAGCACCAAGGGAAGCCGGGTTGCAAAGGCCAAATCTTCTGTTTGATCCATCCCGGAACTTCTTATGCAAAATGATGGCTTCACCAGAGGATCTCTGGCTCAGTGGCTTCTTCTCTGGCTTCTATAGGGTGGAGGAAGCTGTCCCAAAGACTTGCTTGGCCCTGGATGATCAGAGGGAGAGTAATGGAGGGCAGCAGGAGCTGGAAGCTGGACAGCCTGTTCAGCTGCAGCTGGAATCAGAGGAGGAGGTGAGAGAAGGGGTGGGCAGCGTGGGAGGGCCTAGCATGACGAGGAGGGCCCAGAAGACGCTGGGGTGTTCCAATACCCCCGTGGGTACACTGGGCATGCTGGGAGGGGGCAGGAGCTCAGCTGGTCCGTGGGGTCCTGCTCAGCATGTGCCGGGCTGTGGATTGCTAGCGAAACCCCTTAACTTCCCAGCTAACGGGGAGTTTGGGGACCAAACTCAGCTCAAATATGGGCTAATCCTGGGCTTTTGGGTGATTGCTCCAGGCTCCAGAGGAAACGCCTCCCAGCAGCCCCAGAGCAACCCACCAGACAGATGTCCAGCTGGAACCGAAGAAACCAAGCCACCTTCTACAGGGGTTGTCCGGCAGCCAGAGAGAGACGTGAGTGTCCTCGTGCCATCCCCATGTGCCACTTCCTCTTGTTTGCCTATGGAGGACGGGTTGTCCACCCTCCTGTGTTGCATGTAGCCATCCCAGGGATGGTCTAGATGGATGTGGCACCAGGTCTTTGCTTGCAGATGACTGCCTGCCCTTTAAAATAAGGGATTTGGCTCCTGGGGATCTGATCCCATGGTATAATCTCTTATGGAAATGCCAGCGATGAAGGTTTCCAGGCACAGCAACTGTGTGAGCCTTAAGCGTGCGTTGTTAGTCCTGAAATTATCTCCATGAAGTCTTTCCTCCTGCCTCAGCTCCCCCAGGTCCTGCCCTGGCAGGGCTCCCATGGCACCATCTGCTGATGTCTCTGCCCCAAGCATCTTGGCAGAATGAACCTCTTTAGAGAGGTCTCTTGAGGGAGGCTGGCCTTGATGTGTGCCTGGATCTCTGTCTGCCTCTAGCCGAGCTAACGAGTGTCTGAGGCCGGCAAAAAGTCTGTGGATGCCGTTGGCTCTCTTGTAACCAACAGGTGAACACACAACTTGCAGCTCAGGTTCTCCAGTAAGAGATTTACAGCTTGGGTATCTCACAGCTTCAAAGTTTGCCTCTCTTCCCCCAAAACTCTGCTAACAGGCTCTGCCCCACTCGAAGAGGTGTCTCAGAGGTGATGCTGGTGGTGCTGAGCCTCTGGTACTGGTGATGCTGGCTCAAGCTCACCTGCAAACTGGTTCTTGGGTCTGTCTCTCTGTCCCAGGCTTGTAGCCGCTATCCTGAGTGTTGCCCGGAAGCAGTATTCCCTCCTGAAGGCTGCCAACCTCCTAACTCCTGACATGGTCGCTGAATTTGAGGAACTGGAGCGCCTGGCCCATCAGGAGGCTGGTGTAAGCCTGGAGCAAGCCACGGCTCCGAACGGACCCGCAGAGGTCAGCGCAGCCGCCCCAGCCCAGAGGATGCAGCAGGGCTGTGACGGTGAGGATTTGGATTTGGGACAGTCAGTGCTGTCCCCTCTCCTTTGTCTCAGCATGTGCTGGATGGGGGGGGGGGGCAGCTCCCAGCCGTGGGCACAGGGCAGAGAGACGAGTTTCTCCTGACGTGGTGGCCAGCGGGGCACGCCGAGAGCAGCTCCAGACTCACTTTGTAGAGCGATTCAGGCTAGCCAGCATCTCTGGCAGCCCAGGGCACGGCAGGAGCCGTGAGCAGCCCTCGTCCCCGGGGAGCTCAGCGTGTGTGTGCAAGTCAGCTGAAACGTGAGTGATATTTCTGCTCCAGGAGACCAAAGCAGCAGCTCTGATCCTCATTTTTTCTTGTCTTGTTTACTCCTCTACGGTACGTTTGCCCAAGTCAGCCCGGCTGTAGCCTCCCACCTGGCAGCCTGCATCTGACCAGGGCTGAGCTCTTCCTCCTCATCCTCAGTGCCGATGCACAAACCCGATAGCGAAGCTGTGGGCTCTGCAGACCCCGTTTTCTGGGGACACACCGGGCATTGCCACAGGGCACGTGCTTTGGGACCAGTCTGGTGCCTTCAGGCTGGCAAGGCGCAGGATTATTTGCGCTGGCTCTTGTCCTCTGGGTTTAACGCGGTTTGATGGAAACGCCCGCTGGCAAACGGCTGCCGTAGGGGCTCGCTGGGCACATCTCTGCTGAGCTGCGACGGGGGGCAGAGGGGGATGCCCCAGAATTTGGGGGTGCCCGGGAACTGCAGACAGGGAGGTGACTCTGTTTCTTCTCTGCTCCTTTAGCAGAGGCGTCTGTCGCCGTGCCCAGTGCCCCTGTGACGAGTGCCACCCTGCAATGCTTGCAGCAGCTCGCTCCGCTCTCCAGTCCCACGCCGCTGGCTCCCAGCCCAATTAAGAAGAGGAGGAGGTCTGAGATGAACAGCGCTTCCCAACTGGGAACTCCCCGCAGCCTCAAAACGCGGATGAAACGCCAGCGGAGAGGTGGCAAAGCCGCAGAGACTCCCAGGGCGACGCAGAGCCCAGGCACCCCCTGTCTCAGAGCAGCAGCCCAGGCACCCCCTGTCTCCCCGGTGCCATCGTGTTGCATCCCCAAAATCTGCCCGCTGACGGTCACCAAAAGCCGTGTGCCCCTGGCAATGTCGGCTGCCCAAAACCGCTGCGGCCTGCCTGCCCCGCCCACCCACGACATGAACGTGACTTTTGAGGTCTGCGAGGACAGCGGTTCACCTGGCGCGGCCAAGCCAGCTGCCTTCAGCGTGCCTGAATTCCCTGTCTGGGAGAACGTCCAGAGCCTCCTGAACAAGCAGGACGGTCACTTTGTGCCCAAGTAAGTGCCGCCCTGGATGGGTTACCTGTGTTTTTGGGGATCCCCCCTTCATGGTCTTGCTGTCTGGGCAAATCCTTTGTGGACCACTGCAGCTCTGCTAAGAGGGGAGAAGGGGCGGAAGGCACCCGGCCTGCAGACGGGCAGCCAGCGGGCCGAGCTCTTGTGTGAATCACTTGCAAAGATATAAAAAGCATTCCAAGAAAATCTTTTTCTCCTTCTCATTTTCCCTTTGGACATGGAGCAGCATCCTCCAGATGGCTTCTGGAGCCCCAAGTGCTGGTTGGGAGGCAGGTGGGGCATCGCTGCTCCTCCCAGGCAGGTTGGAGCGAGGGTCAGGACTGTGCAGTGGGGGGGTTTCCATTTGTTGGGTGGGGTTTTTGTGGTGGTTTTTTTTTTTATTGCTGGTGCTTCAAAGAGGCTCTGGCTTTTACAGAGCTGCGTGAATTTGTGTGACCGTCCAAAAACAGAGATCGGCTCGCCCTTGGTGATGCAGGACGCCCTTAGGTCTCCCTGTCTCCTCCTATAGCTCTAGGAAATGGTTCCTATAGAGGGTAAATGGGGAAACTGAGGTACGGGGGAACAGCCCGACCACCTTAGGGAGCAGCAGTACCTGGGCGGCTGCCACCTCCTGCACGGATCTCCTGAGGATTTATCCCTGTTTGAGGCATTTTCCCCTACAAAACCGGGCAGGTTTCCTGTGACTTCTGTTCCCTGCAGGTGGATGGCGTTGGCCCAGTTGCCTCCCAGCCTCGTGAGAGCAGGCAGTCAGGATCTGGCCCTGGCACTAACCCTCTCTTCCTTGGCTGCAGAGCCTGCGTCCCGGTGTTTGCCATGAAGGCTTCCTCCATCCCCAAGCCCTCCTCGGCCTCCAAAGCACCTGCGCAGAAGCGGAGGCGAGTGGAGAGGTGAGACAGCTGCCGGCACCCCGTGCCCCAGAGTGCAGGCAGCAAGGGCTGGCAGCGCCTGCCTGTGCTCCCCGCTGGGGCTCGAGCCCCCGTCCCTGCCTGCGTCACCTCCACCTCCCCTGTGACACCTGGGGACGATGGGGGGCCTCCGCCCTGAGCCTCGGGGGTTTAAAATGGCCCCTTTCTGTTTCACAGCACCAGTTCTCCCTCCCTGGGTGGGCTCCAGAGCAGCAGCCAGAAATCGGTGCAGCCCTCCCGCATCCCAGGTGAGCCCTGCACCCCTCCGCACCCAGCCGGGCCCCCGGGTACCCCCCCCCAGCATGATGGGCTGCGGGAGTGATCCCTGCCTCAGCGCAGGCCACAAACTGGTGCTGTGCCAGCCCCACTCCAGTTCGTGGGGGTAAAACACCTGAAATTGGGACGTTTGGTGGTGGTGGAAGACGCTGTTTGGGGTTTGCCGCTTGCTGGCTGCAGCCACAGCCCCGGGGAAGGGCAGGGGGTGCTTGGAGAGGGGTAGAAAGGAGGAGGGAGCTGGCAGTGCCTGGATCGCCGTCAGGAGGGGGGGGACCTGGGTTTGCTGCTTTTACCCAGGAGCTGCCTCATCATCTTCTCTCCCCTTTCCCTCCTCAGCACATCCTTCGGGCGCTCTCGCCTGGAAGGGCAGGAAGAGGACCACTAAAGAGCTCGAGGCACTCGGCCGCGCTCCCCCCACTCCCACCCCCCAGCCCATGAAGCTCTTATGCTGATGGCTCCACCGCCCAGGGTCCCTCCCAACGCCCAAACCCCGGTGCCAACCTTCTTTCTCTGGGAGCCCTATCCCCTCCTTCCTGGTCCCCTCAAGCCCTAAAGTCACCCCCACCCCCTCCTGCCCGGGATCCTGGCTGTGTCCCCCCTTGCGTGTACCCCCCCTCGGCGCAGCCCTGTGTGTTTCTGCAGCAGATGGATTATTGCTGTTCCCTCTCAGTCCCTCTCTAATCCGCGCCGGGGTGTCGAGTGCTAACAGATGGGTGATGCTAAGAAATAACACACGCTTTTAATAAATTCTTTCGTTTCAAACCAGAGGGGCGAGGGGAGACGTGCGGCTGTTTCTTCTCGCCTCCCCCTCGTGTGGGGAGCTGGGGTTGGGTAGCAGCTCCTGTCTGAGCGGGCCTGGAAAAGGCCCTTGCTCCTGGGGGTGGGCTCCATCGAGGCTTCTCTTCACCCCACATCTCCTGTCATCGTGGGGCCCCTGTGGGTGCCTTCTGCCCCCTTTGCTGTGCCTGGGGGCCCCTTGCCCAGTGTCCAAGGGTGCAGGCAAGGGGTGCTGGAGGCTGCCGGCTCTCCTGGCTCCTGCTGCTTTGCTTAGAGATGGGGGAGAGCGTTTCTGCGCTGTTTTCCTCTGCTAAACCCTGTCGCTGCCACTCCTGTCTCCTTGTCCCCCTGCCCCCCCCCCCCCCCCCCCCCAGCTCCCTATGCACCCCCAGTCCTGGGCAGAGAGCTCTGAGCATCCCTACCTGGGGCCTGTGGCTGTCCCCTAGCATCCCCATGGCCCCCTTACTGCCATGCCAGGTCACATCTGGGCACTGTGGCACAGCTGGTTGCCTGCACTAGCTCTTCGTAGCCACCCTCGAGGTGACCAAGCGTGGCAGGAGCAGCGTGGGGAGGGTGGACCCGGCTCTGGGTGTGCTGCTGTCCCACGGGGACCAGGGTCACCAGCTCCTCCTGCTCTACTTTCCTGCCTGGCAGCGGCAGATCTCGCCTTTGTCTTCTCAGAGGCTGGAAGCTTCTAATTAAAACTTCCAGCCCGCTCCCAGTTCATTTGTCTCATTAAGAGGGGGCCGGGGAGGAGGAGGGGGGAGAGCCCAGCTCTGCCTCCCTGCAGCCGCCGGCAGCGACAGCTTTCTGTGCTTTGATCCCGGCTGCGTAGGAGCTGGGAGAAAATAAATCTCTGGGGAGCGGTGCGGGGGCTCGTGCAGGACCCTGTGCCCCTGCTCTGTCCCCCCCGCCCTGCAAGGGCTGTGCACCCCAGGGGACTTTAGAAAGTCTACAGGGATGGAGGTCCCCTGTCACCATGGACTGTCACACGGCACCTGTCCTCAGGGATGTCACTGTTCTGGCAGGCTGGGGACACCAAGCGTCACGTATGGGGTACGTAGGTGCCACAAACCAGGCATTTCTGTGGGAAAAACCCCTGCCCGCTGCTGGTGACACCGGTTGGGACAGTCTGGGGGCCATGGAAACACCCAGCATGGGGACGGAGGGCTGGCTGGGGACAAGGAGCTTCTGGGGACTAAAGGGGGATGTGGCAGCAAAAGGCTGTCCCCGAGCGCTGCCCCGGTGCCACCAGTCCCACCCGTACGTCCCCACAGATTGCACCCACAGGGACAAGGCTGTTGCCACAACCCTCCCCAACTGGCCGCTGTCGGTGGCCCAGCGATGGTGGCCGTGGTCCAGCGGGGCCTGGCCTCGTGTCCCCGTCCCCGAGCGGGCAGGGAGCCTTTCCCGGCCATCGGCTGCCATCTAGCTGCCAGCCGGCGAGACCTGTCCCCATCCCTGTCCCCGCAGCATCCCCACCAGCACCCCAGGGAGCTCCCGCCCCTTGGCTGCGTCCCAGCCATCTCTCGGGGCACCCACCCCGATGCCACCGTGTGTCCCTTACGTCCCCGTGTCCCCAAAGCACCCCTGTCCCCTGCCCGGGCTGTCCCCAGGGCCTGGCCGTGCCCCAGTTTGTGGCCACGACGCCACGGCTCGGAGGGGACGGTGCCGGCGGTGGCCCCGTGCCCTTCCCCGCCGCCGTGCCCGGGTCCCTCCCCGCCTTTCCCGGCAGCGCCGAGCCCCGGCACAAAGGCCCCCACGGCTGCGCCGGGCAGCGCCAGCTCCGGCCCCGCACAAAGCCCCTTTCAGCCGCCCGGGGAAAGCCCCTGGCACCCGGCCCCTGCCCGGGGAGGGGTCCCGGCCCTCACTCCCCACCCCCCCCATGGGCCAACGGGGGGCGAAAGACCCCCCAAACTCGGCGCATGTGTGACCGCTGCCACGGCCGCGCACACGCAGCGTGGCCGTGGCGGGATCAGGCCCCCTCCCCAGCGGGGACGGGGACCCGGCGTCCTGAGCCCCGGCCAGGCTCCCGCGGCGACCGGCCAGCGCTTCTACAGACCCGCTGGGGTGGGAAGGACTTCGGAGGCTTCAGCCACTTAATTAGCAGCCTGCCTTAATTAGCAGCCCGCCTTAATTAGCAGCCTGCCCGCGCTGCCAGGCTGCCTGCAGAGCGCCTCGGCCCGCCGGGAGACGGGGCTTTGGCGGCGGGTGCTGAGCTGCCTGGGCCGGGGCTCGTCCGGGGGGACGCGACACGGGCAGCGTGGGTGCGTGTGCCCGTGCCCGTGCCCGTGTGCGTGTGCCCGTGCCCGTGCCCGTGTGCGCGTGCCCATGTGCGTGTGCCCGCCCATGTGCGTGTGCCCGTGCGCGCGTGCCCGTGCGCGTGTGCCCATGCGGGTGTGCGTGCGTGTCCGTAGCAGGATGGCCGTGCGTGTGCGTTGCGTGTACGTGGAAGGGCGGATGGGCGGTAGCTCTGTGCACGTGCACGCGCCTTCAGGGAAGGCAGCACGCGCGCGCGTGTCTGTGCACGCTCTGTGTGTGTACACGCGCACGTGCGAGGGTAGGCACGTGCGTGTGCGTTGCACATGGCGGGTGTGCGCGCACGGGCACGGAGGGATGGACGTGCACGTGCGTGTGCGTGTGGACGCGGGCCGACAGGCGCGTGCGTCTCTAGGTGCACGCGTGTGCGTGCATGTGGATGTGCGTGCGTGTGGCTGTACACGCACGCGTGCAGATGTGCACATGCAGGCGTGCGGGGGCCTCCTTATGGATGTGCGCACAGGGGGTGTGTGCGCACGGATCCGTACCAGCAGTGCGCACGGGGGGCGTGCACGGGGGGTGTGCACACGTATGCAGGGGGGTGTGCACGGGGGGTGGCCGTGCACACGCACACCCGAGCCTGCCCAGCGTCTCTGCCCTGAGCACCTCAAGAGGCTGCTGGGGCCAGGGGCGTCGTGGGGATGGATCCCTGGGGCGCGGATACAGCCCAGGCCCTTGCAGCGCACCCTATGACACCGCACCTGGCCTCGCACCCAGCACCCATGGCGCTCCACGGCCTTGCACCCAGCACCCACGGTGCCCCACGGCCTCGCACCCAGCACCCACGGTGCCCCACGGCAATGCATCCAGCAGCCATGGTGCCCTGCAACGTTGCACCCAGTGCCTGTGGTGCCCCATGGCATTGCACCCAGCACCCACCCATTGGCTGCCCCACGGGTGCCCGTGGCCACCGCTCTGCCTCCCACCCTGGCATGTGCCCCAGGCCCCCCTGGGCCCTGGCAGTGCCTGCCGGGGGGGCAGGCAGTGGGCAGGGGGCCGTGCCGCGGCGCCCGGGCTGGGTGCCAGGGCGCATCCGCCCCTGCCGGGTGCCACAAAGGCCGGCTTTTGTGCCGGTCCTCTGGCTCCCTGGCTGGCGGCCAGCGCCGGGGCGGCCGGCGGGGCTGGGGGCCCCCAGGCTCCATAAAACGCCCCGGGCCGGGCACATTGCACTCACCCCTTCGGCATGGAGAGCCAGCGGCTGTCCTACGGCCGCCGCTTCGGCCCTGCCACCCCGGTGTACCGGGTGCTCCCCGCCAGCACCCCAGCCCGGCTCCGGGCCTCCCGCAGCACCCAGCCGGCTGCCCGCATGGGTGCCCGCCTGGGGTCGGGCAAGATGGACTTCTCGCTGGCCACAGCGCTCAACTCGGAGTTCAGGGAGACGCGCACCAACGAGAAGGTGGAGATGATGGAGCTCAACGACCGCTTCGCCAGCTACATCGAGAAGGTCCGGCTCCTGGAGCAGCAGAACAAGGTGCTGGTGGTGGAGCTGAACCAGGCGCGGGACCAGGAGCCCTCGCGTCTGGCCGACGTCTACCAGGAGGAGCTGCGTGACCTGCGGCATCACGTGGAGCAGTTGGCCACCGCCAAGGCCCGTCTGGAGATCGAGAGGGACAACCTCGCCGAGGACCTTGGCAGCCTCCAGCAGAAGTAAGGTGCTGCCCTGCTTGGGGTAGTCCTGGGGAACAAGGTGGCCACCAGGAGCAGGATGATGATGAGGACCAGGGTGGTGATGGGGACCGGGGTGGCCACCAGGAGCAGGGTGGCCCCAGGGACCAAGGTGGCTACCAGGACAGGATTGAGAGTGGCCACTGGGATGGGTGTCAGGGTGACTACCAGGACCAGGGTGGCTAGTGGAATGGGGACCAGGATGGCCACCAGGATGGTGATCAGGGTTGTCCTGCGGACCAGGGTGGTGATGGGGACCATGATGGTGACAAGGACCAGGGTGACCTCTGGGACCAGGATAGGGACCAGGGTGTCCCCAGGGATCAGGGTGGCCACTGAGACAGAGACCAGGGTGGCCACCAGGACCAGGGCAGCCCTGGAGACCGGGCACTGACGTGCACCAGGGTGGTGACGGGGACGTGGGTGGCAACAGGGGTCAGGGTGACCCCTGAGAACAGTGTGGGACGGTGGCGGGGGTGTGGGATGGGCACATGCACCGCCACGGGGTGTGGGTGCCGGTGGTGTGGGGCTGCGTTGACCCAGGGGGGTCCGTCCGTGGGGCTGAGAGTAATGAGTACCGGTGCCTAACGAGTACCGGTGCCTAACGAGTACCGGTGCCTAATGACTAAGGGTGCTGAAGGGGTAACGATGCCGAAGGAGTAACGGTGCCTCTCTGCTCCGGCGCAGGCTGCAGGACGAGGTGACCCTGCGGCTGGAGGCAGAGAGCAACCTGGCTGCCTACAGGCAGGTGAGGGCAGGGGCCGGATCCTGCATCCCCCGTCCTGCACCCCAGGGGCTCAGCCCCCAGCTCAGCCTCCCTCAGGGATGGGCAGGGATGGGCAAGGACAGGGCAGGGATGGGCAGGAGCAGGCAGTGAGGGACTGGGGTGTGCTGCGATGGGCAGGAGGGAGCAGAAAGAGGCAGGGTCGGGCAGAGATGGGCAGAAGGAGGCAGGGATGGGCAGGGGCGGGCAGGGCCGGGCGGCTCAGGAGGGAGCAGACCCGGGTGGCCAGCCCTGGGGACAGTCCCCCCTGTCCCCTGCGGTGGCAGGATGTGGATGCCGCTGCCTTGGCTCGCCTGGACCTGGAGCGGCGGGTGGGGACCCTGCAGGACGAGATCGCCTTTCTCCGCAAGGTCCACGAGGAGGTAACCCTGCTCGGGGGGGGGGGGTCCTGGGGCTCGGGGGGGCCGGGCTGACCCCCACTGTCCCCCCAGGAGCTGCGGGAGCTGCAGGAGCAGCTGGCCCGGCAGCGGGTGCACGTCGAGGTGGACGCGAGCAAGCCGGACCTGACGGCTGCCCTGCGCGACATCCGCAGCCAGTACGAGGCCATGGCCGCCAGCAACGTCCAGGAGACCGAGGAGTGGTACAAGTCTAAGGTGCGGTGGGAGCCGGCCACCCATCGGCTGGGTGGCCTGGCTGTCCCCTCCCAGGATGTCACCTTCTCAGGGCGGGGGCTGACCCCCCCGGGGCTGGGTGGCTCTGCTTGGTGGTAGCTGTCCCCTCCCGGCATGTCACCTTCTCGGGGCTGGGGTTGGCCCCGCTGGGGTTGGGTGCCTTTGCTCGGTGGCGGTTCAGGGGGCTCAGCATCCCCGCTGTCCCCGCTCATGTCCCGTGTCTTGGTTTGGTCCCCGTGGGGAGCAGGGATGTGACCCCAGTGGTGAGGCAGGTAGGCACGGGCCCTAAGGACTTGTGTTCACAGTGACAAGGCCCATGTGCACCATCCCACGGGAGCAGGGACGTGTCCCCTGTGACATCCCACAGCACCATCCCTCCCACCCGCAAAGCAAGGACATGTCCCCAGCAACACCTGCCATCAGGGATGTGTCCCATGTCCACTGTCCCACCAGCCCAAGAGAGCAGGGGCGTGCCTCCACGACACGTGCCATCAGCCACATGCCCCACATGCACTGTCCCTTCCAGCCACGAGAGCCGGGACATGTCCCCAGCACCACGTGCCGTTGGGGGCACATCCCGTGTGCGCTGTCCCTTCCTCCTGTGGGAGCTGGATGTGTCCCCATGACACGTGCTACTGGGACCACGTCCTTCCCATGGAGCAGAGCTGGGTCGTGTCCCCCCACCATGTGCCACCGGGACACATCCCTGCTTGCGTGGTCCCATCCCATGGCACGTGTCCCCCCTGCCAGTTTGCAGACCTGACGGACGCGGCCGCCCGGCACGCAGAGGCCCTGCGCGCAGCCAAGCAGGAGGCCAACGAGTACCGGCGCCAGCTCCAGGCCCTCACCTGCGACCTGGAGGCTCTGCGGGGTTCGGTAGGTGATGGCCGTGGGGTGCAAGGACATGGCCTCGGGGAGCTGCTACCACCACGGGGTTCCCTGGCACGGCAGTGGGGACCACCACCCAATGCTGGGGGAATGGTTGGTTGGTCCCCAAGGATGGGAGATGGATGGGCACCATGGAGAGCCCCTAGCTCCTGGGAGAAGGTGGCCATGGAGGGTGTCACCTCCTCTCGTGGCCCCCCAGAACGAGTCCCTGGAGAGGCAGCTGCGGGAGCTGGAGGAACGCTATGCCCTGGAGACAGCCGGCTACCAGGACACGGTGGTGCGGCTGGAGGAGGACATCCGCAGCCTCAAGGAGGAGATGGCCCGGCACCTGCAGGAGTACCAGGATCTGCTCAATGTCAAGCTGGCCCTCGACATCGAGATTGCCACGTACCGCAAGCTGCTGGAGGGCGAGGAGAGCAGGTGATGGCAGAGCAGGGGCTCCATCCTGCCCCCTCCCCCTCCCTGGCTGTGTCCCAAACCATCCCCAAGTCCTCGTGGTCCCTCTGGTGGGTCCGACCTGCTTGGGACCACCCTCCAGCCCTCCTGCCCCAGCCCTGGGCAGGGCTGAGCGGTGTGTGGGGCTGCAGCAGGACCCCGATGCTCTTCCCAACACCCCCCATTGCTCCTGCAGGATCACCATCCCCGTGCAGAGCTTCTCCAACTTGCAGATCCGAGGTGAGGCCGTGGCCATGCGTGGGGTGGGGGGGCTGGGATGGCACAAACAGGGGTGACTTCTGGGGGCTCAGTGGGAGGAGGCACCGTCGTGGCCATCCCTGCCCCATCCAGAGGGACCGGGAGGTTTTCCTGCAAATCTCAAGGAACCAGGACTCCTGGGTTCTCCCAAGACGGGGGGAGGAGTGTGCCATGGCCACACCCCCAAAGCCGAGCATGTCCCCAAGGCCAATGATGTCCCTAAGACTGACCGACCACATCGCCACGTCCCCAGTGCCAACCATATCCCCAAGGCCAATTGTGTCACCAGTGCCAACTGTGTCCCCAAGGACAACCCTGTCCCCAAGCCCAATCGCATCCCAAAACTACCCATGTCCCGTGGCCAACCACATGCCCAAGGCCAATGATGTCCACAGTGCCAGCTGTGTCCCCAAGGCTAATCACTTCCCAAAGCCAACCACATCCCCAAGGCCAACCACATCCCCAACCGCATCCCCAAGGCCAACCATGTCTCCAACTGCATCCGTAAGGCCAAGAATGTCCCCAACTACATCCCCAAGGCCAACCATGTCCCTGAAGCCAACAGTGTTCCTGCAGGTGGTCATGTCCCCAGGGCCACTGTCTCCCATGGTTCAGGGTTTTCCAGCCCAACCTATTCCCTTTGGGCCCCTCCACTTGAGTGTGGCTGGAGGAGCCATACCCCGGGCTCTACGTCACCGCCATGTCCTGCCCATGTGCCCTAGAGACCAGCCTGGACACTAAATCTGTGTCAGAAGCCCATGTGAAGAGGAGCATCGTGGTCAAAACTGTGGAGACCAGAGATGGAGAGGTAGGAAGTCCTCATCTGTGTCACCCATGCGGCCTCCCCTCCACCCCTGCCTCCCCATGGGGTGCCCCAAGGGGTTCACTCGTTGTGCACCTGGGGCCACCATCCCTCAGCCCCAGGAGCAGCCTGGGCAGGGAGCCGGTGATCCCAGTGCCCTGAGAGCACGGCATGAGCTGGCTCTGGACCACGATGGAGCTGAGCCTGGCAGCTCATAGACAAATCCGTCCCTGTCCCCATCCCCGTCCCTGTCCCCAAGCTTGTTCAGAACGCAGGCAGGCTCAGCCAGGGAGGGGAGCCCGAGCCCAGGGTGATGGCCCCTCTCCCTTTGTCTCCAGGTGATCAAGGAGTCCAAGCAGGAGCACAAGGAGGTGGTGTAGGGCGGGTGAGCTGCAGCAGCCGCACGCTTGTAGCCGTAGGTCCCGTCTGATGCTGCGAGGGAGCCCCATGGCCAGGCACGGGTCGCGGGAGGAGCTGGTGGTGCTTCGGCAGGGGGCATCTCCCTCCTGCCCACCCCTCGCCTCTCCCACATCGCCCTGTGCTCCAGGGACCGCTGTCCCTGTTCGGGGCTGGCTGCTGGCAAAGCACCCGTCCGGCGGGCAATACCCGGGGGAGGCGAGCGGTACGGGGCGGAGCTGTTACCCCGCCAGGATGCTGTTGCGTTCCCGTGCGCAGAGGGACCGGTGGTTTTGGGGCCGTGCCCGCGCTCGCCCTGGGCCTCCAGCTTGCCAATGCCCAGGGAGAGAGCCCGTCCTGTTTCAATCTCCATGCACTGGCTGGACAAGACGACGGTGCCAAGAGCATCTCTCCCTGCATCCCACCTTGCTGCCCTCTCTCCGGTCCGGGAGGCCACCCTGAAGCTCCCCAGTACCCCCAGGCCCTGAGCATCTTTGGGGGGGCTGCAGGGGACAAGGTAACAGCTGGCGAGGGACGTTTCCCCGTCACTGAGCATCAGGTGGGCTTAGCCAAGAGGTATGGGCAAGAGGAAGGGGAGGAGGGCGAGGCAGGGTGCTGTCGGGATGGTGTAAAAGGGTGATGAAATGGGGATAATGAGGGGTTCCTGGGGACCCTGGGGTGTCCAGGGTGGTTTGTGGGGCCGGAGCCGTGGTGGGCGCAGCAGGCTGGGTGGCCTCATGGGCTCCTCCTGGCACAGTGCCATGGGGCTGTCCTGACCCCCACTGGGTGTCCGCCACCAAGGTGTCCCCATCCCCATGGTGGGGAAAAACAGTCCCAAGGGGCTCGTGGCGAGGGGTGACCCAGGGCCGTGCGCCTGGCCCCTCGCCTGGGGGGGATCCCACGCAAGTGAAAATGGAGAGGAGGGGAGTGCACAGGAGGAGGAGGAGGATGTCGGGGCACCCACGGGTGCTCTCACAGCAGGAGGTGCCTCCCGTGACCCAGGAGTGATGGGGGAGGACAGACGGAGCCACTCTCATCCTGCCTGTCCCACCCAGGCTCACACTAAGAGCTGGGGGGCCAGGGCCCGGGGGCTGCCCCGTCACAGTCCCTGCCACGCATGGAGCCCAAGCCCACCCCCCCGGCATGGACATTCAAGACGGGGTTGGAAGAAATCCCTTGTCCTGGGCTCCACGTGGCCCTGTCCCCACATTCGTCTTCCCGTGCTCCCCCTGGACCAGCACATGCCACCGGCCCACCCGGGGCCATCGCCCAGCCCGGTGCTTGCCTGCAGCCCCGGTCCCCACCTTTGATTTAGCTACTGACCAGGAGTGAAACCTGCCCTGATGCCACCTAACATCGGAGCAACAACCCAGCAGTGCTTCTCGTACCCCGTAAGCCCTTTGGGATGAGCACACGGCATGCCACTCGGATGCCATCCCCCTCGTCCCCTCTGTCCCCCTCGTCCCCTGGCTCAGGTGCTGAGCACGCTTTGCAGCTACTGGCTCCAGAAAGGCCGTTCCTGGGGCAGGAGATGTTATAAGAGAAGACCTGGGTGCTGCCCAGGTTTGGCATCTGGGGTGGGATGGCGGTGGCCCGGGGGGCTCGGTCCCCTGCGAGCAGCCTCGGGCTGGAGCTTTGCAGCCCACGTCGCTACTGAATTAATGCACTAACGCCCGCGGCAGCTTGAGATGAGAAATAAAGCTAATGCAAGCGCTGTGCTTCCACTGTCGTGCCTGCAATCCACCTCTCCGCAGCCAGTGCCGTGGGTTATTTGGGGTTAGCCGGGGCGGCGAGGCCCTTTGGGAGCCCAAACCAGGCTCAAAGTTGCCGGGGGACGCAAGCTCAGCTCTGCACCCCGAGGCATGGCCAACGCTTCATGGGTCAACACCCGTAAGGAACTGCAACACAGGGGAGGCGGGTGCAGCAATGAGCCTCCTGGAGCCGGCAGCCAGGCAGTGGGGTGGGAGAGATCCCCTTCCTGGGAGGGAGGGAGGGGAAGCAGGGATCTGCTCGGGGGGTCTTCAGCCCCGAACCCAGCTCCTTCCCCGCACGAAGCCAGGAGGCATCGCCTGGGAAGCTCCTGGGATCTGCTGCAGCTGTCAGGCCTGATGGTGGATTTGAGATCCGGCACATCACCTACGTGGTTCAAGTGCCTGAGTATCGCTGGGACCCTCAGTGCTGCCCTCCTGGGCAGTGGGATTTCTCTTAGGAAAGCTGAAATCCCCAAGCCACGTCCTTGAAAAAAGGAGCAGAGGTGAGCCCCGTGGGGAAGTCCTGCTCCAGGCTGAGGAGCAAGCAAGTGGCCACCTAAACCCTGTAGAGATGCCATCCTCTTTGGCGGACATGCATAATAATTTTGTCAGGCATAAATATTGACTCACAAGTCTGTGCTGAGTCGGGCGAGTTAAAAAAAACCGCCAAAACCCAGAGACATTTCTGAAGAAAATCACCAGATTAATTCAAAAATTTCTTTTTTTTTTCTTCAAAAATGAAAAATGTTTAAACCAGAATTTTTAAAAATGGGTTTGCTCCAGCTAAGGAGCCCAAGGGAACATTGAATGTTTTGAAACGCTGGGGCACGCAAAGTTCTCAGCAATGAAAAGAAGTAAAAAAAAAAAAAAAAAAAAAGGATAAGAAAAGCAGGAATTAATTGGATTAAAATAGTTTGGTGGATCTTTTCAGCAGACTCTTAGAAAAACAGCTCTAATAAATCACTGATGTGGTTCGAGAACTCTGTAGAGCTTGGCCAGAAGATCTTGCAACAACTCCAAGTATTCTTTTGAAAAGGACTATATTGAGCTTAAAACCCCACCGCAAGCCAGCAGCAGAGCCAGGGACAAATTGTGGCAGTGTGAAATGCCCGCCTGTCCCTACTAAGCCGTACCAATCTGCAGCACGGGGTTTTCCACATCGGTCCTCACTGTCACGCTCTTGACCCAGAAGGGAATACGAGCAGGTGCTGGCAGCATTTTGATTTGTAATGGTCAGAACGTTGGAAATTTCTAATGGGAAGATGGTCCAAGGTGTAAGCGTGGCCTGCCGGGGCCGTGGCAGAGATGCTATGTCCTGGCAGGGCACCCGAACACCCGCCAGCAGCAGCGGCACACATGGATGATGATGAAGACGATGCTGATGAGGACGTAGCTCGTGCCGATGGCCTTGACGGCGTAGATTGTCTCGGGATCATTGAGCGTCCGCCTGCGCCGGTGCTGGTACATCACGCTGAGACGGAAGCCAGCCACCATCTTGCCCTCCCGCCAGCAGAAGTAGGTGCCTCTATCGCTGACCCGGACCCGCTGGATGTGCAGGTGGTTTCCGTGGTCGATGAAGACCCGCATGCTCTTGTTGACACCTACAAGGTAGCGGGAGCGGTAGAGCCGGATGGTGTCCTTGTCCCAGGCCACAGCATGCTCGGGACGGGCTCCTGGGCACATGATGATCAGGTCACTTCCAATGGGCTGCTTGTGAAACTGTGTGGGGACATGGGGCAGCCAGGGCTTCTCGCCCAGCTTGGAAATGACATTGGAGATGGCCTGCACGCCTTCCTCGGGGACCTCCTCCTTCGGGCAAGGGGCCAGGCAGCTTCGGATGGCCACCTCGGGTCTCCGGAGGCGGCCGGGGCGCTGGAAATGCGTGGGGACAGCCCTTGAGCCGCAGGACGTGACATTGGGCACGGCAGCACGATAGCGAGGGTGCAGCTGGTCACTCTGCACATAGCAGAGCCCGATCCGCCGCTGCTCACCTCTCACCCCACAGCGGTCGCATCTGGTCCAGTCCCAGAAGGTGGTGAAGAGGCTGAAGAGCTTCCCCGTGTAGTCATCCTGGATGTGCTGGCCTCTGTCCACAAAAGCCACCGTGATGTGCTTGGTGGGCTGCACGTCCACGTCGTAGCCATAAAAGAAGTCCCCTTTCTTCGTGCCGCACAGGTAGTGTCCCGAGTCCATCACTTGGGCTCGGAAGACGATGAGACTGAACATCCGGATACTGAAACGCTTCAGCACGTCGCTGCCCGCATGGATATGGCCCGAGTCGACAACCACGGTGCCGGCAAAGTCCGTCAGGACAGTGGTTTTGTGGCTGCCCATGTTCTTCTGGAAGTACCAGACGACAGAAGAGACCTCTTCGGGCTTGCAGTTGCAGGGGAGCTCGAAGGTCATGTCAGCCAAGTAAGCGGCGTTGTCGAACATCAGGAAAGAGGGACAAGCCATCCTCTTGAACACATCCCCTTTCTCTTCAATCACAAAAGCGTGGAGAACATCTACCAGACAGAGGAGAACGGCGGCTCCCAGCAGCCTCATCACCATCTCACCAGGGGGTCTCTGCAGTCAGCAGAACCAACCCAGCCACCGCGCCCTCAGCGGGGACGGCAGGAACCCACGCGTGGGGTTAGCAGTGCCAGCATGGGGCGGGGATGGTGCACACACCAGGTCACTTGCCAAAGATGGCGTCTGCAAACGACCCCCTGCCTGCAGTGCACGTGGCTGATAGCAGGGATCAAACAGCGGCTGAAATATCCCATCTCAGCCGAGTATCTGCCAGAAGCACTCTGTCCTGCCCCGGGGCAGGCTGTCCCCTGGTACACAGACTCTAGAACCTCTCCCCTCTCCCAGCAGCTCTAGAGTGTTGTCCACGCCCTGGACAATGAGTGGGCAGGTCGTTTGTGCAGCACAGTCACAGAAGGAAGATGCAACGATAGGAAGCATGGTGGCAACAAGGGAACTGCCGATGTCTTCTTGAAAGACTCACATGCAGTAAATATTAAGGATTGCTCTGATCCCTCTGAGAGCAACGAACCCAGAGAAGACCCTCCTCCAACAGCAGCTGACCTCCGTAGTCCAGAACAAGAAGTTTCAAACATGGTAGGTAGACCTCTACATCCTCCTTGTTGGCTTTCCAAGGATTTGTGTGCTGAAGCCCCTCCACACAGGTAACGTTTGAGACGACTCCTCTCTGAGTGATTGAGCGAGGCTCTTCATTCACATCGCCCTTGCCTAAGCTGATGCTGGAACCAGCCCTGGAGGCCTTAAATGCATCTCTTTCATGGTGAAGGTGAGCTATGCCCTGGCTGGACCTTCAGCTCAGCTTTTGGCACTTCTTGAGCAGATACTCAGATCAGACCATGAGCTAACGACTGGGAAGCTGATCCCAGCTGGTCTAACAGCCCTTCCTTCCGTAAACGTTCACGCAACCTCTCCTGTACTTCATTTCTCTGGAGTCTTCTCACCAAACCACGGGGATTGGATTTTGCCTTTCCCCAAGCGATGGGGACGCAGCACCCTGCTCCCATCTTTGACATAGGATGTGAGTGCAAGCCCTGAGCCTCCAGACTGCTGAAAGCGCCGTGCCTGTTCCCACCAGAGATGTAACTGTCGTGCCGGGGCTGCTCCTGCATCAGCATCCTCCGTCCTGACCTTGGGAAACTCCAGGATCTTTGTTGTTTTGTTTAAGACTTCAGTTCTCGGCTTTCTGCTAGTCCTCCGGTTTGCAAGTGTTATGCAAAGGCAAGAGGAATGGCACCCACACCAGACTGCAGGGACACAGGTGTCCCCAAGACAGATGCCACAAAGCCCAGCATCCAAGTGCCAGACCTCAGAGGATAATCGATTAGGTGCCTAGGGTTCTCTACACAGAAGGTGGGAGGGGGATGGTTATAGTCTGCCAGGGTGACTCTACCTTTTGCTCCTCTAGCTGGGTTTTACAACAAAACAGACCTGACAGTTGGTTTTGAACTGAATTCAAGGGAGTCTGAGCACTGTAACATACACTGGGCTCCTCAGCACACTTGGGAGAAACTTGAGAATCCTGCCAGACCAGGACTGCAAGAGAGCTTGGTGGGTAGGTGCTGAGCTGCGCCATACGAAGGCCTCTCTGGTCGGCAGCCAAAACAGAAGCGCGACTCAATTTAGATACAGTATTAGGCAGTCCTGGAGAGTCTTTTTGTTGGACCGATGCCTGTCTGTTCCTTCTAAATTTCAGTTTATGTGGAATTTCAGCAAATCAGACAGTGTCTGAGATAGCAGGACCATGACGTGACAGGATCTCTGAGGTTTACCCCATGCCCTGCTCGTTGGGGTAGAATAACAATAAACCAGGTGGTTGGATAGTCCCAGATATACCACCTTGCACAGCATTTCCACCTCCATCAGCCCATTCTAACTTCAGTGGCTGCACGGTTAAACATGAAGTGTCATTGATTAGATTTCTTAAATCCCCTGAGTGACAACGGACAGAGATAAAAAAGGGAAGGGACTATTTGGGTTTTGGTTTCTTCTTTGAAAATACCAGCCTAGTTTTCCTTTGTTCTCCTCATCTAAGAGATTCTCACAGAGCCATTCTGCGAGGATACCCTGCCCCAGAGATCACAACACAGCCCTCTCAGTAACTAACCTTTATTTGTGCAGAACTATTGCTCTGGGTGGCTCCCAGGTACAGAGAAATGTACGGCAACACTCCAGAAGTATCTGATTTAGCCGTCTCGCACAGTGATGCCGAGGTCAGGCTTTGAGCCTCTTTTGGACTCTGTTTCTGCATGACCCTGGTGCTTCTGCTCCTTCAGTTGACCTGGTAACATTTCATCAGCTCCATCACTATCCTTTCCTCCTTGGCTTCCTTTTGCAGGCTGGTGCCCATGCCGTGGGCTTCCCTCTCTGCTTCGCAGCCGGCTGGGCCGCGGGGATGGCCAGCAGTCCAATAATCCCTGCTCATGCTCCGCAGCTTCCTAAACAAATCCCTGCTGCTCTCCTTCTCCAACTCGCTCAGAAGATCCACGTTTAACCCGAAGCGCTTGGTGCCCGCAAGGCTCTGTAAGATCTGAAGGATGGCATCTCTGTCTTCATGACAGACGTTCTCCGCCAGCACCGTAAGAAATTCACCCAGGAGGCCAAAGCCCAAGTCAGCCTGAAAGATTCTGCCCAAGGCATTCCCTCCGAGTTCAAGCAAAAGCTGGTATTTTTCTTTTCCGCTTTTTAAGCATCTGCGCCAATCTCTGTAAAATTCAGCAGAGGTTCTGGGCAGTTGATCCAGTTCCTGAAGGAGAAAATAGTTACCAGTTCCTTTTGTTTTGTTCCCACTTGAAGATTTTTATCCACCCAGTTCCCGATCAACCTGTGGATGGCTGAGATGTTTTTAATACAGGCTTTGGTAGCACAAAGGGCTGCATAAAGCTTGTGAGGTGGCAAAACATAGAGAAAGACAAAGAAATATCAGGTTCCTCAGGCCCCATAGAAACCAGAGAACTTCAGGGGAAAATAACGGAAGAATGGATGAGACATGACGCCCAGCATGGATGAACGCAGACCAGTAGTGGAGCAACCCCAACCCTAACCAGAACCAGACACATTGCCCAGTCTGGATCCACCATCACCGCTCAGGAAGGGATCTCCTGGAGACTGGGGTAACTCAGTGAAAACTTCTGCTCCATCTCGAGCACCATGAGGCAAATCAAAAGGGTGAGGAGATAAAAGATATGAGATGTAAAACCCGGAAAATATGCAGACAGCCCTAAGACACCGTCTTGTAACATACTGCATTCGTACAGTCTGTGGCAGAGAGCTTGCACTAAAAGAGAGAGCCAAGCTCAATGTGGCATCTCCAGATAAAAGGAAATCCTGTTTCATACGATATGTAATTGAACTGCTGAACTCATCACCGCTGACTTAACAGATGCACAGACTGAAGGAGGATTAAAATGTTTAGGCTTTTATACAGATAGCAAGAACAAGGCACAGCAACATCAGGCTGTGTCTAAACACAAAATGGAGAAGCCCTGGAGATCAGAGCCCAGGCGCTAAGGGGATTAGGAACAGAATTTGCTCTGGGGAGATCATTGCTCAGTCCAGGCAAATACAAAGCTGCCTGGAAGAGTTGCAAAAGGATCTCATAATAAACAGGCAAATGAAATTCAGTGTCAAAAAATCCATGAGAAACATCTATGGGAAACATCCCTGGCTACACGTCCAGTGACCAGGACTCTCCAGCATGGGCAGAGTCCACCGGAGGGGGCAGGACAGATGTCACTCAAATCACAAATGACCTGGATAGAAAAGGTTTAGTCACTCCTTCCCACAACTGAAGAACTAAGGAGCATCCAGTGAATTCATCAGGCAGCAGGTTTAAAACAAAATAGCACTTTTCCATATCATGCATAATTAAACCGTGGGGTGAAAAAGAACCGGCTATGTTCGCAGAAGATCTGCGGTCTGTGGCTATTAAACGTGATGATCCAGATGCACAGCCCTGGCTCTCGGTCTCTAAACTGCAGCCAGCTGGAAGAGTGCGGTCAAGGGAGGGCACTCTTCCCCAAGAATCTGTTACTGGCCACCATCAGAGGCAGGGCACTGGGAGCTCTGGTCCGCCGCTGTGCAGCTGGTCTGACGTTCCCACAGGGTTGAAGCAGACTCTTCTTGAAGCAGCTGGTGCAAGCTCTTATCAGAAACAAAGTAGGGGGCCAGACTGAACACTGGGGTTATCTAAACACCGATGGTCCTGGGGACTTTGAGGGCTTGTTCACATGTAGAGATATTTCTGAATAACTCTTGCATTTTAAAATAATACGCAAATTATTCTGGAGTAATTTTTAGATATAGACAAAGTCCCGGAAAGCGTCTCCCTCACCTGGGGTATTTCCACATCGCTGGTTTGCGGGGCCTTGGTGTGGGCTGCGCAGGGATTCCACAGCACGTTCCTCCTCTTACACATCTTGTCCTTTTTCTCTAGGGGCTTCAGGTGTGATGCCAGCACGATGTTCCTGCAGGCAACAAGAAGGGGATGGGATACTTAGCAAGATCAAATACTTGGAGGCTTTGAGCTTCTTCTCCGAGGCAATTTCTGAGTTTGGGCCGTATGTATCATCCAGAGGGACCTGGACAGGCTGGAAGAGCGGGGCCATGTGAACCTCATGAGGTTCAACAAAGCCAAGTGCAAGGTCCTGCACCTGGGTTGGGGCAATCCCCAATATCAATACAGGCTGGGGGATGACAGGATCGAGAGCGGCCCTGCAGAGAGAGCGGACTTGGGGATACCAGCAGATTAAAAGCTGGACATGAGCCGGAATGTGCGCTCACAGCCAGAAGGCCAACCGTATCCTGGGCTGCATCCAAAGCAGCGTGGCCAGCAGTCGAGGGAGGGGATTCTGCCCCTCTGCTCTGCTCTGGTGAGACCCTGCTGGAGCGCTGCGTCCAGCTCTGGGGTCCTCAGCACAAGAAGGACATGGAGCTGTTGGAGCGGGTCCAGAGGAGGCCACAGAAATGGTCCGAGGGCTGGAACAGCTCTGCTGTGGAGAGAGGCTGAGAGAGTTGGGGTTGTTCAGCCTGCAGAGGAGGAGGCTGCGGGGAGACCTTATAGTGGCCTTCCAGTACTTTAAGGGGGCCTGTAAGAAAGACGGAGAGAGACTTTGTACCAGGGCCTGCAGTGACAGGACAGGGGGCAATGGTTTTAAACTGGCAGAGGGCAGCTTTAGATTGGACATAAGGAAGAAATATTTTACAATGAGTGTGGTGAGGCACTGGCACAGGTTGCCCAGAGAAGTTGTGGCTGCCCCGTCGTTGGAAGTGTCCAAGGTCAGGTTGGACGGGGCTCTGAGCAACGTGATCCAGTGACTGATGTCCCCGCCCGTGGCAGGGGGTTGGACTGGACGATCTTTCAAGGTCCCTTCCAACCCAAACCATTCTGCGGTTCTATCAAACAAGATCAGGATTCAAATGAGATCATGAAGCATCAGAGAGGGGTCAGAGGAAAAGAGGTGATATTGCACGAGGCACTTGGCAGGCACGTCCTCCTCACACACTCAGTGTTAATCCAGTCGTCAGGACCAATGAGGCAGGAGTTTCCCCATAGGCTGGACCGCTACCGAGCAGCGTGGTTCGTCCGCAGCACGGGGAATGGCTCACTCCCCAGGAGCTGGGCATTTCCACCCAACGGTTCCTCCAAAGCCAAGGCCTGAGGAACCTGCACAACTGTTTCCTCCTGCCTTTTTCTTATGATACGCTGAAGTTTCTATGGCGTTGGGATTTCCAGAGGAAAGACCCTAAATTCTTATAGAGCGTAGGGACCGTTTCACAGCTTGCAGCACGCTGGGCAGGTACGTTTTTGTGGATTCATTTGAATTCAGCATCTTATTACACTGACATCTGCGACTAACTACAGCAGCCCGGACTCGGTGGCTCACGTGGTTCCTCTCACCCCGTGGGACGAATCCCTGCAGCTAGTCCTCCAATAACGGGCAGGAGATCTTTGAAGGGCTCCAGGTCTCTGCTCCCATGCTAGTGTGGGCTACGCGAGTGAAGACACTGCTCCCACAGAGAGAAGCTGCTCCGTTCCCTCCCTCAGA
The DNA here is from genome assembly GCF_035582795.1 of Mycteria americana. Taxonomy (NCBI): domain Eukaryota; kingdom Metazoa; phylum Chordata; class Aves; order Ciconiiformes; family Ciconiidae; genus Mycteria; species Mycteria americana. The sequence continues at coordinate 6,036,096 of NC_134386.1, forward strand.
TTACTTCTACCGTTACCAATACACTGATAAAACAGCTTAAAAACACTCAGGAATCCTTTTATAGGGACTGGCAAGAAGGTTGGGGGAGAAAACACCATTTTAAAGTGTTTTCCTGCCTTTCAGGGATCAGATGGCACACCCCAACGCAGGCGGAGATGAAGCCGTGAATGGAGTTTGATCTAGTCCTGTACAAGTCTACCAAGGGGTGGTCAAAGTCCTGGATCCACCTACAGATCCGTCTGTGGATGTCAAGGGACAGGGACTTCCCCAGACGGATCTATAGGTGGATGCGGGACTTTGGTGGGCGCTGGGAGTGCCCTGCGCTGCCTCTGCAGAGCGTCCCTGCCATCCCCGGGCCACAAACCTGCTCCCAAACCACCTTGGACAAAGCGGTGATGGGGTTGGGAGCACGAACGTGCTGGGTGGGGTGCATGGGGGCACGTGTCACCCTCTTCTTCTGCACCACCACCACGGCACGGGGTGTGCGGGGAGGGAAGGGAGGGCAGGGCAGGCTGGCAGGGCTTGGAGAGTGGGCGCTGTGCCTGGGAACAGGGCGAGAGGACAGCGTGCTGGAAGGAGGGGACAGCGAGCCATCCCACCGCCGGTCTACAGCTTGGCCACCACGGGGACCTGCCCTGGAGCCCGCCGTTCCCAGCTGGAACATCTGACATCTTACCCCATGCACGTCAACCTTTCTGGGGGGCAAATCTTAACCAAGGCTGAGTTTCTGTCCCACCGGGGCTCTGTGCCACAGGGCCGTGGCCTTTTCGGGAACCCGAAGCGGGGTTTGCTGCCCTGTCAAGCCGCGCTCATGGTCACCTGGAGCAGAAAGCACAGACGATCGGTGCGGCCCCCTCTCAGAGCGAGGTTTGAGCTCAAAACCCGCTGGGTGAGCTTGTCTCCTAAGAGCTCCCAAAACTGAAGTTCCACAAGAGCTCCAAAAGAGCTCCAAAACCACCTGGGCGGTTGCGTCGGCCCCGTGGCAGGAGCACCCGGCACCGAGCAAAGCTTTGGCGACGGCGTTGACCGAGCCCTTTGGGGTAGGGAAGCACCCAAGCCCACCCCCCGCCCCGGGCGTCCCCCGTCGGACCTGAATTCCTCGTAGGAGGGGACGCGCTGGCGCAGGGCCCGCAGCTTGGCCTCGTTCTCCCTCTCCCGCCTCTCGTCGGCCGCCACCGCCGCCCGCAGCTCCCGCTCCAGCGCCGCGGGGTCGAGGGTTCCGTCCGCCTCCATCCCGCCCTGCCACCGACCGGGAGCTCGGGCAGGCGGGGCGCGGGGACCCCCGGCAGGCGGCCGGCGGGGACCTGAGGCCTGTGGGGATGGGGGGCACGGGGCTACCCCTGGGTGCACGGGGACCCCGCTCCTGTCGTGACAGTCCTGCCAGGGCCGGCCTTGGGCACCCCGCTCCTGTCACAACAGTGCTACCAGGGCTGGCCCTGGGGACCCCACTCCTATCGTGACAACCCCACTCCTATTGTGATAGTCCCACCAGGCCACACACACCACCAGCCCCAGGGACCCTCACTCCTGTCGTGACAGCCCTGCCAGGCTGTGCAGATGGATGGTAACTGGGAACCCCGCTACTATCGCGACAGCCCCGCCGGGCCCTGACACACCTCCGGCCGTGGGGACCCTCACTCTGTCGCGACAGCCCCGCCGGGCCACTCACGCCACCGGCCCCTGAGGCCCCTCACTCAGCCGCGACAGCCCCGCAGGGTCACGTACACCGCCGGCCCCGGGGACCCTCACTCTATCGCGACAGCCGCGCCAGGCCACGTTCACTGCCGGCCCGGGGGACCCTCACTCTGTCGCGACAGCCCCACCGCCCCCAGACGAGCTCCCGCCGCCGCCGCGCGCGGACGCCCCTCCCGTCTCCATAGCGACAGGGCAGCGCGGCGCGAGGCCCCGGCGGGGCTGCCCGGGCCGCGCCTGACAGAACCGGCCCCGCCGCCCACCCCCCCCTTCCCCCCCCCGGGGCCCGGCCCGACCAGACCCGCGGCCACCGGGACCCCGCCGGGACCGTTCCCGACCTCGCCCGCCCCGCCCGCTCCTTCCCCCGCGGGCGCGGCGCTGACGGCTGGCGCGGGAGCGGCTCTGTCGCGACAGGCAGAGAGGGCACCCCGGGGGCCTTCCGCGGCGGTGTCGGCGGCGCCGGCGGCGAGGGCAGCGCGGCGGGTGAGAGCGGGACTGGGGCCGGGGCCGGGGTAGGCCCGGGGGTGCCGGGGAGGGGGCGGTGAAGGTGAAGGCGCGGGGAGGGACCCGGGGGGCGGCGGTGAAGGCGGAGGGCGCTCGGCGGGCAGGCCGGGCCCTCGTGGCGGTGCGGGGCTCCGGTGAGGGGCGGGCGGGCCTGGGGGGTCGCGCACGGTGCGGGCCGGGGCCGGGCAGGGAGCCCCGGTGCGGCGCAGGGCCGGGTGCTGTGGGCGGCTCGGGCAGGGACCGTGGGTGCGCGGGGCAGAGTCCGCAGCCTCCCCCGACCCCCTCCCCGCCGCCAGCATGGACACCGACCTGTACGACGAGTTCGGGAACTACATCGGGCCGGAGCTGGACTCGGACGATGACGACGACGAGTTGGGCAGAGAGTCCAAGGATCTGGACGAGGTGAGCGGTGGGGATGCGGGGAGGGGCAGCGTCTCATGGGAGCCTGGTGCGGGCCTCATCCTGCCCCATCCCCCACGGGAGCGGGGGCCGAGCGCCACAGCCTTCACAAGCTGCCAGTGACCCCTTTACCGTTCCGGGCTCCAGTTCTGCAGTGGGGCCTTGTTCAGCGGTGGGATTTGACTCCTGAGGATCAGAGTGGATTTGGGCTTTAAAGGATTCAGCGAAAGCCGCCTTCCTGTTCCTGTCATAAAGGGAAAGACAAAGTTTCTGCTTGAATCATGGTTAGAGCTGGGCGCTTCTGTAGCTGAAGCCATATTTGGCTTTTTTATTTGTGTTCGATCAAATGGAGGATCCGTATCCATCCAGTGAGGTCTTCAGGCTTTTAGTAGCAGGCGCTGGTGCTACAGCACTGTTGTAAGGAGCTCAGCTCCCGGATGGTGAAGGCAGAGTAAGACTCCACAGGCACCAGAGGAGAGCGACGAGGGCAGGGGGACAGCAGAGCCTGCTGTCCCACGATGGGGAAAGCATCGGAGGACCGAGGGAGCCCCTTCTAGTCTCCCGCTCCTGCAGTTCGTCTGAAAGTGGTGTCTGTGTGTGGTCGGGGTGTGTTGTGTATGCGAGTGAGGGGCGGGCGTTGCTGCAAGTGCTCTTGCTGTTCATTTTCAAGCCGTCCCGCTGTCCCACAGCGGGCAGAGGTGTGTTGCTTACGGAAGATGCCTCTGCAAGCTGCTCTGCCGCCTGATGTGAGGTGCCAGGGCCGTGTTGGTGGTTCCCTGGCTGGGTTTGTAGCTCTCTTCCGATGCACGACGCTGAGCGTGTACCTTCTGAGGTGAATGGTGTTTGTAAAGCACTTTGGTGCTGGCAGCAGCTAAATGTGAGCACTGGTTGCAGCTCGAGGATGATGACGATGATGATGATATGGGAGACCATGACGAGGACCACCCTGGGATGGAGGTGGTACTGCACGAGGATAAGAAATACTATCCCACCGCTGAGGAGGTCTACGGGCCTGAAGTAGAGACAATAGTACAAGAGGAAGACACGCAGCCTCTCACTGGTAAGTGGTGAGGAAGCAGCGAGCTGGGTATGGAGGGAGGAGAAGACTCTTAATGGATCCTTGGAAAAGTGAAAATAATATTCCCTGCCATTCTCCCCATCGGTTTTAATGCCCCTTTTGAATTCCCACTCAGCCCCAGGAACACGTAGACTCTTGTTTGTCTAGCGGTGTGCAGATTTTGGCGCTTGGGATTAGTAAAAATATCAAACAAACTATCTTTTGAAGAACAGATATCAGTAGATACTGGAAAGATACCTAAGGAGAAATGAAAATGCATTTAAGTCATCTCATTTGATCTTTCTGTAATAGAATAGAATAGTTCAGTTGGAAGGGACCTACAACGATCATCTAGTACAACTGCTTTTATAAAAAGATAAGAGAATCTGTCGGCTTGGAAATTGTGGTTTTGTCTGTAAAAGTCCCTGTTCCCTACGACCGTTTCTGAGCCTGCTGGGTTCAGGGTCTCTGGTAAGGGTGTTCTATTGTTCTTTCTCTTGTTTTCAGAGCCTATTATTAAACCTGTGAAAACCAAAAAATTCTCGCTGATGGAACAGACGTTACCGGTCACCGTCTATGAGATGGAGTAAGTAATATGTAGGGGTTGGGCTCAAGCCATCTGTGCTGTGATTTCCTCACTCTTTGTTGTTTACAGGCAAAGGTGGTGAGGCAGAGTGGTGTGTACTGTGTGGAGGAGGCAGATTTCGGGGGGCATTAGCTTTGTTTCTTACTGACACCAGCAACAGAACTGAGTGCAGCCATTTCCCAGATTTTGAATCAAAAAGAAGAGGAAGAAAGTACAAGAGTAACCGTTTTACAGAGATTTTTCCCTCCCCATAATGCAGCATAGTGCATAGTTTTCTGACATGAGAGTGTAAATCTTACCTTGACAGCTGATACAAAGCTGGATAATCGGAAACTCTTGTGGTGCAGATTTGCTGAAAGCAAGTTTTCCTGACTGGCTTAAGAAATATTTATACAGTCAATGTGTGGCACACCTCATACTGGGACACTTCGGGTTGATCCCAGTGACCATTGGCCTACTGCTGTCTCAAATTAATTCCCCTCTATCCCGGAGGAGTTTCCGGGGGGGGAATTTTTATGCCACTGGTTGTATGCAAAGGTGCGTTGTAGGTCAGCATAACGCTGCAGCTAAGCTGCACTTCTGCTGCACTTGATGGCGTCTGCTGGTTGTGCCCCGCAAAGCAGCCCCTGGGGCACCAGGGTTGAGAGAAAACCCTGGAAAAAATTCCTAACAAATATAAAACCCAAGATATAATATCTCATGCAACTTTGGAAAGAAATAGAACCAGTTGTTTACTTTCTCTATTAAAAATATATAATCTTAGCATCAACGTCTACATTTTGTCGATGGGTGGAGGGGCTCCGTATCCTCGCGTGTATAGTGCTTCTGTGTGTTGTCTTCTATTTGAGGATGAACAGATTGAGCTGCGTGAGTGTCTCGTCAGGCTCATCTTTCCATGCGCCACTTCATGGCTAGTCAGAGCTTTTTCCAATTTTTTAATAGTCCTCTTAAAGTGTAGATCCCAGAACCAGGTGCAGCCTGAGTAGCAGTTCCCTGTGTGCCGAACAGACCCCAACGTGAGCAGTCTCTCTGCGTATCATCAAGGATGTGGTTATTTGCCAGCAGTAAAATTTCACTGGAGTTCGTATTCAGTCAGTTGGTTACTTGGATGCCCAGGACCTTTTTGGAACGACTGCTGCTGGGGCTGTCCCCTGGTACTGTCAGTTTGGCCGTGTTCATTGATCAGAGAGATTTTTGATATAGCCAGATATAAACCAAAGAGCCAGCTGGGTCGTATTTTTCTAAGCAGTCCATTTTGCTCTTATTCAATGACCTGTACTCTTCATTATCTACTGATTTCCTGATCCCTGTGTCCTCTGCTTGTTCCATCTGTAATGAATTCCTCTTCATCCTGTTCGTTGATATAAATGGTTAGGATGGGGCCAGGAGAAATTCCCTGTGGGAATTAACCAGAAACCTGCAAGCTTGGTATTGATTTTCCATTTAGCCTTATTTTAAGACCAATAAGTAAGCTTTTAATCAGTATTATTATTGATTTTTGTATTTTTTAAGCTCTTAATCAAAATGTTGTACGTTAAGAAGTCTACCGCATCAGTGAAAATTAAATCTTTAAAAAGGAGATTAGTTGACAGCACTTATTTTCTGCAGACCCATAGCAATGGATACTTGTTTTATAGCCTCCCATTATGTTTTAGAGGAGTTGGTAATTTAGGATCTCGATTACATTTTGGCTGGGATCCATGCAGAAGCGACCGGCCCATCATTACCCAGCTCAGTTGCTGATTCTAAAAAGATTTAAATTTCATTACTGTTTCCCTGAGTTCCTGGGAACACCACTGTTTTAAGACTTGAAAATCATGATTAATGGTCTGCGGAGCCCCGTGGCTACCTTTTAAAACTGCGTGGGGTGCTTGTTATCCAGCTCTGTGATTTACTTGACTGCCTGCCACTGTTTGAGTGGAAGTATTTAATCATCTGAGTACATGGATGTGACTTTTGCTCTAATACTGACTAGAAGAGAAGAAAAATATTCAATAATATTCCATCACTGGCAGTTTTACCAGCTCCGTATCCTCCCACCCACTGCCATCTGTCTAGGACTCCAACTCTCTTGTCCTCCCCATCTGGAAAGTGGGATTCTTCCTCCGCAGGGCATTGGCAGAATGAAAGTTTGGAAAGGATTCAGGGGGCACCTTGGGTAGAAAGTGTAGCTGAAATGGCACCTACTTTTATTAGACACAGCAGAAGCCTCCAACAGTCTTTTGTATTTTGTTCCTCCAGTTTCCTGGCAGATCTGATGGACAACTCGGAGCTAATTCGAAATGTGACTCTGTGTGGGCACCTTCACCACGGCAAGGTAGCGTGACTATCCAGCGTATATCGGGTAGTAGTAGTGATCTGTTTGGTGCTTACTTTTACCATTGCTCTTGATTCCTCAATCTCCGCAGCAGCAGTCTCTTTCTGCTCCTCTTGCTAATGCAGTTATTTGTAGGTTTTCTTTCAGCCACGTGGAAATAATAACATGCCCAGCTTTCTCTGTACTGCTGCTGGAGCGACGGGATTGTACTTGTATTTATCTGTCTGCACCCAGTCACCTCCTTTCTCTTGTGGTCTGATATTTTTCAGACGTGTTTTGTTGACTGCCTGATAGAACAGACACACCCAGAAATCCGGAAGCGCTATGACCAGGACGTAAGTGAGCTTTTGGTGTATTCCTGCCCTGGGGAACGTGGGTTGGCTATGACACTCAGAGGGAGCATGACTGTACGTGGGGAAAATGTGGTTTAGTGATTAGGAAGTAGGACTGGAAAGCCAGAGCTCAGTCCCAATTCTGTCTCTGTCACTTACTTGCCACCTTAACCATGTGTAAAAAGTTGTTGTGTCCTGCTTCAAACTTAATATTTAATACCAAAATGTGATATTCTGACTTTTGTTTTGTCTTTGCAGCTTTGCTACACTGATATATTGTTCACAGAGCAAGAGGTACGTGAGTCTTGTAGAATAGGCAGTGATTTTTATCCAGTTGTCTCATGCTTTACTCAGTTACTTACTGTAGGCAGTTTCCTCTTCCATTTTAACAGTTTTTTGTGGCTTCCACATTTTGATTATTTTCTTTATCAATAAAATGATCTGCTCCTGTTGTTTCCCTCAGTAAGATCCCTGGTCCAACTTTCTTCCATTTCCTGCAACCCTCAAGTCCATGTATGACTTTATTTATCTGAGACAATAACCTGTGTAATGATGAAAATCTATACCAGAGTTATCCCAGCATATGAGTAACTCCTATTCTCTTTGAGGGAAAGAGGTGGAAGGGGTTTGCAGCAATGATGGATGGGGAGAAAAACTATGATTTCAAAATAAACATACTTCTCCTCTGTTTCCTTTGACGGGAACTCAGCTGGGTGCTCTGACTCCATGTGGTTGGGTGTGAATGGGAATCTTATTTTGTCCTACTCGCTAAATATTGTCATGACCAGAACAATCCTATGAAGCATTTCATTCTCTTCATCGTAATGCTCTACTTTATACTCTGGATGATCAAATCTGATGCTTTGAGTTATAACTTGATAGCAGCAGAAGGGTAAAAGCACAGAAAAACATGCATCTTCTGTCTCTGGTGTTGCATATTATACTTCCTCAGCTGAAATGAGCAGGGATTGTGCAGTGGTAGCTCACCAGTCTGAGCCAGTATGGATGGAGGAGCTGGGCTGGGTACTGTAGCAACCCGAGGTTGTTACTCCCTCCCTGGAAGTAACAGGATGTCCTGGATGGATGTTTACTTCTTTCCATCTTTCTGATTTTCCTTTGGTCATCTTTTACATCTTTACATGCTGATGTATGTTTTTTCCTTTTTAACTGATAATCCTGGTTTCCTGTCTTTCAGAGGGGAGTAGGGATCAAGAGCACACCAGTGACTATTGTTCTGCCGGACACCAAAGGAAAGTCTTTTCTCTTCAACATCATCGACACCCCAGGTGATTGTGTAATCTTGAAAATCCTGTTATGGGATGCACTGAGCTGAAGGCAGCTTGATGTGTGGAGCAGAAACGTGACCATGTGAACCAAGGTTTCTCTCATTAATAAACCCCTTTGGTCCTCTGGATAGTGCTATTGACAGGAGTAGAGCAGTGAAAACATGTACGGTGGTGGTTAATGAGGGCCTTCAAAGAGCTTTTGTGTGGGATTGCGGTGGGATTGTGTAGCATTGGCTCTTGGAAAAACAAAGAAAGAATCTATACCCCGCAATCTCACTGATTCATCTGGAAATGTCACTTAGGTGCAATGAAACCCTGGGAATTTTTTCTTCACAGATGGAAATCCATGTTTTGTTTTGTATTTTTTGTAGATGATTCCAGCCTAGTCCTGAGCCTTTAGCTAAGTTCATTCCTTCTGAAATCACTTCCAGCAGTAACGACTGTGCAGCTGGCTTTTAGTCAGGCTTGTGTTTCTGATTAGCAGGCCTAATTGAGGGCTAATGGGGCTGAAAATGTGTTTCACTCAAGTATATGAGAAGCACATGTAGAACTGGATTTTCCAGGTATCCTGCACAGTGGGGACCGTGCTTTTCTCAAATGCTGTTGCCCCACAGTGAGGCTCAGCAAGTTCCCTCGAGCATCTGATAAGCTCCTGTGGGGGGAACATAATGACAGATCAATTTATTGTAAGAAACCAAGGCCAAACTTTAGGAAAGAGGGTCTTGGGACGCATCTGTTGAGTTACAGCGCAAGATGAGGGAGGTTAGAGCGCAGGAGGAGACTGGAGGGAGAGGCATCTGTTGTTCTTTGGTGAGAAGTAATCTTCCTCCTTTTCCTGAAGTACTTTCACAGAGCTGTTAGAAAAACAGTAACAAATGTGAGGAAAAGTGCCTGTTAAATGAGTTGTTGTGTTTATTCTCAAAAAATAGCATTAAAGCTGAAGCGAATCCCTAACGGAGCTCTGGCAGCTGCTCCCGGGTCGCTGTCTGAGGAGGAAGCCGTCTGTGTTCTGCCTCGCTGGATACCAGTGACCAGAGCAAGCTGCAGAGCAGAGGGACGGCTTTCTACACTCTGCACTGCTGGTGTCAGGGCTTACTCTGGTTCTCCCTACCCTTTTGTGTTTTTGAAGGTCATGTCAATTTTTCTGACGAGGTGACAGCTGGCCTTCGTATTTCGGACGGCGTTGTACTTTTCATTGATGCGGCTGAGGGGGTGAGTGCCAGGTTGTCCTACGGGTTAACTTCAAAACCTCTTCCTTTGATCCTGCCTTAGCGTGAAGGCCTGGGATGGGTTCAGCTTTCCGGGGTGAAGGGTTTTTGGAGGACAATTTGGGAAGCGAGAGTGTTTTCCAGCCAAAACAGGGAGTCAAGCTGCTGGCTTCTGTGTCCAGGGCTGACGTGATGCATGTGACCTGTAGGCTGATTATCTAACTTGTTTGCATCTCCATCCCTGTGATACCTAAAATTGAGCAAGTTATGTATATTGGAGATGTCCAAGGGGTAGGATTCAAGGAATTTGGTCGGGTTAGCACCTACTTTTAAATTTCAGGAAGACTAGCTGATCGCTGGTGGCTGAGCTTAGGCTTTTCTACAGAGTTGCAGCCCTGCTTGTAAGGGTCGCTGCTTTGTCTGTCACGCCCTAGATAGCATTTAGTGGAGGGCTCTCGCTAGGGGTGTTTGTGTTCGTTATTCCCTGCAGGTGATGCTGAACACAGAGAGGCTGATAAAGCACGCAGTGCAGGAAAGGCTCGCAGTGACCGTGTGCATCAACAAGATAGACCGACTGATCCTGGAGCTGAAATTGCCACCTACAGATGCTTATTACAAACTCCGACATATCGTAGATGAAGTTAATGGTCTGATCAGGTATGGGTGTTTGGGATGCTGCATTGTTAGTGCTTGCTGTCCCTGTTCCATTGCAGGTGCTTTTCTTTGGGAGGCCTGTGTGTGCCTAAAAACTCATGAGTTTGTCTCTTGATGTGTTGCATCACAGAAAATGGGGCAGGAAGAACCATTGAAAATTCATCTCAGCCAATATATTGAATTTTCCAGGAAGTGCGAATCCTGCCTGAATTCTGACAAGCTTCATGGGATCAGCTCTTTTTCCCCCATTAAAAAGTAGGGAAATTGGACATATGACCAGAGCAGGAAATTTCTGTGCTCCCCAATGTCTCAAATACACTGAAATTGTCCAGGCTGTATCCCAAATTGTAGGCTGAGATGTCTCAAAGCTCCTCAACATTTGTTACAAAATTAATAGGAACTTGCTGTCCCAACCCCTAAACAGAGACTATGATATTGCTATGGTCAAATCTCCTTCCAAGACCCTGCCCAGAGAAGGGAGGGACATCTTCTCTAGCTTTCACAGTAGCAATGCATTGTTTCTGTGGGTTCTTCTCCATCCCGGTGATGTCCTTAACGACATTCTTCCCTTCAATTTGTGTGTGTCTGCACTGTAGCCTATAGAACCCCAAACTGAATTTGCACAGGAGCTCACTTGCATGTCTCTCTGTTCAGTTGTTACTGGCATCCGGCAGCTCAGAGCAGGATAATTTATCCTGTCTAGCATGCTTGTGAACTCATTAAAACGGTTTCAATTCAATTCTATCCCTGCGTTATTTGCCTTGTATTATCTTTTCCCTTGCTTGGTTGACCAACTTTGCTGCCTTTTTTTAGGGGAAGAAAAACCCTACCTGACAAAAAATACAAAGCACTTGTGCTGGTAACGTTTTAGTTCTAGGTCTTTAAATATTTCTTTGTACACTAATGCTTTGAAATTTATAGTAATAAAATCATACTGACCCTGACATTCCAATGGCAAGCATGCTGCAGCCCATTTTAAGGTGCTGTTTGGCAGTGTAGAATCCTTGCGTATCACATACTGCTGTTTGGTGTGGGAGGTGGATTTAAGTGTCTTCCTTGGTTCATAACATTGATTTTTTTTTTTTCCCCCCTCTCTAAAAACCATCTCCTCTCAGCATGTATTCCACCGATGAGAACCTCGTTCTGTCTCCCCTTCTGGGGAACGTGTGTTTCTCCAGTTCACAGTACAGCATCTGCTTCACGCTGGGATCTTTTGCGAAGATTTATGCAGACACATATGGTGAGGATTATTCAGAAACCGTGTACGCTTTAACATCTCATTTCCTCACCTATTTCGTTGAAGCTTTCTAAGCCATTCAGCTGTGGCTTTCACTGCACGTATATGGCCAGTATATGTGCTCTTGAAATTCTAGGAGTTGAGAGTTACTGCAGATCTGAGCCCTGGGTGGTAAAAAGCAAAAATACAGTTCTAACTTGTTTTTAGCTAGATGGTTTCTCCTGATAAATGTTTCTTGAGTCAGAAGCCAATATTTTATACATACCCTTAAGTAGAAAAAAAGAAGTCCTGCTATGGCAGTTGAAGGCAAGTGTATGTGCTGTGGTTTGCCTCCTTATCAGAACAGCTCAGAAGCGAAGCAGTTAAGTTCTGCCTGCCTTTTCACAAAAGCCTCTAGAGTCTGAGACTCAGCTGCAGCCAGGCACAAGCTTGGCCCACAAGGTTTTGCACTCTTGCCCTCTTTCTTTTTTAAGAAACTGTCTTTTTCTGGCTTTGATTTAATTTTCTGTTCCCCAGGTGCCCACTCAAGGCAGTCTGCCACTTGTAAAAGTGGGCCTTTTGCTTGCATTAGCCAGCTGTACAGCCAAGATATTTGAAGTCTCACACTGGGGAATTTGGGGTGATCTGTAGAAGCCATGAGCAGGGGAAGAAGGATGTTGTAAAGCAGCTGGCCTAGCTCTTGCAAAGAAGTTAGCCTGAGGGAGGATGAAGTTGTAGAGGTCAGGGACTGATGTGTCAGGACTATCGTGTGTCCTCGTGAGTTTGGAGAAATAAATGAGCTCCCTGGGCATCACAGCATTAACTCAATGCCTGCTAGGATGATACCCCTTCTTTGGGGGACTGATAAAGATGCAGGCACAGTCGGGAGGAGATGCCATCCATGTGGGCCAGACATGAGCTGAACGGGTACTTGAAGTCAGTAATATTCGATTGTGGCCACCAGAGATTTTATGTGCAGCCACCACGCTTCAGATAACATGAGTTATAGTAGTTTAACTGTCAAAACCACAGCCACCATGAAATTTCTTATGCTTGCACATCTGCCCACAGCAAAAGCTTGTTTGAAAACTGCTGTAAATTATCACTGCTGTCTTATTATTTGTAAATCTACCATGACAGCCAAGCACAACACTATTCCTTCAGCACTTGGGTATTTGGCTATGCGCTTAGTGCATCATCTGAAAAAGAGAAAAGAACCTGGAGATGTTCAGCAAGGCAGAAAATGCTTGTGATAAGCCTGCGGGGCAGATGGGGTGTAAGCCATCCCAGCACCTTGGCACTACAGCGTCAGGTTGCAGCGTTAACATTTGGAAAATGAAGCAGATGTAGCTGGGTTCCTGCAGCGCGGCGTCTGGCAGGCCAGGTCTTGTCAGCTCTAACCTTGTGTGTAATTGAGAGAGTTGAAATGTTACTGAGAAGCAAGTGTGCGGACCCACGGTGTACCTGGGCTGCTGCTGTTGTCCTCGGTGGACTGTTTTCTGCCTGCCTCTCTGCCTGGTCTCCCCAGGTGAGGGCTTAATCATTTATTTAGAATTGGGACCAAGCGTTCACTCACCAGCATCAGTCCATTAAGTCGAATCCTCAGGGTTGTTTTAAAAGCCAAAAAGCAAAGATTTCCAAGATGAGAGAAATACAGTGACATCTGAGAGACTTTTGTCATTTGGTTTTTCCCTTTAGGAGATATCAATTATCAGGAGTTTGCAAAGCGGCTTTGGGGTGACATCTACTTCAACCCGAAGACGTAAGAAGCCTGTTTAAATGTCCATTAGTCTATTGATGGGATCTTCCCTCCTTTCCCTGTAAAACGTGGGCTAGATGACTATCCAAGGTCCCTTCCAACCTGAGTTGTCCTATGATCCTGTGATGGAGTAGTATCTGGGAAGGGTTGAGTCAGGCCTCCTGCTTGGTGTGAATCCATGTGGTCCTTCTGAATCCCATAAGTGGGAGCAGAGAGCCTTTTTCGGCCTTTGTTTGGAGTAAGCATGACTCCTGTGTCCATGACTGCTTCCCAGGGAGATTGGGAGGGAGAAGATAACCTGGGAAGGGCAGAGGCTGTGTTTGCGGTAGGGGTGCTTGCAGGCTGCAGGGTGCTTGCTCCTCATGTCTCTCCTTTTATCCCTCAACAGCCGCAAGTTCACTAAAAAGGCCCCAACAAGCAGTTCCCAGCGCAGTTTTGTGGAGTTCATTCTGGAGCCCCTGTACAAGATCTTGGCTCAGGTATGTGGTGGTTCATTCTCCTTCCCACAGTTCCAGACAGGAGCAGCCAAGGGCTGGACACTGGGGGGTGGTGTGTCTGGTGCCTGTGGGGACTCGCCTGTCCTGTTATGCAGCAGGATCTTCACAGATTTCTGGGTTTGGGGGTGCAGAGCAGCGGTGAGCAACTCCTTAACAGTTGCTCCTTGCAAATATAGCCCTATATTTGCACAGTTAATAGAACGGCCTTTGCTCTTTCTAGTCTGCTCTGGATAAATATCAGCCAAGTGATAATTTGAACCAGCCAGCCAGTTCTTGTGTGAGCTCTAAACCAGAGCAGGTCAAGAGCCCTGAGGGTGACGGCTGGTGTGTGAAGCTGCACCTGGGAGTTCCTATCTTGGATCTCTGCAGCAAAGCTGAGAGTGGTGCTTTTTGTCTTGCAGGTGGTGGGGGACGTGGACACGACCCTGCCCAGGACTCTGGATGAACTAGGCATCCACCTGACCAAAGAGGAATTGAAATTGAACATTCGGCCCCTCCTGCGGCTTGTCTGCAAGAAGTTCTTTGGGGAATTCACAGGTAAATGCTGTTTGTCTTCCCCTCCACAGTCTTCCCACTGCCCTAGTCTCACATCAACAGAGTTTATTACTGTATTACAGCCATGGAGTGCTCACTTGCACAGGTCCCTTCTCAGCTTTCCAAATATAAAATATTAAGCCATTTGCCCAAAGGACAGCTTGAGACACTGCTCACATCTTCCCCATTGCTGTGGGTGCACTGCAGTCAGGATGGCTTTGCCTCGTGTTTATTGGAGTCCATTTCTTTCCTCTACACTGGTTAATCATGTTCTCATGAAGTATTATTTTTCCAGGCTTTGTGGACATGTGTGTGCAGCATATCCCCTCCCCAAAGGTGGGAGCCAAGACGAAAATCGAGCATACCTACACTGGTGGCGTCGACTCTGACCTAGGGGAGGCCATGAGTGAATGTGACCCTGACGTAAGGAAACTCTTCTGCTTGCTCTGAGTGTCCAAAAGCGTGGCAAATATGCCCTCCTTTCGCTGCCTTGACAGGGCAGCTGCCTCCTAGACAGCCATCTGCACAGATTTGACTTCCAGCATTTTGAAACCTCTCATCCGATACTGAAACAAATTTCTTCACTCTGAGAAACTTTAGCTGCCTGCCAGGGCAGCCCTTGAGAGAGAGAATTTTTGACAGTGTTCAGAGAAGAACAGGACCAGGTCAGGACTTCAGAGCACGTGGGAACTGCAGGGTGATTTTGTGCCCTTTTGCTGGCTTTTTGTCCCTTTTCCTTGAAGTTTGATTCTCTCTCCAAACTCTGAGAAAACTGATCTGAACTATACTGATAAAAATAACCCTACATTAGTTAGTCAGCACCTTTCCTATCAAAGCCTTGCAAAAACCTTCCTCCACAAACAGCTTGTACTGAGCTGTCATTCAGAGTTGTCTAGAGCCACCAACGCCAGCCAGCAGCTAGTGAGGAATTTGCCTGTGACTTTTGCTCTAATGTCTGGAGAGAAAATGAATCGCTTGTTTTAATGAATTGTGATTACCCACATAAAACTATACAGCGGTGACTGTCACCAGATCACCAGTTGTGGAGTGACCTTATGGGACTGAGAGCTGTGACCTGTGGAGGCTTGGGTGCTCTGCCCTGAGCTGGTTTGCAGGCCAGTAGATGACATTTCTTCTTATGGCCTTGTCCCAACCACTATTTACTGCTCCACAAGAGGAGGAGGCAGGATTGCTCCAGAAAGGTCCACCAAAGTTGTTCCAGGGGTTTCCATACAGGGCAAGGAGATGTAAGGCTTCCAGTGGAAGGAAATTATGGACTTGGCAAGTCAAAAGAAGTATTTCTAAGTTCCAGCCCATTAATCCCTTTGTATCCATGAGTCCTACCAGGTCTGTGTCTGTTTCTTGACTGTATTTTGAAAGAGGCTTATTTCTCTCTCTCCTGGAAAGGGTCCGCTGATGTGTCACACAACGAAAATGTACAGCACAGACGACGGCGTTCAGTTCCACGCCTTTGGCAGAGTGCTCAGTGGTACCATCCATGCTGGGCAGCCTGTGAAGGTCCTTGGAGAAAACTATACCCTGGAAGATGAAGAGGATTCCCAGATCTGCACCGTCGGACGCCTCTGGATCTCAGTTGCGAGGTACTGAAAGCTCTGGCAATAAGTTCATTTGGGAGAGGAGTTACCTGGAGTCGTTGCTGCCAGGGACAGGGAGGAGGAGCCGCTGCAAGGGGCCTGAGGCTGGCCGCAGCGAGCGCTGCAGTGATGCTCCCCTGCCTTTTAGGTACCACATTGAGGTAAACCGGGTTCCTGCTGGCAACTGGGTGCTGATAGAAGGAGTGGACCAGCCCATAGTGAAGACTGCAACCGTCACAGAGCCTCGGGGCAATGAGGAGGTACTGTGCATAGCTGGTATCGCTCAGCCTTACAGAGCGTCAAGGTGATGGAGCGCATCCCAAAAGCTCCAGTGGTGAGGTTAAAGCTTGCTTGCCGAGGTGCCAGGGCACAAGAGCCACTAAGGGAAACAGAACAGCTTCAAACACCGTGTTTAACTCCGTAATGATGCAGAGGTTCAGCTCTTTGTCGTTCTCTGTTTTCAGGCTCAGATCTTCCGTCCTTTGAAGTTCAACACCACATCTGTCATCAAAATAGCTGTAGAGCCGGTCAACCCCTCGGAGCTCCCCAAAATGTTAGATGGTCTCCGCAAAGTCAACAAGAGTTACCCCTCGCTTACTACTAAGGTATGTATGGTGTATGGATGGCTGTTTTCAGCTCATGCTGTGGGCTACCTTGTAGGCTGATCTTAAAAACAAATAATTTTTTGCTGTAGGTTGTTTTGTTTGTTGTGGGTTTTTTCATGCTGTTGAAGTTGATCTCATAAATCATGTGGAAATAGCAGAAAACTGTAAATCCAGCAGAAAAACACACACCTTGCTGTGCCAGGGAAGCAGCTTTCTGCAGAGCATATCAGCACTTTCTGCTAGAAAAGGCTGTGGGAGCTTTCCTTGGGGTGCTCTGATCCTAACCAATTTATTTAAAGCTAATACTTCCTCAGGCTCGTGTAGGAGCCTGGAAGGCAAGGGCCTGTGAGCAGTAACGCTGTCAGTTGAACCCCTCTCTTATTTTTCAGGTGGAAGAGTCTGGGGAGCACGTGATCCTGGGGACGGGGGAGCTCTACCTGGATTGTGTGATGCATGATCTACGGAAGATGTATTCAGAGATTGATATCAAGGTGGGGAAATGAGAGGGATTTTCCCAGCTGGGGAGGGGGTTTTGTCCCCCTGTCTCAGAAGAAGGGGAAAATAAACTTGGCCAAATGTACAGCATGGATTTTGTCGGGTCCTTTTAAAAGGAAAAAAAGGGGTGTTAGGGTGCAAAAGTAACACAGCCTGACTGTGTCACACCATGTGACTGAGAGCCTGAAAACTGGCTTGGAGGGAGGCATGTGACTATGTTCCAGCCTTTCCCTGTACTTCAGCCATTGCCTGGCCAGCATCAAATAAATAAATTGAGCAGAATTTTGCATACCTGGAATTAGGTTTAAATGTTCCGGTCTTGTTTGAACGAAGGAATTGGCAAAGCTGCCTGTGCAGGCCTCAGTGGTTCATACGCAAGGCTGATTAAAACACTGGCAGATGAACCAGTTTTTTCTTGTAGGTGTTCAAAGGTTTCAAACAGTCTCTTTAAAAGCAAAAAAAGTACATGAAAACCTTACAAAGCTGTTGTTGTTATTCCAGGTTGCCGATCCAGTTGTGACATTCTGTGAGACGGTGGTGGAAACGTCCTCCCTAAAGTGCTTTGCTGAGACACCCAACAAGAAGTAAGAGCCCATGGGCGAGCTGGGCATTGGAGACAGGCAGATGGAGGGGTTCGCTGGGCACTAGACTTCATCCCCTCCAAGGGGTCTGTTCTCGGTGGCCATTGTCCAGACAAGTGGCGCATGGCTGAGTTGGTAGCCCGCTGTTGCAGCAGCTCTGCTGAACCCCTCAGTAACACACCTGAGTCCCAGGGATGTTTCTGTCCTTTGTAGGAACTCTCAGAATGGAGGGAATAAAGACAGATCCACATCCTCCTTTTTTTTTTTTTTTTTTTTTTTAGCTAAATTTCACACCTCCTCAGCAGTTTTGTGGTGTTTCCAAGACTAGGAGATGTATTGGGATCCTAGAGCAGGTGCCAAAGAGCCCAGTGCTGCCTTCAGTAACTCCCCAAACATTTCATGAGCAAAAGCTTTGTCTTCTCTTATTCGTTCTTGATCTTGAAATGGATTTTTTCCTTCCTGCTGATGCACTGGTGTCTTACAGCCTGGTCTCCTCTTCTTCCTCCAGCAATGCATTGTGAGATACATGTTTGAAAGACAGGGGCCAGGGAGGGCACATAGGCTGAAGAACCAGGATAAAATCTAGGCGCACGGGACATTTTAATGCCTGAATTTTCAGGGAAATCATGATCTGTCATATGCTGAAGATGGCTTTCATGTGTTCCCCTGTGGTTTCTGGTTCTTCTTACCATCTTTTATTCTGATACGCTCTCTCCATGGTTGGCAGCCTTATTTTTGGGAACAGAAAGGTTCCAGTCTTAGGTCAGTCTTTGAACTGTTGGGCATGTGGAGTGACCTGCTCTGGGAGCAGGTCACTTGGGTTGGTGGGATTCTCCAAGGCAACATCCTGTGTGCTGGACACAGTGAGTGCTGGCTCTGATAGGGGCATCTTGCCTGGCCCATGGGCTTCCTTCTGCAGCCCGGACAAGCGCTGGACATCTGGCAGGAGGGATGGAGCCATGCTGTCCCTTAGCAGTCTGCTTCTGGAGATGAGCAGACTTCGGAGAGCAGTTGTTAAGCGCCTGGGCTGTCTTTACAAGCAAGACAGTAATAGCGAAGGACACAGATGGCTTCATCTCCCTAGCTGTATTCGAGGCAGTGCGTAGTCCCTGAGGTCCTGCCAGTTACTCCCATTTCCATCATTCTGCAGACTAATTGTAACCATCTCTCTTCTCAGGAACAAGATCACGATGATTGCTGAGCCTCTGGAGAAGGGACTCGCAGAGGACATTGAAAATGAAGTGGTCCAGATAACATGGAACAGGTATGACCGATCTGGGGAGGGCAGGAATCTAGCTAGAATCAAATAATTGCGGAAAAAAGGGAATGCTGGGGTCTGCAAGGTGCACAGTATCAGCCAACAGCCTCTAGGCAGGGGTCCTGTGTTCAGTATTGCTACCAGCTAGTCCGTGAGCATCCCTGCCCCAGCAAACGAGTTGCTCCAGGTAAAAAGTTGAGACCCTTTTATGCCTGAAGGGAATAGGGTTATACATATGCTGCGAGTGCAGGTCGGATACTTGTTTCCTAAAGTTTCTTCCTTTTTTCTATCAGAAAGAAGCTGGGTGAATTCTTCCAGACCAAATATGACTGGGATTTGCTGGCTGCCCGTTCCATCTGGGCCTTTGGGCCAGATGCCACTGGCCCAAACATCCTAGTAGACGATACGCTGCCCTCAGAGGTGAGAAACACAGGCAGGGGGCTTATGTTTTAGTGAGACATTTGTCCTGTGGTGCCAAGAGGTGACCGCTCCTTCCAGAACCTGCAGCAAGGTCCTAATGCTGTTGGAGTGCTTGTTGGTTTGCCAGATCTCAGATCTGCTGTACTTTCTCCACCATACTCCTACACAGGCTAGCAAATTGCCTGTTATTTTTCAGGCATTGCTTTTTGGGCCAATGTCCTCAAAACTGATAACTAATTGGCCTGCCTTTCAGGATTACCAAAATAGGGACTCTAATTTATAGCTCTAGATGCCAAACTCTGAAGATGATGCTCCTGAGCTGTGAGAGGGAGGGGTGGACATTGTGGGTACCGGGGGGGCATTGCTGCTCTTCTAGGAACTGGCTTACAAACACTGGGGTCTGTCTGTTACTGTCTCATGATGCAGATTTGGTCTCTGAAGCAGTCTGTCTGTCTGTAGGTGGACAAGTCGCTGCTGGGCTCTGTGAAGGACAGCATTGTGCAGGGATTTCAGTGGGGGACCAGGGAAGGGCCTCTCTGTGATGAATGTAAGTAGGACCTGTGGAGAAGTGGAGCTAATAAGATCGATTAAATTCTTCCATCTCTAAGCACTCAAGTGATTTTGCTGGTGCAGTCCCTCAGTGGCCAGTTCCCTTCGCACGCCACAGCTGGAGACAGCTCTGGGGATGGGTGACAAGGGAGGTAACAGAACCTCCCCCTCTTTCCTGTCTGCAGGTGCTGCCCAGGCACTGGCACTTGCCGCCTGCCTACAAACTAGGCCCTGTTAGCTGGCAGGCTGGCTCCCCCAGACCTTGGCTCTGCTTCTCATACAGTTCAGGTGCAGACAACTGAGCGCCCTGCAAGATAAGCTGCTGAACTGCCTGTCTTGGATATGCAAGGGTTAGGATATGGTCATGCCTTCCCTGCTGGAATTAAATTTAGGAGAACTTCTGGTGGCTCTAGGTCTTTGTCTGGGTGTTTGCTATGTGCTCAGGGCCCCTGGGGATGCATGGTTGGTGCTGGTACGGCAGAGAACATCCCCCTCGAGTCACTTGCTGTCATTTCTGCCCTTCCTCAGTGATCCGCAACGTGAAGTTTAAGATCCTGGATGCAGTGATTGCTCAGGAGCCCTTGCACCGGGGTGGAGGACAGATCATCCCAACAGCCCGGAGAGTGGTGTATTCTGCTTTCCTGATGGTGAGGACTACACTGTGCATGACAAAGACTGAACCTTGTGCTGTGCCGGCTCCTGGGGCTCCAAGGAGCGCGGGTTGCATGTGTGCTGCAGTATCTGCCCCAAGGATGTTGGTTTAAACTGACACATTCATCCATGAATGTTTCCAGCGCCCTTGTGGGCTGGCAGGCGGGTTTTACAAGCAATCACGTTCCAGTCTGGCTGGAAACTTGTGTGCATCTGCTCTGTCTCCCTTTTTTGCTACTGTTTGGCTTGCTGGGAAGGGTGGGCGTGGGGGAGAGGGAAGCATATGACTCATGGCCAGAAGGAGAAAAGCTCCTTTCAGTGTTTGTTTCATGTTGGTTTGGGCAGTCATGGGGCAGCAGAAACCCTTTCATTCCCAGTCGGGCACTGTGTTTGACCAGAGTGTGCCAGTCCCTGACTCTTACTTGTACCAAATTGTGTTGGCACTGCTGGAGGCTCAGTGGCTTGTGTCTCTTTCTCCCCACAGGCCACCCCTCGCCTCATGGAGCCCTACTACTTCGTGGAGGTGCAGGCTCCTGCCGACTGCGTATCTGCGGTCTACACAGTCCTGGCCAGGAGGAGGTGAGCTGCTCTGACCAGCTGCCATCACCCTAGTATGGCAAAGCAGCAACTGCTTGCTTGGGGTGTGGGTTGCTAGAGATGTTCACAGTCCTAGCACCGCTTGTAAAGCGAGGGGAGAGGGTGAAATCTGTACGAAGGGACAGCTGAAAGCTTCCTTGACTGATCCCAGCCCCTGTGCTGTGTGGGGAGGCGATGTCCAGGATCACACGCAGCCTTTGGTTTGTACCTGGTTCTTCCTGAGTGTCAGAGAGTATATATAAAGGGAGATGAGACTCCACTGGGAGCACTGTGTTCAGCTCTGGGGCCCCCCAGCATAAGAAAGACATGGACCCGCTCGAGTGGGTCTGGAGGAGGGCCACAAAGATGATCAGGAGGCCGGAGCACCTCCCCTATGAGGACAGGCTGAGAGAGTTGGAGTTGTTCAGCCTGGAGAAGAGAAGGCTCCGGGGAGACCTTATAGTGGCCTTCCAGTACTTAAAGGGGGCCTAAGGGACAGATGGGGAGGGACTCTGTATCAGGGAGTGTAGTAATAGGATGAGGGGCAATGGTTTTAAACTGACAGAGAGCAGGTTTAGATTGGACATAAGGAAGAAATATTTTACCATGAGGGTGGTGTGACACTGGCACAGGTTGCCCAGAGAAGCTGTGGATGCCCCCTCCCTGGGAGTGTTCAAGGCGAGGCTGGATGGGGCTTTGAGCAACCTGGCCTGGTGGAAGGTGTCCCTGCCCATGGCAGGGGGGTTGGAACTGGATGGTCTTTAAGGTCCCTTCCGACCCAAACCATTCTGTGATTCTATGACATAGAGGAAGACTAATCTTTTGACGTGTTGGCAGAGGCCACGTGACGCAAGATGCTCCGATCCCGGGCTCCCCTCTCTACACCATCAAAGCCTTCATCCCAGCCATTGATTCATTTGGATTTGAGACAGACTTGAGGACCCACACGCAGGGACAAGCCTTCTCACTCTCTGTCTTCCACCACTGGCAGGTGAGTCCATGCCCTGGCGAGGTGAGGAAGAGGGACATGGTAGAATCAGGCAGAATCGGGTGCTCTCAGTAGAGTTCGGTGCCATGGCTCACACAGGGTAGGACAACTTCTCTGGAGAACATCCTCAAAGGATCTCGAGTTGGGGAGGCTTTGTACGCTAGCGGTTAAGTGCCTGCCAGAAGCCAATGGCTTTGTTCCAAGTCGCATCACCCTTTGCCCTAGCGAGGGAGCGCTGAATGCTGCTGCTTGCTGAGCGTAAGGGTCCTTTAGTGCTTGGAGAGAGGACATCCTCGTCTGGGAGGAAGGAAGGTCTTTGGGTGCGCTTGGTGCTCTGCAGCTTGGGGAGCAGAGGGCTTGAAGCAGGGCTTGGACTCGGTGGTCTGCTGTAAGACATGGGTTGCCACGCTTCGGCTTTGCCTCTTAGAGGAGGCATTTTAAACCTATGGAAAACAAGGTTTGGGACAAAATACTGTCCTCTGGCCACTTCCCTGTGTGGGGCAAATGGAGTCTTGTGGGAGCTACCACTGTGAGCCTGTGAGGTGCACAGCTACTTGTGGTACAGCCAGGTGGGAGCAGCAGCAGCGACTGAGCTCCAAGCGCTGGCTTAAAGGTCGAGATGTAAAAGGCCAAGGCTTGGCTCTGAAAAGAATAAGTGTGCCTGATTTCTAGAGAGGGTTGTGCTGACTGGGACCCACGTGGGTGGTTGTGGTTAGCAGGTTTTTAGAGGTCTTGGAGTACACCAGCAAGTGGGGAAGGTGGGATGTGTTCTTGGCTTTGGTTAGCAACACTGTATTAGTGACTCCTCGCGGGAATGATCACCAGTAGTGACGTGACAGTTTTTCTGTGCCAGGAGAACAGATGGGGTGTTGGGGCTGTCACACCGAGGCTGGGGCTGTCCGCAGGGCCCAGAAGTGTTTCCCGTTGCAGTTCAGGCTCTCCAGGAGGTTGAACCAGCCCCCAGCATCGCTCTCACTTCCTGGCCCTGTGTTTCAGATTGTGCCTGGTGACCCCTTGGACAAGAGCATCGTCATCCGACCCCTGGAGCCCCAGCCAGCCCCGCATCTGGCCAGAGAGTTCATGATCAAGACCAGGCGTAGGAAGGTACGTCTGGGAGTAGTCCCTGTAGCGTCCCTCTGTCCATCTGTACCAGCAGCTGAGCTGTTGCAGTGTTGTCCCTTGGGCATGCCACGTCCCCTCTGTGTTCCCAGAGTGGACCGATGTCCTCCTTTGTGCCTCAGGACTTCCCTCACTCTTGATCCCTCATGCTGCCTGTTGGTGCCTGTGATGGTCCCGGTGCCTGTGATGGTCCCGGTGCCTGTGATGGCCCCGTGAGTGACTCATCTGGCAGCGACTCCAGCCAAAAGCGGAGTCCTGCAGCATACGCTGAGCCCCGCTCCCTCCCTGGCGCCCATCTGACCCCTTGGTGGCCTGATTTAGTCCATTTGTCCTGCAGAAAAAGCAACAACTGCTTTCTGTGCTGGTTTAGTGAGCTGGACTGAGGGGTTGGAGGGGCACCTGGGACCGCGGAGGGAATCAAGCTCCCTTTTGGGAGGGCAGTGAGCTGGTAGATACGCTCAGCAGCAGCAACCACACATTTGCAGCTTCCTGAGAGACTGTTAGATGTCTTCCAGCTGCTGAGCAGTGCCTGATCCCTTGCAAATTCTGCCTCCTCTGGAGCCTGAAAATTTATCTTACTGCGGGACACCAGGGCTTTTTTGTGGGATCTCTGCCATGATGGCTGTATGAGCGCTGGCTGCCAGAGGAATAACCTCTGGTTTTGCGGTTACTCTGCAGGGCTTGAGCGAGGATGTGAGCATCAGCAAGTTCTTCGACGACCCCATGTTGCTGGAGCTGGCCAAGCAAGACGTCGTTCTCAATTACCCCATGTGAACGTGCTGCTGTGGTGTGAGGGCTGACCTGAGTCCTGGCCGGCATCTGTCTGTCCTTCCCCATCCCCGCTTGCCCAGCCCTGGCTCCTGGACACTCGGGGCATGCAGGGAACTGCTCCTCAGGTCGCTCTTTCATGGCTGTAGAAGTCTCCCTGGGCATTCATGGACTGTGCGCTCAGGGCCTGCCTCGTATAGGGACCAGCCCTGACGCTGATGCTTTTTGTATTATGAGTCTTCAGCCGTTACAGCCTCCAGCGAGGAGATTTTCCCTTCGGATAGGCTCTCTCCAGGCACACGGGTTACCCCTGCCCGCAGCAGAGCAGCGTGAATATAATGTCAAGATTACTAAGGACTGAGCGTAAACGTGCGTTGAGCATTTGAGCTTTCTGCTACCCCTCTCCTGGCTGCTGGGGGGTGTTTTGCCTTGGGCAAAGCACATCGTTGGGCAGCTGAGGAAGGTGGGGATGCTGGGGGGGGGGGTGCTTCTGCTAGCCTCCCCAGGAGAAGAGGCAAGTGTGGCTTTTACCTTTTTTGTACACCTTTTCTGAACCCTTGTAAACGTTTAATACAAACTTCCATGCAGGGCTCAGTCTGATTGCGCCGAGAGAAGGCAGCACTGGGAGGGGATCTGTCTTCACCAGCGCTCGGAGCACGCGCTGCCGCAATTCCCTCTGTCCTCAGCGCTGTCCTCAGGAGCCCCCCAGGGCTCCGTGTCCCCCACGGCTCCGTGTCCCCCCGCCATCCTGGTCCTGCCTGCAGTAGCTGACTGACCAGCAGCCCAGGGCAATCCTGTGCCGCACTAAGATTTTCTTCCTTTCTCACCAGGTCTTGGGCTCCTGCTGTGTTTTCAGCTGCTCATGCTCCGAAAGGTTTTTAGCGCTCCCTCTCTTCTCCCCTGTCCCAGCTCCTCGCCCTGCGTCCGGACTTGGCCCGGGCTCCGCTCCCGAGCGCGTGCTGTGAAAGTAGGGCCGGTTTACATCTCGTGGAGGCATTTACACCCTCTCTCTCCCTGGTCCTGCTCTGCTGGTGCGGCTGCCCCCCCCAGACTGAGCCTCGCCTGGGATCACCCTGATGCAGCCGTGCTGAATTTGGCCACTACAGCCTGGTCCAGCCCCAGAGACTCGCCTCTGGGAACCTGCCCCAGAGCGTCCCCCATTTGGAGGGGCTTGAGATGGCTTGGGGGGGCACACAGCACCCCAGAAGCAGAACGTAAAGCCAAGGACACCCCCCCCAAACCTCTGGTGGAAACTGGGAGGCACTGGGCTGACGTAGGCACGGGGGATAGGAAGCAGCTGCGGGAAAGAGCGTCCAGCTGTCCCGCAGCGTACCGGGTCTCTGTGGAAACTGGATAGTGCAGGGGATAAATCAGGGCCACCACTCGCCAGCAGGGCTTGGAAACTGGGGAGGGGAAAGGGTTTCCTGCCGCTGCCGGTGAACAAGGGCATCGCCCGCGTGCGCTGCCCCATCCCATCCGCCCGGCAGGAGGGCACGCAGGGCCCGGGGCTCCAGCCGTACCTCTGGGCTCAGCCTTTCCTGCCGGGCACTGCGGGGAGGTTCCCCATCGCCTCCTGCATCCGCCCCGGCACCGCAGCCTCCCCAGCGGTGCCCTCCCCTTCTGCCCTGGGGCGAAGCAGGGTTCAAGCGCTGCCTGGTGCAGCCAGGACCGGCCTTGCTCCCTGGCTGATCTGCCTGCGGCCTCACTGGGGCTGCTTTTCACCTCCCAGTACAGCCCAGCACCAAACTGGGCCCCTGGGGACCAGGCCAGGCATCTCTTGGAGCTGCGCACGCCCAAATTGCTCACGCTGGGGCTGCAGCAGGATCAGTGCCCGTGGGGCCGGCAGCACGCTCGGTGCTGCACTGCACGTCCCCGGGGTTGGGGGATGCGACCCCGGCTCCGGAGCCAAGCACTCAGCCGCTCTGTCCCATTGCGGCAAGAGGTTTTGTCCCAGGAAGGGGACATCTGTCATTGTCCCAGGGTAGCTCTGATCCTAACCCTGGGCTCTCCAGGGCCAGGCCGTGGGGCTGGAGCACCCCGTGGGGGCACCCGTACACCCATGGGCATTGGCGCTGGTTGCCCTTGCCCTCTGGAGAGCAGCACCACGGGGCTCTCCAGACGGGTCCCTACGGATCTGAGCGTTACCCCGGCTGTTTCACCCCAGGAGGGGTGGCAGGATACGGCCCGGGCAGGCGTGGGAAGAAGCCGGTTCTCACGCAGGCAGTTCCCAGCAGCTGGAAAACGCTGACCCGCGGCAGGGCCCGAGCGGCTGCGCGAGCTCTCGCAGCTGAAAACCCGGCCCCGCGTGTGCGGGCTGGGAATTTTCCGCGGAAACGGCTCTTCCCTGGGAACAGGGGCTGCGCGTGGCCGGACCCTGACCCCCGGCCCCTTCCGAGCGGCTGGAATTTCCCCCCCACCGGCCAGGGAGCTTTGGTGAGTGTAGGGTGCCCCAGGGGCTGCGCCTACCCGGGGTGGCGGTGAAGGTAAACTGAGGCACGCTGGCATGGGGAACTGCTCGCTAGGGCAGCGGGTGCTGGGGGGCTTCATCCTTGGCACGAGTTCATCGGGGCTTAGCGCCAGGACCCGCCAAGGGGGCAAATACCCTGGTCCGCAGCGGGGTCGTCGGCAATGAGGGACGCTGTGCCAACCCCTCAGTCGTCCCTGTTTGTCCCCCGTCCCCACTGACTCCACAGGTCCCCGGGGGGACACGCTGCTTTGAGCAACTGCCCAGTGTCCCTGTCCCCACCCTGCTCCTGGTGACCCTGGCTGCAGCCCTGCTGCTGGTGTCCGCAGCCCTGTCCTGCTCCCAGTGTCCCCATCCCCACTCTGCTCCCAGTGCCCCCATCCTGCCCCTGGTGTCCCTGTCCACAGCCCTGCTCCCAGTGCCCCTCTCTCTGTCCTGCTCCCCGTGTCCCTGTCCCCATTCTGCTGGCAGTGTCCTTGTCCCCGTCCTGCTCCTGATGCCCCCATCCCCACCCTGCTCTTGGTGTCCCTGTCCTGCTCCCAATGTCCCCGTCCGCATCCTGCTCCGTGTCTCTGTCCCCGTCCCGTTCCGGAGGGCACCCAGCTCCCTTGGTCTCCGAGGCCGCTGCTCGGTGTCACCAGCCGTGTCCCTCTGTCCCCAGCCCAGGTGCCGGCCGGCCATGGCCGCACCCCGCCCCGCTCCCGCCCCCCCCCAGGAGCCGCCCGGGCCACGTCCCAGCCCCACGCAGAGCTGCGTCCCTCCCCCTCCCCCATTTCCAGGCCTCCCACGCGCGAGGCCTCCGTGCACACCCCCACCCCCCGTGAACGCGCAGCCCGCGGGGGCGCGCGCCGGGCGGCACGTGGCGGCGGGGCCGGGTGGGTGGGTGGGCTCAGGGGGAGGAGGGGGCTGTGCGCATGCGCCCCGCGCCCCCCGCCCGGGCTCGCCGGGCCCGCCGCGGCGGCGCGCGTGGGCGGCCGAGGGGCTCCGCCGCGACCATGGGCCGGAGCCGCGCGGGGCGGCGGCGTGAGTGGGGAGGGGGCGAGGGCCGCGGGGCCGAGGGGAGCGCGGGAGAGACGGAGCGGCCGTTGGGCTGAGGGGCGGCGGGCGCTCTGAGGGGAGCCGCGGGCTCTGAGGGGACCGAGCCACGGGGGGCTGAGAGGAGGCGGGATCCTGAGGGGACCGAGCCGCGGGCTCTGAGGGGAGGCGGGAGCCTGCGGGGATCCGGGCGCTCTGAGGGGAGCGAGGGGCCGAGAGCAGCCGCCGCGCCCCCCGCCGCCGGCCGCCGTTGCGAGGTGCCGGTCGCGCCTCCGGAGCCCGGCGTCCCCCGTGGGCCGGGCGGGCCCGCGCGTCCCCGCCGCTTGCCCGCGGCTGGCGCCGTCGGCTTTGTCCCTCCGAGCTTCGCGGCGGCTCTGGAGGGCAGGGACGCGCCTTGGGTCCCGCTGCGGGGAGGTGGCTTTCAGCGACGGGCATTTCTGATGTGCTTTCCCCAAGTGAAGAAATGCAAACCCTGGTCCCAGCTTTCTGGCACTAGAGAGAAGGGTGCTGGTAGTACACAGCCTTCGAGGTGTTCTTACCACTTCAGTGGTAAATTTTGCTTTTTCCTCTGATGCTGATCTTAGTTGCAAGTAACGGGTATTTTTTTTTACTTTAAGAGACACCAACCGTCCGTCACCTCGCTAATGCACTCTTGTCGCAAAGCCGGCTCTGCCGTCCCAACTCCTCAGCCTGGCAGGACGGTGCTCGGCAGATCCCTGAGCATTCGGTCCACGGCAGCAGATGCTGTCGTAGCACCAACACGAGCTAAGAAATCAGTAGCTCCTTGCTCTCCTTGGCCAGATAAACGTTTATAATGCTGTTGACGGCCTGAGTTAACCCTGTCTCGAGCTAACTGGGGCTACAGCCGTGCAGTTTGACATTTCTCTGCGCTCGATCTGAATGCAGAGCACGAGGAGAAGAATCCGCCCCCTGTATCGGATAATGAAAGTTTTGGCCTCTGTTGGGCCTAACTTTCACCCATCGTCGTAAAATTTCACAAGAATGACATTTGTACAGTTATTTTTACTGGCTTTTTTTTAGCCAGTTCTTTTTTTTACGGGTAGGAATTAGTTCTGACTCTTTCTGGTCATTGCGACCTTGCTTCCTAGGGAAGTGCTAATTTTGTTCCACCGTCAAATTGATTACAAATAGGAGACAGTGCACAGAGATTTAATTAGGGCATGGATGTACAGTATGGATTCTCGAGCAACAGTTGGTAATACTGAGTTCAGCTTTTTTGTTGGGTGTTTAGTTAGTATTTAGAAATAAGAGGAAGAATAAAAACCTTGCATTTGACAGACAATTGATTATTCCTGTTATTATTTCCATGTCTTCTGCCCACTGTAAGTCAAGGGTAATTGGTAGAAGAAAAATCTCTCCCTTTCTGTTAGAAATCTGTTTCACAGTGATGTTCAGCAAACCAGCTGTCCGTCCCATTACCAAAACCCACCTTTCTTCAGGTCATTTAAAAGGGGAAAGCTGCTGTTTTCTGTCAAGACTTGTGAAAATGAAAGGTGCCCTTCTCTGTATTTTTGATTCTTTCCAAGTATATTCTAAAGGTATGCTTGTGCTTTCCTGGGGGAACAGGTAAGCTCTGTTGTACGAAGTGCGATATGTAAGAATTTTTAAAAGAAAATGAATATACAAGCACACAGGTAATTTGAGCCTTATTGTGCCGTTCCTTATTCTCCCCATACGACTGCAAACAGCTGAAAGTCCTGTATTTCCAGCAATCCTAAAATTAACTCCAGCTTTTCTGCAGTTCTAAAAAGGCAGGAGGGGACAGTGTTTGTTTTCCCCCTTGCGTCACGCTGGTGACTGAAGCGGATCTGGAGGGCTTGGCGGTGGGTGGGGTGAACCATTACATATTTTCTGTGTCTGACGAATGCGCAGGCTGCTCAGCGTCCGTCCTTCTCTCTCTGGTCAGCGGCAAAAGCTCCTAGCGAGTAGACGGCCCTGGTGATTAAAGCTGAGGTAGAGTAGTTTGACTGCAGGAATTTCCCCTGCGACCGTGTAGCCGGGACCCTTTATGGCCAGGGGCTTCTGACCATGTCTGCAGCTGAGGAGGAGGCGAGGTAAGGGAGTGAGGGGGCTTGGAGCAAAAGCTCAGGTGAGCTGGGGTTGATGGTGTGCTGAGAGCGGGTGGCTGCGTGCTTTGGGTGGGTTGAACTGAGCGTGGGTGTCTGCCCTGGGGGTATTTCTGTGGCTCTTTGTAAGAAAATGATCCCTTTGCAGTGTATTTCTTGAAAAACGGTAACTTGACTGGCATTTCTGAATTGAAATGGCAAAAGATGGGGCGAAATGGAACAAGGAACATATGTCAGTACGCTTTGACACGTACGTTTGAAGGTTTGTGTTTCAGATCACATGAAACTTGTTTTACAAGACCGTCTCTGTTTTTTCAACTGTGTTGAAAACGCATTCAGCTGCTGTTCGTTGTGGCTACTTGGGTTGGTCACCCAGCTTCTCTCATCCTCGCAGTGGCTTGTAAAACTGGCTTTATCAAGTTTCAGATCAGTTGAAATTGTGAAAAGTTATTAAAAAAAATCTTAATGACTGGCTGTACCCTTATCAATGTGACTACCTTTAGTACTTTTAACACTAAAATTGTGAGTTTGTATTATCACTGATGCAGCAGACTACTGAATTATTGCTAATAGACAACATTTTCATTTAAAAATCTAAGTGTTGTCTTAATTGAAGCAACAACATTAGTTTTTTGGGTTTTTTTAGAGCAACTCACAGGTCTGAATGCATGATTATAAATGAGGAATTGTCATGAAATATCTGTTTTCTAGATGGGTTCCATTGGTACCTGTTCTTAGGCCTTCATTAGTGATTATTTTTGCCTGTTACTTCGAAGCAAACATCCAAGTCATCACAGATAACTTGCAAGTGATGCAAATATCAGTAAATAACTGAAAAATCGGGGTCACAGACTGAGAGCACAGCGGCTTGCTTTGAACAAGTTAGAGAAGAGCCCTGAAAGAGTAGGAAAACGTGCTGACAGCAAGGACTTCCAGCGGTCCCATCGCCTCTTAACAGAGGGAAGGTTAAAAGGAAACTCGTTAACAGTTATGAGTTCGTTTGCGAGGACAAAGGTGTAACAAGGCAGTAATCAGATGCTAGGCAAGTTTAGACTAATTTTAAGAGTTTAGCAAAGATTTTAGTACATACTGAAGAGTTTGAACTGTAGACAGTTTTTCTAAAGAATTTTTTGTGGTTCAAAAGGTAATTGATTTGGGAATTGTGTTGCTCAGGTGAAACTTTATCTTAAAAGGTCTTTTCTGGCTTTGTATGGTTTTATAGCTGACAAGGGCAAGATTCAAGAGCAAAATTCTTATAAGCTGTGAAATCTAATCGCTGATGGAGAGTTTGCAATGAATTTTAACACACAGATTTGTTGAGTTGGTAATTTACTGACTGCCAGCAACTTCTGTGAGTCCAAAAAAAACCTCCCAAACTCTCCTAAAACGTCACTTTTCACCAAGTAAAGGATGAGGTCCCGTGCACTTCTTATAGTGCCTGCAGTTGTACGTAGGTGTAATTCAGCTACTTAGGACCAACAAAGCAGCCTAGAAACATGCTGTCAGGAGTCGTTTAATCCTGAAAGCGCCTACATTGGGTAGGTTATGGACTGGGTTACTGAAATTCCTGGGCCTTGGGTACTTCTGTTGGGGGAGCTGGAGCCAGCAGGTGCTCGCAGGGTAGCTGATGCTTGTTTTTTGACCAAGCCACGACGCGGGAGAGTAAGGACTTGTTATATTGTAGTGAGCTTTCAACCAAGAGCTGCTAACGCACAACAGGGTACGTGTGAGCCAGGAACGGGGCAACTCAGGCAGACTGTGCTCATCAGGTCGAATTTTGGTGATTTGCCAGCGTTCCCCTTGCAATCATTAGTACCTTCAAGGGACCGCATGGCTGAGAAGTTATGAAGTCAGTCTGTAGCCTCACTATTAGCATCGAGCCAGGCAGAGGGAAGCAATTTTGTGGCTCTTTCCTAAAGCCACTTCAGATTTTCACCATCTCTTTTTTTAACGCAAAGCGAGTTGCGGCAGGTACCTCGTTTATGCCTCAGCCTTACTGCTCAGACAGGATTCTCAATAGCGGCACAAACTCGGACAACCGTAACGATCGTTAAACAGTTGGAGTAAAATCCTGGGCAGATAATGGACCCCTTTGTTGTCTGGCCAAAACTGCAGAGGATGGGCGCTGCTGTCTGGTTAGGAAGAGGTGATCCTTTCTTCCCACCCGGTTTCCAGCTTTTGTTTTTCATGCTGCCATTCAACAAAGTCCCTTACAGAGTTTGTGCTCCAGATTTTTTTTTTTAATCCGGTTAATAGAAAGTAAGTTATTCCCATGAAAAAAGTTCCATTAATATTTCCTACTTTTCATACATTTCCCCTTTTCCTTATGATTGCTCTGGCTTTAACACCGCTGACCTGCGTGGGGAAACACCATCCTTCCTAGCATCCCTGCCCAGGACGTAGGAAGACTCCCTGAATTACAGATGCGCCTCCAAAAACCGGTCCCTGGACCACAGCCCGGTCAGCCCCTCGAGGGTGGCTGCACTGCCGCCTCCATGCAGGGAAACGGTCCCGTTTGCCGTGCTTTGTGAATGAATATTTTATTGCAGAACCCCGCATCGTTATCAGTCTTTCCAGCTGGTCTTTGCACTTCCCATGAGCAGCAGGAGTGGAATTCCACTGTCCTGTACTTGTGCTGTGTAATAATGTGCTATGCTTTTTATTTTTTACTCAAGTTGTGGTTAATAATGGTCAAATTCTATTAAATCATATTTCACTTGCAGTGCTCAGTATTGCTCAATGTCTAAATTCTGCCTCTGAAAAACCCCCATACCTTTTAAATGTCTAAATTATCTATTCACTGGCCACTCTTTGTCATGGTTTTTGGGAGGCTGTTCGCTTTCTGTTAAAAGGCACAAAAGAGAATTTATCTTCAAAATGCTCCTTGGAGGGGAAGAAGGCAGTGTTAGATTTCCTTTTCTGACCTCCTTGTACCATAAATATGAGTTGTTATCACTGCTTGGGTAGTGATGCACGGTTCTGCCCAAATTGTGGACTGTCTGGAAGATCTGGTTGGGATTTTTAAAAACTTGGCTTTCTTTTGTGTAAAACAAAGGTTTAAGGTGAAAGTTCCCGGATGTGCTACGAGCTAAATTGACATACGGCAATGTATGGCTGGACAGTTACGATGTTACTAGGTATTTTCTGGTGAAGGAAATACTGAGAACAGTAAATATTGTACCAGAAAGAAATCCCTTTTCCTTCTGCAAATGTAGATAACTTAGTTTCATACCTCAATATTGGCTAATAATTCCTTAATGATTACATTTCAAAGAAGAACCCAGGGCTTTAAGTAATAACACAAGATACAAGGTTTTCTGACTCTATAAATAAAAAGCTATATTTGGAAAAAACGAATAGTGTATTTATGGACAAAACTGTATTAAGGGAAATGTGATGGAAAAATTGAGTCAGATGAGCTGATGTACAAGGCATTTCCCTATGGAGTCACTGGGCTGAAAAATGTTTTATGTGCCTCAATTTGAACAGATGCTTCGGCACACACACACACACACACACACACACAAACGTACGTTTTGCACCCCCCACCCCCCAGTTTAATATTAGCAGTCCTGTTCATACCACTGTGATTAATTAATGAACCAGCCTGTTTTAGTCTCTTTTCCGGGGGCTATCGGGTATTTCCAGATCATCCAGGTACTTAAGCCCATGCCTAACTGTAAATATGCAAGCATCCTGGTTATTAGCAGGATTTCTTTCAAGCTTTACATTAGGCATGTGCTTAAATGACTCACTGACCTGGGATTTACATTTTTACACAGGAGTGAAGGATTTCTCCCTATTACCTTGCTTAGATGAAAATCGTTGGAGTCAGTCAGCTTTTTTGCCTAAATAAGGACATGATACCAGCTTTCGGCTCTTCAGATATTAGTTCCACCTTTTTAGTTACAAATTTGTCAGAAAACCATTTTGAGTGTGGGTGCCTGACCTCGTTTAAGATACTGTTGAAGTACTAAGAGAAGACATAGGTATGGATGACCAGCAGATTGTGCCTACTGTTCTTTTTAGTATGAATTCAGTGGTGCTGGAGAGGCAGCTAACAACTGCTTTTTATTATTTTCCTTTGAGCACCCATTGCGGCGTTCCGCTCAGCCCTTAATCCGCTTTCCCAGGGTTGTTTTATTTGCCTTGTAGGTAGCTGTTCCCAGCGCTTCCTCTCTTCTAAAAATCCCCAAAGCCCTCCCAAAACACGTAGCGTGTTGGAGCCGGTTCTTTCCACTTTGCTTTTCTGATCAAGCTAAACCAATGAAGGAATGTGGAAAAATTACATCTGGGTCTAAACCTAAGGATAGCTGTGGTGCGCCTCGAGAATACACGGCTTGCGGGATGACCAGTGGTGCTTGTGGCATCAGGGTGCATTGACTCCTGCTCGCGGTGACATCCCAGCGTCGGACACTTGTGAGTGGTGCAGCCGTGCCACGCTCCTGTATGACAAGTCATCATCTCTAAAGTTCTGTATCTCTCTCGTGCTTAAAATAGTAGAGGGCCCGGAAGGGCGATGTATTTCTTGTGTGTGGGTGGTTTCCATGCTACCTCGAGGGTGAGTTGCTGACTCCTTGTTAGCTCCTGGATGTCTTGCTCTGTGAGGGATTCAGGGACACAGCTGACAAGTAATGCTCCATAATCCGGGGGCGTGAGGTTAGAGAAACATCTGTAGGCAGGCAAGGGGCTGGGTGGTGGATTGTGCACGTGGGGCTGGCCCCCATGTTAATACAGTTTTAAATGGTGTAAAAATAAAATATTTAAGTTTTTTAATGTGTTTTGCAGGTGTGCTGACTTGCATGCAGCATCTCCTCCTAAAAATCTAAAAATCTCCTGATTTTCACGGTAAACATTTTCAAGTAGTTGGGAAATGACTAAATTTTAATTACAGCCGACATTCATTTACAAGAGTTACTTAGTTAACATTCAAATACATAGTTGAACTATTTTTAAAAGAAGAATTTTCATAGTGGAAACTGTGATTCCTGGGATATTGAATAAAATAAAATTGAAGTGTTTGGGAGGAAGTACACAGTGATCTTCCATGTAGCCATATGGAAATGATCATCTTTTTTCCTTGGTTCATGTAAAGTCTTGACTCCTCCTGGACTGTTTACTTGAAATGTCCACCTCTGTGGCAATACCTGGCTTGATTTGCATTCCTCAGCCTGCTCTTGCTGTCTTTACAATCTGTGGCAAACCCTTATTGATCTGGGTGTCTGCAAAATCGAATTCCCTGGAGGGCTGTACTGGAGAGTTATCGACGGAAAGAAATTGTTGCTGCCCTTCAAGTGTGCCGATTGCATGAGATTTGTTGGACAAGTAAATACTGAATACCAATCAGCTGTAACTTATCAACGATTAATAACCTGACGAACCAATTTTTTTTCCTTTTGGCTTCCGCTAGCATCTCTCTTTTAGCTGATTCATTAACGCGCTCTTCCCACAGCCCCCTGGGGAGACGCTTGCTCCTGGCTCCTTTACAACAGCCGCACTGGATCAGACTGAACGTCTGCCTGGTCCGGAGTCCTGTTTCTGACACTGGCTCAAGCAGAGGCTACAGTAAAAGCACAGGAGAAGCGTGCTTGAAACCCCTCTCAGCATTTTCACTGCTTTCCGCCTAGAGACTTACCGGTTGTGTTGAAGCACTGTCTCTTTTTTTCAATTTTTAAGGGGCTTTCCTTCTCCAGGTTACTCCAGATTTTACAGCTCCCTTCTCTTTCCCCCTCAGCCACCTTGTTTTTCCAGTGTTCTTCCTACACCAGCCAGTCCATATCTCTTCTCCAAAGCTGTTTCTGTTGTTCTCTGTTTCCATGATGGGGGATGGCAAGAGTGACCGGAGCCGTATGCCACGGCTGGGATGCGGGTGAGCCACGGGTGCTCACGGTGACACAGCAGCGTGCGCTGTTTGTGTGCTCGTCCTTCTCTAGCACTGGTAATATGCTGTTGGCTTTCTGGACCGTGCTGAGCGGTGCCGGAGCTTTCACAGAGCAGCCTGTCAGCCCCAAGATCTCCTGCTTGCTGAGGCCATCTCAGGGCACATCTTTTTTAGTGTGAAATGAAGATTTATTTATTTTTTCTTTTATTCAATGTATGCATCACTCTATCTACATGGAATTTCATCTGCCATTTTATTACCAGGTTACTTAGAGTCATAAGGTCCCTCTGCCCTTCCTCATGGTTGCTTATCTTCCTTGCCTTGAATATTATCATCAGGATCCTCGGTCACATGCCACCCAGCTCCCTGTTGCATTTTACTCAAACAATGTCCTGGACCAGCACAGGTCCCAGCCTGTCTCCCTGCGAAACTCCGCTCTGACCTCCTTCCCTTGCAGGAAATGACCGTTTACTCCTACTCTTTGTTATCTTTCACCCAGCTGTTTATCTGTGCAGGGACAGTCCCTTTTCCGGTGTGGCCTTTTGGAGTCCTACAAGAAGCCTTTGAAGAGAGAGACTTGCAGATCTTAAAAATCCAGGTAGCCCAGAGCCTTTTGTGAGGCTGGAAGTCCCTTTACAGAAGCCACACTGACTTTTTTCTCTAGTATATTGTATTTATACAGATATATGAATTGTCCACTAATTCTAGTCTGTATAATATTGTCTAATTAGTCCTGTATGAGTGTCGGGTTTGGAGGTCTGCCTTCTGCCAGGATTATCTTCACAACCCTTGTCTTACAGAGTTGACATCACTCTTGCCTCCACGTACCAAGGCGATTTTAAGGAAGGCTGTAACCAGGTTGGCTGTTCCAGCTCTGAGCTCCGTTAACCTCTTTGGTGAATGCGACCCGGTCCTCCCCACCCGTTACTCTTCCTTTTGGCTCTTTATTCTGTAACCTCCTCTCCAGTCACTTCAGTGTGAGCCAGTTTCCCAGAGAGTCCCCGGGGGAATGGGGCTGGCGAGGGGGCTGGCTCTGTTTCTAGCACTGTGAGTAGGTGTGTAAAGAAGTCACGTAGTCTTAGTAGCATTAAGAAATGAACCTGTTCCTGGTGGTGGCTTTCTGCAGGGAGGCTCCCTCAAGATGCGGATGGGTATCTGAAGTGGTAACAGAGCGATGGGGGAGAAACTATTTTAGTCATAGGATAGGTGGCAGCAACATGGCCAGCAGGTCGAGGGAGGGGATGGTCCCCCTCTGCTCTGCTCTGGTGAGACCCCCCTGGAGCGCTGCGTCCAGCTCTGGGGTCCCCAGCACAAGACAGACAGGGACCTGTTGGAGCGGGTCCAGAGGAGGCCACAGAAATGGTCCGAGGGCTGGAACAGCTCTGCTGTGGAGAGAGGCTGAGAGAGTTGGGGTTGTTCAGCCTGCAGAGGAGGAGGCTGTGGGGAGACCTTATAGTGGCCTTCCAGTACTTTAAGGGGGCCTGTAAGAAAGACGGAGAGAGACTTTGTACCAGGGCCTGCAGTGACAGGACAAGGGGCAATGGTTTTAAACTGGCAGAGGGCAGCTTTAGATTGGACATAAGGAAGAAATATTTTACAATGAGTGTGGTGAGGCACTGGCACAGGTTGCCCAGAGAAGTTGTGGCTGCCCCATCGTTGGAAGTGTCCAAGGTCAGGTTGGATGGGGCTCTGAGCAACCTGATCCAGTGACTGATGTCCCCGCCCGTGGCAGGGGGTTGGACTGGATGATCTTTCAAGGTCCCTTCCAACCCAAACCATTCTGCGGGTCTGTGAACTTGGCAGAGTAGGTACGAGTTGCCTTAGTGAGAGGATGCACCAAATAATCAGTGGTTTCTTATCAGGAGTTACCTTGCTTGCAGCTAATCCCCCTTTTCTTTTAGCAAATGAGGAGATGTGATACAGCGGATGCTCAAATATCGTTCATATTAAGAATATTTTTGCAAGCAGACCTACTCACCTCTGCCTTAGAAAATGGTTGGGCCCCTTGCGCATGCCAGTGATTTAACCCTTCAGAGAACTGGTAAAGCGGCAGCTGGCGTAGCTGGTGATAGATCTGTGAGTACGTGCTAGGTGGAATAGTGAGGCTGTGTCTGCATTCATCACTAAAGCAATCTAGTATGTTAACGTTTTTTGTCTCTTCTTCGTATTTTCCTGTGAATGTTTCAATCTGGTAATGCAGATGGGAAATTCCTTGTATCCAAACTTGCAGCATGGCCTTAGCCAGCCTTGGGAGTGAACTGGGCTGTCCAAAGACTGCAGAGACTGCCAGAAGATTCTCTTGTTGGTACAGGTTCTGTTGTAATATGCTCATCTTACTTTCTTTTAGTTATAAGAAAAGTAAGGTTTTTTACAGTCTTTGGTGTTCTAGATATTTTCCTAAATAAGATCTTTTAAGGCCAGACCGCTGGCCAGTGCCTTATAATCCTGTTTACACTGATGCCCACTTTGTGTTGGGACAGCGAGTCGTGATTTCTCTGTGGTCTTGCTAAATGGTGGTGATCTGCTGTCTCCTGGTTGGAGCTTGAAGAGAACATGCACAGAACAAGCACAAGTTCATTTGGTGACTACCAAGGTTGTATCAAAATGTGACCACCCTCCTAAAATCTTGAAAGCTTGGAAATAAGAAACTGGGGGAAGCTTGGCACTGTCGCGATGCCCACAGTTGTGCCTGTAGTATCTCCGTGTGCTTTTTTCCATCTCCAGCAGGACCAAAAAGCAGTATATACCATAGCCTCGTCCTGTTGGCACTCTCATATCAAGTTGCATGCCTGGCTTAAGCAGTTTCCATGCATTTGGGAGGCTAATCTGCTTTAAATTTGCTGCTAATTTTCATAATCAGTGTTGATAATAAGTCTGATAATATATGGCCATGTAAAGCAGTCAGGTGGCAAAAAATGGCCCACCTGCTACTTTGTGCTTGGTGAAGTACGTCTTTCTCTGTGGCGTGAGGCATGGTGGATAAGGGCTTCTAGCTTCCTCTCATAAAATAGAAGTTATTTGTGGCTGTTCTCAGAAAGAATAAAAACAGTTGGTATGTGTGTTCTCCCAGCTGGTGTGATGGAGCATAGGGAGTTCAGTCAGCGAGCGCTTCAGGTCTCTTCCCAAGGGGGTCTAGAAAAATATTCAAGTCTTTCAGAAAATGACAATTTTGAGTTCCTTATTTCACTATAGGAAATAATTTTTTTTCAACAAATAATTCACTTAGTGAATTTATGTGTGTATTTATATTCTAAATTTTATCTTTGGCAAAATAAAGCTGTTAAGACTCCTGTTGAACTCAAGCTGAAGTAAAATCTTAATGCCAGTATAGCAGTCTGCTCTGATTTACTACGCTCCTTTTCTCAAAACAAATTGTACTTCAAACCGATTTACTGAAACAAAACTCTTAAATTATTCCTGCAGTTCAGTAGCACTTGAGTGAAGTTGAAGCAGCAGGCCAGCGTTTGGCAGGAGAGCGAGCGAGCTTGCCTGGACGCTTGTGTGTTTGCCGCTGTCTTGGTGTAGCGGACCCCTTGCTCTCCGCATGGCGCTCTGGAAGGAGCACCTGCCCTCTGCGCACGCAGCCTGTGCAGCGCGCGGCCGTGTGTGCGCTGGGCACCGCGTCGCTGTAGGGAACGGGTTTGATGGTGAGGCGCTGTTGTTCTGTCCTTGGCCGTAGGTGTTCCCACCACCATCCTCATAGATTGTTGTGGTGTACAGGTAACCGACAGCGAGAAGGTGGCCTTCTGGCGTGGCTGACTACCATCCTCCTGAGCTTAGTGCTCTCCACCTGAGGAGACGTACAGTTGTGTAAAGTCACAGAGGGTTGCAAAGCTTTCTGGTCCTCCATATCTCAGCAAGTGGAAAGTCCTGACCGGGTTTAGTAGAGCTATTCCAAGTGTTGGATGTCTTGTAAAGCAGTTGGTGGTGAGGGTTTGCAGTGTCCACTGCAATGTCCTCGTCTGCTTTCTGAACATCCTTCCTTCTCTGTAAAGCTTAGTCGAAAAGCTGCTGTTGAAGAAAACATTAGATGAATTTGGTACAATTGTAGGGTGAGGCGGTGTCTCATGCTAGACCAGATGACAGAGCTGGGAAAGAAAAATCTTTTTTATTTTAATTTGGGTCACAGTGAAACAACTGCCATCCTTAAATGTTGCACAATGGGTGATTGGGGACATTGTGGCAGACTGCGTATGTGGAATCTATTTTATTTACAAGCAATTTGTACTGGTTTTTGAGGCTTATCTATGAAGCAAACGCTATCATAGTTTCTTTTGACTGTCATAATATGGTGGTGGGTGAATTAGGTGTTCATCCCCATTTGATTATATTCAGCTCAGCCAAGTGAGAGCCTTTTGACGTACAGGAGCCGACAGAATTGCTCTCTTTTGGCTTCTCTCTTCGTTCCCGAAATGGTCGTGAGAGTGATATTTGGGTCAGCTGCCTCGAGAGTGTCATTCTCTTTTGACACTCATCCCTCTGAGCATATAGGAGGAGCCCGATGGGGAAATGCTGTGGTGCTGTTGGCTGCAGTGGAATCAGGAGTAGTTAAAGGGGTGTTGTGGTTATTCGAATCGCTAATCACATCAAGACAGAGAAATCTCTGTGCTGCCTGACTGAAACGGTATGCGAGTGAACATGGCCTTACCCAGACCTCGCTGCGAGAGAGATGGAGGGACCCAGGTAAGTGCACGCATGCTCTAGCCCATACAAAGGCTGTTGCTCTCCAGCAGCACGTGTCCCTCAGTGGCTTTGCTGGGGATGTAACACACAACGGTTCTTGTGTGTTCTTTGATTTGGACCAGAGACCTTTTGGGTCTGTCTGGGAAAATACAATTTTTCCCGCTTTTCTTGCTGCAGTGCTCTGGGTCTCGGTGTGGAAGTGCCCGTCCATAGGTCTGAAGTGTCAGGCAGGGCATGCTCCCGCTTCCTTTGAGTGCACAAGTTCTTTTGCTTCACCTGCGCTCTGCTCTTCTTCTGCATGTCTCTGGGTGCAGCCCTGCGTGACGGTGCCGGGCCTGCCCGCACGTGTGCTGTTGCAGAGTTTGAAGCGGGACGCCGTCCTGCAGTTTCTTTCCCTCTGCTGTTCACGAGCTGGTGAGCGTGTCCTGAAATGAGCTGAATCTGTGGGATTCGTTGGTAGGTGTGTGCAGTAACCCCAGCCCCGCTGTCCATCGCGCTCTGTCACTTTGGAGTGGTGTTGGTCACTTAGTACCTGCCTTTTGTCGTCACCCCACTGCATTTTTTCCGTCTTTACCCTTTTACCCTTTACCCCTTTACCCTGTTTGTTAAAATAACTGCTGAGAACACAGGTGCAATAGTCAACAGTACAATATTTTTAATATTTTAGTAATGTATTGTGTTTATATCATGCCAATACTAGTAGAACTGCACATGGCATGTCGGGGGATGACTACACAGCAGCAGCCTGTGCTTTTTTGGGCAGTCATCCCGCCCTGTGAACAAGAAGGATCTTAGGTCGCCGTATCGCTTGCCAGTGTGTTTCAATTACCTCTATTACCTTCATTCTTACAGGAAAAATTGCTTTGCTGCTGTTGTCCCAGACTCTTCTCAGTGGTACCCAGGGAATGGTGATGGGCACAGATTGAAACACAGGAAATTCAACTTAAATATAAGAAAAGCTTTTTTTACTGTGAGCGTGGTCAGACGTAGGAACAGGTTGCCCAGAGAGCTTGTGGAGTCTCCGTCCTCGGAGGTATTTAAAACCA
This sequence comes from Mycteria americana, assembly GCF_035582795.1. Classification (NCBI taxonomy): domain Eukaryota; kingdom Metazoa; phylum Chordata; class Aves; order Ciconiiformes; family Ciconiidae; genus Mycteria; species Mycteria americana. The sequence goes on from NC_134386.1 coordinate 6,076,938, forward strand.
GGCTGGACGTGGACCTGCCAACCTGCTCTAGTTGACCCTGCTTTGGAAGATAAAATTGGTAGTTTAAACTGCCAGTTGGCAGAATATTATACATTTCTTAGGGTAATGCATATGGGTACAAGGGAACCTAGACATTAAGCATCTTCAAAATACAAATAAGTGGCTGAAGTAAACAGGTGGTTCTGTCGCTTACAAAGAAGCTGTTGCAGCATCGGGTTTGTTGGGCATTTGGTGTGTTTGATCTCTGAAGCATTTTGGCAAGCGGTAACGCTTCATGTGTCTGAACCAGGGTTTAGTAGCCCTGAGCTAAGGAGCACATGGTATCTTACCAAATGGATATCTAGTTTGAGAGCAGCTCCTAGAGAGGAGAACTTGGTGTTTGGGAGGTGAGTGCTGTATATATATGATCATCTTGTGGAAAAGCCTGCAGAAAGGGCTCGAGCTCGCAGCTCGACAGCTCGCAGTCGGGAGTGTTTTGTGGACCTGAATCCATACTGAGACCACGCTCACCCAGTCTGATGGTCATTTCTGTTGGTAGGAACAGTCTTTCTTGAGAATACCCTCCTGATCTTTGGATTTTAAGGGTACGAATACAAGTCCCTGGCCCCGTTGTCTGCAGACAGCCTGGATTGACAATCCAAGAGCTCAGGTTTTGGTTAAACACTTGCACTTGATCTTAAAACAGCAGTGTTGGGTGTTTTCTCTTAGTATGGCTTGAGCTTCAGATTCAAACTCTTTGCATAAACAAATTGCCCTCTACCTACCCTGCAATTCCTTGTTTTCAATGTCCAACTGAATTACACAGGCAAAGAGTTTTGCTGTATGTTACCAGCTCCTACATAGTGAGGAACAAGTGCGTCAATGCCGAGGCCAAGAGCAGGACCTGGGTTGGGAAGTCATGCTGGACCTGCCAATGCTGTATGAGGCCAGTTTGTATAGGAGCTACTCGGGACCACCTGGGCTTAGTAGGGTTAAACTGTATTGTAGAGAAATGCTTTGGAGTGTGTGAGACTAGAAAAGGGAGATGGGTGAGACGAGAGAGGGAATGCTCTGGAGAGCTCAGGCAGAGTTAACTCCCGGGTTGTTTTTGAGCTCCAGCGTAGGATCTCTTCACTGGTTGGGTTATTCCTAATCCACAAGCTGTGTGAAGGGAGAGGGGTTGCTCGTGCTGCAAGCTTCAGTCCTGGTACTGTGCTGGTACGACCAAGGTTTGGCGTGATGCCATGTCGGTTTGACTGTGGCTTGTTGCCCCAAGGATCAAGTGTTTCATTGCAAAGACTGTCAAACAGCGCACCGCATCTCGCCGTGTAATCTGCTGACCGGTTTATTTTCTCCATTATTACATTTCATATCACCAGAGTCCAAGCATCACCTGGGGCTTGCTTCTGTTTCTTGATACCCTAAGTCTGTAGGACAGATCTGATGAGCAGCTTGCTCAGGTCTGCTAAGCATCTGACAACCTGTCCTGAGTCGCTACAGAAATGCCAAATTTGGGAGCTCGCTATACCAGCCTCCAAGCTGGTACACCTCGTTCCCATTGTTCGGAAGGGATACTGAATGCCCAGCATGCATAAAGGGATTCAGGCTGACACAGACGCCAAAACAGGTCTCCAAAAACCTCATGAGATAACACAGACTCTACAGCCCAGCCTCCATTTTCGATGAAGCCTGTTGTCACTGCAGGCTTCCGCTCTCAAATGAACTCGAGTCAGGCTTGCAGCTCATCATGTCCTCGCGCCGCAGCACAGGGTGCATGGGCTGCCCCAGTGGACGCCGCTCTTCCAAAGTCCGGATCTCGCGTGCTCTGGGGTGTCTGCCCTGGAAACGCTGCTTCCTGTGGGAGTGTGGTTGCTGCAGGTGAAGTAAATGCTAGTTTGGGCCAGCACAAAACACGTTGTGGTTTCATTTGAATTGTGTCACTGTGGGGGAGTGTTGCTAAAATTGTCACTTGGCTTTCCATGTTAGCGTTACCTAGAGGGCACGCTGAGGCTACTGGAGGTTCATGTCTGATCTACAAATTCCAGTTTGTCTTTAAGCTGAATGCTCGAGTGGGTATCTGTACGTTTATTTTCAAAAAGATACTTATTTAACATCTTTATTTTTTCTGACAGCACAAGAATCTTATTATATCTCTACCTCTTACCCATATTTTAGTGTTCTATTTATATCCTGCATAGGATCTGCAGTCTCATAATTCAACGAGGGGTTTTTTAGACTCGAGGGGATGGGTCTGGGGATCAGCAGAACCTTGTTAACATGCCTGGGATTTGAAGGCACTGTTCAGAAATTGTTTCCAAAATGACATTGATGCTGTGGCTTTTTCAAAACCATTCTCTGCTTTTTTCCACGAGAGACTTGCCAGATAACAGAGGATTTATTTGAAAAAGCGCTGTGTGTTGTCCAAAAAGTCCCAGCCTTTTCCCTCCCATATATTCTATAATATAGATTAAAAATAAAATTCAGTACAGTTGTTTTTTTATTCTTTTTCAGCTGCACAGTGCTGTAAACACTTCTTAAAAACATAGGATTAAAGTTGGTGGTGATTGAACCCACTTCCTTCGCGAATGATGGAAGGGTGGTAGCAATGAATTCTCTTATCCCAGGAAGATCCCCGTGTCCTTCCCCTCGTGTCGGTTAGGATGGACGCTGGAATTGCTGCTCGGGTCAGGAAGGCGGGTGGCATCAGTGCAGGACACAACAGGATCTGCGGTGTGCTTGTGCCTTGCCGGTGCTGCGTCTGGCCATGACTTTCTCCTTTCTTGAACAGTAAAGTCTTACTCATTTTTCAGGTTAAAAAAAAAAAACCAACGAACCAAAAAAACAACAAAAAGGAACCCCCATGCTTCCTCAAAAATAATTGTAAATCATGCAATTTTTTACATTTCAATGTAAATGAGATTTGAATGAATAATGCTAATTATTCATTCATCCTAATTCAAATCCTATTTTAATTAGCCTGTGGGCCCAATTTTACTTTCATGCAGCAGGAAACCTCTTTTGATTATCAACAGAATTGCCATGCATTTATTCTTGAAATTTTTTTCTGCTCAGCACACGTCTTTTTAAACTGCTTAAAAACAAACCAAAACAAATATATCATTAATAAATTAATCAAATTTCATTAGCATGACACAGGAGGACATATTTTAAGGGGAAGAAAGTTTTCCTGTAAATATATTCCTCTTAAAAACTGCCTTTTGGCTACAAAATCCTTCTCCTACATATGCTGTTTAAGACAACCTTGTCTGAGGAGGTGCTGGTGAACTACTGAGACTCAGAGAGACCCGAGAGCTTCAGCTCCCAGTTCCCCTCTGGGCGTTGGGTCTCGGGGCTGGAAGGCGTGCTCCTCTGCTGCCCTTCGCCTCTGTTCCAGGGAAAACGCGCTTGTGAGCTGAAGCCCATACCCGGGTATGGAGTTAGCCGGGGAGGGTGTCTCAGGCTGTGACGGGACGGTGAGCTGGGCTAGGAAGGGTGGGTCGGCCTGTCTGCCTTCGCAGCGCTGTCAGTCAGCTGTGGCGGCAAGGTCGGTTGTGGAGTCCTTCCAGCCAGAGTCATAGAGTCAGAGAATGGTTTGGGTTGGAAGGGACCTTGAAAGATCGTCCAGTCCAACCCCCTGCCACGGGTGGGGACATCAGTCACTGGATCAGGTTGCTCAGAGCCCCGTCCAACCTGACCTTGAACACTTCCAATGATGGGGCATCCACAACTTCTCTGGGCAACCTGTGCCAGTGCCTCACCACACTCACAGTAAAGCATTTCTTCCTAATGTCCAATCTAAACCTGCCCTCTGTCAGTTTAAAACCATTGCCCATTGTCCTGTCACTACAGGCCCTGATAAAAAGTCCTCATCTTTCTTATAGCCCCTTTTATATACCGAAAGGCCGCAGTGACTTATGACAAATACAAGGAATGAAAGTCTCTCTCAAATGCACTTTCTGGCATGACTTAAATTAGCCGAAATTGCTGACATTTTGCCTTTTTCAGATGCGTGTCAGTGTCCGTAGACTTTTATTTCAAACAATGGAAAATTACTGAGTTAAATGTTGCCAGAACAACAAATCTGGGAGACGCTAAGTGTACGTTAGGTGAAGGTTACTGCAATATATCTGGGTCCTGCCGTACATGTGTTGTAAAGGCAGAAGCGTGCAGTCTCTAACCTTGGCCGATGTCACAAAACTGAAGGATGCCACCATTTCAAATGCCATAATTCTGCCCGGAACTTTTTGCTTTTCTATTATGTTTAATTTGGATGGGCTGAACATTTCCAGTGAAATAAAGGCTTAATGACAGGTCATTTCGCTTGAACCAAGATGTGTCCTTAAAGACAAAGAAGTTCTTTCCCTGCTGGTGGATTCTCCCATATTGATGTCAGTAGCTCTGCTCTGGACTTAAGCTAAATTTAGCATAAGTGATGCTTTCTTGTTGAAGAGAATCAGAGCTCCTCAGCAACTTCAAATCTCCGCAGCCAGAACTCTCTAACCGACAGGAGTCTTGGTTATTAAACACGCAGCTGATAACGCCGTCTTCTGCACCTGAAGGCTGGTTAACCTAAGTGTACAGGTCTGTGCAGTCAGTGTCTGTACGTAGGTTTGTGACGCTGTTCATTTATGCAGCCGGTGGAATCCAGGACGTGAATCCCCGTCCTTCTCCTGAAGCAAGTTCTAAAGCAGGCCAGATGCCTTGTGCCCTCCAGTGGCTGTCTCCCGCTCTGAGCGGTGGCTCGGCTCCGCACCAGGGCCGAGGGAGCCAGGGTGTGATCCACCCGTCTCCCCGCGTCTTGCTCTTTATAGCTGGCCAGATACGATACGAGCCTGCCACAGGTGTGTGGTCTGCAGACAGAAAACGCACCTTGAAAAGCCAGTAAATACCTCGAAAGAATTTATTAGATGCCGAGGTAGCAGCTCGTCTAAAAGTAACGATTCAGTGTCCCCTCTCTTATTGAAACCAGCGCTGATTTCAAACTTCTCTGTTGTGAACTGCTGATGCATAAACATTGACAGTATCTGAAAATGTAAAGGCTAGTTCCTGCTTTTATTCCAAATTTACACTGACAACAGTATTTAATTCATTTCGAATTTACTCTGTAGTTTACTTTTAGAAAAGAGTTTGGCCCTAACGTTTTCAGGGAGTGAAAATTAACCCCTTCTTAAACTCATTTGGGTTTTGTCTCATTTTTAATTGACAAATAATGACATGTATGTCCCGTTACATGTCCGTGCTTGGTGACTAGATTGGCAGTGCAACTTGGTGTGAATGTGGGTGCTGTGGCTCTTACCTCTATAATCCCCAGTTCCAGCAGTTCCAGCTGTGGGTTTCACTTGTCTTGTCAGTTCAGCGTATTGGAGACTCTTCAGGTGCGTAGAGTACCCCCGGCCTCGATCTACCACCCATTTTGACTCCTAATCTGAGTGAGCTGCTGGGAAATGCCGAACGTGCGGGTGTCTGAAGCGCTGTCTCTCTGCTCACTGTAAGGCAGAA